>NC_134090.1:179503898-180146898 GCF_000715075.1 Nicotiana tabacum | reverse complement strand
GCAAAGTCAGCCTTCCGGCGTCCCTTTCGGGAACATTCGGCTATTTATGACAAAACAGCATCACCTGACTTATTTATGACTCTTTTTATCATTTTTCAAATTAGAAAACTCAATATTGCCAACACGGCCTTTCAACGCCTCGGTGACGAAGATTTTAAGGTTGTGTGGGTCAACTGGACCAAACCTTAAAAAATGACCCAAAGGTGGCTGTTTATGCAAAGTCAGCCTTCCGGCGTCCCTTTCGGGAACGTTCAGCTATTTATGACAAAACAACATCACCTGACTTATTTATGACAGATTTAAAATTTGACATATATTTTTGGCTATTTTTAGCAAAAGGGAAGGTTGGACACCACCCAACTTATTTATGGCAAAATTTAAAATTTGACACGTTTTTATTTATTTATTGATTTTTGGCTATTTTAGCAAAAGGTGGGGTTGGACCCGATGAGGGTTGCCTACGTATCTCACATCCGGTGAGAATCAAACCGGCGTAGTTCGGGCATCGAAAATGGAGTAACTAGACTAACCCTTTTTTTGGAATTTTTGAAAGAAATGCTTTAAAAGAAGAAAGAAAATTTTGTTTATTTTGATTTTTGTTTTATTTTTTAAAGAAAGACTTCTAAAAAATTTATTTGCTTTTGACTTGAACTTTGGGAATTTTTTTTTGTTTTTATTTTTTTAAACAAAAAAGAAAATGTGTTTGGTTGATTTTTTTTTCATTTGTTTCACCTTTTCTACGGAAGAAAGAATGTATATTTTTTGATTTATTATGTTGCCTCTTAAATTTTGAAAGAGGGACTTTTAAGAAAATGATGTGGAATTTCTGAGTTTTATTTATTTACCAAAGCACTTCTAAAGAAAAGCCCTAATATTTTGGAATTCAAATTTTCAAATATTTTTTTTATGGACATTTACAAAAGAGAGACTAAAAAGCAAAGAGTATTTTTGGATTTTTGTTGTTGATTTTTAATTCTTATTTCATTTTTTTTTCGTATAAAGACTTCGGAAAGAAGGAAACTTTTTTTTTATTTGAGGTTTTTTTTAAAACAAAACTTCTATATTATTTTTTATTTCTTTTTTTTATGTATTTTCTAAAGAAAGATTTATAAAGAAAGAACTAAAGGAAAATATTTATTTTTTTTGGATTTTTGAAAATTGGGGCCGGAACCGATGAGGTTTGCATACGTATCTCACATCCGGTGAGAATCAGACCCGCGTAGTTCGGTCATCGAAAATAGGGAAAACAAATAAAATCTTTTAAAGAAAAGAGGAATAACTATTTTTATATATATCTTTATTTTATTTTATATTTTTTTTTGAAAAGAGACTAAGGAGATATTTATACATTTAATCTTCTTTTTTTTTTCATTTTTTGAAATTTCGAAAATCTTTTAAAGAGATACTACAAATGAAACCATAATTGTTTTTGAATTTTTCCCTTTTTTTTATTTATATATATATTTTGGATTTTGAAAGTGATTAAAAGGAATAAATCAAAACTAAAAGACAAACTTTATTTTCATTTTTCTTTTTTTTCTAAGAAAATTCCGGCGAGGTTTCAACATTACTTGGACATTGGTTTTATTTTTCCAAAAATAAGTAATTATCTCCCTACGCTGCTGTTCTTTTTTTTAAAACTTTTGGAAACTGGTCAGCATGCAGATCCGAAGCAAATAGATGCGCAAAACAAACGGGATGCAGCAGGATGGTCTTTTCATTTCAGGTTGTCTGTCCTAGACGGACCCAACCCCTGTGTTGAGTCCCCTAGGTCGAATGCAACATGATGCAAATAAACGTTCCTACTAGGGATCCGGCATGAGGTTTCGTTATACTAGGTTTATAACCTAGGTATATGTTCTAGACTGTGTACCCGAGCGGACGACTCGAGTCGAGGAGGGGGCAACTTACCGGGAACCAAAAGGTCATCTGGCTTCGTAAGTGACTATATTTTCTATTAAGTTCATCTCTAAAATAAAAGAAAATCTCTTAATTAATTACATGCTAAAAACGTAACTTATTAGTTATTAGTTTACGGCTAATGCGAATGGAAAATTGCGACCGAGTTTGTACGAAGAAAAACTGCTTTCATTCTATATTCTATTATTCAATAATACTAAAACGTGAGATTGACACATCATAATATCAAAACAGATTAACTATTCTTTGATTAATTTAAACTAACATTATTAGATGAAGAAGTAATACATATGCGACATCATTACTCATTTAAATCAATCAACTACATTTTATATAAAGAAAGGAAAATTATATTCAAACACAAATCTAAACAGGAGGGATTCAACAGGAACAAAGCCTGATTAATATTTCATTTCTCTTCAATCCGAGAGTATACAAATGTGTACCTGGAAATGGCAGTACAACAACAAAAGAAGGGGAAGTCAGCAGCAATAATAACACAGCAACAGCAGGTTCAGCAACACTGCAAACCAGTAACAACCAGTAGAATAACCCAACAACGGATTGAAAAATCAGCAATACCCAAGTGCAATCGCAGTTAAAGCAGAAGAGAGACGGATACAATATGCAGTAGTTTACTGATTTTGAATAACACTCGAGAAAAGACCAACGGAATTTATTCAAGTAGAAGTTCAAGTTGTCTTTCTCTTTTTTAGTCTGAAAGCTCTCTCAAGTGTAAAAATCTGTCTTTTTAATGTTCAAGTTTTCCTCTCTCGAATCTTGGTCCACCCCCCTAATTCCAGTCAAGAATGACTCTATATATAGCAAGACAAGTCTTCAATTCCCAACCCCAAATTATTCCCCCAATGGCATGCTTTGTCCCACTTATTAATGTTTTCTTTATTTTAAACCTTGTCCCCATGCCTTCATTAAATAAATACCACATTCCCAACCCATTATAATTTGTCTCCCATGCCTACATTAAATAAGTACAATATTTCCAACCCATTATAATTTGTCTTGTCCCCCATTATGTTAAAACATTATATCAAAAACCCCACCCCATTATATTTTGTCCCCCATGCTTAACATAAAGAATCAAAATATTGTTCAAATACCAAACTACCCCTCCGACCTTATTGCAATTACCATTTTACTCTTGAACGGATTGCAATTTACCAAACTACCCCTATCAGCTCTAAACACTCAATCAATCATAACTTAACCAAAATATAGCCAAGATGACCAATTTCTCAACAATCTTCAACAACAAATCATATGAACACGATGAACAACACAACTCCAAATTGATGAAAATAAATTAACCATATCGGGAACCAATCCTGGTTAACTTAGACCATCAATGGATGGGCAAGGATACAACAATACAAACAACGAAATACATGATTCAAACTAAATCAAATAAATCAAAAACAAACATAAACTCACATTAATTCACTGGATTAAACATGAACTTCAAGCAAAGATGAACATGAACTAAATCTATTTTTTAAACAACAAACATGACAGATTAAATGATTCAAACAACATTAATAATTTCTGGAAAATACATAACAACATGAAACAAATTGAAGAAATAATTAATTAAATTTCAATTTGAATCTAACAAACATTAAACAAACAAATATTCACTTAAACAATAATACAAACATGAAATAAACATGAAAAACAACTAATTAAACTTCCATTTTGGAATTTGAAAATTAATTTAACAAAACATATGAACATGAACAAAACCAAAAATCAAATATCTATCGATTTTAGATTCGAGAAATATCAAAACGAAATACGGACAAAAATAAAACTCAAAAACTACTAACCGGACTGAAACGAAGAATGTATGGACTGACTCGACAAACCTCGACCAAACCTCGACCAAATGACGACGAACTCAAACCTTATTAGCAACTGAAGCCATGCCGAAGCACTAGCCGCAGTTGACGCGGCAGAACAGGAGCAGCTGGGGTGCGATTGAAGAAAACGAAGTAGCGGCGACTGGTTGTGTACGCGAAGAAGATGAAGGTGAGGTAGCAGCTCGGACACGGCTTACTAAGGGGTGTCGCACCTCCTTTTTACCGCGCCCGCGGGGCGCGTGGGGAGTTTTCTCCAATTAAAGGACAGTCAAAACGGGATTTATTTAATTATTTCAGAGTCGCCACCTGGGAATTTTAAGGCATCCCAAGTCACCAATTTTAATCCCTGAATCGAGGAGAATATGAATCTGTTTATTATTCTGCGAACCAGAAATCCTGAGTAAGGAATTCTGTTAATCCGGAAGAAGGTGTTAGGCATTTCCGAATTCCGTGGTTCTAGCACGGCCGCTTAACTGTTTTTATTATTGGCTTAATTATCTTGATTTTATTAAATATATTTTTGTTACGTGATTTTACTATTGCTTTTACTTATTGTGATTAAGGACCCTTCTTTGAATCGAATTACGCGTACGTATATTCGTGTTATAAATGTAAAAATGCGGAATTGTGTCACGCGTACGTGTACACAATAACTTTTGATAATATATTTATTAAACAATCATTTTTTCGAAATTGTGTCGAATCAAGAATATTTGTTTTTCTTAAATAGTGAACCGCACATCTCGGGTTTTTATGAAATTAATTTAACGTCCTTGAAGAAATCCCTTATATTAAATATTCGCTCGAAATTGCGCGTACGCATAATTCGAATTGCTTTTATTGGTATAATCAGATTACGCGAACGTATCCCTAATTACACCAAATATTCTTAATGGTATTATGAATTTTTCACAAATTGTTTGTTATATCTACATATTTTATATGAAATTACTGAGAAATTCATATTCAAGGGATGTCTTTGAATTCTTTTAAAAGAAATTCACAATTTATTAAATGTTGCCCGTCGATTATAATTTCCGGATATAAATTATATTCAGCCCAACTATTCAAGTTCAAAGAAAAGAATAAAAATATGATTCTAGCAAATACAACATATATATGCGCCAAAGGATGAATTGTATATGAAACTAACAAACATGATTTATGAAGGGAAGAAGTATTTTTGAACAATTTTTCATTATTTAATTAGTGCAAATCCTATTTCTAATTGTCATTGATATAAAGTGTTGCAATTTGTATATCTCATCTTATTCTCATATACTTGCTTTTAATCTAATAGGCCTAATTATTTATTTATGATGGTAAATAGGCATCAAATTGATAAGAAAGAGAATTATAAATCGATTAATAATATTGCCTTACATGCAACATAGTTGTATGTCTAAAACATTCATAGCATTTTAACATCATAATGAGATACATCAACTCATCATCCCTTAATGGTTATATATATACCTGTTATCACGCCATATATGAACGTATAACTCACATCATTCAATCCATAACTAAATCAGGTATTAGAATAAGCTAGCAATATGGTTTTTTGACATTTTTATACTACTCTTTATTCAACTAACATCTAACCTTAATCCACAACCAAACAATCGAAATACACTAACCATGTATTTTCTTGATATTTCAGAATACTCTATACCCGACTAACAATGTCATAGGACTTAACTAATAGCCAACTTCATGCCATGTTCCCTATCTTAACAATTCAATCATAACTATACTTTAATGAAAATTTAGAAATTAACCTTGTTACAACACTTATACAGACTTCAATAAAGGACATTTGACTTACAGTCATCCTGTCAACATATACTACTTTTTTGATCAAGAAACAAAACTGAATTTTTAACTAAAGAGCTCAAATGAATAGAAGATAATATTACAATTCAAACTTTATTTATTTGTCATGTTGAATCTCTTTCCAACATAGAATTTAAGAGATACGTACCTGAAAATGAAGGTAGAAGGAGTAAATTTCAGCAGTTGCTGCAGTAACAAAATCAGCAGAATAGCAGTATTTCCACAGATTTGAGCAATAATAAGACCCGAGGAAACCAAATGCACAATACAGTATTTTTAAATACACTTCAGATTTTAACTGAACAATGGAATCAAATAAATTTGAACAGATTCAACGAAAGAACAATATTTCAGATTTCAGTTTCTTTTCTGTTTCAAATTCCCATTTCTGATTTTTTTGTTTCTGCTGTTGTATCTGTGTGTGTATGTGACTGTTTTCTTTTCTGTTTCTTTTTCCTCTTCAGATTTTCATTTCTGATTTTCTGCTTGATTTTCCACACTCAAATCTGACTTTTCACTCTCTTAAAAACTTTCCCTGAAGACTGATATTCAGACCTAAATTCTTTTTCTGAAAACTGATTTCTCTCTCTCAATCTCTTCCTTATTTTTTCTTCTGAACTCAAAGGCTCCCCTCTTCAAATCTGATTTTTTTTCTCTCTCTTAAAAATCTACCCCCCTTAAAGTCTATCCAGCTCCCTGTATTTATACAGGGATGGTCCTATCTTTTTAAGTGCTTCTTGGACCCTTTTCTCCTTTTAAAATCAGAAAGTTTTCCATTAAAACTGCTTTTGAATACTTTAAATCTAAGTGCTCTTATCCTGATTTTTCAGCAGCCCATTATCCCTTATTCTCCATTAGTATCTTAAATTATAGCCATTAACATCCCACTTTCAGTCCACTATTCTATCACATTACCCTTACTGTTCTGTCCCAAAAATGTCCCAGAATTCCTACTGTAATTACTGTTATTACTGCCTTAAATTCAGAATCTAACAATACAGATTTTAAAATCTGTTTAAGCAATTATAACCAATCCTATGATTTGAGACAGTACATCACATTTATGCACAAGAGTTGAATTTAAATAGATGATTCTCAATTGAATACTGAACCTGAATAACACACACTAACATTACATAGAACATGCAGGATTATATCAACTGAGATTCAAAACTGAACCAAAAAGCAAACAAATACAGGAGCATTGTCAATATACTGACAATGCCCTGAAACTCAATGCTCAGAAATCAACACATTCACAGCATTCATTTGAATTTACTGGTTTATTAAACAAGAACCAACTGATTAACAATAACTAATTAACTGGTTATAGCAAAATAATCTACTCAAAACAGGTTGTCTCAGTCAACATTTTCAGAAGCAAGATTCACAATACAACTAATCGACGAACTTAATCGAGCCGATTACGCACATTGTACATAATCACAATCAACAGAAATAATTCACATTTAGAATCAAGTAGACGGGTAGGGGACAGTATAACAAAATTTGACTAGAAAATTATGAAAAATTAAACAAACTAATGAAACGAACATAGAATACACGTAGAATGCACATAAGAAACAGAAATTACCTCTGGACCTTCAAATTCAACCAGACTCAACTCAATTTGGATTTGGACTTTGTTTGAAATCAAACAGACCTTAGTCGAAGTATTTTCTATTGAAAATACTTTGACTAAGGTCGATTAAACCTCAATCTTTCGTCTGAAGTGAACAGAATCCAAAAGTCTGGTATTTCTAGGGTTCTTGAAGGTTCGATTTGGGACTTAACCATTTCTGGTCAGATTCGAGGGGGACCAAATACGAAACACGGGTGAGGGTAGCCTAGGGGTCATTTGGTGTCAGTTTAGAACAGGTCTGAGTTTGTTCTTGTTTGGTCCGAATCTTCAAAAGAAGATTCGAAGAGTTCTGAGAGGATTCGAACCAAACAAACAACAGATCTATACTTAGGGTGGTTAGGGGAAGCTATGGTGTTATTTTGGAAGCCATTGAAAAGGTTGGAGTTTTCAGACCCACCTTCAATTTAGTATTCGAAGAGTTGGGGTCTGATTCGAAGAAAACTAAGGTCAGATCTGTGTAGAAGATGTTCAGGGGGTTCTAGGGTGTTATTTTGGTAACCGGCGGCGTTGTTGCCGCCGGGTTTCAGGCGGTGGGATCCTAGGGCGGCTAGGGTTAGGGGTGGGTCTGAGGAGGATGATGATGAACAGTGGAGAGGGGGGGTTTAGTTAGGAGGGCCGGGGTAAGGATTTGGGATTATATAGGGGAATGGTGGATTGATATTGTCCGTTGGATTAGGCAGGATGGACGGCTAAGATCTATTCACTTAACCAAACGACGTCGTTTGGTTTAAGTTAGGGGGACGGGTTGAACCGGGTATTAGATCGGGTAAGGGTATCGGGTTAGGGTGATGAAATCTTGGCCGTTGGATGGCTTTGATCCAACGGTCTTGATAAAATGTGACCAAACGTCGTCGTTTGGTCTTGGCTTTGAATTGGACCGGACAGGCTGTTTGGATTGGGCTGTGGGGGGGGGGGTAATTTGATTTGGGCCTGGATTTTAATCCAGGTCCAATTTTTATTTTACAACTTATTTTTTATTTTTTTTATTCTATTTTATTATTTATCATTAAAAATCCTAACAAAAATTATAAAACAATTTTTAACCTTACACAAAAATATTAATCACTTCATAACAACTATTCAACATACAGATAAAACATTAATCACACAGTGGAATATAAAAATAGAACAAAATGCATATTTTGGTGATTTTATTTAAATTATCTTTCAAATACATAATTAAATCCTATATGCATGCAACATGTATTTTATTTTAATTTTCATTTTATTATGACAAAGTAAACATTTACGGACATACAACAAATATTTAACACCACGCAAATTCAAAAAATTACACAGTAAAAGAAATTTATTTATTTTTGATTTATTTTGGAGTAGTTTTCGTAAGGCAAAAATCACGTGCTCACAGCTGCCCCTCTTTGTGCGGAAACTCGAAGAGTTTTCGTGCAAAGATAAAGTGAGCGGATACGAGCGATTTTTGCCCGTTCAAATACTCCGTGGGAAGCATTTTTTTGAAAGATTTGACCGAACCTCTGCTTCAAAGGTTTCCTACATATCCTTGGCTATAAAGGAATCAGGTCAATGTAGTTCGGGAAGTTTTGGGGTAGCTGGGACTACCGTGGGACTGTGATGTTACTGCTGCTTCGTGCTGTTTTTACTGCTTGCTGACCTCCTTATTACACCTTACTTCCAAGGTAATACAAAAAGCTAAACTAGACTATGATACATGAATTATAAAAATCTTATCTAGATCATGCCCTTGCGTTTCTTGTTGTCTTGATATCTTGGTGACTCTTGGGCATTTGGCTTATTCTGTATTCCTTTTCATTGTGTCCCGTATTTCTTTCATCTGTTTGGGACTCTTGTTGTTTCTTGCTGGGGATTTTGTTGGATTCCTCTGCTTTATTGATTCTAAGTGTGCTCCTTTTTCATATGAGCGGGCTTTTGATTTCAACACTTCAATTGCATTCCCTCGTTCTCCAGGTGGGTGCCTTGACTACTTCTTTTCTTTCTCCATCCTCATTCTCCAGGTGGACGCCTGACTTCTTTTTAACTTCTTCATCCTCATTCTCCAGGTGGACGCCTGACTTCTTTAATTCTTATCCTCGTTCTCCAGGTGGACGCCTGACTTCTTCAATTCTCCATCCTCATTCTCCAGGTGGACGCCTGATTTCTTCAATTCTTCATCCTCATTCTCCAGGTGGACGCCTGACTTCTTCTTTTCTCATCCTCATTCTCCAGGTGGACGCCTGACTTCTTTAATTCTCATCCTCATTCTCCAGGTGGACGCCTGACTTCTTTAATTCTCATCCTCATTCTCCAGGTGGACGCCTGACTTCTTCTTTTCTCATCCTCATTCTCCAGGTGGACGCCTGACTTCTTTAATTCTCATCCTCATTCTCCAGGTGGACGCCTGACTTCTTCTTTTCTCATCCTCATTCTCCAGGTGGACGCCTGACTTCTTTAATTCTCATCCTCATTCTCCAGGTGGACGCCTGACTTCTTTAATTCTCATCCTCATTCTCCAGGTGGACGCCTGACTTCTTCTTTTCTCATCCTCATTCTCCAGGTGGACGCCTGACTTCTTTAATTCTCATCCTCATTCTCCAGGTGGACGCCTGACTTCTTTAATTCTCATCCTCATTCTCCAGGTGGACGCCTGACTTCTTTAATTCTCATCCTCATTCTCCAGGTGGACGCCTGACTTCTTTAATTCTCATCCTCATTCTCCAGGTGGACGCCTGACTTCTTTAATTCTCATCCTCATTCTCCTGGTGGACGCCTGACTTCTTCTTTTCTCATCCTCATTCTCCAGGTGGACGCCTGACTTCTTTAATTATCATCCTCATTCTCCAGGTGGATGCCTGACTTCTTTAATTCTCATCCTCATTCTCCAGGTGGACGCCTGACTTCTTCTTTTCTCATCCTCATTCTCCAGGTGGACGCCTGACACGCACACACGCAGCAGCCCGTCCATGGCTGTTGCTTCTCCTTCTTCCTCGTCCTCATCTTCTTGAAGAAGTAACATCACAGGCGGTCCAATGGCTGCTTCGTTTTCTTTTGAACGAGCCAGCTTGCTCCGTCGACACAGCCGGACAACCACCAGTCTTTCGTCGATGTTCAGCTCCACATTCAACGACCAACAACTCCGTCGCGGCTGTTGTTCCTTCTCCTCCGAGTTGCTGCTTCTCCGCCATGGACGAGCACGCACAGGTGCGTCGACCAGCTGCTTCTGTTTCACGAGCTGCTGCCTCACTTCGTCTTCTTCAAGCTTGAGCATCGCCATGGCTACTGTCGCCGCTGCACCAACAAGTTTCTGCTGCTCGTCGCGGCAGTCCTTTCCTCCTTCCAGTTGCTTCATCTTCCCTTCGACTTCTTCGTTTTGGGAAAGGTCGAGTTTCTTTCATTGAGTCGAAGCCCGGACGGATTTGTTTACAATCGTTGTTCGTCGTTTCATTTCCGGTTAGTTGGTTTTCTAAGTTTTATTTTTGTCCATATTTTTTTTGATATATTTCGGATCCAAAATCGTTAAATGATTCGATTCTTGTTTTGTTTGTTCGTCGTTGAAATAATTTCCTAGTTTGTTCATATGTTTTGTTGATTAATTTTCAGATTTCAAATGGAAATTTACTTAGTGGTTTTTCATGTTTATTTCATGTTTGTTTTATTGTTTAGGTAAAAGTTGTTAGTCTAATGTTGGTGAGATACAAATTGAAGTTTAATTAATTGTTTCTTCAATTTGTTTCATGTGTTTATGTATTTTTAGAAATTGTTAATATTGTTAAGTTCAAGTTTAAGTTCATAATTGTTTCTGCGTCGATCTTGTTATTTGTCTAAAAAGAATTTAGTTGTTTAGGGAAATATGTTGGTTTAATCGTTTGAATCCATCATGTTTGTTGTTTAAAATAAATTTAATTCATGTTCATACTTTGTTTGGTTGATCTTGAATCCGAAATTGTATAGCTTGATTTCTTGTTTACCATTTATGATTATTTCTTGAATTTGTCTCATAATCTTGTTTAAAGTTTAATATAGGAATTGTTTGTTGTAATGTTGTTAGAATTGATTTTAAGTTCAATATTATTGAATTTAGAAATCTAAATATACTTGTTTGATTGTTGTTGTTGAATCCGAAAATAGGTTTGTTGCTAAAACTATTGTTCAATCAAATTTTAGTTGTTCTTTGTTGTTCAATCATGATCATGTGATTTGTTGTTGATATATTGAAGAAATCATGTTCATGAGATTTGTTGTTTGAATTTGTGTAGAAATTGGTCATATTGGCTATATTTTGGTTGAGTGTGATTAATTGATTTGTTATAGCTGATGGGGTAGTTTGGTAATTTGCAGTACGTTCAGGGGTAGTTTGGTAATTTCAGTAAGGTCGGAGGGGTAGTTTAGGAATTGTACATTTTGTAATTTTTTATGTGAAGCATGGGGGACAAAATGAAATGGGGTGGGTTGTGATATAATTATTTAATATAAAGGGGGGACAAGACAAATTTTAGTGTGGGGGAATCTTGTATTTGTTTATGTTAGGCATGGGGGACAAAATATAATGGGGTAGTGTGATATATTTATTTTATGTAATGGGGATGAGTGGGAAGATAATGGGTTTGGTAGAGAAAATGGGTTGATTTTAATTGATTAAAAGATTTATGGGATGGGATATATATAGAGGTCTTGAAACTAATTTACGGGGACACAGAAAAGAAGAGAATACACAGAGAGAGAGAAACGAATCTGAAAATAAGAGAGAGAAAAAGGGCTGAACATTTAAGAGAGAGAAAATTCCGAAAATATTTAAACTTTCAAAAATAAAAATAAAAACTAAAAAAAAAATCTTCTGCTTTCTTTCATTGTTTGAAATCAGCATTAATTGTTGTAGTTTTCATAAAAGTTGGAAGCATTTGTTTTAGGATTACTACTCCACCGGTCTGTTACTGAGTTGTTACTGTTGCTGGGTTGTTGTTGTTGTGTTGTACTGTTATTACTGCTGCTGATTCTCATCTTCGTTTTCTTTTGCTTCCAATATCAGGTACACAACTGAAAAACTGGTTATTGTAATCCGAATATGAAGCATGAATACGAAAAATGAAGAGTTGAAATTCTGAATTAGCTTTAATTATATTCTGATTTTTATTTGTATGTACAAATTATTTAGCTTGCAAAAAAATCAGAATCATGTAGCTATTTAATACACATAGTGGAACATTCGACGATAGCTTAACAGTTGAACTATCTGCATATATTGCCTAAATAAATAAATGGTGTAGTAACTTCGTAGAGTCAAAAATCAAACGAATAGGCCATCTAGTAGGAACTTGGTAGAAATATTGTTTAAAGTAAATATTATTGGTTAATTTCAGCATGTAAATAAATTAAGACATTTTTTTTATTTTATTTTGTAGAGACAGATTTAATAGAAAATAATGTAGGCATTTTAGAATTATCTTTTAAGAATAAATGAGATGAGCCTCGCCCAATAAAATGCACCAATTGCGGGGCCCTCAATAAATGTTTAATTGAGTATTTAGAATTCGGGATGGACTGTTTAGTGAATTCCACGGTCTTACTCATAAATAATAATACGTTAATCGCTTTAGGCACGATGTTAATAATAATACATTCTTAAACACGGGTGCACATTTTTGCGACCCAAATCCAAATCCCAAAACATTGAATAAAATGTGTTCCGGATTGCGGGTGCATTTCATGTGACGTAATCCAAAGACATGTTTTAAACAATGTTCACATTCTTGTAAAAATAATAATAATAACAATAAAAGCGGTTAAAAGTTAAAATTGCACTATAGTTTTTGAACATGTATTAAAATCAGATATTTTAGCCATTACAACAGTTTAAGCGACCGTGCTAGAACCACGGGATTCGGGGGTGCCTAACACCTTCCCTCGGGTCAACAGAATTCCTTACTTAGAATTTCTGGTTCGCAGACTTCATTTGGAAAGTCGAATATTTTCCTCGATTCGGGATTAAATTGGTGACTTGGGACACCCTAAATCTCCCAAGTGGCGACTCTGAAATAAATAAACAAATCCCGTTTCGATTGTTCTTTAATTGGAAAAACTCCCTACGCCCCTGGCGGAGGCGGAAAAAGGAGGTGTGACATGCTCTGGCGACTCTGCTGGGGATTCTAGAGCCCAGAACCACTGGTTCAGGGTTTAAGAATTCGGGCTTAAAATAACTGTTATAGTTGGCTTTATTTATTATCTGATGTTTACATGATATATGCCTAATGTGCTAAATGATGCTCTTACCACTTTAATATTATCTGAATTGTGTATATACAACTGCTACAAAACCCTTCTTCTTTCTGAGTCTTCTGAACTTATGGTGTACACGTGCGCGTGGCCCACCTTTCTGTTAGAAGTCATACCAAATAAGACGAAGTTGGGACAAGTAACTAGGCCGGGCAGACTTTCGTGCTCCCGGTACGTTGCCCCCACTTCGGCTCAAGCTGTCCACTTGGGTGAGCCAGGGCTAGAACAATATGCCTCAGGTTTTTTCACTTATAATAACTCAGCTTCATGCCGGATCCCTAGTAGGAGCGATTGTTTGCATAACGTGCATTTGACTTTGGAGGCTCAACACAGGGGTTGGGTCTGTCTAAGACAGGTGTACCAAAAAAAAATGAAAATGGCCATCCTGATGCATCTTACTTGCTGCTACTTGCGCATTTATTTGATCCGGATTTGTGTGTTGACTGACTTTTGAATATCAGGAATAATATTTTGAAATTGAAAAAAAAAAAGGAAATAGCGGTTAGGGAATTGATTGTTTATTTTGAAAAAAAAACAATGCCCAAATACTGTCAAAACTCTGCCGAAATTTTGAGAAAATGAAAAAAACAATGTCTTATTAGTTTGTTTTATTAAAAGCAAAGGAAAAATAGAAAAAAAAAGAGTTGTTATTTTGTCTTGTTTTTCAAAAAAACAAATTAGAAAAAAAATAGTTTGTCTTGCCATAAAAATGAAAATGAAAAAGAGTCTTGTTTTTAAAATGGGTTTTTATTTATTTATTTGTTTAGATGCCAAAATAAAAATAAAAATAATAAAATAAAAAGAGTCGGGCGTTGAAAGTGGTTTTATTATTTGTTGCAAATATATATATATATAAAAATCCAAAAAGTTTTTCTTTATTTCCAAAAAATGTATATATATCTTTATTTGTTGCAAAAATATTTGTCCTGCCAAAAAGTCTAGAAAAGTTTTTTTTAGACTCCTAATTTTCAAAATAAAAAATCCAAAAATATTTTCCATTATTGACTTCTTTAGAAAGTCTTTTTAATTATAAAAAATATATATAATAAAATAAAACAAATCCAAAAATATTTTCCTTATTCTTTAAAAATTGAAAAGAAAATTCAAAATTCAAAAAAAAAATTTAGAAAGCATTTCTTTTATTAGAGGTAAAATTCCAAAAAAATATTTTCTTTCTTCTTTAGAATAAGAGAAAACAAATAAAAATTCAAACAAAAAAATAATATCTTCCTTTTACTTTTGAAATTCTCAAAGTTCAAATCAAAAGAAAAGGAATTCTTAGAAGTCTTTCTTTCAAAAAGAAAATCAATCAAAAATCCAAAAAAAAAATACTTCCTTTTTTCTTTTAAAGCAGTTCTTTTACAAATTCAAAAAAAAAAAAAAATAATTTAAAATTAGTTTATTTACTTTATTCATAAACTGCCCGAACTACGCGGGTTTGATTCTCACCGGATGTGAGATACGTAGGCAACCCTCATCGGGTCCAACCTCCTTTTTTGCTAAAATAGCCAAAAACCAATAAATAAATAAAAAACGTGTCAAAATTTTAATTTTTGTCATAAATAAGTCAGGCGGTGTCCAACCTCCCCATTTGCTAAAAAATAGCCAAAAAAAAATATATGTCAAATTTTAATTTTGTCATAAAGAAGTCGGCGCTGTTTTATCAAGGCATAGCCGAATGTTCCCGAAAGGGACGCCGGAAGGCTGACTTTGTATAAACAGTCGCCTTTGGGTCATTGTTTTAGATTTGGTCCAATTGACCCACACAGCCTTAAAAATATTCGTCCCCGAGGTGCTGAAAGGCCGTGTTTGCAACACCCGGTTTTTATTGTAATTTTAAAAAAAAAAAAAAACAGAAAAACAAAGAGTCAACGGTCAGGTAAATACCGTTTAGATTTTTGGTCAAAATAAGCCGAGCCAGCTTCGGCCGCGTCTTAAACTGTTCTTGCCGAAATAGCCTTAGAGTATCTTTTAATTGTCGAAAGGTTATTTTCGTAAAAGAATGGACAAGTTCGTAAAGTGTCAAAATAATCCTCCCCGACCTCAAAATTCATGTGAGATTTGGAAGGGGCCACACTTGCAAAAATAGCCGTTTGGTTGCATTTGTCAAACGGGGAAAGGAAGCTGGCCTTTTTATTTCGAGGTTATAAATCTTTAATTAGAATATGTAGGTTGTTTGATTTTCGAGTTTGTAGGTCATCTTCAAACTTTTGAAACCTAGTTTGTTTTAAATTGAAAAAAAAATGTTTAGTATTGTTTATCTTTTATTGGTCCGAACTACGCAAGGTCTGATTCATGCAGGGTCATGATACGTAGGCAATCTCCATAAGATTCGACCACAACAAAAAATGAAAACAAAAAAAAAGAAAAATGAAAAAAAAAGAGATGTTGTTAATAATGGGGACCAACTGAGTCCATTCTAACCTGTTTTGTTTTGAATCGCAAAGAAAGAAGGTGGTTGGTTTGTGGTAAGCCGGAAATACAAGACCCAGAAGCACACTTTGCAGGGATCAGTCATGATAACAGAAGAACTCGAATCCTATTGGGACTTGTTGACTAAGGTTGATGATATCGAAGTTGGAAATGGTCTGGACAATACTGATGCAAAGCTCAGTGGCAAAAGATGCCAATTTTGATAAAGTGGGAGGACGCTCCGTTCCTTGGTTAGCAAGATTGAAGCTGTTGGTGGTTTATTTTGTTGTCATTTCTATTGTCCGGATTATTCTTAGGGTTGTAATCCGAATATTGTCTTGTGTCAAACCTTCTTATCTTTCCGATTTGTCATATCAGTTTGTTTAAGTTTTGTCAAGGATGTGTTAGGATTTTATTCTGGTTGTTTTGTTTGTTTTGTTATTCAAACCATCTCGTCGGTAGTCTAAAGCAAATCCGGTCCTTTATTATTTCCAGTTTTCTTTTTGTTTAGTCCTTTTATCATTTTATTTCAACGCCGATTCTAGTGACATGACATGCGCACACAGTTTGGGCTTAGTCTTTAAAGTTAATCATAAAACCCTGGAGAGGTGATCAAAGCATTTAAAGGAAATAAGAACGGTTTGAGATTATTTGAAGCCCGAGTCATGTGGAACTGGGGCAAGTAAAGCACAAAGAAAACCGTTTAAAAACAAGATTCGCCAAATTGGCGTGAGTGTCGTTCATGATAATAAGAGTGAGAGTGTCGCCCAATGGTGCTTTAGAAATGACAAATGTTAACATAATTGTCAATTCCAGCACCATCGGAAGAGACTATAAATCTATGTTCAATTGTGTTGTTTGCACTTGGCATGTTTTGAAGACTGGAATGACGAAGGCATTTTGTTCTGCTACCTAAACACTTTATCTTTCGTTATCCCTTTTGAGCCTTATTTATTTTCTTTCATACCCCTCGTTCGGAACCAATAACAACGACTAGGAAATACGAGCCTGGAGGGTAAAGAAAAAAAAAATCAAAAAAAAACGAAAAAAATAAGAAAAGAAAAATGATAACAAAAAACAAAAGAAAGTCAAATGAAAAAAGAGGAATTGGGAACTACGTTTGACCTGATTCCTCAAAGAGGATACGTAGGCGCTTCACGGCTCGGTCATAGGGTTCACAGTGTGCATAGTGTGCATGGTGTGCATGGTGTAATAAAAAGTAAAAAAAATTAATTAATTAATTAATTATAAATAAATAATCCCCAAGCAAGAAACTGGGGCAAGGGTTGCGCTTGTGGGAAGCAAAAAATTGGTTCCGAATGTTGTAATTTTTAACCCCAAATTTATTTTGTTTTTGAGCCTTTAATACCCTTTCTTTCTAGCCTATCCAAAAACTCACATTACGGTCCAAAGAAAGACCTTCTGACCAGTCTGCAAAAGATGCCAAGTCAGACAAATGAGAGTCTTACCGGTGAACATAACACTCTGTTCCACAACAGAAAGGACTCTAATCTCCAGCAGAGAGAGTCATACCGGCAACACTCCAAATCCCCAGCTGGAAAGTGATACAAATGAGAGAGTCTTATCGGTGAAAATCTTCACGGACACCATAAGGCGATGAAAGCTGAGAGAAAAACCAAAATGAGAGAGGCTTGATAGTGAAAACCCTTCGGGCACTACAAGTCGAATAAGATTAAGAATCAAATGGGGAATTGCCAGTTGAAGGTCTTGAAAGACGATTGACGACGGAGGATAGGCCACATATGCATGTCATGACCATTAGAGTCGGTGTCTGCGTTTGATAGGTTTTTATTTATAGTTTCTTTTGTTAAAAAGTCATCTTTTTCCTTTGTCTTTTATTTTGTTCCCTTTTATCTTTTCCTTTCATAGAAAATTCCCCAGTACAGTCTGTTTGGGTAGAACCAGTGGGAAATGACTTCAAAATAGGCCATCATCTTTCCAAGATAAGATCTGACTATTACATACAAATGGTATAGTCAGCAAGGAACAAGCGCGAGGCCAGTGTCAAGAAAGATATCTCCAGCAAAAGGAGATTGACAAAAGGATCAACGAGTGTCAAGAGGGATATCCTTGCCAAAATCAAAGGTTATTAAAACCTCAAGGCCAAGGCCCGTAGACAAACAAGGAGAGCAATAAGCATGATTTGGGAAATTCATGCGAGACTAAAAGGTCGGGAAAATGCAAGTTTCCGAGCCATGCCACGAAAGAAGAGGGATATCCCCAGCAGAAATAGATTATCCCCAGCAAATAATATCATCCCCAACAAGTTGTGGGACGCAGAGCAAGGAAGGAGAAAGGGAAAACCATCCCAGTGGAGTATCACAGCCAACTACCACGCTTTAAGCTAACAAATTTTTTATTTGAAACAGGTAAAGGAAATGGCATTGATGTCGGAAATGCATGCCATAAGGGAGAATTGTCAAACTGGGGCAGAAAATTTTCTGGAAATCTAGTACCCATTTGGGGAAGAATAAAGATAGCACCAAGGAAGTGGTCTCTGAACCAGGGCTGCCCCAACATAATAAGTTTCCAATGGAGGAAGTTGATCCCCAGCAGACAGAATAAAGGGATGACGCTTGTGCTCAGAAAAACAAAGAGCCATTATCATCCCCAGCAGCTTCCAAAAGAATGAAGCATCGATTTGAAGGGATAAAATTCCCCAGCAGCGTTATCCTCAACAACATTAGAAGATAACACTTTTATCTCAGCAGTGATAAATAAGAAGAAAAAAAAACCAAAAAAAACAAAAAATAAAAATAAAAAAAATTTGAAGGAGGGGAAGAAAGGAGACTCCCACAGTGGTATTATCCCCAGCAAGCAAGAACAAAGCAGCGCGAAGGAAGGAGAAAAGAAAAGAAGAAATCAGGCGTCCACCTGGAGAACAAGGACAAAGAAAGGAAGAAATCAGGCGTCCACCTGGAGAACAAGGACAAAGAAAAGAAGAAATCAGGCGTCCACCTGGAGAACAAGGACAAAGAAAAGAATAAATCAGGTGTCCACCTGGAGAACAAGGACAAAGAAAAAATGAAATCAGGCGTCCACCTGGAGAACAAGGACAAAGAAAAGAAGCAATCAGGCGTCCACCTGGAGAACAAGGACAAAGAAAGGAAGCAATCAGGCGTCCACCTGGAGAACAAGGACAAAGAAAGGAAGAAATCAGGCGTCCACCTGGAGAACAAGGACAAAGAAAGGAAGAAATCAGGCGTCCACCTGGAGAACAAGGACAAAGAAAGGAAGAAATCAGGCGTCCACCTGGAGAACAAGGACAAAGAAAAGAAGAAATCAGGCGTCCACCTGGAGAACAAGGACAAAGAAAGGAAGCAATCAGGCGTCCACCTGGAGAACAAGGACAAAGAAAAGAAGAAATCAGGCGTCCACCTGGAGAACAAGGACAAAGAAAAGAAGAAATCAGGCGTCCACCTGGAGAACAAGGACAAAGAAAAGAAGCAATCAGGCGTCCACCTGGAGAACAAGGACAAAGAAAGGAAGCAATCAGGCGTCCACCTGGAGAACAAGGACAAAGAAAAGAAGCAATCAGGCATCCACCTGGAGAACAAGGACAAAGAAAAGAAGAAATCAGGCGTCCACCTGGAGAACAAGGACAAAGAAAAGAAGCAATCAGGCGTCCACCTGGAGAACAAGGACAAAGAAAGGAAGAAATCAGGCGTCCACCTGGAGAACAAGGATGAAGGAAGGAAGAAGCAATCAGGCGTCCACCTGGAGAACAAGGACAAAGAAAGGAAGCAATCAGGCGTCCACCTGGAGAACAAGGACAAAGAAAAGAAGAAATCAGGCATCCACCTAGAGAACAAGGACAAAGAAAAAAAGAAATCAGGCGTCCACCTGGAGAACAAAGACAAAGAAAAGAAGCAATCAGGCGCCCACCTGGAGAATAAGGGAATACAGATGAAGTCTCGGCAATCAGGCGCCCACTTGGAGAATAAGGGAATACTGATGAAGTCTCAGCAGTCAGGCGCCCACCTGGAGAATAAGGGAATACAGTTGAAGTATCAGCAGTCAGGCGCCCACCTGGAGAATAAGGGAATACAGATGAAGTATCAGCAGTCAGGCGCCCACCTGGATAATAAGGGAATACAGATGAAGTATCAACAGTCAGGCGCCCACCTGGAGAATAAGGGAATACAGTTGAAGTATCAGCAGTCAGGCGCCCACTTGGAGAATAAGGGAATACAGTTGAAGTATCAGCAGTCAGGCGCCCACCTGGAGAATAAGGGAATACATTTGAAGCATCAGCAGTCAGGCACCCACCTGGAGAATAAGGGAATACATTTGAAGCATCAGCAGTCAGGCGTCCACCTGAAGAATAAGGGAATACAATTGAAGGATCAGCAGTCAGGCGCCCACCTGAAGAATAAGGGAATACAATTGAAGGATCAGCAGTCAGGCGCCCACCTGAAGAATAAGGGAATACAATTGAAGCATCAGCAGTCAGGCGCCCACCTGAAGAATAAGGGAATACAATTGAAGGATCAGCAGTCAGGCGCCCACCTGAAGAACAGAATGTCAATGTATTTTGACATTACGGGTTGAAGTTAAAAGCCCGACCATATGAGAAAGGAGCACACGTAAAGTCAATAAAGCATAGGAGTCCAACCAAATCCCCAGCAAGAAACAACAAGAGTCCCAAACAAATAAAGGAAATACGAGACACAATGAAAGGAAATGCGGAATAAGTCAGAAGCAAAGGATGCCCAAGAGTCACCAAGATATCAAGACAACAAGAAACGCAAGGGCATGATCTAGATAAGATTTTGTAATTCATATACATAGTCTAGTTTAGCTTTTTGTTTTACCTTTAAAGCAGGGTGTAACAAGGAGATCGGTAAGCAGTAGTAATAGCATGCAACAATAGTAACATTGCAGTCCCACGGTAGTCCCAGCTACCAAAACTTCCCGAACTACATTGACCTGATTCCTGTTTAGCCCAGGATATGTAAGAAACCTTTGAATCAAAGGTTCGGTCAAATCTTTTTCAAAAAATGCTTCACACGGAGTACTCGGATGGGCAAAAATCGCTTGTTTTATCTTTGCACGAAAACCCTTCGTGTCTTCGGGCAAAGAGGGGCAGCTGTAAGCACCTGATTTTTGCCCTATATGAGAATTACTCCCAAAAAATTCAAAAATAACATGATTTTCCTTGGTGTGCAATTTTGTGATATTTTTGGATAATTATTTGTATTTGTCTGTGATTGTTTATTTTCTAAATTAATAAAAAATACAAAAATATGTCGCCTTTTGCATGTAGGATTTAATCCTATAATTGTTAGTAATTAAGTTTGTTTTACAAAAAATAAAAATTACAAAAATAGGCATCGTTTGCATTTTTTAGCATTTAATGTCCAAATATACAATTTTATGCTTAATTATTACTTAATTGTGCGTTAATTGTTATTGGGAGGTAATTTGCGCTTTTATAACTTAATTTAGTTCTTAATAATAGTTTAAGTATTTTTATAATTTAGTTTTAGAAAAATAAAAGAAGAAAAGAGAGCGAAAATATAAAGAAAGTCGGAATTGAGCCTTTTCTTCGATTTCAAGCCACAGGCCCAAAAAATGGCCCAATCTTCCCAAACGACCCAGTCCATTTCGAACTGGATCGACCCAGTCCAATACCAACAACCCAACTCCCCCTCTTCAATTTCATTTTTCATTTTTACAAAACAAAAACAAAACAAAAACAAAACCCAAAAACCCTAAAAGACCTAAACCATCCCCCCTCTCCTATCTTCTTCTTCTTCCTCAAGATTCCTCAAGCACACAACCATGGCTGCCCTCACGTCCAAACGCCATTAACAAACAGCTCGTCACACTCACACACACATACACAACAAAACACATACGCACACACGCAGCAGCCCGTCCATGGTTGCTGCTTCTCCTTCTTCCTCGTCCTCATCTTCTTGAAGGAGTAACATCACAGGCAGTCCAATGGCTGCTTCGTTTTCTTTTGAACGAGCCAGCTTGCTCCGTTGACACAGCCGGACAACCACCAGTCTTTCGTCGACATTCAGCTCCACATTCGACGACCAACAACTCCGTCGCGGCTGCTGTTCTTTCTCCTCCGAGTTGCTGCTTCTCCGCCATGGACGAGCACGCACAGGTGCGTCGACCAGCTGCTTCTGTTTCGCGAGCTGCTGCCTCACTTCGTCTTCTTCAAGCTTGAGCATCGCCATGGCTACTGTCGCCGCTGCACCAACAAGTTTCTGCTGCTCGTCGCGGCAGTCCTTTCCTCCTTCCAGTTGCTTCATCTTCCCTTCGTCTTCTTCGTTTTGGGAAAGGTCGAGTTTCTTTCATTGAGTCGAAGCCCGGACGGATTTGTTTACAATCGTTGTTCGTCGTTTCATTTCCGGTTAGTTGGTTTTCTAAGTTTTATTTTTGTCCATATTTTTTTTGATATTTTTCGGATCCAAAATCGTTAAATGATTCGATTCTTGTTTTGTTTGTTCGTCGTTGAAATAATTTCCTAGTTTGTTCATATGTTTTGTTGATTAAATTTTCAGATTTCAAATGGAAATTTAATTAGTGGTTTTTCATGTTTGTTTTATTGTTTAGGTAAAAGTTGTTAGTCTAATGTTGGTGAGATACAAATTGAAGTTTAATTAATTGTTTCTTCAATTTGTTTCATGTGTTTATGTATTTTTAGAAATTGTTAATATTGTTAAGTTCAAGTTTAAGTTCATAATTGTTTCTGCGTCGATCTTGTTATTTGTCTAAAAAGAATTTAGTTGTTTAGGGAAATATGTTGGTTTAATCGTTTGAATCCATCATGTTTGTTGTTTAAAATAGATTTAATTCATGTTCATACTTTGTTTGGTTGATCTTGAATCCGAAATTTGTATAGCTTGATTTCTTGTTTACCATTTATGATTATTTCTTGAATTTGTCTCATAATCTTGTTTAAAGTTTAATATAGGAATTGTTTGTTGTAATGTTGTTAGAATTGATTTTAAGTTCAATATTATTGAATTTAGAAATCTAAATATACTTGTTTGATTGTTGTTGTTGAATCCGAAAATAGGTTTGTTGCTAAAACTATTGTTCAATCAAATTTTAGTTGTTCTTTGTTGTTCAATCATGATCATGTGATTTGTTGTTGATATATTGAAGAAATCATGTTCATGAGATTTGTTGTTTAAATTTGTATAGAAATTGGTCATATTGGCTATATTTTGGTTGAGTGTGATTAATTGATTTGTTATAGCTGATGGGGTAGTTTGGTAATTTGCAGTACGTTCAGGGGTAGTTTGGTAATTTCAGTAAGGTCGAAGGGGTAGTTTAGGAATTGTACATTTTGTAATTTTTTATGTGCATGGAGGACAAAATGAAATGGGGTGGGTTGTGATATAATTATTTAATATAAAGGGGGGACAAGACAAATTTTAGTGTGGGGGAATCTTGTATTTGTTTATGTTAGGCATGGGGAACAAAATATAATGGGGTAGTGTGATATATTTATTTTATGTAATGGGGATGAGTGGGAAGATAATGGGTTTGGTAGAGAAAATGGGTTGATTTTAATTAATTAAAAGATTTATGGGATGGGATATATATAGAGGTCTTGAAACTAATTTATGGGGACACAGAAAAGAAGAGAATACACAGAGAGAGAGAGAAACGAATATGAAAATAAGAGAGAGAAAAAGGGCTGAACATTTAAGAGAGAGAAAATTCCGAAAATATTTAAACTTTCAAAAATAAAAAAAAAAACTAAAAAAAAAATCTTCTGCTTTCTTTCATTGTTTGAAATCAGCATTAATTGTTGTGGTTTTCATAAAAGTTGGAAGCATTTGTTTTGGGATTACTACTCCACCGGTCTGTTACTGGGTTGTTACTGTTGCTGGGCTGTTGTTGCTGTGTTGTACTGTTATTACTGCTGCTGATTCTCATCTTCATTTTCTTTTGCTTCCAATATCAGGTACACAACTGAAAAGCTGGTTATTGTAATCCGAATATGAAGCATGAATACGAAAAATGAAGAGTTGAAATTCTGAATTAGCTTTAATTATATTTTGATTTTTATTTGTATGTACAAATTATTTAGCTTGCAAAAAAATCAGAATCATGTAGCTATTTAATACACATAGTGGAACATTCGACGATAGCTTAACAGTTGAACTATCTGCATATATTGCCTAAATAAATAAATGGTGTAGTAACTTCGTAGAGTCAAATATCAAACGAATAGGCCATCTAGTAGGAACTTGGTAGAAATATTGTTTAAAGTAAATATTATTGGTTAATTTCAGCATGTAAATAAATTAAGATATTTTTTTTATTTTATTTTGTAGAGACAGATTTAATAGAAAATAATGTAGGCATTTTAGGATTGTCTTTTAAGAATAAATGAGATGAGCCTCGCCCAATAAAATGCACCTATTGCGGGGCCCTCAATAAATGTTTAATTGAGTATTTAGAATTCGGGATGAACTGTTTAGTGAATTCCACGGTCTTACCCATAAATAATAATAAGTTAATCGCTTTAGGCACGATGTTAATAATAATACATTCTTAAACACGGGTGCGCATTTTTGCGACCCAAATCCAAATCCCAAAACATTGAATAAAATGTGTTCCAGATTGCGGGTGCATTTCATGTGACGTAATCCAAAGACATGTTTTAAACAATGTTCACATTCTTGTAAAAATAATAATAATAACAATAAAAGCGGTTAAAAGTTAAAATTGCACTATAGTTTTTGAACATGTATTAAAATCAGATATTTTAGCCATTACAACAGTTTAAGCGACCGTGCTAGAACCACGGGATTCGGGGGTGCCTAACACCTTCCCTCGGGTCAACATAATTCCTTACTTAGAATTTCTGGTTCGCAGACTTCATTTGGAAAGTCGAATATTTTCCTCGATTCGGGATTAAATTGATGACTTGGGACACCCTAAATCTCCCAAGTGGCGACTCTGAAATAAATAAACAAATCCCGTTTCGATTGTCCTTTAATTGGAAAAACTCCCTACGCCCCTGGCGGAGGCGGAAAAACGAGGTGTGACACCTTTTATCCTTCATGACACTTATTTATCGCTTGTTATAAATAGTGTAAATAGGTTAACCTCAAGATAATCTCATCCCTCATTTTATGTCAATTAACTGAAGACGAAACTTTTAACGTACGAAAACGCGAGATGTAACAAGAATATATAAGACTTTACTCAACATCATACTGTTGCAGTGTGCAACCCGATCTAAACAACATACCAGCGGCGTGCCATCCGATCCACACATAGAATTCACATAAGGAGATACATACCGAGCTAAATTTCTCATTACTAGTTAATACTGAATATCGGTTACAAGCACGCTAAGTGCATAATACCATCCCTCGGGAGACAAATATCACCATAAGCTACAAAACTCAAGTACAACTGAGTTGTGATGTATAATCTGAATCATAAGAGCCATCCTGCTCATATAAGACCATCGCTACGCGGAATCTCAACACATAAGAAATTTATCAAGCAGTTTCACAACTCACACAACCCAATATAGAATTACATGAAATAGCCAATGACGAACTAGCATCTAACGTCTGAATACTCCTTCATAAGGAATATCCTAAAATGAACACATCTAGCCCGATATAGAGCCCACCTTCATATTTAAATCCATCCACATGCCTCAAGCAGATTCTGATCGCACCGTACTAGGCAAATAACCTTTTAAGGTTCCATAATACCCTTTTTTCCTATAACTCATAAGAACAACCTTCATAACAAGAATAAACCTCCACAATCCACAACCCAATAAACCGAGTGCCATTCAGGCATAAATTCTCAAATTAGCGATATTACCACAATCTTCATACTTGGTTTAAATTCCCAATCAATCAAGTGACTACATGTTTGCACGTGATACATGCTCCCACGACATTGCGTACTAGATAACAAGTTTGCACATCCATACCACTGGCCGCACTAGCGCTATAGAGAAAATTAAGAATCCATAACCAGGATGCAAAGCCCCTTTCACAAAACAACGATCTCAGGTGACGCTGAAGACAATACCAGCTTACTCTAAACATTCACACCCCTTTCTTTCTCATCCGATCTCGTGACCTCCTTGCCAACACCGAACCGTAACCTTGGTTCCTCACTTTCAATTTCTCATACCGCTCACTGCACCTAACGTGCCATTATGCGATCGCATAAGAATTTCATCCTAACTCCTGAATCACTAATAGGGTGAACATTTCATCACATAGGAACTTTTTACTTGACTCACTCCAAGATAACCATAGAAACACGCGAGTGAATTCTCATAACCGTAGAACATGAAAAATACTCAAGTAGTGGTTTAAGCCACCATAACCCTTTCGGGATTCGCCCACACATAACAGGCCATAATATTTGAATAATCCCACATAACATCAATTACGGCAGCCGTCAAACCCCGCACGTACCGTTACAAATAACATGCATAACTTATTCACGCTGAAGAAACTGATCACCGCCACCATTGTGCCAATTCAACCATGGCTAACCAATCTAACTTCTTCTAATTCATCTTTAACTTGCCTTAGAAATAATAATGACTCCATCTAACCCATAACGAACTCAATCTGCACTGATCCATAGTGGCATTGTATCACAAGACCATGTTGTCTCAAATCCCACGAATCATCTCATACCTTCCTTGTGCGCTCATTCGCATCCAAAGCTGGTACGCCCATTCTGATAACCTTTCTACAAATTCGTAGTCATTTCCTCTCATTCTTCTAAATGCTACACTGCAAGTCGAAAATATAATAGAACACCCCGAGCCTCTTATTATAATCCTCCACAAAGGCTCGATTCTTAACCACACCGTGGGCATGAAACCTTTAGGCACTACATGTTAACCTTTGAATTCACTAGGACCGTTGTTGAGAGTCACCCACTCCGGCTTGGTCCCGAATATAATTAGCTCCAAGGCTCCGCTAGCACATGGACACCCATCTCCATGGAGCACCCGATCGAATTACTTCCTTGTAAACCACCTCCGTACGAAACACAAATCCTGAGTCTTCCCAAAGCTCGAACAAGAATCGATAAGGCCACTTATGGCACATATCACTTAGATCATTTGCTCGAATGACGACTTATATTCTTTTCCCTTAGCTAAAATAACTCGCCATTATGTCGTTAGCCAGAAACCTCACAAGTAGATAACCATGCAACCCAATTGAAGGTAGTGTGACTCTCCTACTTAGCTTGGATCCACATGTTACAAAACTCTGGAACCCACCAAGATTCTTTATCTCTCATTGACATAACCTTGCGCAACCCAATCGCCAAATCCCTCTAAATCCTTCTGTTAAAATTTCCTGAAAGCTCTGAATCTCTAGTAACATTCACATATTCGACCTTTTACTAGATAGTTAGAAAAATCCTTCGCAGAAGCTTCGCCAATCACACGACCCCTGACCTTCTCACATGAGATAACCCACCTGTGGAAATTACACGCCGACATCTTCCAACGTCACTGCACGGTGTACAATCACTATGACATCAATGACCCATCCCGAGCCCGTGCTTATTCACCAACTGTACTAGTCCGTTCACTTCTTATGGACATCAACTAAATGTGCGAAATTATCTCCCAATTCAAAGTTATGTTGTATCCTTCTTCATATCAAGCAACTCCCTTTCCTTTGCATCAAATCTCCCGCCGTATAATAGCCAATATTTCAAGTTACGCCCGTGGACCCAATCACCATCCACTAAAATTCCCATATCACTCTAAACGTTTCCTCAAGGTGTGCAGTTATCATGCCACTGAACCCATATGCTATTCTGCCACTCTCCCGCTATGGGCAAACTCATTTCTTTAAGAAACTACTCGACTTCCGCTTCTTACACCTGGCTTTCTAGAAGTTTAACCATTGCATAACACTTCCCATGTGTTCTTCCTCATCCTTTGCTGCTCACCTGATGCTTTAGATCAAAATCTATCTTATTAGCACTCGAACCAATAGACTGCTACTAACTTTAAACTTTTCCAAAGATCATCTTTTCTCGAGCCATTGACATTAGAAACATCGATTCAATCCTGAACCACTGCACCCCGTGATCTCTGACAGTCGCTTCTTCAATACTATCTCACAATATCCTGCCCCACAGGCGATATGTAAAAGATCATAACACCGGCTAACTTAACATATTCATGACGACGACACCACGTCGTAGATGAAAATTCAACCACACTTGAAAACACTGAGTCTCATTACTCCATCAACCCAAACCTGATCATTTATAGTCCGATTGACTTTCCTTCGCCAGAAATACAATATCGAATCTCTAAATCATGTACTGAGAAAACCTCCTTCCAAGTCATATACTACTTCCACGCATGGACAAACATCCCGCCATAATATCAATACCGTGCGATAACCATTCGTGAGCATCATAGCAACCTGTGCATAGCTTAAAAGCTCTCAAAAGTACAGCTACAGAGCTGAAATGACAACATATCCTTCTGCAAGGCGACGACAATAGCCCAAACAACTACTCGGGGAGAGACATCCCGCACCACATATGTAGTACCATTAAAATTCCTCAATTCCTGATTTATAATAAGCGCTTCGCATTGCATAAGATCGAGTAGGAAGGAAACAATGGCATAAGCCTCAAAGGAATCAAATCACACGATGGGGAATCAAGAAGGAAAGTGATCCTAACAACCATGTAGCCTCTCGAAGATAAGTATAGATGTCTCCATACCGATCCGCAAGACTCTACTAGACTTGCTCATGACTCGTGAGACCTAAGGGAACCTAGTGCTCTGATACCATATTGTCACGACCCAAAATCTACTAAGGGTTGTGATGGCGACAGACACCACTGTCAGGCAAGCCAACACCAAGATGTTAATTAAATTCTCATTTTTGTATTTATTGAAATCGTTTCTTTTATACATTAAACAATAAATAATTAAATTCATGGAAGTAATAATGATGTCTTTAACAAACTTAATATTGAATAATCCCATAATCATCCAAGAACCCAGTGCCACTAGTGCATGAGCCATTTCTTGGAAAAACAAGATGTAATACATTAACTGTACGGAATAAAAATTGGATATAAAGGAAAATACAATACAGTACTCTGAAGGAGACTTTGGTGGCTGCGGGTCATCTCGAGAGGTTCAGCAAGTGTAGTATGAGTACAAAAAAATGTGTACCTAGTAAGTATCCCGTCTAACCTTGAAGAAGTAATGACGAGAGGTAGACTTCAACACTTATTAGTGGTCCATTAATATAATCAGTCGTGGATTTATTAAAAATGGCAGTAAACTCAAGTAAATCAAGAAGCAAGTAAACAATCCTTTTTATATTAAGAAGTCTCCAAATTCATATTCCATCATTTATCAATTTATTTCGGACCAGGGAGGAAATATCATTAATTACAAATTTTCTAGGCAAGCAATACAAGCATGCGCAAATCATGACGAGGTCATATGGCCCGATCCAACATAATAATAAAATGTGCATTGCCAGAGGGTCGAATGGTGCGAACCATAGATGCATCTATTACCCCGCTCGTAAATCATACATGTGACGCGATCAAACATAAATAAAGAATCACCCCACTCACGAATCATAAATGCAACACAGTCACACATAGATACACACATTGAAACAGTCAATCAAGAATCCATCAGGGAACATTTATCCAAAGAAAAGCCAATTCTCTTTTAACGATTTAAGAAAATGAAATATAACCTTTTTAGAACTCCATTTACTAACTCGATATGGTTTAAGCAATCTACATTGTCGATGAGGTTACAAATATTTCAAGTAAAGCATGCTTTTGGGTCCTAGACTACCCGGACATAGCATAATAGTAGCTACGCACGGACTCTCGTCACCTCGTGCGTATGTAGCCGCCACAAATAGTAGCACATAATTGATTATTTCACCTATGGGGACAATTCCCTCTTACAAGGTTATAAAAGAGACTTACCTCGCTCTGAAGTTCCATAACCGACATTCCACGCCCTTCCGAAGGCTCAAATTGATGCACAATGCTCCAAAACTAGCCAATAATTATGCAAACCCATTAATTTATGCTCAACTACTCATAATAATACAATTTATAACAATTTCTAACCCCGATCGAAAAGTTGACAAAATCGCCCTCGGGCCCACATGCCCGGATCTCGAAATTTTTCGAAGATAAAGTTTGCCCACAACCTCACAAACTCAAATATATAATTATTCTCAATTTCATGTCCAAAACCATGGTCAAAATCTAAGAATACCAATTTTCTAGGTTTTTCCTCAAACCTCAAATTTCTACTAAATTCCATACTTTAATCCGTATCTAAATCATGTATTTAACTTATAATGAGTGGGAACAACTTACCTTGTGATACATGAAGAATATCTCCACTTGAAGCTCTCCAAAATCGCCTAATCCAAATGAAAAATGGGAGAAAAATGGCCAATTCCCAATTTTTAAAAGAACCCTTCTGCCCAGACAACTTTCGCATCTACGGTCCATTAGTCGCTTCTGCGGCGTCTTCTTCGCACTTGTGCCCTTCTCCGCTTATGCAGACTTCACCTTCGCACCTGCGGGCCCAAATAATCGCTCCTACCACTCCCCCTGCTCCAGTCCTTTTCCACTTCAGCGGCTTCCTTCCTACTTCTACGGGCTTGCACCTGTGGTACGATTACACCAGCAGTCCTCCAACTTCAGCAGCTCCTCAATTCCAAACCTTGATCCGTTAACCACCCGTAATTAATCCGAGGCTCGCGGGACCTTGCCCAAACATACCAACAAGTCTTAGAATATCATACGAACTTATTCGAGCCCTCAAATCACACAAAACAATGCAAAAATCACAAATCAACCTCCAATTCAAACTTAAAGAACTTGAAACTTCAATTTCTACTTTCGATGCCGAAACCTATCAAATAACGTCTGATTGACCTAAAATTTTCATATAAGTCATATTCTACATTACGGACCAACTACAACTTTCGGAATCAGAATCCGTCCCCGATATCAAAAATTTCACTTCCGGTCAAACTTTCAAATTTCTAACATTAGCCAAACAACTCCAAAATGACCTACGGACCTCCGAATCTACTTCCGATTGCGCTCCCAATACTAGAATCACCATATGGAGCTATTCGCAGATTTGGAATCCCAAACGAATATCGATAACACAAAAATGCTCTTCAACCCAGATTTACAAAATTCTTCCAAAAATGCTAACTTCCACAATAGGTGTCGAAACGCTCCCGGGTCATCCAAAAACCCAATCCGGACATACGTCCAAGTCCAATATCATCATACAAACCTGTTGGAACCTTCAAATCCCAATTTTGAGGTCGTTTACTCATAAATCAAACCTTACTCAATTCTTTCAACTAAAAGCTTCCGAAATGGGAATTTTCTTTCCAAATCAATTCCAAACTTCCTGAAATTTAATTCCGACCATGCATACAAGTTATAATACCTAAAGTGAAGCTGTTCATGGCCTCAAACTGCCGAACAACGTGCTATACCTCAAAACAACTAGTCGGGTTATTACATTTGTGAAGAAGAAAGATGGATCGATGAGTATGACTTATTTGATCAGCTTCAAGGTGTCAAGTTGTTTTCGAAGATTTATTTGAGGTCTGGATACCATCAGTTGAGGATCGGGGCATTCGATGTCTCTAAGGCAGCTTTTTGGACTCGGTATGGGCATTATGAGTTTCTAGCAATGTTATTTGAGCTGACAAATACCCTGACAACATTTATGGATTTGATGAACTAGATGTTCAAACCCTATTTGGGTTCCTTTGTGATTGTATTTATTGATGATATCTTCATCTACTCCCGCAGTCGAGAGGAGCACGAGTAACATCTTCGGCTTGTACTTCAGACCTTGAGAGACAATCAGTTATATGCCATATTTTCAAAGTGTGAGTTTTAGTTCGACTTGGTCGCTTTATTAGGGCACATCGTATCGGCAGAGGGCATTGAGGTGGATCCTAAGAAGATTGAGGCAGTTCAGAACTGGCCTAGACCCACTTCAACTATGGAGATCCGGAGTTTCTTAGGTTTGGCAGGACATTACCGATGGTTCGTGTAGGGGTATTCATCTATTACATCCCTATTGACCAGGTTGACCTAGAAGGGTGCCCGTTTAGATGGTCAAATGAGCGTGAGGTGAGCTTTCAGAAGCTGAAGATTGCTTTGACTACAACGCCAGTGTTGATGTTGCCCACAGGTTCAGGATCTTATACGATATATTGTGACGCATATCATATTGGGCTTGGTGCAGTATTGATGCAAGATGGTAGGGCGATTGAATATGTGTCACGATAGTTGAAGGTTCATAAGAAGAATTACCCTGTTCACGACTTATATTTAACAGCCATTGTTCATGCGTTGAAGATTTGGAGGCACTATCTTTATGGCGTGTCGTGCAAGGTATTCATGGATCATTAGAGTCTACAATATTTGTTCAAACAAAAGGATCTCAATATGAGGTAGAGGAGGTGGTTGGAGCTATTGAAAGACTATTATATTACCATCTTGTATCATCTCAGGAAGGCCAATGTAGTGGTCGATGCCCTAAGTAGAAAGGCAGTAAATATGTGTAGCCTTGCTTACATTCCAGTCGGTGAGAGACCACTTGCATCAGATGTTCAGGCTTAGGCCAATCAATTCGTAAGGTTGGATATTTCAGAGCCTAGTCATGTTCTAGCTTGTACAGTCGCTCGGTCTTCCTTGTTTGAGCGCATTATGGAGCAATAGTATGATGACCCTCATTTGTTTGTCCTTAGGGACACAGTGCGGCATGGTGGTTCCAAGAGGTTACTATTGGAGATGATGGAGTTTTGAAGATGCAGGGTCGTATTTGTGTGACTAATATAGATGGGCTTCGTGAATTGATTCTTGAGGAGGCCCACAATTCACGGTACTCTATTCATTCGGGTGTTGCCAAGATGTATCAGGACTTGCGGCAACATTATTAGGGGAGAAGGATGAAGAAGGATATAGTTGTATATATAGCTCAGTGTCTAAATTGTCAGCAAGTAAATTATGAGCATCAGAGACCTGGTGGATTGCTTCAAAAGTTAGAGATTCCCGAGTGGAAGTAAGAGCATATCGCTATGGATTTTGTTGTCGGACACCCATGGACACAGAGGAAGTTAGATGCGGTATGGGTCATTGTGGACAGGCTGACCAAGTCAGTGCATTTCATTCATGTGGCAGTTACCTATTCTTCAGAGTGGTTAGCTGAGATCTACATCCGCGAGATCGTCTGTCTTCACGGTATGCCTGTGTCTATCATTTCTGATCGAGGTACGTAGTTCACATCGCACTTCTGGAGGGAATTAGAGCATGAGTTGGGTACTTAGGTTGAGTTTGAGGACAACATTTCATCCTCAGATGGACGAACAGTCCGAGCGCACTATTCAGAAATTGGAGGATATGTTTTGTGCTTATGTTATAGATTTCGAGGGTTCTTGGGATCAGTTCTTGCCACTTATGGAGTTTGCCTACAACAGCAACTACTAGTCTAGCTTCAGATGGCTCCCTATGGGGCATTATACGGGAGGCGATGCCGATCGCCAATTGGATGGTTTGAGCTAGGGGAGGCTCATTTGTTGGGTACAGATTTGGTACAGGATGCCTTGGATAAGGTCAATATTATTTAGGATCGGTTTCGCATAGCTCAGTCTAGGTAGAAGAGTTATGCCGACCATCGAGTTCGTGATGTTGCATTCATGGTCGGAGAGGGGGTATTGCTCCGGGTTTCAGCCATGAAGGGTGTGGTGAGGTTTGGGAAGAATGGCAAGTTGAGACCTAGGTATATCAGACCTTTTGAGATTCTTGAGAGAGTGGGAGAGGTGGCTTACAGGTTCACATTTCCACCTAGTTTATCAGCAGTCCATCCGGTGTTCCATATGTCTATGCTCTGGAAGTATCAAGATGATCCGTCCATGTGTTGGATTTCAGCTTAGTTTAGTTGGATAAGGATTTTACTTATGAGGAGGAGTCGGTGGCTATTCTAGCCCAGCAGGTTCGACAGTTGAGGTCAAAGAGTTATCTTTTCGTTCGAATGCAGTGGAGAGGCCAGCCGGTCGAGGTAGCTACTTGGCAGTTCGAGTCGGACATGCGAAGTAGATATTCATACCTTTTCACCAGTCCAGGTGCTTTTCTATGTCTGTTCGAGGACGAACGGTTGTTTTAGAGGCGGAGAATGTGATGACCCGATAGGTCATCTAGAGTTTTAAACCTTAATTTTGTGTTTCGAAGCCTCCAATAGCTTCTTTAAGCCTTCCTTGATTTGTGTGCATAGTCCAGATATTTTTCGGAAAGGCTTTTATGTTAAAAATAGATAAAATATAAAATTTTGCCTTAAAATCCATTTGAGTTGACTTTGATCAACATTTTTAGAAAATGGACTCATACTTGTATTTTGACGGTCCTGGTGGGTCCATATCGTGATTTGGGACCTGGGCGTATGCCGGAATCAAATTCTGAGGTCCCTAGCTCGAGTTTTTTCTTTTTGTCGAAACTTTTGAAGTTTAAAGGCTTGATGAATTTCAAGGTTTGACCCATGTCTGACGTTTTTGATACTGGGTCTATATTTTGGTTCTGGAACTCAGTATAGGTCCATTACTATATTAATGACTGTCTTCAAAATTTGGTGAAAAACGGAGTTGGTTTGACGTAATTCGGACGTCTAGTTGTTAAAATAGAAGTTCTTAAGTTTCATTGAAAATTTCATTTGATTTGGTGTCTGATTCAAAGTTCTAGGTGTTATTTTGGCGATTTGATCGTGTGAGCAAGTTCGTATGTTGTTTTTGGACTTGTGTGCATGTTTGTTTTGGAGCCCCGAGGGATCAGGTGAGTTTCGTATAGGCCGCGGAGTGAGTTTAGACTTAAAAGAAATGGTGTTGTTTTTTTTATTCTGGTGCAGGTCTCTAACCTCGCAATTGCGAGATCAGTGTTCGCATTTGTGAAGAAAATAAATTCCTGTCATGATCGCAATTGCGAAGAAAATTGTTACACCCCATCTTTTGTCATGAGAGTACGTCGTAAGTCAATTGATGTAAGCTCAGAAATGAGATCATCTTTGAAAGTACATCAAGTAAGTTAATCATGTTACCATGGAGGTTACAAATATTTAAGATCATTAATAACAAGTACCAAGATGGTTGGAAGGCTTAGAAGCTAAACGAATTGAAGAAAATAAGTTTCGTCGAAAGTCAACAAGTTGGGAATGTTATAACATATACTTTTGGGGTGAGACTAGGGTGCTTAACATGATAAGGAGATTATGTTATGAATTTTTTTATTGGTATATTATTCATGTGTTATGTTTTGAAGTCAAGCGAGTTGTGGAACAAAAATTGGAAAAGGTCATCACAAGTTACATTCATAAATGTGTTGAAACATAGGTCAAATATAGCTGAGCTTTTCAACCAATATACTCGGAATTAGGGGATGATCTACCTACAAAATTGAATATCTATGAGTCTTGTTTCTAATGCATTTAGCCGTTTATCGACACGACATCGGAGTAGAGAGATATTCGTGTTTTCGCGAGACTGCGCAAGCAGCTCCCATGGGACCCACAAAGTCGGTGTAAAACTCCAGCTTGTATTTAAGTCAATTATAATTCGTTTTCACCCATTTTTCTCGACCAAAACAGTTTCTAAACCCTCCTAATTGCTCTCCAAAGGTTCCTCCATGATTCTAGGGTAAAAAACTAAGATACAAACATGAATCCAATGCTAGAAACCCTCTGGTGCTTGCTAGATCGTAGTTCTTCATCTTGTTGCTGTTCTGGAGGGTTCTTCAAAGTGAAGTAACCTTAGGTTTCGAGTTGTTCTTGTTTATTAAGGTAATAATAAGTTCTTCCTTCATATATATTAGATTTTCAAGGTGAGCTACAAGTTTTTACACACCAACTTGAACACCAAAAGTTGATTCAAGAAGAGAACACAACACCTATAGTGTTGTGGTGTCATTAAGGATAATTGTGGGATGTGTTTGGCTGAAATTTCAAGTTATTGCTATTGTCTAAAGTGAGTATAACTGCCTACTAATTGTGCTTAAGATTGCTTGTATGTTGGGTAAGTTGTTAGGATGATAAACTACAAGATAATACTTGGATTAGCTTGAGATGTTATTGTTCTTGTGGGATTGATTTGAAAGTTGCTCTTATGAACTTTAAGTGGCTGGAAATTATGGAAAATAAGTTGTCTATGATATTGTTAGTTTGATTATGTTGGTTTACATGTCAATCCTATTGAGGAAATTGGTAACTAGAAAAGGAAATAGCTTTAAAGCTCTTATAAGTTGTCGACGGTGATATTATCTTGTGTTGGGCTATTTCGGGTAACTTTAAAATTGAGTACAAGGTTGGAAATCCTTTAAAATGTATTGTTTATTATACTGAATATATTAATAAGTTCAAGAATGAATGATAATGGAGTTGAACGGTGCTAAAGAGATTCAATCCGAGCTTTCCGCTCGTCGTGATATGTTGATGATTTGTTAATGAAATATTTTGTATCCTATTGTTGATGTTGCTCTTATTGAATTGCTCTGGTTGTTGTTATTGGTATATGGTATTTGAGGAGGCCTTAGTTACAGGGGAGATGCTGCCCAAGTTTTCATAAACGAGTTACTAGTTTAAGTTGCGGAGTTAGCCTTTACTCATCACTAATTTTGAATCTCCTTATGCTATGGTAGATTTAGTTGAGTTGTTTGAAGAGTTGCTTGAAATGTTTTAAGGACTCAATGGGGTTAAGGTATGTTAAGGCTAAATCTTTCCATCGTTTTGGCATGATCCAGTAACTACATGTGTTTGATAATGAGACATAAAGTGAAGTTCATATTCTTGAATTTATGTACATTGGCCTAGTCTCATAAGTTATAGCATTCTCCCTTATCGAGACTTCATATTAAATTTAGTTTTGTCTTCTTTCAGCCAAGAGAGCAGAGAGTCTATATAAATACAGTATTATAATAATTTCACTACCATTGAGCTATAATCGATGGGCATGCCCTTATTGGGCAACCTCTGATCAGATGGTAAGTTATATACCGAGCCTACTGTGGCTGAGCGCCTATGAGCGAGCCCAAAAATGGCCGATATATAGAGCCTAATATGGCCGAGCACCTATAAGCGAGCCTACTACTATAGAGCAGTTATATGTACTGAGCCTTATAGGGTCGGACAACTATTTTATTTACTATATTAAGAAAGTTGAGCCAGTATCAACATGTAAGTATATCTTCAGATCATCTTTGACTCCCAGTTACTTTCAGTTATTATATTATTAGTTCAGTTTCATCTTTCAGTTATTTTGTTGCCTTATATACTCGGTACATTATTTTGTAGTGACATCCCTTTTGCTGGGGATGCTATATTTCATGCCTGCAGGACCTAATAGACAGTTGGATAGACTTTCCCAGTATATAGAGTCAAATATCAGCTTGGTTGGTAAGCTCCACTTCCTCGGAGTTACCAGGTCTAGACCTTGGAGTTCATTATATATATATATATGTTTGATGGGTATGTCGAGGCCCTGTCCAGACCATGGTACAGTTTAGCTATCTCTAGAGGATTGTAGATGAGTCCTGTATCATTTGTATATCAGTAGATATTTATGGAGGCCTTATCAGCCTGCACATATATATATATATATAATCTTTTGGGTATGTTTATCCCTCAGATAAGAGAGACGATATTTTCATATGATTCAGAATATGACCTCATTTGCCTAAATTGAAGGTTACCCCTCCAGAGTTCATAGTTACAAAATGGTACATTTGGGCCGAGTATGGCACCGGGTGCCGGTCACGCCTCTTTAGGTATGGGGCGTGACAAGAATCTTCTCATTTGCGAAGTGGGGCTAGGTCAACAGATTTCACAATTGCGATCAAGATGGTCGCATTTGCGAGAAGTCCAAGTTCACATTTGTGAACAAACCATCGCAACTGCGATGGCAGCAGAAGTGTGAAGATTTTGCATTAGCGAAGGACTTTTCGCATTTTCCGGGTTCACAATCGTAAACCCCAGGTCGCAATTGTGACATCTGCTCCTGGACATAAGAAGGGAAAAATGGGATTTTGTTCATTCTTTCAAATTTGCAAAACTAGAAAACCCTAGAGGCAATTTTTCCAAGAGCTCTTCTTCCCCAATTCATTGATAAGTGATTCGAAACTACTTTCTTTCAATTTTCCATTACATTTCATAAGATTTCAACCTAAAATCTAGGATTTTCATGGTAGAAATTGGGGGCTTAGGTAGAATTAGGGATTTTTCTAAAATTTGAATTTACACCTCAAATTGAGGTCGGATTTCATAACCAATTACATAATCGAGATCGGGTGTAAATGGGTAATCGGGTTTGGTCCGAATTTCGGGTTTAGACCAAGAGGTCCCAAGAGTTGACTTTTGTTGACTTTATTAATAATGACCTAAATTGAACCTTTTGCATTTGTGGGTAGTTCCTGAGGCTTATTTTGAATCGTTTGGTTGATAATTTGCTAGATTTGGTTGGTTCAGAGGCTTGTTCGAAAGGCAAAGCTGTGGTTGAGATTTGAGTTGTTTTTTGAAGTGAGGTAAGTGTCATGGTTAACCTTGACTTGAGGGATTAGGACTTATTTGCCTATTTGCTACATGTCTAAATATTGGGTACGACGTATATTTGAGGTGACGAATACTTATGCATTGTTGTTGTGTCAAAGCATGCGGGTGGGACTTGATTCTTCTAATATATTTCTTTCTTTGATCACGATATCCATGCTTAGACTAGTTAATTATTAAATTGATCGTTCTTTCTATATTTATGGGCTATCTGTGATAATTGAGTATTGTTTCTGAAGTTGAGGTTGGTATTGTGGAACCATTGTTGATGTAAGACTTGATCTTGCTTATTCTATCTCCATATTGTTATATGTTCATTGTTACATGATAAGGGAGAGTGTTAAAGCCCGAAGGGTGATGGCGTGATGTGTTTGAGAGTTAAAGCACGAAGGGTGATGGAGTGTCGTGTTTGAGAGTTAAAGCACGAAGGGTGATGCCGTTCTGTGCCGTATCTATTGTTTCATGATGAAATTGAGAGTAAAAGCACGAAGGGTGATATTGTGTCATTATTACAGTTTCATGGTGAGGCTAAGAGTAAAAGCACGAAGATTGATGCCGTATAGTTTTATTCATTTATTTGGTTGAAGATTTATTGACTGTTTTTTGTCATCATTCCCTGTTGTAGTCACCGTATCTGGTACCCCTTTCGCATGTCCCCTCCCAATAGTACATGTTTAGCCTTTATTTGTTGTTATATTGTACGTATATTGTTATCTACACATGTTTAATTATGCGGGTGTCCTGTCATAGCCTCATCACTACCTCGTCAAGATTAGGCTCGACACTTACGAAGTACATTGGGTCGGTTGTACTCATACTACACTCTACACTTCTTGTGCAGATTTTGGTACTGATCCCAACTATCAGTGGGCCGTATCAGCTCGGATTAGCATTTGGAAACTCGAGGTATATCTGCTGGCATCCGCACCTTGAAGTCCCTTTCGTCCTTCCTTATTTTACTATTTATGTCATTCGAGACAGTTATATTTATTTCAGACTTTATATGTAGAGCCTCTACAAGCTCGTGTACTTCTGACTCCATATCCGGGTTGTACTAGATATTAGATTATTATGCTATTTCGTATTTTATTTTGGACTTTATTTCTGTTTAATTGATTAAATTGTTCGAAGTGGTTAAAATTTGTAGAGAATTACTCCAACGTTGGTTTGCCTAGCAAGTGAAATGTTAGACGCCATCATGATCCCAAAGGTAGGAATTTCGGGTCGTGATATAGGTAAAAGGAGGACCAAGGTCTACAGATGCCAAGCAACTACCTCGATGATCTCCGAACATATAGACTCCGCGATCAACAACCGCCACGCTCAGATATGCCTGGATCTGTACACGAGGTGTATGGTGTAGTATGAGTACAACCAACACAATAAGTATCGCAAATAAACAAGGCAAGGTAAGAGAAACTTAATTTGTTGAGTTCACTAGTTAAATAAGTACAATCCCGTCATTCTTGATTAACATAGTATAAGATTTAAAGATAGCTCATAAGGCTTTGTGGTACGATATCCGTGTGTGCATATGCACTGGTTATCAAATACCTTGATAAACAGTATTATGACATGTTGAGGAAGGAAACAAGTAAATCAGAAAAATGATCCAAAGGATACGAGGTTCACACACTGCAAGGATAACTCATGTGCTAACAATAGAATCTACACGGACAACTCACGTGCGACACGGACAACTCACGTATCAATAATATCAATATATGGATCCGCACGGACATCTCACGTGCCAATAATATCAATATATAGATCTGCACGGACAACACACGAGTTGCACGGACAACTAACGTACCAATAACATAATCCGCCCAGCATAGCCGTAGGCTCTAGTCCAAAATGTCATACAGAGGCAATAAAAATGTTTACAGATATGTAATGATTGAAATAAGAGTCCCTTATCTTTGGACCGGTATAAATAGCATGCTAGAGTGAAGCAATATGCAAATTGTGCTATCATAGCTCAATCTGGCAATTTCATCTTATCAAGTTCGTTCAGGGATTAAATCTCTAAGTAGAATCATAATGTCATCAATTAGATCACATAAACTGGTACCACATGCTAGATATCGAAGCTCGGAGCATAAAAGTAATTTCTGAGCTTATAGGAGCCCGAGCACAACCCAAACATGAATATACAATCTCGGTACCTGCACATGGGACCATCCCCACACATGTGCGCACCCAAAAGAACGTGGCTAGCACAACAATTTAGGCAACTGGTGCATCAACCAAGTTTAAATATGATACTTACCTCAAGCAACTCAAATCACTCTGCTAGCAAGCCCTTGCCTCGTGAATCGGCCTCCGTACGTCCCGAATCTAGACATAAACCATTCGATACAATCAGCACGGGCTAAAAGAATCAATTGCATTAGAAAACACTAAGTTCTTAATCAAATTCAAAAGTCAATCCAAAAATCGGCCCCCGGGCCCACATCTCAAAATCCAACAAAAATCACAAAATCCGGAAGCCCATTCAACCACGGGACCAAGCAAACAAAATTTACCAATGTCCAACACCAAATGATCCCCAAATCCCCAATTAAAACTCTCCAAAGCCCTAGCCTCTACCCCTCAAATTACACCTTAAAACCACACAATCTAGGTGGGAAAATCAGTGGGGAAACATAATTATTGAGCACATTAAACCACAAGTGAATTACCTCATGAATCCCTTCGAAATCCCTCTCAAAATTGCCTAATCTCGAGCTTGAAATGTTTAAAATGGTGAAAATCACGGAACCCTCGTTTTTAAATAAACTGCCTAGGCTTACCGCACCTGCGCTCCAAAAATCTTCATTTGCTGTCAATCATCCGCATCTGCGCAAACCACTTAAGACCGCATCTGCAGTCCGCACCTGCGGCCTCGTGCGTGAGAGAAATCTCCCGCTTTTGCGATTTGCCAAGGCTCCACTTCCTCCGCTTCAGCGATCCTCCACGCGCAAGTGCGAGTCCGAACCTGCGAAAATCCTTCTGCATCCGTGCTCCACAACTCCAATCCAAACTCTGCCTCTGCGCTCCAGTCGCTTCTGCGCCACTCTAGTTGCACGTGCAGCATCGCACTTGCAACCAACCCCCCAGAAGACTCCCAGTTTAACAATGTACTAATTCCCAATTTCGATCCGTTAACCATCTGAAATCAACCCGAGGCCCTCGGGGCCTCAACCAAACATACCAACAAGTCCTAAAACATGACACGAACTTAGTCGAGCCTTGAAATCACATCAAACAACATTAAACACATGAATCGCACCCCAATTCAAGTCTAAAGAAACTAAGGAAATCTAACTTCTACAAATGACGTCGAAACCTCTCAAATCACGTACGATTGACCTCAAATTTTACACACAAGTCACAAATGACACCATGGACCTACTCCAACTCCTGGAACTCCAACATTCGGTCAACCTTTTCAACTTAAGCTTCCAACATTGAGACTAAGTGTCTCAATTCATTCCAAAATCCCTCCGGACCCGAACCGACTATCCCGGCAAGTCAAATAATAGCTATAAGGCACAAAATGAGCAGTAAATAGGGGGAACAGGGCTACAACTCTCAAAATAACTGACTGGGTCATTACATCCTTCTCCTCTTAAACATACGTTCGTCCTCAAACGGATCTAAAAACATACCTGAAATCTCAAATAGGTATAGATATCTGCTCTGCATCTCCTACGCGGCCTCCCAAGTAGCTTCCTCAGCTGGCTGACCTCTCCATAACACCTTCATTGAAGCTATGTTCTTTGACCTCAACCTTCGAACCTGCCGATCCAAAATGGCCACCGGCTCCATATCATAAGTCAAATAACCATCCAACTAAACCGTGCTGAAATCCAAAACATGAGACGGATAGTCGACATATCTGGAGCATAGTAACATGAAACACTAGATGCACACTCGATAAACTAGGCCGAAAGGAAAGCTTGTAAGCCACCTCTCCAATCCTCTGAAGCACCCCAAATAGCCCAATATACCAAGGGCTCAACTTGCCCTTCTTCCTGAATCTCATAACACCCTTCATGGGCGAAACCTTGAGCAGTACCTTCTCCCCAACCATGAAAGCAACATCACGAACCTTTCTATCGGCATAACTCTTCTATCTAGACTGCGTCGTGCAAAGTCGATCCTGAATCAATTTATCCTTATCCAAAGCATCCAGAACCAAGTCAGTACCTAATAGCCTAGCCTCACCCGGCTCAAACCAACCCATCTGAGATTGACATTGTCTCCCATACAAAGCCTCATACAGAGCCATTTGAATGCTCGACTAGTAGATGTTATTGTAGGAAAACTCCACAAGCGGCAGAAACTAATCACATAAACCTCCGAAATCAATTACACAGGCACGTAGCATGTCCTCCAATATCTGAATAGTGCGCTCGGACTATCCGTCCATCTGAGTGTGAAATGTTGTACTCAACTCAATCTAGGTGCCCAACTCTCGTTGTACTGCTCTCCAAAACTGTGATGTAAATTGCGTGCCCCGATTTGAACTGATGGACACCGGCACATCGTGAAGGCGAACAATCTCGCAAATGTAAATCTCAGCCAACCGCTCTGAAAAATAAGTAGTCCCAACTGGAATGAAGTGCACGGACTTGGTAAGCCGATCAACAATCACCCAAATAGCATCGAACTTCCTCGAAGTCCGTGGAAGACCAACTACAAAATCCATGGTGATCCGCTCCCATTTCCACTGTAGAATTTCAAGCCTCTAAAGCAATCCGCCCGGTTTTTGATGCTCACACTTCACCTGCTGATAGTTTAGGCACAGAGCTACAAACCCCACTATATCCTTCCTCATTCTCCTCCGCCAATAATGTTGCCTTAAGTTCTGGTACATCTTCGTAGAACCCAAATGAATGGAATACCGCGAACTGTGGGCCTCCTCAAGAATCAACTCACGTAACCCATCTAAATTGGGAACACCTATCCGGCCCTGCATCCTCAACACCCCATCATCCCCAATAGTAACATCTCTAGCATTGCCGTGCTGAATTGTGTCCTTAAAGACAAGCAAATGGGGGTCATCATACTAGCTCTATCTGATGCATTCACATAAGGAAGACCGAGAAACCACACACGCTAGAACCCGACTAGGCTCTGAAACATCTAATCTCACGAACTGTTTGGCCAAGGCATGAACATCAACTGCAAGAGGTCTCTCACCAACAGGAATGAATGCAAGGCTAACCATACTCTCTGTCTTATCACTCAAGGCATCAGCCACCATATTGGCCTTCCCGGGATGATACAAAATGGTGATATCATAGTCTTTTAACAGCTCCAACCATCTCTGTTGCCTCAAATTTAGATCCTTTTGTTTGAAAAAGCGCTAGAGACTCCGATGATCCACAAATACCTCACAAGACATACCGTAGAGATAATTCCTCCAAATCTTTAATGCATGAACGATAGCAGCCAACTCCAAATCATGAACATGGTAGTTCTTCTCATGGGGCTTCAATTGGCGCAAGAAGCATAAGCAATTACTTTACCCTAATGCATGAGGACACACCCAATACCAATCTAAGAAACATCATAATACACCATATAAGCTGAAGGCAAAACTAGAACTTGAGTTGTGGTCAAGGCAGTCTTGAGCTTCTGAAAGCCCTCTTCACACTCATCCGACCACCTGAAAGTAGCACCATTTTGGGTCAATTTAGCCAAAGGAGTTGCAATAGATGATAAACCCTCCATGAAGCGACGATAATAATCGGCCAAGACGAGAAAGATCCTAATCTCCGTAGCTGAGGACGGACTGGGCCAACTCTGAACCACTCCTATCTTCTTCGGATCCACCTGAATCCCCTTACTGTGCACTATGTGCCCTAAGAACACAAATGAAATAAGACAAAACTCACCCTTGGAGAATATGCCATGAAGTTTCTCCTCCCTCACCACTGCAACACAATCCTCAAATGTTGGGCATGCTCCTCCTAGCTACGAGAGTAAACCAGGATATCATCAATTAATATTATGACAAATGAGTGGAGATAATGCTGAAATACACCGTTCATCAGATGCATGAATGTTGCTGGGGCGTTGGTCAGCCCAAACGATATCACAAGGAACTCATAATGATCATAACGGGTTGTGAATGGCGTCTTTAGAATATCCGAGTCCTGAATCTTCAACTAGTGATACCCAGACCTCAAATCAATCTTAGAGAATACCTTCGCTCCCTGAAGCTGGTCAAATAGATCATCAATGCGTGGCAATGGATACTTGTTCCTTGATGGTAACTTTGTTCAATTGCCTATATTCGATGCACATCCGCATAGTACCATCCTTCTTCTTCCCAAACAGAACCGGTGCACCCCAAGAAAACACACTAGGCCTAATAAACCTCTTATCAATAAGTTCCTAAAGTTGCTCCTTCAATTCCTTTAACTCAGCTGGAGCCATGTGAGACGGTAGAATAGAAATGGGCTGAGTGCCCGATACCAAGTCAATACCAAAGTCAATATCCCTATCGGGCATGACAATATCCCCATCGGGAGGCATATCCGGCAGGTCTGCATGAAACACATCTAAAAAATCTCGCACCTCTGGAACGGAATCAATAGTAGGGGTATTAGTACCAATCTCCCTCACAAAGTCTAAATAAGATAAGCAACCCTTCCCAAACATCCGTTGGGTCTTCAAATATGAAATCATTCTGCTTGAAATATAGTCTAGAGAACCTCTCCACTAAATCCTTAGCAACCCCGGCATTGCCAACATCTTAGTCTTTGCGTGACAATCCAGAAAAGCATGACATAGAGACAACCAATCCATACCCAAGATCACGCCGAAATCAACCATACTAAGCAATAAGATATCAACTCTAGTATCCAATCCCCCAATGGTCACTACACACGACCAATATGCATGGTCCACAACAATAGTATCGCGCACCAGCGTAGATACATAAACAGATGAAGCTAAGGACTCACAGGGCATATCCAGATAATGAGCAAAATACGATAATACATACGAATAAGTGGAACCAGGGTCAAATAATATAGAAACATCTCTTTGGCATAACGAAACAATACTTGCGATCACTGCATTTGAAGCAATGGCATCCGTCCTGGCAGGGATAGCATAGAATTGGTCCTGACCACCATCTGATCGGCCTCCCTCTCTAGGGCGACCTCTAGCTGCCTAGGCCCTACCCCAAGCTGGTTGAGTGGGTGCTGAAATTGCTGGTGCTGGTACCATCGGCCGAGAACTCTGATGTGGAGCCCACTCAATAATCTAGAGCAATCTCTTTTTATATGACCTAAGTTCCCACACTCAAAACAACTCCTCCTCTAACAGAAATAATCCAAAGAACTGCCTATAGAAACTTGGGCAGACGTGGCATGGTGAGAACTCTGTGCTAGTAGTGAATTGAATGAAGTCTAATCTGAGAGAGCACTGTAAGAACCATGTCTAATTGATGCACCACGATGAGCGAGACAAGCCGTCTGAGCGAACCTATAAGGACGACCCATGCTGTGGTAGGACTGCCCAAAAGGAACACCACCAAAACCACCCGAACCTCGAGGCCTCTTGGCCTCACTCTACTTAAGCTCCTGACCACAAATTGGCTCTATCTGCCGAACAATATCAACCACCTCATCGAAAGTAGCACTAGATACCATCTACCGAGTCATAAACAACCGCCACTGATATGTGAGGCCATCAATGAACCTCCTAATCCTCTCCCTATTAGTGGAAACCAACCAATTTGCATGATGAGCCAACTTTGAGAACCTCATCTCGTACTGGGTCACAGACATGCCATCCTGACGAAGCTGTTCAAACTTTCTGCACAGTTCCTCCCTGTGGGACTGTGGCACGAACCTCTCTAAGAAGAGAATGAAAAACTCATGCCATGAAAGTGGTACTGCATCGGCTGGCCTGCATCTCTCGTAAGCCTCCTACCATCTGAAGGCAGCTCCATTAAACTAAAAAGTAGTGAACGAGAACCCACTAGTCTCCAGAATACCCGCCATGTAAAGAATCTGTTGGCACCTATCCAAGAAGCCCTGGGCATCCTTTGACTCAGCCCCACTAAAGGATGGAGGATGAAGCCTCCCAAATCTCTCTAGTCTCCTTTGCTCATCATCAGTCATAACAGGAACCACCTGGGATTGAGCAGCTGCAATCGGCTGGGCTGGTAGTACCCTCAATGTTTGAAGTCCCCGTATCACCTACTCTAGAGTACCTGCTGCGGGAGTCTAGGTACCTCTCCCGACCTGAGAAGTGGCTGTTGCGGCCGGAACAGAGACCGCCTGAGCAAGGCTGGTGCACACAGCCAAAATTTGAGCCAAAACCTCCTAAATGCCTCGAATCACAATGGGCACAACTGGTGCCTAAGCTGACCCCACTGGCTCAACCGTATATGGTATCTGCTCATGAGCTCGAGTAACTGGTGGATCTGTAGGTTCTACTCTAGCTGCTGTACCAGTTGCACCTCTCCCCCTAGCGCATCTCCGGCCTCTCGTGGTCCTAGCCGGTGGTACTGGTGGCCATCCATCCTGACCGGTAGCACGTGTCCTCACCATCTGTGAGAGAATCGAATAACAAAAGTTTAGTTCTTGGAATCAACAAGTCTGCACAACCAGAATACAAAAATGCGAAGTTTCCTAAGGGTTCGATTGCCTCTCAAAGATAAGTATAACTATCTCTATACTGATCCGCAAGACTCTACTAAACCTGCTCACAACTTATGAGACCTATGTAACCTAGGCTCTGATACTAACTTTTCAAGACTCAAAACAAAATTGTGGTGATGGAGCCTATCATGGTACTAGGCAAGCCGACTACTCAGACATTTCCAACCTATTAAATCTTTAAAATATACAAAAAACATTTAATTTAAGGAAAAACCCCATTTTAAAAGCGGAGTAAGAAGTCATAGCTCAATACAAAATCCTTCCCAAAAATCGGGGTGTCACCGAGTACATGAGCATCTATACATAGAAACAAAAGTCTGGAAAGTAAAACTAAATACATAAACTAAAAGATAAGAAAAGGGAGGATCAAGGTCTGTGGATGCCAAGCAGCTACCTCGATGATCTATGAATAGATAGACTCTGCGATCAACAACTGTCGTGCCCGAATATACCTAAATCTGCACACGAGGTGTAGGGTGTAGTGTAAGTACAACCAACTTAATAAGTATCACAAATAAATAAGGCAAGGTAAGAAAAGCTTAATTTGTTGAGGTCACTAGTTAAACCAGTACAATCTTGTCATTATTGATTAACATAATACAAGATTTAAAGCTAGCTTATAAGGCTTTGTGGTACGAATATCCACGTGTTAATGTGCACTTGTTCTCAAATACGCTGATCAACAGTATTATGACATGTAGAGGAAACAAACAAGTAAATAAGATAAATGATCCAGAGGATACATGTTTCACACACTGCACGGACTACTCACATGCTAACAATAGAATTTGCATGGACAACTCACTTGCAACACAAACAACTCACGTGTAAATAATATCAATATATGGATCCGCACGGATAACTCACATGTTGCACGGACAACTCACGTGCCAATAATATCAATACATGGATCCGTACAGACAACTCACATGCTGCACGGACAACTCACGTGCCAATAATATAATCCGCTTGGCATAGCCGCAGACTCCAGTCCAAAATGTCATACAGAAGCAATAAAACATGTTTATAGATATGTAATGATTGAAATAAGATTCCCCAAACTTTGGACAGGGTGTAAATAGCGTGATAAAGTGTAGGCATGTGCAAAGTGTGCTATCATAGCTCAATACGGCAATTTCATCAATGAAAAGTATTTATCAAGTTTGTTCAAGGATTAAATATAAGTAGACTCATCATAGCATCAATTAGATCACATAATCTGGTACCACATGCTAGAATCGAAGCTCGAAGCTTAGAAGTCCTTTCTGGGCTTATAGGAGCCTGAACACAACCTAAACATGAATATACAATCCCGGTGCCCGCACATAGGACCATCCCCACGCATGTGCACATCCAAAAGTACGTGGCTATCATAACAATTTAGGCAGTTGGTGCCTCAACCAGGTTTAAATACGATACTTACCTCAAGCTACTCGAATCACTCTGCTAACAAGTCTTTGCCTCACGAATCGGCCTCCAAATATCCCGAATCTAGTTATAAACAATTCGATACAATCAGCAAGGGCTAAAAGAATCAACTCCATTAGAAAACACTAAGTTTCGAATCAAATTCAAAAGTCAATCCAAAAACTGGCCCCCGGGCCCACGTCTTGGAATCCAACAAAAGTCAAAAAAATCGGAAGCCCATTCAACCACGGGTCTAACCATACTGAAATTACCAAAATATAACACCAAATCGATCCCCAAATCCCCAATTTAAACTCTCCAAATCCCTAGCCTCTAACCCACAAAATTACACCTTAAAACTACACAATCTAGGTGGGAAAATCAATAGGAAAACATAATTATTGAAAAAATTAAACCACAAGTAACTTACCTCAAGAATCCCTTCGAAATCCCTCTCAAAATCGCCTAATCCCGAGCCTGAAATGTTTAAAATGGTGAAAATCTCGAAACCCTCATTTTTAAATAAATTGCACAGGCATTCCACACATGGGCTCTAAAAATCCGCTTCTGCAGTACCGCTTTTACGGTCAATTATCCGCCTCTGCGGAAACCACTTAAGACTGGCCAATGTTTCTGTGGTAAAAATCCCGCTTCTGCAGGTGCGCATCTGCTTCTGCGGACCAGCCTCCCCAAACTCACTTCCGCTTATGTGATCCTCCACACGCAGGTGCGAGTCAGCACCTGCAAGAATCCCCCAGCTCAAGCCAACCTCACTTCTGCGCCTCTTCAGCCGCACCTGCGGCCAATCCCCCGCAGGTTCGGTCACACCAGAAGACTCCCAGTTCAGCAATGCACTAAGTCCCAATTTCGATCTGTTAACCATCCGAAATCAATCCAAGGCCCCCGGGACCTTAACCAAACTTACCATCAAGTCCTAAAACATGATACGAACTTAGTCGAGTCTTCAAATCATATCAAATAACAGCAAAAACACGAATCGCACCCCAATTCAGGCCTAACGAAACTAAGAAAATTCAACTTCTACAAACGATGTCGAAACCTATCAAATCACGTCTGATTGACCTCAAATTTTGCACACAAGTCACAAATCACACCATGGACCTACTCCAACTCCCCGAACACCAATCTGACCCTGGTAACCACAAAGTCCACTCTCGGCCAAACTTTCAAATTTTCAATTTTCGTCATTTAAAGCCTAATTCTACTACGGACCTCCAAATCACTATCCGGACACGCTTCGAAGTCCGAAATCACCCAATGGAGCTAACGGAACCATCAAAACTCCATTTCGGAGACACTTACACATAAGTCAACATCCGATCAACCTTTTAACTTAAGCTTTTAACTTTGAGACTAAGTGTCTCAATTCATTCCGAAATTTCTCCGGACCCGAAACGACTATCCCGACAAGTCACATAATAGTTATGAGGCACAAAATGAGCAATAAATGAGGAAACAGGACTACAACTCTCAAAATGACCGATGGGGTTGTTATAGTTCCGAATCTCCTAACATTTTGTTGACCTATCCGAAATGACCTAATGAAAAATAGTCATTGCTTAGCCATGATTGTTCCTTATTTTTTGCCATTTTTGGTCCATAAAACTAGAATTCGGAATGATTTCTAATTTGTTTTACCTAATGTCCAGCCCATCTTCATGAATTCGGGTGAAGGGCTTCGAATCACCTAAAAATTTGTGGACCAATTAGAAACGACCTAATGAAAAATCATCATTACTTCGCCATGCACATTCCTCTTTTTGGCTTTTTAAGGTCATAAAATAGGAATTCACGACGATTTCCAATTTTTCTTGTGCTAATATCCACACCATCTTCATGAATTGTGGCGACATGCTCCTAACGCTAATAAAAAATGACCTAATGAACAATAGTCATCACATCGACATGAATGTTCCTCATTTTTTGACGTTTTAAGGCCATTAAACAGAAATTCAGGATGATTTTCGATTTTTTGTATGCTAATATGTATGTCATCTTTATGAATTTCGGTGACGGGCTGCGAATCGCCTAAAATTTTATGGGGTCATCATAAATGACCTAATGAGAAATAGTCATCGCTTTGCCGTGATTGTTCCTTATTTTTTGGCATTTTTAGGGTCATAAAGCAGGAATTGAGGATGCTTTTTATTTTTTTATGCTAATGTCCATGAAATCAGGAGACAGTCTTTGAATTCTGAAATGACCTAATGAATAGTGGTTAATGCTTCTCCATGACTATTCCTCGTTTGTTTTTGCATTTTAAAGCCATAAAACAAGAATTCAGGATGATTTTTATTTTTTTGCGCCATCTACATGAATTCAGGAGACAGGCTTCGAATCACCTAAAATTTTGTGGGCCCATAAAAATGACCTAATGAACAATAATCATTATTTCGCCATAATTTTTCCTCGTATTTTAGAGTTTTAGGGCCTTAAAACAGGAATTCATGACTATTTCCAATTTTTCGTGTATTAATGTCCATATCTGTCACGACCCTAATCCTGAACCCGGTCGTGATGGTGTCTCTCGTAAAGACAAGGCCAGCCAACTATTCCCAATTCGATGTTAAATAGTTAAACAACAAGAAAACAGTCTACAACATGATTTAATAATACTAAGTAGCAGATAATATTATAAATGTGCGGAAGAACAACCCAACACAGCCCTAAACTGGGGTAGCACTAGTCATGAGCATCTATAAATCCTACTACAAATCCGATAAGTCTATAAACTATTACAATTGTCTGATCAGAAATAGAAATGATAAAGAAGGAGAAACACGAATTTGTGGATGTCAAACAGCTACCTTGTGAACTCCGAATGTCCACCGGGAGCTCTCAACTCGCACTGGCAGGATCAACAACGCCTGAATCTGCACATAGGGGTGCAGGGAGTAAAGTGAGTACTCCAACTCAGTGAGTAACAAATGTAAATAAAGACTGAAAGTAAGAAATCACGTAAGGCACAAAGCATTCTATAATGAAGCGCTAAAACCATTTAAAATCAGTAAATCAGTGAAAGATAGGTAAAATCCATTAACTCAATTGTAGTTTCATGAAAAGCCTTTTTCAATAATTAAGCAGGTAATTGACAGTCAATTATGAAACGTAAACACATAAAGGCTCACCCCTCGGGCACAACATCAACAAATCCGCCCCTCGGGCAACATCTTAGAACAGTACCAATCCCTCGGGCAATCACATAGAACAATAACAGCCCCCTCGGGCTCAATCTCACATCGCAATGGTTATCCGCACTCACTGGGGCTTACAGACTTCTGGAGGGGCCCCTTACAGCCCAAGCGCCATATCAAGCCACCTCGTGGCATCATCACTAGGCCCTCGGCCTCATATCAATTTAGCCACCTCGTGGCGAACATATCCTCGGCCTCATAAGCAGTATCAAATCCTTACAACATAGGCCCTCGGCCTTACTCAATCAAAATCCTCACAACATAGGCCCTCATCCTTACTCAGTCAAAATCCTTACAAGCCACTCGGGCAGTAGTAAAATATGTTTCTCAGCCCAAATATATCATTTAAAAGATCATGTAAGTGTTTAAAACAGAGTAAACATGACTGAGTATGAAAACAATGAAATATAGCATGACTGAGTTCAAGTATAAAGTAAAAACAGTGAGGAAATACCAGTAAAAATCCCTGAGGGGTTTAGTTGACACAAGGCCCAAATATGGCATTCAGCCCAAATCATGATGATAGCAAATAGATTTCGGTCAAATACGCGGTAAAATAGTCATTCCGGACGGACTAAGTCACAATCCCCAACAGTGTACGACTCCACTCTTGTCATCAAGCATGTGCCTCACCTCAATATAGCGCAGCAATGTGCAAGTCTGGAGTTTCATACCCTCAGAACATCATTTACAATCATTACTCACCTCGAACCGATCAAATCTCTAGCTCGCGACGCCTTTTCCCCTCGAATCAGCCTCCACTCGCGTCGAATCTATCCAAAATCAGAACCACGGTGACAAAATATGCTAAGGGAACGAAGCCCAAGCGAAAATAATCAAAATATGACATAAATCCCGATATTACCAAAACCTGACTCCCGGGCCCACATTTCGGAATTCAATAATTTTTACATCAATAGATTCCTTATCTCCTTACGAGTTCATACATATCAAAAGTTCAGAAATCCGATCTCAAATGGTCCTTCAAATCCTCAATTAAAGGCCTAAGTTCCCAAGCCCTAGTTTCTCCAATTTTCACCCTTAATTTCCATAATTTCTAGCTCTAATCCGTGAAATAATAGCATAGGACCGAGTTTTAGGTCCAAATTCCTTACCTCAATGAAGTTCCCTTGAAATCCCTCTTTCAAATCGTCCAAAAAGCTCCAAAGCCGAGATAAAATGGTGAAATAGCTCAAAATTCGCGAAGGCCACAATTTATACTTTCTACCCAGTCATTTTCGCATCTGCGGTACCGCATATGCGGTTCTTCTTCCTCGTCTGCGGTACCGCATATGCGGTTCTTCTTCCGCTTCTGCGGAAATCACTTAATGGACCAAACCCGCTTCTGCGATCATTCTTCCGCACCTGTGCCTCCGCTGGTGCGGTCCATCAACTGCATCTGCGGTTATTGCCTTTCCAAGCATTTCCACTTTTGCGATCCATTATCCACATCTGCGACTTCGCAAATGCGGTCCACCTTAGTCGCTTCTGCGGTTCCTGACGACTTCTCCAGGTTCCGCTTCTGTGACCACTCTTCCGCTTATGCGGCGCTGCACCTGCGGTCCCCAATCCGCAGGTGCGAAAATACCAGAAGCAGCAAATCAGCAGTTGCAACAAAGTTCAAACTTCTCCGTCAACCATCTGAAATCACCCCGAGGCCCCGGGGACCTCAACCAAAAGTATAAACATATCCTAATACCTTATTCAAATTTGTACCAATCTTCAAAACACCTCAAACAACAACAAATCAACCAAAACACGTCGGATTCAAGCCAGATTTTTTAAAATCTCTCAAATTCCGCTTTTGATCTAAAGCTCAACCAAACCACGTCTGAATGACCTAAAATTTTGCACACACATCCCAAATGACACAACGGAACTGCTACAACTCTTGGAATTTCATTCCGACCTCTATATAAAAATCTCGCCTACCAACCGGAAATCGTCAAAATATCAACTTCGCCAATTCAAGCCTAAATCTACTATGAACCCCCAAAATTCATTCCGATCACGCTCCTAAGTCACAAATCACCTTCCGATTCTAACCGAACGATCGGAACTCACATCCGAGCCCTCTATCACACAAGTCAACATCCAGTTGACTTTTCCAACTTAAGCTTCCTTAAAAGAGACGAAGTGTCTCAAACCTTACCAAAATCATTCCGGATTCGATCCGACCAACCCAATACCACAAAACACGGATAACAAAGCATAAAGAAGCAGAAATGAGGAAAAATGAAGTGGTAACTCATGAGACGACTGGCCGGGTCGTCACAATAACGTCTTCAAGAATTCGGGCAACAGGCTCCGAGTTGCCTAAAAGTTTGTGGGCCAGTCAAAACGGGTTAATGAACAATAGTCATTCAAGACTATGTATTAGCGGCTTTTGTTATATCCAACTTTATCATAATATATTGGAAAAAGACCGCTAACACCTCTATATTAAAGAAGCCTTTTCATCTCGAGATATGAACAATGAGAAACAACACAAAGACAAAAATCAAAAAAATTAACGCTAAAAGAACATAGTCCGTACATCTTTAGTTTGCTAATGCTAATCAGTTTCATTCCTTTGTTATTAACGATCAATGTTGTGAAAATATTTAGTGTTAAGCAGGGGCGGCTCAATATTTAGTGTTAAGGCCCCAAAATTAATTATATATATAATATAAATAATTACTCCATATATTTATTTTTAGTAAAAAAATAATTTTTTTGCAGTCACATGTCGTCAATTTTTATCCTCTACTGCGTCCATATTTTTAAACTTTATACTATATACTATTTTAAAATATGTAATGTAATTATGGTTGAAAATAGTAGGTAATTAAATTTGTAGCTACTTCCTATCTTAATTTTTTTCTAATGCATTTGAACTTGAATCATTCTTGTTTATAACTTCGGTATTGTAAGATTTTTTTTAAAATTCTTTGAATATCTTTTTAAATATTTTCAAGTTCAAACTAACTAGAACATTAAATGATTAGATTGAAAAATATGTTGTGTAGCCTGATTCCTCCTAAAAGCTTGAGCAAACAACTCAACTTCTTAAAAAATGTACTTTGGGGGGAGACATTTTTGCCCTTGAAAAAGCTTGGTCGAACAAGTTATTAACCTTAAATATCTTTTAAAGCATATCTATGAAGTTAATGGTTTTACCAATTTTCGGAATTAAAAGTAATACAAAAAATATACAAGTAAAAGATGATACTCTAATTTGCATTGAAGTCTTAATTATATATTTTTCAATATTTCTATTGCTTATAGAATACTTTTAATATTTTCTCTAACAATTCCTCAAATGAAAAAAGTTTTGTGAAGTAAAATCAATAAAAATTATGTCTCGTGAGAATTACACGTAATAACCATATTATTAATTGTAAACAATTTATTATCAAAATTTATAATTAATTACTTTCTTACATTTTAGGAAGCTATAAGAACAAATATCAAATAAAATATAAAAAAAATTACTAAAACAATTTAGGGCCTCTTTTAAATTTTGGCTTTAGGCCACATATTAGATTGAGTTGTCACTGTGTAAGATAATTTCATATTAGCAGGGGCGGAGGCCCAAGCCGAACTAGGGATCCGGCTGAACCCAGTAACTTTTGTTCAATATATATATATATATATATATATATATATATATATATATATATCAAATTTAGAACTCAGTTACTAACACTTGAAGTCGTGTACTAAAATTCAGAATTCATAAGATTGAAATTCTGACTCCGTCTATGCAAATTAGCCATTTAACGTGTTTCTTTTCCTTTGATATTCATATTAATGACCTTGATATGATAAATAAAGTTAGCAACAAACCTTTTCATTCTCTTAACAATATCCCCTATGTTATTTTACCAGGAGATAATTAAGCTCCTCGTTGGTCCCTCACCTGATGCTTTTTCTTTATTTTGAAATCCACTTTCTTTCTTTTTCATAATTTGTGAGTCTATATATATATCACCGATAGGTCATGATCTTTTGTTAACTTAATTTGTTGAAAAGTTATCTTAACCTTTAATTATTTAGAGAAATGAAAAACCACTTCACCTTTAGCTTTTAGAGAAATAAAGAGTTACTTGACTCATGACCCTTTTGAGAAGTAAATTGTTTGCTTATAAATAGGGTTCTTTTGTATTGAAAGAATCAAGTAAGAAAGTTTAAAAATCTCTCACCCGATTAAAAAAAGTTTTCTCCTACAATCTTCTTAACCTCGATGAAGTGAATGCCATCAATATTTTGGCACATGTATTAATATGTTAAGGTGCCATAAATGAGAAGGAAAATCACATGCGCTACTTCAAAATGTCATGTGACCTTGTCATCCAATTACTTTGTAAAATAAGCAATTAAAAAGTAGCGCAGTTAGTTCATTAATTGAATAACGTGCGAAGTTCAATTACCAATAGAAATATATATTCCTTGGGATCTACATTAATTGATTTTTTTTGACTATTTTTACGTATATTAAATATGTTTACAATTAGGTGATTATGCTACCTCGACCCTCCAGATGAAGAAGAAGAAAACAGGTTTGATTTAAAGTAATATATTTTTTATTATAAACAATTCAATTAGAATTTTTAATTGTTAATATTAATACCCAATATAGTCCTGGCTAACACAAAAAGGTTTACAATCATAAAAGAAAAAAGCCTATAGTTTCCTTTACTCAAATGGACAATGCTAGTTTAATAAAAAAAATTAATAGCCAAATGCATAGTGTAAATGCTTTGGATTGGGTTAACTTTAATTCTAACATGCATCATGCGGAAAATATGGATCTCAATTTAAGTCAACCAATTATTTAAAAAGGTACTCCCTCTATTTATTTTTAAGTGATTTTTAAGGGTTTGATACACCCGTTAAGAAAGTTATTTAATAATATTAATTAAATAGGTTATTTTACTAAAAGATCCTTATATCTACGCATGGAAAATGTAAAGATATTTTGAAATGCATGCTCTTAAATGTAAAGATATTTTAAAAAGGAAGGGAGGAGTAAAATAAAGAAGCAATTTTCCATATAGAGTACTTTATTGGCAAAATGTCTCATTCCAAATCTTAAATGCATGTTCATTTTTCGAAAGAAGTGTAATTTTAAACTATAGAATGCATTAAAAATAAGCTATGCCATCGTGATCACGACTTGAACTACAAATAAGTTCAGAAATAATATAAAATAAAATAAAAAAAGCAACTGTACTACATGCTTGAGAGGTAGTTTACTTATCGAGAGGCCTATAAATTACGACCTTTTAAGAGCAATGAGATACTCGTACAAAAACATCATAAAGCTGAAGTATTAATCCTAGCATGACGATGTTTAAGCTTAGTTTCGTTATCACTATTCTTATCATTGCAGTCACTAGTTAGTATCTATCTCTATATTTCTCTACATTATACTTCTACATTATGTATTTTGTTAATATGTATATAGGTATATAGATGACTTTTTGTACATACTTCATTTCAATCCATAATGTGCATGCATTTGTTTCATTATATGATGTTTAAATGTGAATTTTAATATTACGATGATGATTATTTGATATTGATATTTATAATGGTGAAATACTTCAGTGAATATTCCCTTGGTCGCAAAGTAGTTTCACTATTGTTATTTTTATCATGGTAACCACTAGTTTGTATTCATCTTTATTTATCTTTATATTACACTTGTAATTATATTGTGTTTGTTAATATGTATATACACATATTTGAATTTGTGCATATTTCATATGAATCCATTAATAAGTACCCATATGTTTCATTATATGATGTTTAAATGTGAATATTTCATATTATGCTGATGGTTATAATTTGATTCTAATAATTATGATGGTGAAACTTTTCAGTTAATGTACCGGGATTCTCAAAGAAACAAGTCATAGCTACACCAGATGTTGATCATGTTCTTTTAGGAATCTCGAAGAGATTACTTCCACAACTGAATACTTGTATTAGATCTTGTATTTCGGACAGTGATTGCAGTGATTGTTGGATTTGTTGTGCTTGTAGATACTCGGCGCTATATGGTGGCCACGTGTGTGAGGTGCGGTAGTGAGGAATGGCAAAAACTCAACTACAAATTCCTATTATATGCATTAGAGTGTTGTTGTGATTTTAGCGTTTTTCTTTGTCTTTTTCTCATTTCTTCGTCTTTTGTGCTTTGTAAAAGTAATAAACGAAGTCATGAATGACTTTCTATTTCGATACAATAATCGATCATAAAATAAAAGAAGTCATCATATGTTTATAAAATTTTATCGCTTGTGTAACCTACCTCTCATGTTCTTCTTCTTGTTCTTTTTTCCTATTCCTTTACCCTTCCAAATTTCTGTAACTTAGTGTTTCCTTTATTATTATTATTATTATTATGGGATTTTCTTTGTTTTATTTGTTGGGTTCTTGTGCTCTTGAGAAATCACTCCACAGGTTAAAAAAAAAAGTACATTATTTATATGCTCAAAGAAGTGAAAATTAAGTACTACTAACAAGTGACTTTACTATACTACAGATAAAGTTCGGTGAACAAAATGTGAAATTAATCCAACTTTTAGATATAAGCAATTAAAAGTCAAAATGAAAAATAAGTAGAGGGGGAGATTGACCGGTTGAAGACTGGTTACTCGTAAAACGGTATAGTTGAATTTATACATGATTTTTAGACAAGTGAATTAATTTGATCCTGAAATAATAAGATAATTAAAAAATATACAACACTTAGCCTTGATATGAGGATGAAATGACAGAAATAAAGATTCTGGTAGCGAATCCTCCGGGTGCAACTGTAACAAGAACAGAAAATAAGAAGATAAAAATTATATAGAGTTTTGAGTAGATTGTAGCATCAGTTTGTCAGAAAATTCCTGTCTTTACAATGATAAAAGAGCTCGCTATTTATAGTTAAGTCTGGGGAACGAGGTCCTAGGATCGTGCCCCCCTTTAATGTCAATTATGAAGTCCATTGATGGAGGTGTAACAGTGAGCATAAATGTCAAATTCCTTGTAACGGATCTCGTACTTAATATTGTGGAATATTATTCATTAATGCCACCGGGCGAAAGGTATTTATAGCTTCTTTATGAATGTCATTCGTTCCGGTATCAAATGGGATAATTGGCTTCGGTTCCACATGTCATTCTTCTAAATGGACACCTGGCATGACACATTTTACCCTATATAGATAGTCCACCTGCTTTCCGATGACATAACTTTGTGTTACCGGAAAGTTGGTAGAAATATTCTTTTGGCGTGAACTATTATAATTCCCTCTGAAGGCTTCTGACAGTTGATTAGATGCACGCCTCTCTGCATTTAATGCCCTGAACACGCTTCATCCCACCATTCAACATAGCTTTTGCCGATTATCGAGTTAATCATGGTCATGAAATTAGCCACCAAAACTTTTACTTATACGCATCAACCTTCTCCCCTTATACTCCATAATTTTCCAAGCTTTCTAAAACCTTCCTTACTGTTAATCAACCTTTCTTTAACTCCCTTCAAACGGCAAAGCTTTTCTTTCATCCAAATGGATTTTTCTTCAAAGAACGTTAGCTCTTCAAAGGGCAAAAGCAAAGCCGAAGATGTTTCTCCTCCAATGGTGAATTCTATCATTCCTAGAAGTCTTGTTCTAACAAAAGACATCGAAGAGAAATTCCCTTCTGCTCTCCCTCGTACATGGGTTGTTAGTAGATACCCTTCTTCCATCAGTTCTTCCGGTATTCCTGTTGTGAAGGAAGACTGCCGCTATCATGATTTGGATATTATTGCTCCTGATCTAATAGAGCGAGTGACCCTACCCAAGGAGGATTTTACATATTTTTATACGTATCCTTTTATTGTAGGTGCATTTTTTTAGTGAAGAGCTTGACTCTGTTATTGTGGAGTTCTATTTCAGCTATCAGGTGTGTTTGGCACAAGTAAGTCCTTCTGTGTCGAGGACGATTGCTTGTCTTAGGTGCTTGTGCCTAGAGACAGGGGAAGAGATATCTTTAGATCATGTAATGAATCTTTATTCCCCCAAAATCTTCCGCGGAGGAATGATAACTTTCAGCAAACGTGGCCAACATGCTCTGTTTTCTAGCATGGATGATGACAACGACCGTGGGTGGATTCCGTTGCAATTTCCACCAACGACATCATTCCGAAAACGGATTCATCCTTTACGGAAGCATGGAACCGCACTTGTAAACTCCTTGTTTAATATTTCCTTTACTAGGTATTCTTTTATGCCCGTATTGATCCTCCATCCTTCGCCTGTTTCAGTAACTCGATGGGTTCCACCTATGGTTGAAGGCTAGGACTAGTGGGTCTAAAAAATATTGGATGTCACTAGCCTGAAACTCACATGTGAAAAGAACTTGCCCTCAAATATGGGTGGAAGGCCAAAAATCATGGTAACTCAGACTAATCTTGTTTCAGTTTTTCATGTGAAGATATTGATTGATCTCTTCTACCTTTTCTCTGAAATCAGGTCTACTAGCGGGCTCAGTTGATGTCCCCGAAGACGATGTTTTAGCCGACCCTGCTGATTCGACGAGGCTGCTTCAGGAGGTGCTCACTCGAATAGGTGTCTCTAGCTTGCTTAGGGCACAAGTAATTCATTATGGAGTTTCCGACCGGAGAACAAGTAACCAAAAAGAAGGCGTTCCTCCACAGTCAGCGGAAAGAATAAGAGGGAGAACCTGTTGCCCCTGAGTCGTCTCCGGAAGTGGTAGTGACTAGCCCTCTTCTTGGGCCGGTCATAGACACTGTGATAATCGACGATGATGGAGAAGCTAGTGATGGGAGAGCTTCTCTACATAGAAGTCGATGAACCTCATCAACTCAACAGAATGCTCAATCTGTAGAGTTAGTTACACCAACCGAGGATGATGTCTCGGCACTTTTGGGGGAATTTGATATGGTAAAAAATGCTAACTCCCATTCTCGGGTCCCAGTTGTTGTGCCTGGCACTACGTGGCTAAGTACCGGGTCCCGGCCATTTTTGGTTGGCGAGCATCTAACAACCAGCATTGCATCTGTCGTAGCAGCTTCTCATTCTTCATCGCTATCAGCTTCATCTCCATCTTCCCCAGCTCTTCCATCAGCAATTGCTACATCATCTCTACCGGCTGCACCTGACCAAAAAAAGGTGTTCCTCTTCCCCAGTCCCAAAATGGGAATTTGGGGAAAAATTATGCAGTCCCCTTGAAGATCCACAAGAGAGGAGGAATGTTACTCTTTCGGTCTCCACCGGATACAACTTGCTATCCCAGCCGGTAGAACTTGTTAATTATCTGAAACCTTTGGTTTCAGAGAATGATTGCGAAAAGAAACAAGCTCTCTCGGGAGAGTGCTTGTTGAACAACGCCTGCACAATGCCGCAACGGTATATTCGTTAATCCTTTTGTTGTTTCTCTATTTTTTGCCTGAACATATCCTAAGTTTTCCTTTCTTACTTTGTAGGACAACTTTCTTGCTTTCGAAGGCCTTCAAAGGTTGATTCGGGAAAAGAAGGAGCTTACCTCCGAGCGGGATCAACTTTTGGTTGAACGGGATCAAGCCATTATTCGCCTCTCGAAACTGGAAACCAAGGTTGTCGAGGCTGTTGTGTTGGAAACTCGTATGCAGCAAAGTAAACAGGAAGTGGAGACCCTTATCCAAGAGGTTGCCCCGTTAATGGTCCAATTTGAAGAGGCTAGGTCCAAATAGGTTGAAGTCCATATTTCGTTCTTGTTGCATCCGATCGTGAGGCTGCCTCCACTAAAAGATTGATCAATTTATAGGCAGCCTTAAATTCCAAGGCCGAAGAGCTTCCTGCTGCGGCGGTGAAATATGCCCGATTGTGGGGGCGGGGGGTATATAAGAAGACCCTTGAGAATAATAAATTTTTTAGCTATACTGTCTGTGATTTGACGTTAGCCTCAAGTCCATTAGATCCACCCTGGAAAACCTTTTTGCCGAGGTAACTCAACTCAAAGAAGAACTTAAGCACCAAGCGGTTTCCCTCATTTTAAGAAAACTTACGCCATGTACAACATGAGGAGAAAAAATCTTGGAGCAGGCCAAAGCTTGTATCATTAATTTTGATGCTAAAATTGCTGCTGCTTTCTTTCGTTTGAACATTTATGCAAGTTTTAACCTTTGGATTCTCTTTTGCTTAGGTATTTTTGCACAGGTTTTACTGTTTGCGTCTAATTATACAAGGCCTTAGATGTAATCCCCCCCCCCCAAAGTATCTGTATTTCGGGCACAAACTCGTATGAGTTCAACCCTTTAACGTGAGGATTTTTGTAAGATTTGTGTAAGTTTGCATTGTGCGTCTTTTTTTGCAAGGCTTTGGGTGTATTTTTCCCCGAAGGCATTTTGATTCCGGGCGTAAGTTCTTCCAAAATCAACCCTTTAACATGAGGGTTTTCATAAAAGAGGGCCTTCTTATGTTTATGTTGCTCTTGAAGAGGACGTCTCCTATTTATTATGACACTAGCATTTTAAGTACTTGTTTAACTTTTAAATTACAAAGTTAATTCATCGTTCAGACAAGAAATAAGATAAAAACAAATGGACTTCATTTTATTCCTTATATTTTCAAAAAGTACATAAGCATTTGTTATGCTAAAAGAAAGAAATTGCTATTACTTGTTGCTAACTTATACAACTTATTTCCATCGGATGGCCGCGCAGTCTCCAGTCTTGATGATACAACTATGTTTTCGGTTCTTATTTTCCAGACAATGTGGTAGTCATTGTTGCCTTATCCTCATATCATTTCCCCCCCCCCCCCCGAGTGTTTGAATGCGAAGAATGCAAATTGGAACATTGGAAGTTTTACACCTTCAAGGATCCCACTAATAAATTGCTAGATAATCCTTAACGCGATAACATACTTTGTTTCCCCTTAGAAATTTATGCTATCGGGTGAAGGACTATCTAACAACCCTCTAGTGGTTTGCACTTTTGAACGGTCGGGTAACCTTTGCTCGATAGCAAACTTAACTTCCTGGTGGGAATTTTGCTATAGAGCAAAAGATTATCTAACCGTCTCAGAGTGGCTCTTTTCATGTGTGCCTTGTTATTAAAGGTCTTATTGCTTCTATTGAAGCTTTCTTCGTAGTATGACTTCTGTTGTTGCCTCGTTAAAAACCTTGTCAGAAAAAACCCAATTGGGATAAAAATTGGTATAAGGGAAAAGAGTGCAGCGCATACTTTCACTTCACGTGATATTCATCAGCAATAATATGTTTTGTGGTGTGCCATGTTCCAGCACAACTTTTCTCCATCTTGATTCTATAATTTATATGCACTTTTCCCGGTGGCAGCTGAAACCCAGTAGGGGCCTTCCCATGTTGGACCTAGCTTCCTTGCATTGAGCTTTCCGGTGTTTAGAGTTACTTTCCTTAAGACCAAGTCTCTTACTTTGAAATAACGGAGGTTTGCTCTTCGATTATAAGATCATTCCGTTCTCTGCTTTTGGGTTGCCATTCTTATATGCGCCAAATCCCTGCGCTCATCAAGTAGCTCCAAGCTGACTAACATTACTTCATTGTTTGATTCTTCATCTGCTTGGAAATACCTCAAGGTGCGTTCCCGTACTTCCACCGGGATTAACACTTCTACCCCGTACATGAGGGAAAAAGAAGTTTCTCCCGTGCTTGATTTAGCCGTTGTTTAGTATGCCCATAAAACTCTGGGTAATTCGTCGGACTATATACCTTTAGCCGCTTCCAACCTTTTCTTGAGGTTTTGTATAATCACTTTGTTCATTGACTCCACTTGACCATTTGCGCTTTGATGGTAGGGTGAAGTGATAATCCTCTTTATTTTCAAATCTTCGAGGAACATCGTGACTTTAGTGCTGATAAATTGTGTCCCATTTTGGAATGCTATCTCTTTTGGTATTCCGAACCTGCAAATTATGTTTTTCCACAAGAAATCCACCGCCTCGCGCTCACCGATCTTCTGATAAGGACTTGCTTCCACCCACCTAAAAAAATAGTCAGTCAAAATCAAAAGAAATCTTACCTTATCGGGAGCCGGCGGCAATAGTCTGGCGATATCCATCCCCTATTTCATGAATGTCTATGGGGACAGAATAGAATACAATCGTTCTGCCGGTTGGTGTACCAATAATGCATAGCGTTGGCACTTCTCACATTTTTGTACGAAGTTTTTGGCATCTTGTTCGATGTGAGGCCAATAATATCCTACCTTTACCAATTTCATAGAATGCAATGGTTCTGCCGGTTGGTGTACCAATTGTGCATAGCGTTGGCACTTCTCACATTTTTGTACGAAGTTTTTGGCATCTTGTTCCATGTGAGGCCAATAATATCCTACCCTTACCAGTTTCATCACTAAGGAATCTGTGCCTAAATGGTTGCCTCATATCCCTTTGTGGACTTCTCGCATAACCTAGTTATCTTCGGATGCCCCCAACTAGCGGGCCAGCAGGCTTTGGAAAGATTTTTTGTACAGTTGGCCTCTCTTGAAGCTATATCGCGTTGCATTGCGGTGGAGCACCCGAGATGCTTTGAAGACTTCGGGCAGCTTCCCGTGTTTGAGATAATCGATGATTTCATTCCTCTAGTCCCAAACCAAAGTAGTCGTATTTACCTCATACTTTCTATCTGCATCCAGGACCAAGTTCATCAGTTGTACTACTGTCCCGGGCTCCAATCCCTTTATTTTCGTCGATGAACTGAGGTTAGCCAATGCATCTGCTTCTGTGTTTTCTTTCCACGGGATATGAGTAATCGACTACTGCTGAAATCTATCTTATAGAGCCTGGACCATTACTGCATATTGTTTCATGTGCTCCTTTTTGGTTTCGAAGATCCTGTAGATCTAATTTACCACCAGGTGTGAGTCGCATTTGATTTCTATAACCTCAGAATCTAGTCCTCGAGCCAGTTCGGGCCCTGGAATTAAGGTTTATACTCTGCTTCATTTTTAGTTAAATGGACCATTTTGATGGCTTGCCTTAGGGTTTCCCCCCGAAGGCATGATTAATAATATACCAAGCCCAAACCCTTTTATGTTTGAAGCTCCATCCATAAATAATATCGAAACCCCCGATGTCGGTTCTCACATCATTACTGCCTCTTTGGTTGCTAGATGAGGTAATCCCGGACAAAAATCGGCCACAAAGTCAACCAAGACTTGTGACATAATTGTAGTTCTTAGTTTATATTCTATGTCTAACTCACTCATTTCGACGGCCTATTTGGCCAACCTACCCGAGAGCTCGGGTTTGTGAAGGATTTTTCGGAGAAGGAAAGTGGTCACCATGGCTATCGACTGACATTGGAAGTAGGGCCTCAACTTCCAAGCGGCGACTACGAGAGCTAAAGCCAATTTCTCCAAATGTGGGTAGCGAGTTTCTACTTCCATTAAAATTTTACTAACGTAATAAATTGGAGATTGCGTACCTTTGTCCTCACAAACTAAAAATGTGCTTACTGCAACTTCCGAGAGTGCGAGATAAACTAACAACGTTTCACCTTCCTTTGGTTTCGAAAGTAACGGAGGGCTTGCCAAGTACTTTTTCAAATCTCTCAAAGCTTGTTGGCACTCCGGAGTCCATTCGAAATTGTTTTTCTTTTTGAGCAGTGCGAAGAAACGGTGACATTTTTCTGATGACCGGGAAATGAACCTGCTCAAAGTTGCCAATCTCTCTATGAGCCTTTGGACTTCCTTCACACTTGGCAATTGGTTTCGGATGTTTCTATGGCCTTGATCTTATAGGGGTTTACCTCAATTCCCCTTTGTGATACCAGAAATCCTAGAAAATTGCCAGAGTTGACCCCGAATGCGCATTTCTCGGGGCTAAGTTTCATATTATGTTTCCTTAGGATGTCAAAAGTTTCTTGTAGATGTTTAAGGTGATCACCTGCATTCAAAGACTTAACGAGCATATCATCTATATAAACATCCATAGTTTTTCCTATTTGATTTTCAAACATCTTGTTCATGAGCCGTTGATAAGTGGCTCCGACATTTTTCAACGTGAAGGTCATCACATTATAGCACTATGTGCCGAAATTTGTTATGAACGAAGTCTTTTTCTGATCCTCCGGTATCATCTTAATTTGGTTGTACCCGGAATAAGCATCGAGGAAGCTCATTAACTCATTCCTAGTTGTTGCATTGATCATTTGATCGATGTTTGGCAGTAGGAACGAGTCGTTCGAGCATGCCTTATTCAAGTCCTTATAATGTACACACATGCAAAATTTATTGTTTTTCTTAGGAATTACGACTACATTAGCTAGCCAGCCTTGATACTTTACCTCTCGGATCGAGCCGATATTAAGTAAGCGAGTTACCTCTTCTTTGACGAATTTATTCCGGGCTTCGGCTATAGGGCATTTCTTTGGTCTTACCGGAGGTATGTTGGGATCTAAACTTAACTTGTGTCCAGCTACCTCTGTCGGGATACCTGTCATATCCGTACGCAACCATGCAAAACAATTGGCATTAGATTTAAGAAATTCAATAAAGCTAGACCTAAGCTCGGGTTGCAGTCCTGTCCCCAAGTGGAATTTTCTTTCTAAGAATTCTTCGAACACCGCAACTTGCTCAAGCTTTTCCGTTGTGGATTTTGTTGCATCTATATTTTTTGGAACCTAGAAATATCTCGGGTACCTGATAAAATTATGACATTTCTACCCCCGGGCTAACTTCATCCAGTTCGGGAGCGTGCGTCAATTTCTGTAATTGTTATGCTACGTGTTCCTTCCCTTTGCTACTTGAGATCGAAATTGTATTCATCTCCATTGTCGTCGGTTGGTCACCCTTTATCTGTTTAACTCCTTCGGGCGTTGGAAGCTTCAACAATTGATGATATGATGATGGTACAACTTTCATCTCGTGCAACCATAGTCTTCCCAGAATAATGTTACATCCCATATCACCATCTACCACTTCAAAAAGAGTTGTTTTTATTACTCCTTCGACGTTTGTGGGTAACACAATCTCTCATCGGGTTGTCATGTTCGCGAGGTTGAATTCGTTGGAGTTTTGTGGCTGGAATGATGCGTCTGGTGAGTTTAGCTTGTTCTAATACTCTTCATTGTATGATATTGGCCGAACTTCCTGGATCCACTAGAACACATTTGATTTTAAAATCTAGCATATTTAAAGAAATTACCAGTGTGTCATTGTGTGATAGCAGCAATCCATCTGCGTCCTCCTCCGTGAAGGTGATATTATCTTCGACGACTTCCCGGGGCCTTTTGCTATGGGTTATTGATACTTTCGTCTTTCTTGCTCCGAAAAGGTGACCCCATTGATCTCGTTCCCTACAAAGATCCTGTTGATCATTTGGTGTGGGGGATCTTCCCCTGCTTTCGAGGGTCCACGCTGTCCTATTTACGACCATAATTGTTCTTAGCTCGGTCACTCAAGAATTTTCTAAGATGACCATTCTTCAACAGCTCCCGGAGATGTCGACAATCCCCAGTCTGGTGTCCATTCATTCCGTGGTATTCACACTGCAAGTTGGGATCCCTGTTGCTGGGATCAGATCTCTTCAGCTTTGGAAACCTTGTTTCTTTGATTTTTCTCATAGCTGATACCAATTCTACTATGCTAACATTGAAATTGTATTATGATAAACTGGGGTAGGAAGGATCCCGTACATCAGGCCCTTCCTTGTCCTGCAATGATCAATTGTTCTGACCGCGATCAGACCTTCTGTAGGCAGTGAATCTATTTGCTGACCGAAAACCTCTGATTCGACCTTCTATTCGTTCGTAGGGGAAAAATTGACCCCTAGAAGGGCGTTTGTCCGTGTCGAAGTTATCTTTTGATTTTTCATTACTCTTCTTCCATCCTTTTGTTAATGACAGAAAGTCGATTTGATCATCTTCTATCATTATCTTTGACTCATATCGATTGTGTACATCCGCCCAAGTAGTTGCTTGGAATTCAAGCAAACTTTCCTTCAGTTTCCGGGAAGCGTCTGAATTTCTCGAATTCAGTCCTTTGGTGAATGCTTCAGCCTCCCATTCGTCTGGAATAGCCAGGAGCAACATCCTCTCCTTGTGGAACTGGGTGATAAATTCTCGTAGCAACTCAGATTCTCCTTGGGCAATTATGAATATGTCGGCCTTTCGGCCTGCACCTTTCTGATCCCGGCATGAACCTTAATAAAAGAATCTTCGAGCATCTCAAAGGAATCTATGCAATGCTCGGGTAACAATGAATACAACGTCAAGACTCTCTTCGTGAGAGTCTCTCCAAATTTTATCAGCAAAACAAATTCAATCTCGTGAGGAGCTAGATTGTTCCCCTTTATCGCCACCGTATAGGTGGTAATATGCTCCTGAGGTTCTGAAGTTCTATCATACTTTGGCACGTGGGGCATTTTAAATCTCTTCGAGATTAATTCTGGTGTCGCTCTTGGTTTGTACAACAACTAGGTATACTTCTTCGAGTCCGGTCCTTTCAGCACTGGTGGTGCCCCCGGGATTCGGTCCATGCCGACGTTCACCTCTCTCATAAACCGTAAAAGTTCATTTTTGAAGGGGTCATTTTCTTTATTAGGGGCAGATCCACTTTCGCCAGCTCCATCAGAACCAATCTTCCCCCTCGGGGTATTGTTATCGACCATCTATGTCATTTAATTTGCAGGAGCATCGGGAAGAACTAGATCTTGCCTATTCACGTTATTGGGATAATGCCTGCTTTAGATGTGTCATAACCTTATCCTACCGCGTGAGGCAGCCTGGAATAATCGCATGTTGCTCTTGTTGGACCCTTACCGCATCAACAACATCTTCCTCTTCAGCATCATCAGACGTTGTCTCCCGAATATGTCGAGGATATCTCCTGTCGTGCATAGGCGCGACATCATTCCCCTTATTGTGGGTGTCACTGATTCAATCCTCGAAATGAGGTTTATCTCCTCGAACCTCAAGATTGTATGTGTTGTTAACTCCACTATCTGCTATTTCTTATGATTTTCTCTAAGACGAAATAAACAAAACACGTTAGTAAAAAGGTCAACGAATAAATTAATTACATGACTTTCTAGGCCCCATGGTGGGCACTAAACTATTTACCCGTTAAACGGTACAGTTGAATTTATACGTAATTTCTAGACAAGTGAATTAATTTGATCCTGAAATAATAAGATAATTGAAAAAATGCATAACGCTTAGCCTTGATATGAAGATGAAATGATAAATAAAGATTCTGGTAGCGAAGCCTCCGGGCGCAATAGTAATAAGAATAGAAAATAAGGAGATAAAAATTATAAAGAGGTTTGAGTAGATTGTAGTATCAATTTGTCAAAAAATTCATGCGTTTACAATGATAAAAGAGCTCGCTATTTATAGCTATGTCTAGGGAATGAGGTCCTAGGATCGTGTCCTTCTTTAATGTCAGTTATGAAGGTCATTGATGGAGATGTAACGGTGAGCATAATTCCAAATTCTCTATAACGGGCAGCGTACTTAATGTGGAATATTCCTTATTAATGCCCGGGGGCGGAAGGTATTTATTGCTTCTTTATAAATGTCATTCCTTCTGGTATCAAATGGGATAATTGGCTTTGGTTCCACGTGTCATTCTTTTAAATGGCCACCGGGCATGACACATTTTACCTATACAAAGACTACTACTCTCGTCAAAAATTTGTTTCGCATTTGGATATATCCTTCATTGCAAGAGAACCGGCTTATATATCTATATATCTTTTGTTCCAAAGAAAGTACTGTCTTATTGGTTTGATATAAATATCGTATACGAATAAAGTTGGCATCAATTCATTTGTCCACCTCAACTAACTCTTGTACCTATTTGTTACTCTATTACACACCAAAATATATTTATTAAATACAAGAAGCTAACATGCACATAAATAGTAATTCTCATGTGTAGTTGAGCACCTGAATAATTTATATCAGGTTTACCTGCTTAAACAAAATACAAACCTCTTGTCTCCCTATCATCATCTTTCCTGTTTTTCTCCCACTGCATAGCTTACACCGCCGTCCAGCGGCGGAGCCATATGTATTATTGGGTTGTTAATTAACATTTTTTTACCAGAAAATTATTTTCTTTATCTAAGTATAAAAAAAGCATATATACGATATATGGACTCCCTTTGGGTTCTTTACGGGTTTACTTCATTATTTATTAACCCTCTTTAATGAAAATTCTGACTTTGTTACTGCATCAACCATCTACTTCAAGAACATCATTATGGTACCTCCTTTGCATTTTTTCAATCTTCCTTTCAAAACACTAAATTTCATTGACAAACAAAAAAAATGGTAGATGAGTTACTGTTACATTTGTGGAATGAAATAGAATTTTGAAGGAGAGAACAATCGAAGCTAAGAACAGAGAAGAGAAAGTTGGGGAAGAAAATGAATATTTATTTCTGTTATCTGATAGTTGTACATTAGCATGTTCTCTTTATACAAGTATAACCACTTTAACCAACTTCTAACTATAGTTGGCTAAACTATGGTTAAGTTATGTTACACAACTAACCACATCACTTATACTACAACTACTACTCTCAACACCCCCCTCCCCTCAAGCTGGAGGAGGTGAAGATATTCTTCATCCCTAGCTTGGATAATAAATAGCCATGTTACATTCTGCTCAAGTCTTTAGTGAGGATATCAGATTGTTGATCAGTAGTGTTAACATAGATAGTCTGAATTAATACCGACTGAATCTTTTCACGCACAAAATGACAATTGATGTCTATATATTTGGTCCGTTCATGAAAGATTGAATTGGCAGCAATCTGAATTGCTGACTTACTATCACTATAAATTGGAACTGGAGCTTGTTGCACAACCCTAACTCTTTAAACATTCCAACAATCCAAACAATCTCAGCTATAATCGAAGCAAGACTCATGTACTCTGCCTTAGCAGAACTTCTGAAAGTTGTTGATTGTTTCTTGGATTTCCATGAAATGAGGAAAACACCAAACTTCACTAAATATCCTGTTATAGATATTTTGCTGTTGGGACATGCTGCCCAATCAACATCACAGAAGGAGGCTATAGATCTAGAACATTCAGCCTTCATCAACACCTCTAGACCATGCGTTGTTATCCAATTTTTCCTTATATATTTTTAAAAATGCAAAATACTTTCAAATAGAATATATATGCATATATAAGCATGTCTAAATGTTTTATTATTTTTCCATAATTTTTAAAGGTCTAAATTGATTTATTGTCCCCTTTTATCTATATAATCCCAATAATTATGCCCAAAATTATTATTTCTGATGATTCATTTATTGGATCTTTATATTTATGGTAAAATATGGCTAAGGTAACTTTTACATATTTTTTCAATTTTATTTAGTATTTTTTAAAGTTAATTGCATATAATTATAATATTAGCCTTTTTAAGATTTAATTGTGTTTTATATTCATAAAATTAAGCCCTATATTTTTAAATTGTTATTTATGTGTTATAAATTATTTCACTTCTTTCAATTTATTTACTATTTTTATAAATTAAAAAGGGAAAAATTGGCTATTTAAATAACAACCCATTTGTATTTAATGTTTTGCCTAAATTTAACCCCAAATCAAACCCAATTTCCCCGACCCAATTTCAATTAAATCCAACCCCAACCCAATTTTAACCAAACCAAACCCGGATTCCCCACCTAACCTTTTAGTCTAGGCCGTTGATCATTCCATTCACCCTTCCATAATTAAACCCAAATGACCCCTTACCCTTACTCACTTCTCATCACCCGCCGCCCCTGAATCCCTCTCCTCTTAATTCTCTCTGCAACCTCACATGAACCCTAGCCGCCGCCACCCAATTCCACCCTAATCAACCTCAATCCCCACCTAATACATGGTTTTTCATGGCCGTTCGAGATGTATACCAGCCTCCTACACCCTCTGGTGGCCCGTTTGTGTGATTTCATGGAAAGATCTCGAAGAGATCTGGTCCAATCCTTGCTCAACTTATGTTCATGGCCTTTCTCCAGCCATCCATGGCCTTTCAAGTCAGATCCTTGACTTTTCCGGCTAGATCGGTAACTTTTGAAAGTCTTCCTCACTTTTCTAGGTTCTCTGAAACCCTAACCTTTAAAATCTTTCAATTTTCTTCAGATCTATCTTAGATCTGTGCATATTATGAACTTCTTAAGTATTTTCTCGAAGGTTCTTCGATTTTCTTTCAAAATGACACTTCATTTTTCAACGATTAGGGTTTTTTCCTAAATTTTTAAAGACTTCTTCTCTAATTTTAATGTTGATTATGATTTTACTACGTTCAAACAACTTGTTTATGCTTTCATTCTACTTGATTCAGCATGTGGGAAACCCTAGGTCTTTTTTGGTCTTATCCTATTTCTGTAACTGTCCTTGTTTGTTTGAGTGTATACTTGTTCGATTAAGTTCTTTGTCCCTGTTTGACTTATTTGATTCCGAGTTTTTACCATCTTTTAAACTCGACTATTGTTGAAACCCTAGTTTCTCAAAAAGTTTTCCTCACTTGTTACTGTGAGACTTTTACTTGTTTTTGATTCTCTTCTTCACTTTGGCTCTACGTGTGAGCCCTGACTATTCGATCTTGTCGACTACTGGATCCTAGCTTATTCCTGCTACTACTGTACGTTTGTGTTTTTCTTTTTGCCAATGTGTTTGGCCTTGCATGTCTGATACTTCTATTCATTCTATTTATATGTTGAAGTGCATAATCATGTTTCTTTCTTGATTGATCCTGATTTCCTCAAATGTTGCGACTAATTGCAAAAGTTTTCTTATGAACCCTAATTTTTTACTCATTTGTTTAAAATTAATTGATTCCTTTCCTTTTCTGTGATGTTTTACCTTGAATCCTTTCCCAAAATTAAGCATATTTTTGTACTTAGACTCAATCATTTACTTCATACTTTTACTGCCCCCTTATATGGCAATAATCAATCTATCCCAAACTGATTTCTTTCCTTAATTAACCCTTTTAGTATCCGTTAAGCAGTGATTCCTTAATTAAAGGGAATCACTTGTGTTAATTGATTCTGATTGTTATTATTTCCATGTCTGTATCAAGATTTTACTTATTAAATTATTCTTCACTCGTTTTCAAAATTATAATTACCATACCCCCTCTTCTTTCAAAGAAACGGACAATTTGAGTTCAGAACACACTTACACTCAAAAAACTCTCTCCTTCTTTACTACTACTTGTGCTATTGCTTTGTCTAGCTTGTTGAAAGCCAAGGGTAGACTGTGAAATCTTGCTTGCTTTACCTTTCTGCACTTTGCTTCTCTACCGGTATGCCATAGTTAATTTTTAAGCCCCAACAACAACATGCTTCTTTATTTGATTCAGTTTCTTTCACTTTTGCATACTTCTGCTCATATTTCTGCAGTCAAGTTACATTACTAGCATGCTGTAACATGATCCCTTTCCTCTTCGATTAATGTTTCCCTTATGTGTGTTTTAAAGCATAAACTGTCTTATGAACCCCAAACCCCCATATCCCCTCTATGTGTTTGTGCTCCTTTGGCTGGTTTGTGACTATGTCAGCATCAACTATTGATATGCATGTCCAAAACAGACCCCTACTGGGTTCATGTGCTTGCATGCAAATGTATCCCCAAAATCCCTTAACACCTTTGAATGACTGTTGATTCTGTGTAGTTTTGAGTTTTACTACTACTACTACTACTACTGATTTAAATTACCTCTGTCACTAATTGCTTTCAAAATAGACTGTCAGTTTAGCTTTTAAAAATAAATCTCTTTTTCAAACTATGTTCTGCACTTCCACTATATTCTTTGAATCTCTGCCCTTCTTGTGTGAGCCTTGCCTTGGGACCCTTGAGCTCCATCTGAACTTGGACGCATAAAGGTTGGCTCTTGCACACTACACTCATTCTATTTGGATATGTAAATCTGGGTGTGAGCACTGCCCGGGATCCCTTGAGGTCCTTAGGGAACTCTGACACACTTAGGTATGAGAAAAGGCTTTGAAATTTTGGCATTGGAGTGGTTCATTATATAACTCAGAGAAGAAGTCAAGACCAGGCTTCCTTTGGTTGTAATTTCTTATTTTTGCACTTCTTTTGTAATTCAATCATTGGGTCTATAATAATTTGAAAATAATTATGGGTTGATTAGTGAAAAAGGGTGGGTACTTGTATCTTGTGGGTAAATTGGGTAGATAACATGCCTATAAGTCTATTTTAATTCCAAATATGGTCTGTTAGATAACATGCATATAAGATCTGTTTTGGTTTAAAATAAATTTTGCATGCTTTACTTTTCACAATTAGAAACCATGTCTATAGGGTCTAACTGGCTTTAACAGTAGAGATCATGTTTATAGGGTTAAAAATCCGCTTTATAATTAGATATCATGCCTATAGGATGTAAAGTAATTCAAGTGCAATTGTTCATTATAGCATGTATCCAGATTTGTTTCCTTTAGAGATCATGCCTATAAGTCCAAAGTCAACTTTTAATAATTAGATACCATGCCTATAGGATTTAATCAGCTGTAATAGAAATCATTCATATAAGGTCTAAAACCAATTTAGTTAAAAATCAGTTTGACTCGTGCCTGTCTGAATCAGATTAAATAACATACTCTTTTCGTGTTAATCAATATCATTAGAAAGCATGCCTATAGGATCCAGATCGCTTGTTTAAAATTAACCACTGCTCTACTGCATTCTTAATCAATATATATATCATGCTCATAGGACATCACTATTATGCCTAGGCAAGCCTTAGGTAACTGTTTAAATAAAATTGAAATTGCCTTTGTTAATTACCAACTGCTACAACTAGCAGACAAGCCTGATTCAGACTTCTTTTTTGAGTTATACAATGAATCTGGTTCTGACTCAAACTCTGCTTTAGGATTTTAAAAATTCAGATCTTAACTGTGTTTAAGTCATGTTATTTATATGAATTGTTTGCGAATGTATATATGAGCCCTCTAATTGTTTATATGTTCCCCTCAAAATGCAGTCCTACATGTTTTGTATGTCGCCTTAGCTTTTTTTACCTTTAAACCTAAGAGTCAGCCTAAACTCCTCCCTCTTATAGGAATAGTAGTCATAAATTCCTCCGGAACTGATAGGAATGAGACGGGTAATAGCATGCAATAGGGGTAGAGACCAATCCGCGCTTTAATAACTTAACGAGGTGGGAAGGGTAGATATGGATATGATGACTGGCGTGCTAATACCACATGTATCCCCTCTTCTGAGGAGTGTCATACTAGATATTGCTTTGAGGTGATCCATATTACAAACAAACCTAGGACCCCCTTTATATTTACAAGCATGTTTAGCTTATAACTCTTTCAAACCTTGCCTTTCAATAATTGTTTTCAAACACTTATGTGTTTAATTTAAATTAATTACCCTATTACTTGAGCCTTTTATTTGATTACTTGCTAATTGCAAAAATTCACAAAAAACTGTCTGGCCGAGAATCACACTAGTGGATCCTGAGGGATGCCTAACACCTTCCCTTTAGGATAATTTATAGATCTTACCCAATCTCTGGTTATCAACATAGTTGCAAAATAACTCTATGAGTATCCTAATGCACCTTAAATCATTAGGTGGTGACTCTTCAACTACTCAATTCCCAAAAGAAAATGAGTAATTACACCCCATGAATATCGAAACTCGGAAACTCGTCTCCGTTGGAAGGGGGAAAAGGGGGGGCGCGATAGCATGGAGACTCTGTTGGAGATATTTAGGCTTTTGCCATTTCAGACTATTCTTGTGAATTTGTACCTCCCTTATGTGCAATTACTTGTTTAAATTTATTTAAGCATTTAATTTCTTTTTCAAATGCGAAACTAACATGTCTTCCTTGTTTTTTTCCTTTATTGTCGCTTTAAATTATAAAACTGTTGTATTTATTGCTTTCTTATTATGCAAATACAGGTCAACATTTTTTTTATTATTGCATAATGATGCTCAACATCATACTCCACTCATGCCAAACAAATACTATAGCAACGCTTTTAATGAGTGGTTGCGCTCTTCCTATATCATTACCCCTAAATACGAAAAGGCATATTTTTAGTAAAACTAGTCGATCAGCGGTGCAGTCGACAGTTCCGTGCCTTCCCCCTTGAGTTGTCCACTCAAAGGTACCAGTCTAAAACTCCATAGAAACCTTACTCTGTTTAAATTGTGCATGCATCATGGTCAAACCTAGTCGGGTCAGTTATATTGTGCACATAATGATTCTTTAAGATAGGCTTGTCCAAAGTCCACTGGTTTCCCTAAACCCAAATGGACATCATCACGTTCTATGCATTTATTTGGAGAATTAAATGCTTCATGCTAATTGTTGATGTTAAATAGTCGAGTCCGGTGGGGTTATTGTCTTAACCCTTTTGTTTTGTAGAAAATGAAGAACGAGGTCCCCTGCTTCGGTATGGTTAGCACACCCTCACTCTTGCTAGACTGGTGGAGGAATCTTCCATCAAATGACCAAATCAACGAATGAAAAGAGAGGGCCGCCAAATCCAGCGAAAAGCTAGAATATTTGGAATACAGCCTATTGGAATTAGAAGGAAAGGTGAGGAAGAGAGTCACCAATTGCCAGAATGCTGAGGGAAATGAAGGAGAACATTTGGCAAAGGTATTTTTACTGGTGAACCTACGCAAATTGGATGACTTGATCAACGAGAACATTCAACCCGAGGAAGGTCCTTCTAGGACCAAATAGATAGGAATTTGCTTTTCGCTTTATGAATGTAATAAGGCCAATAGCCATTAGTGATTTTATTTCTTTCTTATTTAGTTTCAATTTGGGATTCGTCTTATTTTTTATAAATAAAATGAGGCATTTAGCATTCTAAGTTCTCCAAACCAATTTGTCGCTAGGTTTACCTCGGGCACAAAGAGGCCCCCAAATTAGGACACGATTTACATTCCCGCACTATGTGTTTAAATATTGCAATACTTTTTGTAATCCTCACTAACTTGATTACCTTTTTATTTTTATTTTTATTTTCCTTTTTTTATTCCCCTCCCCAAAGGTTAAGTTCTTGCACTCTGGCATCATCATCTTATTCCACGAGATTCAGGGGCCCTCCACCCACTCCTCCTCTTAGTCCTGTCAAAAATAAGAACAAAAGCAAGATGGAAGATCTGAACAACGCCAGGAAGGAGAATCCAACTAAACGGGTAGAGGCCACTAATGCCCATTGTACTCAGATTCCTAAGGAGAATGTGTCACAACTAGAACAGAAGTTGCTGAAATTCCAAGAAGAGCTCGATCAGGTTTGGAATCTGGTGAACCTGTCATTTTCCCTCAGCACCCCAGATATCAACTTTCCCAACACTCAAAACCCTTCACCTCCTCAAAATATTCCGAAGCAACAGAATCATCATGCTCTTTACCATCACACTGTTCCACTAAATACTCAATGCAACACCTGCCATATCCCAAACAACACTCCACTACTCATCCTAGAACCTCAAAATTCCACAAATGACCATTTTCACACCCACACACCAGGCCACCATAACACTCCTATCTACGTGGAGACCATGCCACACTCCACCCAACCTATCTCAAGCACACCTGAGTTTGATGAAAAGGATTTGCTTATCTGGAACCTGGCCGAGGAACTTAAGAAATTAACTAGCCGAATTCAGTTTGTTGAAGAAAGTAAAGGAATTGTGGGGCTAAACTATGAGGATCTTTGCTTACAGCCTGATATCGAACTGTCCTAGGGGTACAAACCTCCTAAGTTCAAAATGTTTGATGGTACGGGTGATCCAAGTGTCCATCTGGGGACATACTGTGACAAGTTGGTTGGAGTAGGGAAAGACGAGAGAATACGCATGAAGCTGTTCATGAGGAGTTTGAAAGGAGATGCGTTGTCCTGGTGCATCAGCTAAGATCCAAAGAAGTGGTCAAGTTGGGTAGGCATGGCATCTGACTTTATGGACAGGTTCAGTTTTAACACAGAGAATGCGTCGGATGTGTTCTATATACATAATCTAAAGAAGAAGCCCACAAAGACGTTTCGCGAGTATGCTACTCGCTGAAGGTCCGAAGATGCTAAGGTCAGACCTGCCTTAGAAGAGGAACAAATGAACAATTTCTTTGTCTAGGCTCAGGACCCGCAGTATTATGAACGGCTAATGATGATTGAGAACCATAATTTTTCTGACATTATCAAACTGGGTGAAAGAATTGAAGAAGGTATCAAAAGCGGTATGGTTACAAACTTCGAGGCCTTGCAAGCTATAAATAAGGCCTTACAATCAGGTGGTGTGTCCAATAAAAGGGACGTAGGGGCCGTGATGGCTATACAAAGGACCAAGTCTCCCCTCAAATACCAAACGTACCCAACACCTCCACTCATATATCATCCAACCCCAAATTACCAAGCACTTTCACCCTCATACTAAGCTCCACCACCAACTTATCTATCACCTCCACCTCCTACATATTAAACTACCTCGCCTAGATACTTCCAACCCGCTCATGTCTACCAAAGCTATAATTCTCAACTATCCCATTATCACTCACCTCCTACACGCCAAAACTTCCCTATACCTCGACCTAATTTTGATCGTAAACCTCCAAAACAATATACAACCATCGCTGAACACATTGATCGGTTGTATGAGAGACTTAAAGATGTTGGTTATGTCACCCCATCCCTACTGCAACCCCTGAGAAACCTTCTCAGTGGGTTAACCCAAACAAGTCATGTGCATGCCACTCCGGCATGAAAGGACACACCATCGATAAATGTCGCTACTTGAAGGACAAGATACAATCCTTGATTGATAGCAAGATTATTGTGGCAAAGGAACCCACTCTAAATGTCTGCAAAAACCCTCTGCCAGACCATAAGGGTAGAGGTATCCACATGATTGAAATAGAGGATAACTGGGATCCTGAGGGATCAATCGGGTTGATCGTAGAAGGTGATGACCCAAAAAAACCAATAATTACTCTCAACCCAACCATGGTCCAGATTCAACCGTCTGAGGACGCTGAGGTGAATATGTATGTACCACTTGAGTTTGAAGCAACGTCATCCGCAAAGGCACCAGCACCAATTGAGGTCGAATTCACGTCTCCGGCAAATGCACCAGCACTATTTGAGGTTGTAATTTTGCCACCCAAGGCACATGCTCCATTCGGAGTAAGGATAGCCACGCCGATCCCAGTAGTAATGTCGACCATGACATCGTTCCATACAAAGGTTGTACCCTGGGACTATATAGCCGAAGCAAGAAGGAAAGGCAAGGTCAGGTTCGAAGAGACTGTTGCAGCGGAGGGTATGACAAGAACTGGTAGAGTCTATACCCCTGAACATCTAGATGAGTCAAGAAAATAGGCCTCCAACTGGCCACCCATCATTGAGACAGGTCTAGACGACCTTTGGAGGAAAATACAGGCCAAGGAGTATTCAGTCATCGATGTAAGCACGTGATTTTTGCCCTATATGAGAATTACTCCCAAAAAATTCAAAAAATAAAATAATTTTCCTTGGTGTGCAATTTTGTGATATTTTGTGATATTTTGAATAATTATTTGTATTGGTCTGTGCATGTTTATTTGCTAAATTAATAAAAAATACAAAAATATGTCGCATTTTGCATGTAGGATTTAATTCTACAATTGTTAGTAATTAAATTAGTTTTACAAAAATTAAAAATTACAAAAATAGGCATCTTTTGCATTTTTAGCATTTAATGTCCAAATGAACAATTTTATGCTTAATTATTACTTAATTGTGCGTTAATTGTTATTGGGAGTTAATTTGCGCTTTTATAACTTAATTTAGTTCTTAATAATAGTTTAAGTATTTTTATAATTTAGTTTTAGAGAAATAAAAGAAGAAAAGAGAGCGAAAATATAAAGAAAGTCGGAATTGGGCCTCTTCTTCGATTTCGAGCCACAGGCCCAAAAAATGGCCCAATCTTCCCAAACGACCCAGTCCATTTCGAACTGGGTCGACCCAGTCCATAACCCAACATCCTATTATCTTACATTTTACAAAAAACAAAACAACAAAAAAGAAGAAAAAACCCTAAAAACAAGCTAAGTCATCCGCCCCCCCCCCCTCCTATCTTCTTCTTCTTCCTCAAGCTTCCTCAAGCACACAACCATGGCTACCCTCAACCCCACTCCCTCATGTCCAAACGCCATTAACAAACACTCACGGCACACTCACACACACACGCACCAACAACTCCACAGCTGCCCTCCTCCATCGAGCTTCGTCATCGTCTAGTTTGAGCTCATCCATGGCTTCCCCTACTGCATCGTCTGCTCCTTCTTGCTGCGTTCAGCTGCTTCTCACTGCTGCTGCGTTCCAGCTACTTCTCCTTCTCGCTGCGGCCAGCTTCTACTTCTGCTCTTTCTGCTACGTCCGGCCATGGACGAGCTTCATCGAGCTCAAACTCGAGCTCCCATGGCTGCCCGCGTCGCCACTGCTGCTGCGTTTTCTTCCAGCTATTTGCTGCTTCACTTCATCGTCCTCATTGCTGCGTTTGCTGCTGCATTACAGCATTTCCGAGCAGCTGTTGCTGCTTTCTTGGCCAGCTGCGTATGCTTCAAAGTTCTTCTTCAATGCAAGCTTCGTCTTCTTCGTTTCTTCATTGTTGTTTTGAATCGGTTAGTTGGTTTATGTTTCAAATTTTGTCCATATCTTGTTCGTTGTTTTCGGATCCAAAATCGTTAAATATTTGATTCTTGTTTTGTTCGTTGTTCATCGTTGAAATAATTTTCTAGTTTGTTCATATGTTTTGTTGATTTAATTTTCAGATTCAAATGAAACTTTGATTAATTAATTTTTCAGTTTGTTTCATGTTTGTTTCATTGTTCTTATTTATGGTTTAGGTAAAAGTTGTTAGTTTAATGTTAGTGAGATACAAATTGAAGTTTAATTAATTGTCTCTTCAATTTGTTTCATGTGTTTTATGTATTTTTAGAAATTGTTAATATTGTTAAGTTCAAGTTCATAATTGTTTCTTCGTCGATCTTGTTATTTGTCTAAAAGAATTTAGTTGTGTTAGGGAAATATGTTGGTTTAGTCATTTAATCCGTCATGTTTGTTGTTTTAAAAAAAATAGATTCATTCATGTTCATACTTTGTTTGGTTGATCTTGAATCCGAAATTTGTATAGTTTGATTTCTTGTTTATCATTTATGATTATTTCTTGAATTTGTCTCATAATCTTGTCTAAGTTTAATATAGGAATTGTTGGTTGTAATGTTGTTAGAGTTAGTTTTAAGTTCAATATGATTGAATTTAGAAATCTAAATATACTTGTTTGTTGTTGTTGTTGAATCCGAAAATAGGATTGTTTGTTGCTAAAATATTGTTCAATCAAATTTTAGTTGTTCTTTGTTGTTCAATTTGTGTTCATGTGATTTGTTGTTGAAATGTTGAAGAAATCATGTTCATGTGATTTGATGTTGAAATATTGAAGAAATCATGTTCATGTGATTTGTTGTTTAAACATTGTTAGAAATTGATCATATTGTCTATATTTTGGTTAAGTTTGATTAATTGATTGTTATAGCTGATGGGGTAGTTTGGTAATTTGTAGTACGTTCGGGGGTAAAATAGTAATTTGCAATAAGGTCGGAGGGGTAGTTTAGGAATTGTACATTTTGTAATTTTTTATGTGAAGCATGGGGGACAAAATGAAATGGGGTGGGTTGTAATATAGTTATTTAATATAAAGGGGGGACAAGACAAATTTTAGTGTGGGGGAATCTTGTATTTGTTTATGTTAGGCATGGGGGACAAAATATAATGGGGTGGTGTGATATATTTATTTAATGTAATGGAGATGAGTTGGAAGATAATGGATTTGGTAGAGAAAATGGGTTGATTTTAATTGATTAAAAGATTTATGGGATGAGATTATATATAGGAAATCTGATACGGATATAGACAAAAAGAATAAGAACGAGAGAGAGAAACGAATCTGAAAATAAGAGAGAGAAAAAGGGCTGAACATTTAAGAGAGAGAAAATTCCGAAAAATATTTAAACTTTCAAAATAAAAAAAAACTAAAAAATCTTCTGCTTTCTTTCATTGTTTGAAATCAGAATTAATTGTTGTTTAATCAAAGCTTGAAGCTTTTGTTTTTTGGGTTACTGCTCCACTGGTTTGCAAACTCTGTTCCTGGGTTGTTACTGCTGCTGGACTATTGTTGCTGTGCTGTATTGTTATTACTGCTGCTGATTCTCATCTTCATTTTCTTTTGCTTCCGATATCAGGTACACAACTGACACGCTGGTTATTGTAATCCGAATATGAAGCATGAATACAAAAAATGAAGAGTTGAAATTCTGAATTAGCTTTAATTATATTCTGAATTTTATTTGTATGTATAATTTATTTAGTTTGCAAACAATCCGAATCGTGTAGCTATTTAATACATATAGTGGAATATCTGACGATAACTTAACGATTGAACTACCTATATATTGCCAAAAATAAATAAATGGTGTAGTAACTTCGTCAAGTAAAAATCAAACGAATAGGCCATCTAGTAAGAACTTGATAGAAATATTGTTTGGTTAAATAATATTGGTTAATTTCAGCATGTAAATGGTCTAGGATTTAAAATTAGATTGCCATGTTTTTTTTTAATTTGACAAACTGAGAACATGCCTAGTATAATGTAACTAGGTAATAACATATAAATAAATTAAGATATTTTCTTTTTTATTTTGTAGAGACAAATTTAATAGGAAAAAATGTAGGCACTTTAGGATTATCCTTTTATAATAAATGAGATGGGACTTGCCAAATAAAACACACAAATTGCAGGGCCCTCGACAATAATTTAATTGATTACTTAGACTTCGGGATGGGCCGTTTAGCAAATTTCACGGTCTTCCCCAAAGTAATAAAGCGCTAATTGCTTTAGGCGCGAAATAATAATAATACATCCTTAAACACGGGTACGCATTTATGCGACCCAAATTCAAATCCCAAAACATTGAATAAAAATACGTTCCGGATCGTGGATGCATTTTATGTGACCCAATCCAAAGACATGTTTTTAAACGATGTTCACATTCTTTAAAAAATATAATAATAAAAGCGGCCAAAGGATAAAACTTGCACATAAGTTTATAATACGTATAAAATCAGATAATCAAGCCAAATATAACAGTTGAGCGACCGTGCTAGAACCACGGAATTCGGGAATGCCTAACACCTTCTCCCGGGTTAACAGAATTCCTTATCCGAATTTTTGGTTCGCGGACTGTAATACAGAGTCATTCTTTTCCTCGATTCGGGATTAAAATTGGTGACTTGGGACACCCTAAACCTCCCAAGTGGCGACTCTGAAATAAATAAATAAATCCCGTTTCGACTATCCTTTAATTGGAAAAACTCCCTACGCCCCCGCGGGCGCGGAAAAAAGAGGTGTGACAGCTCTAGCGACTCTGCTGGGGATTTGGAACCCAGAACCACTGGTTCAGGGTTCAAGAATTCGAGCTTAAAATAATTGTTATAGTTGGCTTTATTTATTATCTGATTTTTACATGATATATGCCTAATGTGCTAAATGATGCTTTTACCGCTTTAATATTATCTGAATTGTGTATACACAACTACTACGAAACCCTTCTTCTTTCTGAGTCTTCTGAACTTATGGTGTACACGTGCGCGTGGCCCACCTTTCTGTTAGAAGTCATACCAAATAAGACGAAGTTGAGACAAGTAACTAGGCCGGGCAGACTTTCGTGCTCCCGGTACGTTGCCCCCACTTCGGCTCAAGCTGTCCACTTGGGTAAGCCAGGGCTAGAACAATATGCCTCAGGTTTTTTCACTTAGAATAACTCAGCTTCATGCCGGATCCCTAGTAGGAGCGATTGTTTGCATCACGTGCATTTGACTTTGGAGGCTCAACACAGGGGTTGGGTCTGTCTAGGACAGGTGTACCAAAAAAAATAAAAATGACCATTCTGATGCATCTTACTTGCTGCTACTTGCGCATTTATTTGATCCGGATTTGTGTTGACTGACTTTTGAATATCAGGAATAATATTTTGAAATTGAAAAAAAAAAAGAAATAGCGGTTAGGGAATTGATTGTTTATTTTTGTAAAAAAAACCAATGCCCAAATACTGTCAAAACTCTGCCGAAATTTTGAAAAAATAATGTGTCAGTTTGTTTTATTAAAAGCAAAGAAGAAATAGAAAGAAAAAAAGTCGTTGTTCTGTCTTATTTTTCAACAAAAAAATGAAAAAAATAATAATAATAATAAAAAAAAGAAAAATAGTTTGTCTTCTCCTGAAAATGACAATGAAAAAGAGTCTTACTTTTAAAATAGTTTTTTTTTATTTGTTTCTAAAAATGCCAAAATGAAAATGAAAAGAGTCGTGCTTTGAAAGTGGTTTTGTTATTTGTTGCTGAAAAAGAAAAAAAAATCATATTTTAAAATAGTTCGGTTAATTTGCCCGAACTACGCGGATTTGATTCTCACTGGATGTGAGATACGTAGGCAACCCTCATCGGGTCCAACCCCCCTTTTTGCTAAAATAGCCAAAAACCAATAAATAAATAAAAAATGTGTCAAAATTTTAATTTTGTCATAAATAAGTCGGGCAGTGTCCAGCCTCCCCTTTTGCTAAAAAAAATAGCCAAAAAAAATATGTCAAATTTAATAAAGAAGTCGGGTGACGCTGTTTTGTCAAGACACAACCGAATGTTCCCGAAAGGGACGCCGGAAGGCTGACTTTGCATAAACAGCCACTTTTTGGGTCATGTTTAAGGTTTGGTCCAGTTGACCCACACAGCCTTAAAAATCTTCGTCCCCGAGACGTTGAAAGGCTGTGTTTGCAATGTTGAGTTTTCTATTTTTGAAAAATGATAAAAAGAGTCATAAATAAGTCAGGGTGGTGTTGTTTTTGTCAAAAATAGTCGAATGTTCCCGAAAGGGACGCCGGAAGGCTGACTTCGCATAAACAACCACTTTTTGGGTCATGTGTAGGATTTTGGTCCAGTCGACCCACACGGCCTTAAAATTCTTCGTCCCCAAGGCACTGAAGGGCCGTGTTTGCAACACCACGATTTCATTGTAATTTGAAAAAAAAACAAAGAGTCAGCGGTCAGGTGAATACCGTTTGGATTTTTGGTCAAAATAAGCCGAGCCAGCTTCGACCGCGTCTTAAACCGTTCTTGCCGAAATAGCCTTAGAGTATCTTTCAGTTGTCGAAAAGCTATTTTTGTAAAAGAATGAGCAAGTTTGTAAAATGTCATAAAATAATCCTCTTTGGCCTCAAAATTTGGAAGGGCCACATTTGCAAAAATAATCGTTCGGTTGCATTTGTCAAACGGAGAAAGGAAGCTGGCCGTTTGTTTTTGGAGTTTGTAAATCTTTTAGAATATGTGGGTTATTTGATTTTCGAGTTTGTAGGTCATCTTCAAACCTTTGAAACCCAGTTTATTTTAATATGAAAATTGAAAAAATGTGTTTAGTATTGTTTATATTTTATTGGTCCGAACTACGCAAGGTCTGATTCATGCGGGGTCATGATACGTAGGCAATCTCCATAAGATTCGACCACAACAAAAAATGAAAGGAAAAGAAAAGAAAGAAAAAAAAATCGAAAAAAAGAGAAAGAAATAAAAAAAAAGATGTTATTAATAATGGGGACCGACTAAGTCCATTTTAACTTGTTGTTTCGAATCACAAAGAAAGAAGGTGGTTGGTTTGTGGTAAGCCGGAAATACAAGACCCAGAAGCACACTTTGCGGGGATCAGGCCTGATAGCAGAAGCACTCAAATCCTATTGGGGACTTGTTGACTAAGGTTGATGATATTGAAGTTGGTAATGGTCTAGGCAATACTGATGCGAAGCTCAGTGGCTAAGATGCCAATTTTGATAAAATGGGAGGACGCTCCGTTCCTTGGTCAGCAAGAGAGAAGCTTGTGGTGGCTTATTTTGTTGTCATTTCTGGTGTTCGGATTATTAGGGTTGTAATTCAGATATTGTCTTGTGTCAAACTGTCTTATCTTTCCGTTTTGTCATTACGGTTTGTTTAAGTTTGTCCAGGCTGTGTTAGGATTTTATTCTGGTTGTTTTATTTGTTTTGTTATTCAAACCATCTCGCCGGTAGTCTAAAACAAATCCGGTCCTTTATTATTTTCAGTTTTCTTTTTGTTTAGTACTTTTATCATTTTTATTCAACGCTGATTCTAGTGACATGACATGTGCACACAGTTTGGGCCTAGTCTTTAAAGTTAATCATAAAACCCTGGAGAGGTGATCAGAACATTTAAAGGAAATAAGGACGGTTTGAAATTATTCGGAGCTCGAGTCATGTGGAACTGGGGCAAGTAAAACATAAAGAAAACCGTTAAAGGCAAGATTCGCCAAATTGACATAAGGGTCTTCATGATAATGAGAAGTGAGAGTGTCGCCCAACGGTGCTTTAGAAATGACAAATGAAAAAGCAAACGTGTGAATATAATTGTCAAGTCCAGCACCATCGGAAGAGACTATAAATCTATATTCAATTGTGTTATTTGCACTTGGCATGTTTTGAAGACTAGAATGACGAAGGCATTTTGTTCTGCTACCTAAACACTTTATCCTTCGTTACCCCTTTTGAGCCTTATTTATTTTCTTTCATACCCCTCGTTCGGAATCAATAGCAACGACTAGGAAATACGAGCCTGGAAGGTAAAGAAAAAAATCAAAAAAAAAGAAAAAAAAGAAAAATGATAACAAAAAAAAGAAAAAAAAAGAAAAAAGAAAGTCAGAAGAAAAAAGAGGAATTGGGAACTACGTTTGACCTGATTCCTCAAAGAGGATACGTAGGCGCTTCACGGCTCGGTCATAGGGTGCATAATGGCCACAATGGTAACAGTGTAATAAAAAATTTTAAAAAAAATATTAAAAAAAAATTAAAATTTAAATAAATAATCCCCAAGCAAGAAACTGGGGCAAGAATTGTGCTCGTTGTAAACAAATATGATTCCGAAAGTTGTAATTTTAAACCCCAAGTTTATTTTGTTTTTGAGCCTTTAATACCCTTTCTTTCTAGCCCTATCCAAAAAACCACATTACGGTCCAAAGAAAGACCTTCTGATCAGTCTGCAAAAGATGCCAAGTCAGACAAATGAGAGTCTTACCGGCGAACATAACATTCTGTTCCACAGCAGAAAGGACTCTAATCTCTAGCAGAGAGAGTCATACCGGTAACACTCCAAATCCCCAGCTGGAAAATGATACAAATGAGAGAGTCTTATCGGTGAAAATCTTCACGGACACCATAAGGCGATGAAAACTGAGAGAAAAACCAAAATGAGAGAGGCTTGATAATGAAAACCCTTTGGGCACTACAAGTCGAATAAGATTGGGAATCAGATGGGGAATTGCCAATTGAAGGTCTTGAAAGACGATTGACGGCAGAGGATAGGCCACATGTGCATGTCATGAACATTAGAGTCGGTATCTGTGTTTGATAGGTCTTTATTTATAGTTTCTTTTGTTAAAGAGTCATCTTTTTCCTTTTGTATTTTTTATTCTGTTCCCTTTTTATCTTTTCCTTTCATAGAAATTTCCCCAGTAGAGTCTGTTTGGTCAGAACAAGTGGGAAATGACTTCAAAATAGGCCATCAGCTTTCCAATTATGCAAGACGAGATCTGACTAGTACATCCGAGTGGTATAGTCAGAAAGGAACAAGCGCGAGGCCAATATCAAGAAAGATATCCCCAACAAAAGGATTGACGAGTGTCAAGAGAGATATCCTTGCCAAAATCAAAGGTTATTAAAACCTCAAGGCCAAGGCCCGTGGACAAACAAGGAGAGCAATAAGCATGATTTGCGAAATTCATGCGAGACTAAAAGGTCGGGAAAATGCAAGTTTCCGAGCCATGCCACGAAAGAAGAGAGATATCCTCAGCAGAAATAGATTATCCCCAGCAAATAATATCATCCCCAACAAGTTTTGGAACGTAGAGCAGGGAAAGAGAAAGGGAAAAGCCATCCCAGTAGGAGTATCACAACCAACCACCACGTTTTAAACTAACAAATTTTGTTTGATTTGAAACAGGTAAAAGAAATGGCATTGATGACAGAAATGCATGCCACAAGAAAGATTGTCAAACTGGGGCAGAAAATTTTCTTTTCAGTTATAAAATTTTCTGGAAATCGGGTACCCATTTGGGGAAGAATAAAGATAGCACCAAGGAAGTGGTCTTTGAACCAGGGTTGCCCCCAACATAATAAGTTTCCAATGAATGAAGTTGATCCCCAGCAGACAGAACAAAGGGATGACATTTGTGCTCAGAGAAAAAAAAACAAAAAAAGGGGCCATTATCATCCCCAGCAGCTTCCAGAAGAATGAAGCATCGATTTGAAGGGATAAAATTCCCCAGCAGCGTTATCCTCAACAACGTTATCCCAAGAAGATAACACTTTTATCCCCAACAGTGTGGAGAGAAAATTTAGAAAAACAAAAGAAAAAAAAATGGAGGAGGGGAAGAAAGGAGACTCCCCTAGTGGTATTATCCTCAGCAATCAGGCATCCACCTGGAGAACAAGGAAGAGCAATGGAAATGTTAGAAGTCAGGCGTCCACCTGGAGAACAAGGAAAAGCAATGGAAATATTAGAAGTCAGGCGTCCACCTGGAGAACAAGGAAGAACAGTTGAAATAGCGATCAGGCATCGACCTGGAGAACAAGGAAGAACAGTTGAAATAGCAATCAGGCGTCCACCTGGAGAACAAGGAAGAGCAATGGAAGTATTAGCAGTCAGGTGTCCACCTGGAGAACAAGGAAGAACAGTTGAAGTATCAGCAGTCAGGAGCCCCCCCGAAGAATAGAATGGCGATTTATTGGTTGAAGTCAGGAGCCCCCCTGAAGAATAGAATGGCAATTTGTTGTTGAAGTCAGGAGCCCCCTGAAGAATAGAATGGCGATTTATTGGTTGAAGTCAGGAGCCCCCTTGAAAAATAGAATGGCGATTTATTGGTTGAAGTCAGGAGCCCCCTGAAGAATAGAATGGCGATTTATTGGTTGAAGTCAGGAGCCCCCCTGAAGAATAGAATGGCGATTTATTGGTTGAAGTCAGGAGCCCGCCTGAAGAAAGGAAAGGCGTTTTTAAAAGGGTTGTTGAAATCTCGCCATCCAAAGGAAGGAATGGCATTTTTGAAAAGTTTTTGAAGTCAGGAGCCCCCCTGAAGAACAGAATGGCGATTTATTGATGGAAGTCAGGAGCCCGCCTGAAGAAAGGAAAGGCGTTTTATTTTTAAAAGTTGTTGAAATCTCGCCAACTTAAAAAAAGGAATGGCATTTTAAAGTTGTTGTTGAAGTCAGGAGCCCCCCTGAAGAATAGAATGGCGATTTATCGGTTGAAGTCAGGAGCTCCCCTGAAGAACAGATTGGCGATGTATTGGTTGAAGTCAGGAGCCCCCCCTGAAGAATAGAATGGCGATTTATTGGTTGAAATCAGGAGCCCCCCCTGAAGAACAGAATGGCGATTTATTGTTTGAAGTCAGGAGCCCGCCTGAAGAAAGGAAAGGCATTTTTAAAAAAGGGGTTGTTGAAATCTCGCCATCCAAAGAAAGGAATGGCATTTTTGAAAAGTTGTTGAAGTCAGGAGCCCCCCTGAAGAATAGAATAGCGATTTATTGGTTGAAGTCAGGAGACCCCTGAAGAACAGAATGGCGATGTATTGGTTGAAGTTAGGAGCCCCCCTGAAGAATAGAATGGCGATTTATTGGTTGAAGTCAGGCGCCCCCCTGAAGAATAGAATGGCAATTTATTGGTTGAAATCAGGAGCCCGCCTGAAGAAAGGAAAGGTGTTTTAAAAAAAGGGTTGTTGAAATCTCGCCATCCAAAGAAAGGAATGACATTTTTTGAAAAGTTGTTGAAGTCAGGAGCCCCCTGAAGAATAGAATGGCGATGTATTGGTTGAAGTCAGGATCCCCCCTGAAGAATAGAATGGCGACTTATTGGTTGAAGTCAGGAGTCCCCCTGAAGAATAGAATGGCGATTTACTGGTTGAAGTCAGGAGCCCCCCTGAAAAATAGAATGGCGATTTATTGGTTGAAGTCAGGAGCCCCCCTGAAGAATAGAATGGAGATTTATTGGTGGAAGTCAGGAGCCCGTCTGAAGAGAGGAATGGCGATTATTTTCAAAGTTGTTGTTGAAATCAGGAGCCCGCCTGAAGAGAGGAATGGCGTTTATTTTTAAAAGTTGTTGTTGAAGTTGGGAGCCCGCCCATATAACAGAGGCATACATTTCAGTCTTTACATTTCAAGCATTGAAGTTGGGAGCCCGCCCAGATAACAGAGGCATACATTTCAGTCTTTATATTTCAAGCATTGAAGTTGGGAGCCCGCCCAGATAACAGAGGCATACATTTCAGTCTTTATATTTCAAGCATTGAAGTTGGGAGCCCGCCCAGATAACAGAGGCATACATTTCAGTCTTTATATTTCAAGCATTGAAGTTGGGAGCCTGCTCAGATAACAGAGGCATACATTTCAGTCTTTAATTTTCAAGTATTGAAGTTGGGAGCCCGCCCATACAACAGAGGCATACATTTTAAGATCAAGTTAGAGGACAATAAAACAGAGGGTTATAATAGGAATCCCCTGCAGGAAACCATAAAATTCCCCGACACTGGGAAGCAGAAGGTTGCAATAAGAGGTCCCAGCAAAAACTCAAATGCATGTATCGAAAGGAAGAAAAGCATCGGAAGAAAAGCACCGGAAAAAAAAATGCAAGCAGACAAGAAAGCAAGGCAACAAGAACAAATTGTTGTCTAGCCTAGCTTCTTGTTTTCTTTTAAGCACGGTGTAACAAGGAGATCGGTAAGCAGTAGTAATAGCATGCAACAACAGTAACATTGCAGTCCCACGGTAGTCCCAGTTACCAAAACTTCCCGAACTACATTGACCTGATTCCTGTTTAGCCCAGGATATGTAGGAAACCTTTGAAGCAAAGGTTCGGTCAAATCTTTTTTAAAAAGAATGCTTCACACGGAGTACTCGGATGGGCAAAAATCGCTCGCTTTATCTTTGCACGAAAACGCTTCGTGTCTTCGGGCAAAGAGGGGCAGCTATAAGCACGTGATTTTTGCCCTATATGAGAATTACTCCCAAAAAATTCAAAAAATAAAATAATTTTCCTTGGTGTGCAATTTTGTGATATTTTGTGATATTTTGAATAATTATTTGTATTGGTCTGTGCATGTTTATTTGCTAAATTAATAAAAAATACAAAAATATGTCGCATTTTGCATGTAGGATTTAATTCTACAATTGTTAGTAATTAAATTAGTTTTACAAAAATTAAAAATTACAAAAATAGGCATCTTTTGCATTTTTAGCATTTAATGTCCAAATGAACAATTTTATGCTTAATTATTACTTAATTATGCGTTAATTGTTATTGGGAGTTAATTTGCGCTTTTATAACTTAATTTAGTTCTTAATAATAGTTTAAGTATTTTTATAATTTAGTTTTAGAGAAATAAAAGAAGAAAAGAGAGCGAAAATATAAAGAAAGTCGGAATTGGGTCTCTTCTTCGATTTCGAGCCACAGGCCCAAAAAATGGCCCAATCTTCCCAAACGAACCAGTCCATTTTGAACTGGGTCGACCCAGTCCATAACCCAACATCCTATTATCTTACATTTTACAAAAAACAAAACAACAAAAAAGAAGAAAAAACCCTAAAAACAAGCTAAGTCATCTGCCCCCCCCCCTCCTATCTTCTTCTTCTTCCTCAAGCTTCCTCAAGCACACAACCATGGCTGCCCTCGACCCCACTCCCTCACGTCCAAACGCCATTAACAAACACTCACGTCACACTCACACACACACGCACCAACAACTCCATAGCTGCCCTCCTCCATCGAGCTTCGTCATCGTCGAGTTTGAGCTCATCCATGGCTTCCCCTACTACATCGTCTGCTCCTTCTTGCTGCGTTCAGCTGCTTCTCACTGCTGCTGCGTTCCAGCTACTTCTCCTTCTCGCTGCGGCCAGCTTCTGCTTCTGCTCTTTCTGCTACGTCCGGCCATGGACGAGCTTCATCGAGCTCAAACTCGAGCTCCCATGGCTGCCCGCATCGCCACTGCTGCTGCGTTTTTCTTCCAGCTGTTTGCTGCTTCACTTCATCGTCCTCGTTGCTGCGTTTGCTGCTACATTACAGCATTTCCGAGCAGCTATTGCTGCTTTCTTGGCCAGCTGCATATGCTTCAAAGTTCTTCTTCAATGCAAGCTTCGTCTTCTTCGTTTCTTCGTTGTTGTTTTGAATCGATTAGTTGGTTTATGTTTCAAATTTCGTCCATATCTTGTTCGTTGTTTTCGGATCCAAAATCGTTAAATATTTGATTCTTGTTTTGTTCGTTGTTCATCATTGAAATAATTTTCTAGTTTGTTCATATGTTTTGTTGATTTAATTTTCAGATTCAAATGAAACTTTGATTAATTAATTTTTCAGTTTGTTTCATGTTTGTTTCATTGTTCTTATTTATGGTTTAGGTAAAAGTTGTTAGTTTAATGTTAGTGAGATACAAATTGAAGTTTAATTAATTGTCTCTTCAATTTATTTCATGTGTTTTATGTATTTTTAGAAATTGTTAATATTGTTAAGTTCAAGTTCATAATTGTTTCTTCGTCGATCTTGTTATTTGTCTAAAAGAATTTAGTTGTGTTAGGGAAATATGTTGGTTTAGTCATTTAATCCGTCATGTTTTTTGTTTTAAAAAAAAATAGATTCATTCATGTTCATACTTTGTTTGGTTGATCTTGAATCCGAAATTTGTATAGTTTGATTTCTTGTTTATCATTTATGATTATTTCTTGAATTTGTCTCATAATCTTGTCTAAGTTTAATATAGGAATTGTTGGTTGTAATGTTGTTAGAGTTAATTTTAAGTTCAATATGATTGAATTTAGAAATCTAAATATACTTGTTTGTTGTTGTTGTTGAATCCGAAAATAGGATTGTTTGTTGCTAAAATATTGTTCAATCAAATTTTAGTTGTTCTTTGTTGTTCAATTCGTGTTCATGTGATTTGTTGTTGAAATGTTGAAGAAATCATGTTCATGTGATTTGTTGTTGAAATATTGAAGAAATCATATTCATGTGATTTGTTGTTTAAACATTGTTAGAAATTGATCATATTGTCTATATTTTGGTTAAGTTTGATTAATTGATTGTTATAGCTGATGGGGTAGTTTTGTAATTTGTAGTACGTTCGGGGGTAAAATAGTAATTGCAATAAGGTCGGAGGGGTAGTTTAGGAATTGTACATTTTGTAATTTTTTATGTGAAGCATGGGGGACAAAATGAAATGGGGTGGGTTGTGATATAGTTATTTAATATAAAGGGGGGACAAGACAAATTTTAGTGTGGGGGAATCTTGTATTTGTTTATGTTAGGCATGGGGGACAAAATATAATGGGGTGGTGTGATATATTTATTTAATGTAATGGGGATGAGTGAGAAGATAATGGGTTTGGTAGAGAAAATGGGTTGATTTTAATTGATTAAAAGATTTATGTGATGAGATTATATATAGGAAGTCTTGAACACAAGACAAAGGGAGAAAGAATAAGAACGAGAGAGAGGAACGAATCTGAAAATAAGAGAGAGAAAAAGGGTTGAACATTTAAGAGAGAGAAAATTCCGAAAAATATTTAAACTTTCAAAATAAAATAAAAACTAAAAAATCTTCTGTTTTCTTTCATTGTTTGAAATCAGAATTAATTGTTGTTTAATCAAAGCTTGAAGCTTTTGTTTTTTGGATTACTGCTCCACTGGTTTGCAAACTCTGTTCCTGGGTTGTTACTGCTGCTGGACTATTGTTGTTGTGCTGTATTGTTATTATTGCTGTTGATTCTCATCTTCATTTTCTTTTGCTTCCGATATCAGGTACACAACTGACACGCTGATTATTGTAATCCGAATATGAAGCATGAATACAAAAAATGAAGAGTTGAAATTCTGAATTAGCTTTAATTATATTCTGAATTTTATTTGTATGTATAATTTATTTAGTTTGCAAAAAATCCGAATCGTGTAGCTATTTAATACATATAGTGGAATATCCGACGATAGCTTAACGATTGAACTACCTATATATTGCCAAAAATAAATAAATGGTGTAGTAACTTCGTCAAGTAAAAATCAAACGAATAGGCCATCTAGTAAGAACTTGATAGAAATATTGTTTGGTTAAATAATATTGGTTAATTTCAGCATGTAAATGGTCTAGGATTTAAAATTAGATTGCCATGTTTTTTTTTAATTTGACAAACTAAGAACATGTCTAGTATAATGTAACTAGGTAATAACATATAAATAAATTAAGATATTTTCCTTTTTATTTTGTAGAGACAAATTTAATAGGAAAAAATGTAGGCACTTTAGGATTATCCTTTTATAATAAATGAGATGGGCCTTGCCAAATATAACACACAAATTGCGGGGCCCTCGATAAAAATTTAATTGATTACTTAGACTTCGGGATGGGCCGTTTAGCAAATTTCACGGCCTTCCCCAAAGTAATAAAGCGCTAATTGCTTTAGGCGCGAAATAATAATAATACATCCTTAAACACGGGTACGCATTTATGCGACCCAAATCCAAATCCCAAAACATTGAATAAAAATACGTTCCGGATCGTGGATGCATTTTATGTGACCCAATCCAAAGACATGTTTTTAAACGATGTTCACATTCTTTAAAAAAATATAATAATAAAAGCGGCCAAAGGATAAAACTTGCACATAAGTTTATAATACGTATAAAATCAGATAATCAAGCCAAATATAACAGTTGAGCGACCGTGCTAGAACCACGGAATTCGGGAATGCCTAACACCTTCTCCCGGGTTAACAGAATTCCTTATCCGGATTTCTGGTTCGCGGACTGTAATACAGAGTCATTCTTTTCCTCGATTCAGGATTAAAATTGGTGACTTGGGACACCCTAAATCTCCCAAGTGGCGACTCTGAAATAAATAAATAAATCCCGTTTCGACTGTCCTTTAATTGGAAAAACTCACTACGCCCCCGTGGGTGCGGAAAAAGGAGGTGTGATAATCGACCAGTTAAACAAGATACCAGCACAAATATCCGTCATTTCCTTGCTGCAAAACTCCGAGGCACACAAGAATGCTTTGTTAAAAGTGCTGAGTAAAGCATACGTACCAAGCAACATCACTGGCGGGGAAATGGCTAACATGGTAGGGCAAGTGTTGGAGAGCCATAAGATCACCTTTCATGAGGACGAGCTGCCACTTGAAGGGTTGGGGCACAACAAAGCACTGCACATCACCGTGCAATGCAAGGACAATTTCATCACTAGAATCCTGATCGATAGAGATTTCAGTGTCAATATTTGTCTGTTGGTAACACTCAATAAGTTGGGTAAAGGACTACACGAGATAAAAATGGAGCTATTAATCTGAAAGCCTTTGACGGTTCCCAGAGGTCCACCATTGGGGTGATTATCCTATGCTTACAGATGGGACCAACATGGTTCAACGTCTATTTCTAGGTGATAGATGTGCCATCATCTTACAACTTACTGCTAGGGTGGCCATGGATTCATGCTGCTGGGGCCATAGCATCACCACTACATCAGGCAGTAAAGTTTGAATGGAATCACAAGGAAGTGATCATTCATGGCGACGGTAGCAACCCTACATACAGTCGTCAGACTATTCCGGCAATCGAGGGAAGAAGGAAGCTGGGAGGAGAGACTAACCACCACATGAAACAGGTCAATTCTATTAACAAAGACAAATGGTGGGACAATAAAATCGAGAGTATACTGAAATTGAGTGGGTACGAACCTGCCAAGGGGCTCGGCAAGAACCTCCAAGGAATCGCTAAGCCCATAAAACTCAAGAAACATGGCACTACTTTCGGTCTGGGATATGATTACACCTGGGATGAATTCAACAACTGGTCGCCACCATGGCACGATCCATACTATCCACTGGAGCAGCCAGAACCACATTTGGAGCAATCTTTACAGCGGACCGACATTGTTTATGGGTCAAACGAAGAAGAAGCACTGGCAGCGGTAAAGAACTTGTTCCTAAAAAATAATAATATGGACTGTTGTGTTATTCTCGAGGAGGAAGGGGAGGAAAACCCTTCCATAAAGGCTGTAAGCAGAGGGGCACGCCTCAATAACTAGACCATCAGGACAACCAGAGCCCGGCGAGCCTCGGGGCAGCAAGGCTAAAACAAGCGTTATCCATTATTTTTACTAAATGATTTTCTTTTCGCATTTTTAATTCCCGTAATAAGATCTTCAATGTTCAGAACAATTATGCAATTTATCAAAGCATTTTGACTTTTCTTATAAATCAACACTCATTATTATTTTCTCTCATTACTTTACTTATACAACATTATTATTACTTATCTTGATGAACCAATGACTGTGACATCCAATGAGACAACGCAACAAACGGACATTGATTCAGAGGAAGATGACATACCTGACGATATTGTCAAAGAAGTTGAGAATTTTGAGAATAGACCTAAGTCCAACCTAGACGAGACCAAAATTGTTAACTTGGGAGATGCAGAACATCAAGGAAACACGTATCAACGTTCACCTATCACCATCAGAAAAGAAAGAATACATAGAATTTTTAAAGGAGTATGAGGACATATTCGCCTGGTCGTATGATGACATGACTGGACTAAGTACCTCTATTGTGGATCACAAACTTCCGACTGATCCAACATGTCCACCGGTAAAGCAAAAGCTCAAAAAGTTCAAGCCTGATATGAGTCTGAAAATCAAGGAAGAGGTCACCAAGCAAGTCAAAGCTAAGGTCATCAGGGTAGTAGAATACCCGACATGGTTAGCCAACATCGTGCCAATACCAAAGAATGATGGGAAGGTCAGAGTCTATGTCGACTATCGAGATCTCAATAGGGCCAGTCCGAAAAATGACTTCCCTTTACCGAACATACACATCCTGATTGATAATTGTGCCAAGAATGAGCTGCAGTCATTTGTAGATTGCTTCGCTGGTTATCATCAGATTTGTATGGATGAAGAAGATGCTGAGAAAATGGCTTTCATTACGCCGTGGGGAATGTACTGTTACAAGTTGATGTCGTTCGGCCTAAAGAATGCAGGGGCCACCTACATGAGGGCCATGACTATCATTTTCCAAGATATGATACACAAAGGAGATAGAGGTATATGTAGATGATGTTATCATCAAGTCCAAGAAGGCCACTGATCACATGGAAGATTTGAGGAAGTTCTTCAATAGATTGCGAAGGTAAAACTTGAAACTGAATCCTGCAAAGTGCGCATTTGGGGTTCCTACTAGGAAATTGCTTGGGTTTATTGTGAGTCGCCGGGGAATAGAACTGGATCCATCAAAGGTCAAAGCCATTCAAGAACTACCACCGCCAAAGAAAAAGAAGGATGTGATGAGTTTCTTATGGAGGCTCAACTACATCAGTGGATTCATAGCACAATCTACAATTATCTGTGAATCAATCTTTAAAATATTGAAGAAGGTCGCCACTACCAAATGGACTGATGACTGCCAAAAGGCCTTCGATAGAATCAAGGAGTACCTGTCAACACCACCAGTCTTAGTCCCGCCCCAGCCAAGTAGACCCTTACTACTCTACCTTGCACTGTTGGATGGAGCTTTTGGTAGCATTCTGGGGCAGCATGATGAAACGGGGTGGAAAAAGCAGGCCATTTATTACCTCAGTAAGAAGTTCACCTCGTACGAGGCCCGGTATTCTTTATTGGAACACACCTGTTGTGCTTTGACCTGGGTATCTCAGAAACTAAGGCATTACTTCTGTGCCTATACTACATATCGCATATCAAGGATGGATCCTTTGAAGTACATCTTTTAGAAAGCCATGCCCACTAGCAAGCTACCCAAGTGGCAAATCCTGTTGAGTGAGTTTGACATTGTCTACGTAACTTAGAAAGTGGTCAAGGGACAAGCACTGGCAGACCACCTTGCTGAGAATCCCGTGGATGGAGAATACGAACCCCTGAAGACGTATTTTCCTAATGAAGAGGTATCATTCATAGGAGAAGACATTGCAGAATCCTATGATGGTTGGAGAATGTTTTTCGATAGAGCAACAAATTTCAAAGGAGTCAGCATAGGAGCAGTCCTAGTATCAGAAACCGATCAGCATTATCCGGTGACCGCCAAACTCATGTTCCCATGTATCAATAATATGGCCGAGTACGAAGCCTGCATCTTAGGACTCAAGATGGCCATTGACATGAACGTTCAAGAGCTGCTAGTAATTGGAGATTCAGACTTACTTATACATTAGGTACGAGAAGAATGGGCAACCAAGAACTCCAAGATACTCCCGTATCTGCATCATGTACAGGAATTGAGAAAGAGGTTCATGAAGACGGAGCTCCAACATGTTCCCAAAGTCCAGAATGAGTTTGTCGATGCATTGGCTACCCTGTCATCTATGATACAGCATCCAGACAAAAATTTCATCGATCCCATTCCAGTAAAGATCCATGATCAGCCAGCTTATTGTGCCCATATCGAAGAGGAAGCAGATGGAAAGCCTTGGTTTCATGATATCAAGGAATATTTGGCAAAAGGAGAGTACTCGAAGCTTGCTAATCTTATTCAGAAATGCACACTTCGGAGATTGTCCAACAATTTCTTTCACATTGGAGGAATCTTGTATAAGAGGACTCCTAATTTAGGACAATTAAGATGTGTCTACATAAAGGAAGCATCCAAGCTACTAGACGAAATTCATGCTGGGACCTGCGGTCCACATATAAACGGTTTTGTCTTAGCGGAGAGGATACTTCAGGCTGGTTACTTTTGGATGACTATGTAAATAGACTGCATCCAGTATGTCCGAAAATGCCACTGCTGTCAGATACATGCAGAATGATAAATGTACCTCTGAGCGAGCTTAACACAACAAGCTCAATGTGGCTATTTGCCGCCTAGGGGATGGATGTTATTAGACCAATCAAGCCTGCTACTTCCAACAAACATAGGTTTATCCTGGTAGCCATAGACTATTTCACTAAATGGGTTGAAGCAACATCTTACAGAGCAGTGACTAAGAAAGTAGTGGCAAACTTTGTCCGCGACCGTATTGTTTGTCGATTTGGGACTCCGGAGTCAATCATTACTAATAACGGCTTCAACCTCAACAATGACTTGATGAAAGCTATATGTGAGACTTTTAAGATCAGACACAAGAATTCCACAACCTACAAGCCTCAAATGAATGGAGTTGTAGAAGCCGCCAACAAGAATATCAAGAAGATATTAAGGAAAATGATAGAAAAGCATAAACAGTGGCACGAAAAGTTATCATTTGCACTATTGGGGTATCGCACCACAGTCCGCACATCAACTGGGGAAACCCCTATATGCTGGTTTATGGTACAGAGGCTGTCATTCCTGTTGAGGTAGAAATTCCTTCCCTAAGAATCATACAAGAAACTGAGCTCGACGATGCAGAGTGGGTAAAACGTCATTATGAGCAACTAGCCCTTATACACGAGAAAAGAATGAATGCAGTTTGCCACAGTCAACTCTATCAGAACAGAATGTCCAGAGCCTTCAACAAAAGAGTAAAGCCAAGACAGTTCACACCGGGGCAGCTGGTGTTAAAGAAATTTTTCCGCATCACGACGAAGCCAAGAAGAAGTTCTCTCCCAACTGGTAGGTTCCATACATGGTTCACCGGGTTCTGACAGGAGGAGCCCTCATACTTGCAGAAATGGACGAGAAGTTTGGCCAAAATCAATTAATTCAGATGCAGTCAAGCATTACTATGTGTAATCTTTATGCTTCCCTTATATGATGTAAACTGAACTACGCTTGACCTGATTTCCATTTAAGAGGGGATACGTAGGCAGCCATATGGGTTTGGTCACAATTCAACAAAAATTCATTCCCCCCCCTGCAATTGGAAACTGGGGCAGAATTTTGAGGAGGACCTTCAAAATTTCGAAGTAATTTCAGCCGATCATCGCGCAAGCAATAGTCAGAAGCATCAACCCATTAAACTGTGGTAGAATTTTGAGGAGGACCCTCAAAATTCCGTATCAAGAGAGGTTGCAATGTCCCAAACCACGTCACAGTCGTCGGTTCATCTAAAAGCTATTTCTAATTATACACTTACGCCATACTTTTACAAAATCATGCATGTTTATTATTGAAACTTCTTTGTTTAGCAACGCTACCCCAATGATATAGATAGTATTACCAGATCAAAGCCGACCAATCAAGCAAAGCCAGTGGGGATACGAATTGACCTTCCCCCTTACAAAACTCACGATTCTTTCTTTGGATGTAGGCACTAGGATTGCAAAATCATCAAACATACTATACACCCATGGGACAAACAGAACCATTGCACTTACCAACATTTGCTATCTGCACACACCAGTGATTTTTTGTCTAACACGATGCTCTCAGTAATCACAATATCGCAATCCGCTATCAGTAAACTCACGATTCTTTCGTTTTGCATAAGGCTACTATTCTGCCTTGCGAGACTAAACATTGTCTCCATCTGCATCTGCATTGTATAAGGATACCATTCTGCCTTCAGAGACTAAACGTTGTCTCCATCCGCATTTCTGCATAAGGCTACCATTTTGCCTTCCGAGACTAAACGCTATCTCTATCTGCATCTGCATTACATAAGGCTACCATTGTGCCTTCCAAGACTAAACGTTGTCTCCATCTACATCTGCATTGCATAAGGCTACCATTCTGCCTTCCGAGACTAAACACTGTCTCTATCCGCATTCTTGCATAAGGCTACAATTCTGCCTTCCGAGACTAAACACTGTCTCTATCCGCATTCTTGCATAAGGCTATCTTTCTTCCTTCCGAGACTAAACGTTGTCTCTATTTGCATTTGTATTTTTGCATAAGGTTACCATTCTGCTTTCCGATACTAAATGTTGTCTCTATCTGCATCCCGCATAAGGCTACCATTCTACCTTCCAATCTGCATAAGGCTACCTTTCTACCTTCTAAGACTAAATGTTGTCTCTATCTGCATCTTGCATAAGGCTACCATTCTACCTTCCGATGTTAATCTCTACCTCTCTCTGTGTTTGCATCTTTCATAGGGCTATCATTTTGCCTTCCGAGGCTAAGCTCTGCCTCCCATTTCTTCGAAACTATGCACTATTTATTTTGCTTTTCTTACGGGCTAAGCTCTACCCATCAATTCGCAAGACTAAGCTATGTCTTGTCTGCATCATGCTACTGCATCCTTCATGGACTGAAATATCGCCAACTCATCCAAAGGCGTCATCGTTCGGAGGCACCATCTTCATAGCCCGAGAACACCATGTCATGGACTGAGGGTCCCTTTCAATCTTTTGCATATCATTATTCAAAGGCATCATGGTTCGGAGGCACCATCCTCAAAGCCCGGGAGCATCATTTCATGGCCTGTGAATCCTTTATCATACGCTTCATGGCCCAAGACGTCATGGTCTAAGGATGTCATCCAAACCGTCCAAAGACAACATTCATGGTCCGACGGGAATTTGCATCATGTTTAAATTTATGCACAGTATACGCTTGTATTGTTTCATTGCAGATAAACTGGCCAGTAACGGCCATCCTGGCAGGAGCGACCCCTCTCCAATTCCCGCAGCCATATCCAATCTAAGCATTCCCATAAGCCGTCTACTCACCCCACCCAGATATTGCGCATGTTCTTGAAAAGTCTCTATCAGCATACTCCACCGACGGATCCTGAACTACCTACGACCTGATTCTTGTAAAACCAGGGATATGTAAGCAACTCAGAAGCCAGCGTGCGGCCTAAAAATTTTCTTCAAATCATTTTTCTCGGTCAAAATTGGCCATCATATCTTTACCCGACAACTCTTTCATCCTTCCCGGGTAAAGAGGGGCAGCGGTTGATACCCAATTTTTCCCTATATATTTTTTCAATATGCAAAATACTTTCAAATAGCATATATATGCATATATAAGTATGTCTAAATGTTTTATTATTTTTCTATAATTTTCAAAGGTTTAAATTGATTTATTGTCCCCTTTTATCCATATAATCCGAATAATTATGTCCAAAATTATTATTTTTGATGATTCATTTATTGGATCTTTATATTTATGCCAAAATATGTCTAATGTAATTTTTACATATTTGTATAATTTAATTTAGTATTTTTTAAGGCTAATTGCATATAATTGCAATATTAGCCTTTTTAAGATTTAATTATGTTTTATATTCATAAAATTAAGCCCTATATTTTTAAATTCTTATTTATGTGTTATAATTCATTTCTGTGCTTTCAATTTATTTTCAAAAATTTATTTACTATTTTTATAATTTAAAACGGAGAAAATTGGCTATTTAAATAACAACCCATTTGTATTTAATTTTTAGCCTAAATTTAACCCGTAATCAAACCCAATTTCCCCTGCCCAATTTCAATTAAACCCGACCCCAACCTAATTTCAACCAACCCAAACCCGAATTCCTCACCTACCCTTTTAATTTAGGCCGTTGATCATTCAGATCAAGGGTCACCATTCACCTTTCCATAATTAAACCCAAATGACCCCTTACCCTAACTCACTTCTCATCACTCGCCGCCCCTGAATCCTTCTCCTCTTAATTATCTCTGCAGCCTCACATGAACCTTAGCCGCCGCCACCCAATTTTACCCTAATCCACCTCAATCCCCACCTAATCCATGGTCTCCCATGGTTGTTTGATATATATACCAGCCTCCTACACCCTCTGGTGGCCTGTTTGTGTGATTTCATGGAAAGATCTTGAAGAGATCTGGTCCAGTCCTTGCTCAACTTATGTTCATGGCCTTTCTCCGACCATTCCATGGCTTTTCAAGTCAGATCCTTGACTTTTCCGGCTAGATAGGTAACTTTTCAAAGTCGTCCTCACTTTTCCGAGTTCTCTGAAACCCTAACCTTTAAAATCATTCAATTTTCTTCAGATCTATCTTAGATCTGTGCATATTATGAACTTCTTAAGTGTTTTCTCGAAGGTTCTTCGATTTTCTTTCAAAATGACTTTTCATTTTTCAATGATTAGGGTTTTCTCCTAAATTTTTAAATATTTCTTCTCTAATTTTAATGTTGTTTATGATTTTACTACGTTCAAACAAGTTGTTTATGCTTTCATTCTACTTGATTCAGCATGTTGGAAACCTTAGGTCTTTCTTGGTCTTATCCGGTTTCTGAAACTGTCCTTGTTTGTTTGAGTGTATACTTGTTCGATTAAGTTCTTTGTCCACGTTTGACTTATTTGATTCCGAGTTTTTACCATCTTTTAAACTCGACTATTGTTGAAACCCTAATTTCTCAAAAAGTTTTCCTCACTTGTTACTGTGAGACTTTTACTTGTTTTTGACTCTCTTCTTCACTTTGGCTCTACGTGTGAGCCCTGACTATTCGATCTTGTCGACTACTGGATCCTAGCTTATTCCTGCTACTACTGTATGTTTGTGTTTTTTTTTGCCAATGTGTTTGGCCTTGCATGTCTGATACCTCTATTCATTCTATTTACATGTTGAAGTGCAGAATCATGTTTCTTTCTTGATTGATCCTGATTTCCTCAAATGTTACGATAATTGCAAAAGTTTTCTTATGAACCCCAATTTTTTACTCATTTGTTTAAAATTAATTGATTCCTTTCCTTTTCTGTGATGTTTTACCTTGAATCCTTTCCCAAAATTAAGCATATTTTTGTACTTAGACTCAATCATTTACTTCATACTTTTACTGCCCCCTTATATGGCAATAATCAATCTGTCCCAAACTGATTTCTTTCCTTAATTAACCCTATTAGTATCCGTTAAGCAGTGATTCCTTAATTAAAGGGAATCACTTGTGTTAAATGATTATGATTGTGATTATTTCCATGTCTGTATCAAAATTTTCCTTATTACATTATTCTTCACTAGTTTTCAAAATTATAATTACCATACCCCTCTTCTTTCAAAGACATGGATAATTTGAGTTCAGAACACACACTTACAGTCAAAAAACTATCTCTTTCTTTACTACTACTTGTGCTATTGCTTTGTCTAGCCGGCTGAAAGCCAAGGCTAGACTGTGGAATCTTCCTTGCTTTACCTTTCTGCACTTTGCTTCTTTATTGGTATGTCCTAGTTAATTTTTAAGCCCCAACAACAACATGCTTCTTTAGTTGCTTCAATTTCTTTCTCTCTTGCATACTTCTGCTCATATTTCTGCAGTCAACTTACATTATTAGCATGCTGTAATATGTTCCCTTTCCCTTTAAATTAATGTTTCCCCTATGTGTGTTTTAAAGCATACTCTGTCTTATGAACCCCAAACCCCCATATCCCCTCTAAGTGTTTGTGTTCCTTTGAATGGTTTGTGGTCGTGCCAGCATCAGCTATTATTGTGCATCACCAAACCAAACCTCTGCTAGGTTCATGTGCTTACAGGCAAATGTATCCCCAAAATCCCTTGACCCCTCTAAATGACTACTGATTCTGTGTAGTTTGGAGTTTTACTACTACTACTGATTTAAATCACCTCTGTCACTAATTGCATTCAAACTGGACTATTAGTCCAGCTTTTAAAAATAAATCTCTTTTTCAAACTATGTTCTGTACTTCCACTATATTCTTAGAATCTAGGTTCTGCCCCTCTTGTGTGATCCTTGCCTTGGGACCCTTGAGCTCACTCTGAATTTGGACACATAAGGGCTGGCCCTTCCACACTACACTCATTCTATTTGGTTATATAAATCTGGGTGTGAGCACTGCCCGGGATCCCTTGAGGTCCTCAGGGAACTCTGACACACCCAGTTATGAGAAAAGGCTTTGAAATCTGGCATTGCAGTGGTTCATTACATAACTTAGAGAGGAAGTCAAGATCAGGCTTCCTTTGGTTGTAATTTCTTATTTCTAAACTTCTTTTGTAATTCAATCATTGGGTCTGTAATAATTTATAAATAATTATGGGGTGATTAGTGAAAAAGGGTGGGTAGTAGTATCTTGTGGGTAAATTTGGTAGATAACATGCCTATAGGGTCTATTTTATTCCAAATATAGTCTTTTAGATAACATGCCTATAGGATCTACTTTGGTTTAAAATATATTCTGAATGCTTTACTTTTCACAATTAGAAACCATGTTTATAGGGTCTAAATCTTTAACAGTAGAGAGCATGCCTATAGGGTTAAAAATCCGCTTATAATTAGATATCATGCCTATAGGATGTAAAGTAATTGAAGTCCAATTTTTCATTACAGCATGTATCCAGATTTGTTTCCCTTAGAGATCATGCCTTTTAGTCCAAAGTCAGCTTTTAATAATTAGATACCATGCCTATAGGATTTAAAATCAGTTGTAATAGAAATCATGCCTATAAGGTCTAAAACATGTTTAGTTAAAATCAGTTTGACTCGTGCCTGTCTGAATCAGATTAAATAACATACTCTTTTTGTGTTAATCAATATCATTAGAAAGCATGCCTATAGGATCCAGATCAGTTGTTTAAAATTAACCACTGCTCTACTGCATTCTTAATCGATATAGATATCATGCTCATAGGACATTACTATTACGCCTAGGCAAGCCTTAGGTAACTGTTTAAATAAAACTGGAATTGCCTTTGTTAATTACCAACTGCTACAACCAGCAGGCAGGCTTGATTTAGACTTCTTTTCTGAGTTATACAATGAATCTGGTTCTGACTCAAACTCTACTTTAGGATTTTAAAAATTCAGACCTTAACTGTGTTTAAGTCATGCTATTTATATGAATTATTTGCGGAGGTATATATGGGCCCTCTAATTGTTTATATGTTCCTCTCAAAATGCAGTCCTACGTGTTTTATATATCGCCTTAGTTTTTTTACCTTTAAACCTAAGAGTCAGCCTAAAATCCTCCCTCTTATAGGAATAGTAGTCCTAAATTCCTCCGGGACTGATAGAAATGGGATAGGTAATAGCATGCAATAGAGGTCGAGACCAATCTGTGCCTTAATACGTTAATGGGGTAGGAAGGGTAGATATGGATATGATGACCGGTGTGCTAATACCACGTGTATTCCTTCTTCTGAGGAGTGTCATACCGGGTATTGCATTGAGGTGATCTATATTAAAAACAAACCTAGGACCCCCTTTATTTTTACAAGCATGTTTAGCTTATAACTCTTTCTAACTTTCCTTTCAATAATTGTTTTCAAACACTTGTGTGTTTAACTTAATTCCCCTATTACTTGAGCCTTTTATTTGATTACTTGCTAATTGCACAAATTCACAAAAAATTGTCTGGCCGGAAACCACACTAGTGGATCCTAAGAGGGGCCTAACACCTTCCCCTTAGGATAATTTCAAGCTCTTACCCAATCTCTGGTTATCAAATATAGTTGCAAAAGAACTCTATGGGTGTCCTAATGTGCCTTAAATCATAAGGTGGTGACTCTTCAAATATCCAATTCCCAAAAAAATGAATCATTACACCCCATGAATGTTGAAACCCGGAAACTCCTCTCTATTTGAAGGGGAAAAAGGGAGCATGGCACCAGGACAATCTTGAAAATATCTCACAACTTTGAGGGCAGCTTCCAAGTGAGATGATTGGGACTGTACATGAACTGACTTAAGGTTTGAACTGCAAAAGAGATCTCACATCTGGTGATTGTCAAATACAACAATCTACTAAGTAACTTTTGATATGGACCAGGATGCTCTAGTAGAGTATCATTAGTTGTAGAACCTGTGTGTGTATCAAACTCCAATGTGGTCAACTTGGCATTCAACTCCAAGGGTGAAGTAATAGTTTTACAACTTGATAGACCCAAATCAGCTATTAACTCCAATCTATACTTCCTCTGATGCATCAAGATACGCTCTTTACTTCTGGTAAATTCAAAACTGTATTAGTTGTAGATTATCTCCAGTAATAATTAGGTCATCTACATATACATGGACCACTACCAACTGCGCTGAAGTTCTTTTGGTGAACAAGGAGTAATCTAGGTGACTCTGTTGGAATCTTGAGGCAAGGAGTGTTGTAGTGAGTTTGATATTCCATTGTCGAGATGCCTGCTTAAGCCCATATAGGTACTTTTGAAATTTGCATATCAATGGCTTATTGTTAGAGCCTACAAAACCATGCGGAATGCACATGAACACTTCAATTAAATCACCATGTAGAAAAGAATTGTAACCATCCATTTGGTGGATGGACTAATGTTTGGCAGCAGCTAAAGCAATTAAACTTCTGATAGCTACCATTTTCACTACTGGTGAGAATCTTTCTTAGTAATCTAATCCTTCCTTCAGATTGTACCCTTTGACTACAAGTCATGCCTTGAACCTTTCAACCTCTCCAGTTGCCTTGTACTTAATCTTATACAGCCATTTTCATCGTATAGCTCTCTTCCTTGGGGACAATGATACTATCTTCCAGGTTTTGTTGTCCTCCAATTCTTTTATTTCTGCCTACATAGCCTCAATCCATCTTTTATCTTTTGCATCCTCATAGTAACTATTTTGTTCTTGTTCAGATTAGATCTGCGATAAGTAGCTTTGATATTTAGGAGACAGGTGATCATGGCCTATGACAACAACTATTGGGTATTTACAACTATTGGTTTGTACATCTTTGTCAGCTCTAACATAATCCTAAAGCCAAATGAGAGGTCTAGAAATCCTGCTTGATCTTCTAACATCATCAAAAGGTGGTTCATGAGCTGCAATTGATGCAGGAGTTGGAAGGGACTTTGAATGCTCCTGATCTCATTTAAGTTTTGATGAATTCTCGGAAGAAGAGGGATTAGATGAATCTGACAATAATTCAGCAGCAGGGGTTGATGCAGAAGGAAGAGAAGCCTCATAATCTCCATCATTATGATCATGGAATGATCTCATATCCAGATTATCTAAAAACGACTGATCAATCCCCACTTCTAGATTATGAAAAGGGAATGCTTCTTCAAAAAGGTTACATCTCTGATGATAAAAAATACATTGTGCTCAAGTCAAGTAGCTTGTACACTTTCTAAATTGAAAATAACATACACTTCATAGCTCTATGGCCAAACTTATCAGTTATAGGCAGTACGGAAGCAAAACACAAGCATTTTATGGTCCTTAGATGAGATAGGGAAGGTTGCTTGTGATACAACAACTCAAAAGGTGATTTATTGCCAAGAAAAGTGGAGGGCACTCTATTGATAAGATATACCGTTGTCTCAATACAGTCTCCCCAAAATCTACTTGGTAGATGGACTTGGGATCTCAGAACCCTTGCAATTTCTAAAATATGTATGTGTATTCTCTTTACTACTCCATTCTATTAGGGTGTTTAAGGACATGAACTTTGATGTAAGATCCTATGTAATTGAAACAATTCTCTACAATGAGTATTGAAAAATTCACTTCCATTATCTGACCTAAACATCTTGATAGACTTGCCAAATTGAGTCTTAGTCATTGCAAGAAAGTTTTTAAGTATGAAAACTACATTAGATTCCAGTCTCGATACAAAAGTCCATGTCCATCTAGTGTAATCGTCCTCTAATGTGAGAAAAAACTTTATTCCGTTATAGGTAGCAACCTTGTAGGGTCCTAAAACATCCATGTGAATTAGTTGAAAAGCTTCAATACTTCTAGTAGTACTTAGTGGAAATGGCATTCTAGTTTGCCTTGCCAAGGGGAGCATTATTAAAGTCTATATTATTTCTGAAACATTGTAATTTTCTAAAAATTGCCAAAGGTACATGTCCCATTCTCTTGTGCCATATATCTAGATCTCTTTGTTTGATAACTGCAAATATTTGCAAGAATACAATATATTGTGTGACTCCGCTGAGGTCATGGTGTAGCCCATCTTCCTCCCTATCAATCTCCTTCACCCTCCCAGACAATAGGTCCTGAAATACATAAACTGTAGGGAAAAGGAAGCAAAATAGTTCAAGTCTTTTATCACCTTAATCACGGACAAAAGATTGAACCCGAAGGTATGAATACATAGAACATTCTTAATTGTGTCACCTCCAGACAATTGACAATCCCTTATGTGAGTAATTTTTGGTAGAATCCCCTTTTTGGTAATTGAACTTGTGTTGTATTTTTTGTTTGTGTTCCATGGTGCAACAATTTTCCTATCATATGGCTTGTAGCTCCTATGTCTACAATATGACAACTATGGCCATGTTTAAGGTCTACTTTTAGTATTATAATCATTTTGTTTTATCCTTCTATTTGTTATGTTCTAAATAATGTGCTCTTTTTGTATCTCCAAAGTCTAACTTTTGTGTAACTTATTGTAATTTAAAGGGGTTGGACTTTGTGATATCTGAAGCACGAAGGTATGGAATTAATGTTGTATTAAGCTTGGGAAATAACTATGAGAGCTTTGGAGGAAAGAAACAATATGTGAACTGGGCTAGAACTCATGGGCATTACATCAATTCGGATGATGATTTCTTTTGCAGCCCTGCTGTTAAGGGCTATTACAAGAATCATATTAGGGTAACCAAAAAAATGAATCTTTATTTCTGTTATCTGACAGTTGTATATTAGCATGTTCTCTTTATACAAGTATAACTACTTTAACTAACTTATAACTATAGTTGGCTAAACTATAGTTAAGTTATGTTACACAACTAACCACATTACTTATACTACAACTACTACTCTCAACACCCTCCTCAAGTTGGAGGAGGTGAAGATATTCTTTATCCCTAGCTTGGATAATAAGTAACCATGTTGCATTCTGCTCTAGCCTTTAGTGAGGATATTAGATTATTGAACAGTAGTGTTAACATTAGGTAGTGTGAATCAATCCCAACTAAATCTTTTCACGTACAAAATGACAATTGATGTTTATGTATTTGGTTTGTTCGTGAAAGACTGGATTGGCAGCAATCTGAATTGCTGACTTACTATCACTATAAATAGGAACTAGAGCTTGTTGAACAACCCTTAACTCTTTAAACAGACCAACAAGCAAAACAATCTCAGCTACAATCGAAGAAAGACTCCTATACTCTGCCTTAGCAGAACTTCTGAAAACTATTGATTGTTTCTTGGATTTCCATGAAATGAGGGAATCACCAAACTTCACTAAATATCCTGTTATAGATCTTCTACTGTTGGGAAATGCTTCCATATCAGCATCACAGAAGGATGCTAGAGATCTAGAACATTCAGCCTTCATCAACACCCCTAGACCAGGATAGTTTTTAACATATCTCACAACTTTGAGGGCAGCTTCCATATAAGATGATTTGGGACTGTGCATTAATTGACTTAAGGTTTGAACTGCAAATGAGATCTCACGTCTGGTGATTGTCAAATACAACAATCTACCAAGTAACCTTTGATATGCCCAGGATCCTTTAGTAGAGTATCATCTGTTGTAGAACCTGTGTGTGTATCAAACTCCATTATGGTCAGCTTGGGATTCAACTCCAAGGGTGAAGTAATAGGTTTACAACTTGATAGACCAAAATCAGCAATTAATTCCAAGCTATACTTCCTCTGATGCATCAAGATACACTCTTTACTTCTGGCAAATTCAATTCCTGGAAAGCATTTTCGCTCTCCCAAATCTTTGATCTTGAAGTTATCTTACAATTGTGATTTGGTCTCTTGTATTAGCTGTAGATTATCTCTAGTAATAATAAAGTCGTCTACATTACAAGGACCCCTACCAACTACCCTGAAGTTCTTTGGTGAATAAGGAGTAATCTAGGTGACTCTGTTGGAATCCTGAGGCAAAGAGTGTTGTAGTGAGCTTGATATTCCATTGTCGAGATGCATGCTTATGCCCATAGAGGGACTTATGAAATTTGCATACCAATGACTTATTGTTAAAGCCTACAAAGCCAGGTGGAATGCACATGAACACTTCTTTAGTTAAATCACCTTGTAGAAAAGAATTGTAAATACCTATTTAGGGGATGGTCCAATGCTTGGCAGTAGCTAAGGCAATTAAACTTCTGACAGTTACCATCTTCACTACTGGTGAGAATGTTTCTTGGTAATCTAATCCTTCTTCTGATATTACCCTTTGGCCACAAGTCGTGCCTTTAATCTTTCAACCTCTCAAGTTGCCTTGTACTTAATATTATACAACCATCTGCATCCTGTAGCTCTCTCCGTTGGGGGCAATGATGCCATCTTCCATGTTTTGTTGTCCTCCAATGCTTTTATTTCTGCCTGCATAGCCTTCATCCATCTTTCATCTTTTGCATCCTTATAGTAACTATTTGGTTTTTGCTCAGATGAGATATGCGATAAGTAGATTTGGTATTTGGGAGACAAGTGATCATAGCCTATGACAACAGCTATTGGGTACCTACAACTATTGGTTTGTACAACTTTGTCAGCTCTGACATAATCCTAAATCCAAATGAGAGGTCTAGAAATCTTTCTGGATCTTCTAACATCATTAAAATGTGGTTCATGAGCTGCAGGTGATGCAAGAGCTAGAAGGGACTCTGAATGCTCCTAGTCTCAGTTAAGTTTTGGTGAATTCTCTTAAGAAGAGGCGTTGGATGAATCTGAGAATGATTCAGTAGCAAAAGCTGATGCAGAAGGAAGGGAAGCCTCATTATCTACATCATTATGATCATTGAATGATCTCATATCTAGATTATCTAAAAAAACTGATCAATCCCCACTTCTGGATTCTGAAAAGAGAATTCTTCTTCAAAACGGTTACATCGCCTTTGATAAAAAATACATTGTGCTTAAGATCAAGTAGCTTGTATACTTTCTAAGGGGATAATAACACACACTTCATAGCTCTATGGCCAAACTTATAAGTTATAGGCAGTAGGGAAGCAAAACACATGCATTTTATGATCCTTAGATGAGATGGAGAAGGTTGTTTGTGATACAACAAATCAAAAGGTGATTTATTGCCAAGAACAGTGGAGGGAACTCTACTAATAAGAAATACCGCTGTCTCAATACAATCTCCTCAATATCTAGCTGGTAGATGGCCTTGGAATCTGATAGCCCTTGCAATTTCAAAAATATGTCTACCACTTCTCTCTACTACTCTATTCTGTTGGGGTGTGTAAGGATATGAAATTTTATGTAAGATCCTATGTAACTGAAACAATTCTTTACAATGATTATTGAAAACTTCACTTCTATTATTGACCTAAACATCTTGATAGACTTGCCAAATTGAGTCTTAGTCATAGCAAGGAAGTTTTTAAGTATGAAAACTACATCAGATTTCAGTCTCAATAGAAAAGTCCAAGTCCATCTAGTGTAACCATCCACTAATGTAAGAAAAAACTTTATTCCATTATAGGTAGTAACCTTGTAGGGTCCCCAAACATCCATGTGAATTAGTTGAAAAGCTTCAACACTTCTAGTAGTACGTAGTGAAAATGGCATTCTAGTTTGCCTTGCCAAGGGGTATATCAAAGTCTACTATTTTTGAAACATTGTAATTTTCTAAGAATTCCCAAAGGTACATGTCTCATTCTTTTGTGCCATATATAAGGATCTCCTTATTTGATAACTGCAAAAGCTTTGCAAGAATGCAATCTGTTGTGTGACTCTGCTGAGGTCATGGTGTACATCCCATCTTCCTCCCTATCAATCTCCTTTACCCTCCTAGACAAGAGGTCCTGAAATACACAAAATGTAGGGAAGAAGGAAGCAAAATAGTTCAGGTCTTTTGTCACCTTGGAGACAAACAAAAGATTGAACTTGAAGGCAGGAACAAATAGAACATTTTTAATTGTGTCACCTCCTAACAATTGACAATCCCCTATGTGAGTAATTTTGGCAGAATCCCATGTTGGTAATTGAACTTGTCTTGTATTTTCTGTTTGTATTCCATGGTGCAACAATTTTCTTATCATATGGTTTGTAGCTCCTATGTCTATAATATGACAACTATGGCCATGTTTAAGGTTTACTTTTAGTACTATACTCATTTTGTTTTATCATTCTATATGTTATGGCCTAATTAATGTTCTTTTTCTGTATCTCCAAAGTCTAACTTTTGTGTAACTTATTGTAATTTGAAGGGGTTAGATTTTGTGATATCTAAAGCAAAAGGTTATGGAATTAAGGTTGTGTTAAGCTTGGAAAATAACTATAAGGCTTTGGAGGAAAGAAACAATATATGAACTGGTCTAGAAGTCATAGGCAATACCTTATTTGGATGATGATTTCTTTCGCATCCCTGTTGTTAAGGGCTATTACAAGTATCATATTAGGGTAACAAAAAAATGAATCTTTATTTCTGTTATCTAATAGTTGTACATTAGCATATTCTCTTTATACAAGTATAACCACTTTAACTAACTTCTAACTATAGTTGGCTAAACTATGGTTAAGTTATGTTACCAACTAACCACATTACTTATACTACAACTACTACTCTCAACACCCCCCTCCCCTCAAGCTGGAGGAGGTGAAGATATTCTTCATCCCTAGCTTGGATAATAAATAGCCATGTTACATTCTGCTCAAGTCTTTAGTGAGGATATCAGATTGTTGATCAGTGTTTAGATAGTGTAAATAAATCCCAACTGGATCTTTTCATGCACAAAATGACAATTGATGTCCATGTGTTTGGTCCATTTGTGAAAGACTGGATTGGAAGTAATCTGAATTGCTGACTTACTATCACTATAAATAGGAACTTGAGCTTATTGAACAACCCATAACTCTTTAAACAAACCAACAAGCCAAACAATCTCAGCCACAATCGAAGCAAGACTCATGTACTCTACCTCAGCAGAACTTCTGAAAACTATTGATTGTTTCTTGGATTTCCATGAAATGAGGGAATCACCAAACTTCACTAAATATCCTATTATATATCTTCTGTTGTTGGGACATGCTTCTCAATCAGAATCACAGAAGGATGCTAGAGATCCAGAACATTCAGTCTTCATCAACACCCCTAGACCAGGACCCTATTTAACATATTTCACAACTTTGAGGGGAGCTTCCATGTGAGATGATTTGGGACTGTGCATTAACTAACTTAAAGTTTGAACTGCAAATAAGATCTCACGTCTGGTGATTGTCAAATACAACAATCTACCAAGTAACCTTTGATATGCCAGGATCCTTTAGTAGAGTATCATTAATTGTAGAACCTGTGTGTGTATCAAACTCCAAGTGGTCAACTTGGCATTCAACTCCAAGGGTGAAGTAACATGTTTACAACTTGATAGACCCAAATCAGCTATTGACTCCAAGCTATACTTTCTTTGATGCATCAAGATACGCTCTTTACTTCTAGCAAATTCAATTCCTGGAAAATATATTAGCTCTCCCAAATCTTTGATCTTGAAGCTATCTTGCAACTGTGATTTGGTCTCTTGTATTAACTATAGATTATCTCTAGTAATAATAAGGTCATTTACATTACAAGGAACACTACCAACTTCCCTAAAGTTCTTTTGGTGTACAAGGAGCAATCTAGGTGACTCGGTTGGAATCTTGAAGCAATGAATGCTCTAGTGAGCTTGATATTCCATTGTCGAGATGCATGCTTAATCCCATAGAGGGACTTATGAAATTTGCATACCAATGACTTATTGTTAGATCCTACAAAGCCAGGTGGAATGCATCTGAACACTTCTTCAGTTAAATCACCTTGTAGAAAAGAACTGTAAACATCCATTTGGTGGATGGTCCAATGTTTGGCAGCAGCTAAAGCAATTAAACTTCTGACAGTTACCATCTTCACTACTGGTGATAATGTTTCTTAGTAATCTAATCCTTCCTTCTTATATTACCCTTTGGCCACAAGTAGTGCCTTGAACCTTTCAACCTCTCCAATTACCTTGTACTTAATCTTATACAACCATTTGCATCCTATAGCTCTCTTCCTTGGGGCAATGATACTATCTTCCATGTTTTGTTGTTTTCCAATGCTTTTATTTATGCCTGCATAGCCTCAATCCATCTTTTATCTTTTGCATCCTCATAGTATCTATTTGGTTCTTGTTCAGATGAGATGTATGATAAGTAGCATTGATATTTAGGAGATAAGTGATCATGGCCTTTGACAGCAGCTATTGGGTATCTAACAATATTGGTTTGTACATCTTTGTCAGCTTTAACATAATCCTAAAGCCAAATGGGAGGTCTATAAATCTTGCTTGATCTTCTAACATCATCAAAATGTGGTTCATGAGCTGCAGGTGATGCAGGAGTTAGAAGGGACTCTGAATGCTCCTAGTCTCAGTTATGTTTTGGTGAATTCTCTAAAGAAGAGGCATTGGATGAATCTGACAATAATTCAGTAGCAGGGGCTGATGTAGAAGGAAGAGAAGCGTCATGATCTCCATCATTATGATCATGGAATGATCTCATATCCAGATTATCTAAAAAAGACTGATCAGTCCCCATTTCTAGATTATGAAAAGGGAATGCTTCTTCAAAAAGGTTACATCTCTGATGATAAAAAATACATTGTGCTCAAGATCAAGTAGCTTGTATACTTTATAAATTGAAAATAACATACACTTCATAGCTCTATGGCCAAACTTATCAATTATAGGCAGTAGGGAAGCAAAACACAAGCATTGTATGATCCTTAGATGAAATAGGGAAGGTTTCTTGTGATACAACAACTCAAAAGGTGATTTATTGCCAAGAAAAGTGGAGGGCACTCTATTGATAAGATATACCATTGTCTCAATACAGTCTCCCCAAAATCTACTTGGTAGATGGACTTGGGATCTCAGAACCCTTGCAATTTCTAAAATATATATGTGTATTCTCTTTACTACTCCATTCTATTAGGGTGTTTAAGGACATGAACTTTGATGTAAGATCCTATGTAATTGAAACAATTCTCTACAATGAGTATTGAAAAATTCACTTCAATTATCTGACCTAAACATCTTGATAGACTTGCCAAATTGAGTCTTAGTCATTGCAAGAAAGTTTTTAAGTGTGAAAACTACATTAGATTCCAGTCTCGATACAAAAGTCCATGTCCATCTAGTGTAATCGTCCTCTAATGTGAGAAAAAACTTTATTCCGTTATAGGTAGCAACCTTGTCGGGTCCCAAAACATCCACGTGAATTAGTTGAAAAGCTTCAACACTTCTAGTAGTACTTAGTGGAAATGGCATTCTAGTTTGCCTTGCCAACGGGTAGATCTCACACCTATGAGCATTATTAAAGTCTATACTATTTCTGAAACATTGTAATTTTCTAAGAACTGCCAAAGGTACATGTCCCATTCTCTTGTGCCATATATCTAGATCTCCTTATTTGGTAATTGCAAAAGCTTTGCAAGAATACAATCTGTTGTGTAACTCTCGCTGAGGTCATGGTGTAGCCCATATTTCTCCCTGTCAATCTCCTTCATCCTCCCAGACCAGAGGTCCTGAAATACACAAAATGTAGGGAAGAAAGAAGCAAAATAGTTCAGGTCTTTTGTCATTTGGAGACAGACAAAAGATTGAACTTGAATGCAGGAACACATAGAACATTCTTAATAGTGTCACCTCCTGACAATTGGCAATCCCCTGTGTGAGTAATTTTGGTAGAGAGGGCTATATATTTGGGTCTGGACAAAGATTGAAAGGGGGAGAAAAAATTTCAGAGACAGAAATTTCGACAGAGATCGGAGGAGAAGAAATTAGGGCTTGGTTTTTTATTTTTCTTCTTCTGGTTTTCGTTCATTCTGTCTCAAGTCAGAAAATACAAAAAATAGTTTTGAGTTTGATTTTTGTTCAAGTATTGTTCCATTTCCGGAAAATCAGAAAATACCTAAAAAATAAATATTTTAGTTTCTTCTTCCGGTTGTGATGTTCAGAAATGGATTTCGATTGAAGCTTTGGTTCTAGTTCGTTGCCGATATGGGTCGAAGTGCCAATTTGAAGTTGGTTTGTGGCTCCTATTGCAATCCTCTATTCGAACTCGTCTTCTGCGAATAATTGTAGCCATTGAAGTGTTATTAATCAAGAGGTTCCAATTCCAGGTTCATTTTCGATTCCTTCTCTTATTTTTGCTTTGATGTGATATCAATAGTGGGTATAAATACATGTTTCAATGCGTTATGATTCAGTTGCGTGCCTCTTTCTTTTGATCGAATTGAGATTTATTTGGTGTTGATATGATTACTTGCGCTTTGATGGATCTTATATTTGTTGAGAGAATTGTGAATCAGTGATGTGCTTACCTGTGAATCCTACTGGCAGTTTGTCTGATCGAGTCCTCTATTCGTCACTCGCTTAGTTGTTCGAATCTCTTTAATATTTTAGTTCAATTTGAGTCTATACCTATCAAGTCAGGCGCGAGTACAGAAAGCATGTGCCGATTTTAATGTCTTTGGTCATTTCATTTTCCCTTGGCAGCATGGATTTTAGAACTTTCATAAGTTTTTAAAACCATGGATTCTTATGTTTAGGTATTTGAGATTTTAGACTGGATTTTCGGTTGAGGTTTTTATGTGTTTTATTTGCTTTATTGGATTTTTATTTTGTTTATGTCATTTTATTTGCTAGTTGTTTATATGTTTATAGTTTTTCCCTTATATGTTAATGCTTTATAACTGTCATCATTTGCATAACCCCGAGTCTTCTTTCTGCAACAAGTCTTCCGGAGTACGTTTGAGCGTACACGGCCTTTTTGTGAGTCACCCGTGTCTTGAGGGGGTGGCGTGGGAGCGTGGAGTGGGCGGACAGCTAGAGCAGCCGCCATCGACCACGTGCGGCCCCGCATTGTCTTGTCTAGTGAGCCCCAACCATAGGTCAGCCTTTAGGTCATACTTATGTGCATCATATCATTTAAACCTAGCAGGGTTCGGTCCCAGGAACTGTGTCCCGTTGTAGGAGGCCGATCCAAATTATGTCAAAATGGGTTTATGGCCCAATAAGACATCTAATCATCCAGTGGGTGCCTGTTGCTTACTTGAAAATCATAATAATTTTGAAATGGATTCCCTCGTTCTCCAGGTGGGCGCCTGCGACCTACTTGAAACTTGAAACGAATTCCCTCGTTCTGCAAGTGGGTGCCTGCCAACGACTTGAACTCGAAATAAATTCCCTCATTCTCCAGGTGGGCGCCTGCCATTGACTTAAAACTTGAAATGACTTCCCTCGTTCTCTAGGTGGGCGCCTGATTACCAAAAACTTGAATTGTATTCCCTCGTTATCCAGGTGGGTGCCTGATTACCAAAAACTGGGTGCCTGATTACCAAAGACTTGAATTGTATTCTCTCGTTATTTAGGTGGGTGCCTGATTACCAAAAACTTGAATTGTATTCCCTCGTTATCCAGGTGGGCGCCTAATTGCCAGAAACTTGAACTGTATTCCCTCGTTATTCAGGTGGGTGCCTGATTATCAAAATATTGAATTGTATTCCCTCGTTATCCAGGTGGGCGCCTGATTACCAAAGACTTGAATTGTATTCCTCCGTTATCCAGGTGGGCGCCTGATAACCAAAACTTGAACTGTGTTCCCTCGTTATCTAGGTGGGTACCTGATTACCAAAAACTTGAATTATATTCCCTCGTTATCCAGGTAGGTGCCTGATTACCAAAACTTGAACTGTATTCCCTCGTTATCCATGTAGGTGCCTGATTACCAAAAACTTGAATTGTATTCCCTCATTATCCAGGTGGGCACCTGATTGCCAGAAACTTGAACAGTATTCCCTCGTTATCCAAGTGGGTTCCTGATTATCAAAAACTTGAATTGTATTCACTCGTTATCCAGGTGGGCGCCTGACTGTCAAAAACTTGAATTGTATTCCCTCGTTATCCAGGTGGGCGCCTGATTACCAAAACCTGAACTGTATTCCCGCGTTATCCAGGTGGGTGCTTGATTTCCAGAAACTTGAATTGTATTCCCTCGTTCTCCAGGTTGTCGCCTGCCATTGACTTAAAGCTTGAATTGTATTCCCTCGTTCTCCAGGTGGAACCTAATTGCTAGAAACTTGAATTGTATTCCCTCGTTATCCAGGTGGGCTCTTGATTACCAAAACTTGAATTGTATTCCCTCGTTATCCAGGTGGGCGCCTAATTACCAGAAACTTAATTGTATTCCCTCGTTATCCAGGTGGGTGCCTGATTACCAAAAACATGAATTGTATTCCCTCATTATTCAGGTGGGCGCCTGATTGCCAGAAACTTGAAGTGTATTCCCTCATTATCCAAGTGGGCGCCTGCTTACCAAAACTTGAATTGTATTCCCTTGTTATCCAGGTAGGCGCCTGGTTGCCAGAAACTTAAATTGTATTCCCTTGTTATCCAGGTGGGTGCCTGATCGCCAAAAACTTGAATTGCATTCCCTCGTTATCCAGATGGGCGCCTTCTATTACAACAAAACAGACAAAACAAAAGAAATTTTCATCCCCAGTTTGGGGTCTAGTAACATCTGTGAGTTTTAATCGAATCATGTTACCTAAAGAGCTCTAAGAATTTAAAAGCTAAATCCCATTATCCAGGAGGGTCCTGAGAACTTTTTAAAATTAAGTCCCATTATCTATGAGGGTCCTGAAAATTTTAAATTAAATTCGATTATCCAGGAGGGTCTTAAGAGTTTTAAATTAAATCTCATTATCCAGGAGGGTCCTGAAAACTTGAAAACTTAAATCCTATTACCTAGGAGGGTCCTGAGAAGCCGAAAATGAACTTACCTGAACCATGCTCTCTTCTTGGAGGATTCTGAACAGAATTTCTTGCCTCTGAACCATGTCTTCTTTGTGGGAGGGTCCTTGTGGATTAAAAAATTTTCTTGCCCCTGTTTCAGACAAATAAAATCTTGTTAGTTTGAAAACGTGGTGGTTAGTTTGTGGAATCATTTCTGAGTGTCTGCTTCTGCCACTGCCATGCTTCATTCTGATCAACTGTTTCGAGCCAGCAAGGAGTTGTTTGACCCTTTGATTGGAATGGGACCACGAAACCTCTGAATGACCCGAATCTCTTACACTCACTTGTTGCATTGTGTTTTCATTCTGAATGTTACTGAATCTTTTTACTTTCTCAAAATTCAAGAATCACCTTGCCGCCTGAACTTCAATTATCAACATACCGCTTATTCCAAATCATGTCACTTGTAATGTGCCTGGCCGAACTCCGCTTTGTGCAATTTAGAAGCTGGTAGTAGGCTTTGGAATCCTTTCCTTCTTGTTCAACAAGGCTAACTCGAAAGAAATTCATAACGATAGACTCAAAGAGCAAAGTGAAATGATTTTTGGCAAAAGGAACAAAGGAAAATTTTGAACACAGACGACTATGTGAAGAACAATGAAGAAGACTTATCTGAGTGAAGCGGCTGGCTTTAATGACCATGACATGCATTTCGGATTGATCAGTCTAATCTTTCCAACCAATCATAGTTCAGTTCATGTTATGTCTTCATACTTCACAAACCAGGCTTTCACTGATCCAATTTCTCTGTAGAGTCATGAGCCTCATTCGATTTGTAGTGCCCCGAAGGGTTTTCACCAACAAGTCTCTCTCCTTTTTTCATCTCTCACCTCACCATCACCCTATAGTGCCCGCGAGGGTTTTCACCAATAAGACCCTCTCATTTTAAATTCTCTCTTAACTACCATCGCCTTATGGTGCCCGTGAGGGTTTTCACCAAAATGACTCTCTCATTTTAAATTTTCTCTCAGCTCATCATCGCCTTACGGTGCCCGTTAGGGTTTTCACCAATAAGACTCTCTCACTTTAAATTTTACCTCTTGTGCCCATGAACAAAGTGTTAACCATGATGTAAATCATACCTCTATCTCGCTTGACCTGGCATCCTCAAAGATTGATCGGAAGGTCTTTCTTTGGACCGTAATGTAGGCTTTTCGACAGGGTTAGAAAGAAAGGGCGGCATGAAGGTTCAAAATAATTTAAGATGAAAAGGGGTCAAAATTATAACTTTTGGAATCAGATCTTTTCAAAACCAAACTTTGTCGCAGTTTCTTTGGGTCTAGGGAATTTTTATTTTTATTTTGATGGGACCGAACTGTAAGGTTGCCTATGTATCCTTAAAAGGAATCACGTCGAACGTAGTTCAAAAGGAAGTTGTTTGTTTTTGTTGCTTTTCTTTTCTTTTCTTTTCTTTTTTTTCTTTTTTTCTCTTCTTTCTTTTTTCTCTTTTTTTTTCTTTTTTTCTTTTTTTCTTTCTTTTCTCTTTTTTTTCTTTTTCCTTCTTTTTCATTTTTCTTATTTTCATTCATTCATTCATTTTTTTATTCTCTAATTCTGTTACTGATTCCAAAAGAGGGTTATGAAAGAAAATAAATAAGGCTCAAAAGGGATAACAAAGGATAAAAGTATTTGGGTAGCGGAACAAAATGTCTTCGTCATTTCAACCTTGAACATGTCAAGTAAAAAATGGGATTGAAAATAAGCAAAGGACTCATACATAGTACCTCTTGACCGCATCAGAATTGATAGACATATCAACACATTTGCCTTATAAGTTTGTTAAATACAAAGCACCATTGGGCAACACTCTTGTCACTATGAACGACCTCTGCCAGTTTGGGGCGAACTTGACTTTAGCTTCAGCCTGATGAGGAAGGATGCATTTCAATACCATCTAGCCCACTTCGAATTTTCGAGGACGCACCTTTTTTTTGTATGCTCTTGTCATTCTCTTCTGATACAATTGACCATGACATACTGCAACCAATCTTTTCTCATCAATAAAACTCAACTGCTCTAGCCAGGTTTTGACCCATTCATCATCATCATTTCAGCTTCTGCAACGATCCGAAGGGATGGAATCTCAACTTCTGCAAGTATAACTGCCTCAGTTCCATATACTAGCAAATAAAGAGTTGCACCTACTGAAGTGCGAACAGTAGTGTGATAACCTAGTAAGGCAAAAGGCAGCTTTTCATGCCACTGCCTAGAACCTCGAACCATCTTACGAAGTATCTTCTTTATGTTCTTGTTGGCAGCATCAACAACTCCATTTGCCTTGGGGCGATACGGAGTGGAGTTCCGATGCATGATATTGAACTGTTGGCATACCTCTTTCATCAAATGACTGTTGAGATTAGCAGCATTGTCTGTGATGATCACCTTAGGAATTTCGAACCGACAAATGATATTTGAATGAACAAAATCCACCACCGCCTTCTTGGTCACGGACTTGAAAGTTACAGCTTCGACCCACTTGGTAAAGTAATCAATGGCCACCAGAATAAACCTATGCCCGTTTGACGTTGCCGGCTCAATTGGTCCAATGACATACATACCCCAAGCAACAAAGGGCCAAGGTGCAGACATTGTGTGTAACTCAGATGGGGGAGAATGATTCAAATCATCGTGTACCTAGAATTGATGACATTTGCGAACAAAGCTGATGCAATCTCGTTCCATGGTGAGCCAATAATAACCTGCTCGAAGTATCTTCTTTGCCAACACATACCCATTCATATGCGGCCCGCAAACTCTAAAATGCACTTCGGCCATGATAGTTGAAGCTTCTTTAGCATCTATGCACCTCAGCAGTCCTAAATCTAGAGTCCTCTTGTACAAGATTCCTCCACTCAAGAAAAATCCACTAGCCAGACGTTGAATGGTTGGGCCGGTTGAGTTCACCATGGAATTCCAAGTATTAGATATGGCTGTCTCCTACAATTTGTTGTTGGGAAGGCCTTGGATACATGCTTCTAAGGCGGTCCCGTCTTTTCTCCACCAAATGGTGAAGTTCGAAAGGGACATGCAGGAAATAGTCGTGCACGATGATGAGGATCTGTCAGCTTGTAATGACACAATTGTTCCATTTATCGAAGCTGAAGATGATAAGGGACCTTGGGTCTATCAAACTTTCGAAACAGTGTCTGTTGGGAAGATTCCTGAAGGAAAATGTATTCCGGGTCCTAAGCTATCCTCTGCGTCTGTCATGGTAGCGAATGAAATGTTGAAGAATGGTTTTTTGCCGGGCAAGAGTCTGGGCTCATCTTTGTAGGGTATTGTGCATCCAGTGCTCCCTAGTGGGAATCCGAGTACATTTGGTCTGGGATTCATGCCCACAGAGAAGGACGCGAAAAGAGTTAAAAAATCTGAAATAGAAAGTATGGTCATTCCCCATGCCTGTCCCGCACATCTTTAAGTCTTTTGTCAAGCCAGAGGCCGAAAAACCTCCAACCTCCTCAATCCCAAAACCTATGGTCGATGTTGATGAAGAGCTGATCAAGAGGTTCCAAAGTTTGTTCGATGAGGTCAATATGGTAGAAGTTGGTAAAGGCTCTAGTAAAGCAGATGTGCAGCTCGTTAGCCCAAATGTGAAGCTTAGCAATTGGGAAACTACTCCTCTCCCCACCAGGAAGGAGTTTTGGTAGTTTGCTTTATTTTTATTTCTGTTATCTGGGTTATTCCAGGGTTGTAATCCAGATTTTCAGTGTTTGCTTGTTTTGATGTTCAAACCCTTCTATCCTTTTATTTTCAATGAAATGCAATTTCCCGTTTTCTGTTATTCTTAATAGTGTTTTGATTTGTTCTTTTTCTTTTATATAATTCTTTTTATGCTGGTTTCAATGACATGAGATGCATGAAGAATTTTCATAAGTTATACGCGTGCACAATCTGATCCTCAAATGATGGGTAAGGGAATTTATTCGGGAATTTATTTAATTCTCAGGAAGGTGGTTAGTTTGTTGGCGTCCTGGCAAGTCATCCATACAACACTCGGTCAAAGCGTCAAATAGTCATGGCTAGCAAAGAAGCAGACATTGGAGTTCTAGACCCACCAAGGGAGATTGTTGAGTCAGAATCGGAACTGCAAGAGGAGGTCCGGAGGTTGAAGCATTAGATGGCGAAAATATATCAAGCCTGGATTAAGGGACACCCTCCACCCTCGTTCCCTACCAACTACACGGAAAACCCTGCTTCCATTCCACTACTCTCAATCCTAGATGCCCAATACCATTGATCTTTCCCCACAACACACATCGGGATTTACCCCTTACCACAACTACCCCGACACTTCAGCCCAAACTTTTCTTGCTCTACTAGCCAAAATAATGCTCGACCTCCACACCTTCCTATCAAGGGCCATATCTTCGAAAATCAGAAGTCACACCATGTCCTGCCTGATCACCTTTTTCTAATACTTCTTAAAGGCTGCCCTCTCCCTCTTCTCGCAAGTGCCCGAACTATCTAAGCCTCGCTTCCCACATTTTGTCATCCACATGGGCCACATCCACCTTCTCCCGAACATCTCCATTCCTAATCTTATCCATCCTTGTGTGCTCGCACATCCACCTCAACATCCTCATCTCTGCTACTTTCATTTTCTAGATATGTGAGTTCTTAACTGGCCAACACTCTGCCCCATACAACATGGCCGGTCTGACCACTGCTCTATAAAACATACCTTTGAGTATCAGTGGCACTTTCTTGTTACATAAGACTCCAAATGTTAACCTCCATTTCATCCACTCCACCCCTATACGGTGTGACATCCTCGTCGATCTCCCCGTCCCCCTGCATAACCGACCCAAGGTACTTCAAACTGCCTCTCTTGAGGATGACCTGTGATCTAAGCCTCACATCCAAGACCGCTTCACTCGACTCAACGTTGAACTTGTACTCCTGATATTCTTTCTTAATCCTGCTCAACTTGAAATATTTATACTCAAGGGCATGTCTCCAAACCTCAAACCTCTCATTAACACCGCTTCGTGTCTCATTATTCAGAACTATATCATAAGCGAACAACATACACCATGGCACCTTGTTATAAACTATAGCTATAGGGGTATTAGCCTAAGGGCATAGTAGTAATTTCACTATAAAAGTAGTTAATAGTCGGTTATAGTTGTTGAAGTTGTTATGAGTCATCTTATTAATCAGTTAGCATTCGTTAGAGAAGGGATAGGAAGTTAAATATAGGAAAAGGGCATTGATTGTAATCATATCGGAGAAATTGTGTACTCTATCAACAAACCATATTATTCTTCTTCTTCAATTCTTATTCCTCAGTTCTATTATGCATATCTGTTCAAGGATTGTTCATTACCCCAATCCTTTAGGACTGCACTAATTGTGTCTTCAGCGAGCACGTAATATTGGTATTAGAGCAAGGCGATTCTCGACCGGAAATTATACCGGAAGCTAACACCAGAAATGGAGAGGTGAGGTGCGAAATGGAGGAGTTACGCGAACAAGTGCGTATTCAAGGCGATACGTTGGGGGAAGTTAAACAAATGTTAATTGCTATGATTGTGAGCACGTAATTTTTGTCCCACAAAAGTACTCCTACAAAAATCCACAAAAATAATTTTTTCTAATTGTTTTAAATTTTTATGGAATTTTAGGTATTTCTTTTTAATTGTTTGTTTGCATATAGTTGCATTTTTTTTTTTGCATATTTAACATCTTAAAATCATAAAAAACACGATAAAAATGGTCAATTCTTCATCTCATGGCATTTTAGATCTTAATTGCATTTAGGATTTAATTACATTAGTTAAGTGCATTATCAAAAGAAAAAATCACAAAAAAATACACAGTCATTTTTACATTTTAGCTTTTGGTTTTAACATTAATAATTTTTATTAGTTTACAAGGCAAGTAATTAACTAATTAATAGATAAAGTAGTAGGAGGTTAACTTTACAAATTAGTTGGAATTAGGAGTGTTTAGTAAATGATTATTTTTGAAAATTAAGAGAAAGGAAAGAAAAAGGTTGTTTGGTCTTATTTCGAACTGAGCCGAAGCAATCTCAGTGGCCCATTTCCTGCGAATACCCGCCCAGTTCACCACCTGGCCGAATTGCCCTTTCCCCCTCGTCTAAAACGCCCCTAATTCCCAAGAGATCTTTATGCGATAGGTCATATTTTAGAACTTATATCTATATAAACAACACAACTTTTGGTTTATTTAAAAAATGATAGATTTATTTACCTTTATAGCACTTTAAAAAATTAAATTTGATTTTCAAAATAACCTCGATGAAGGGAATGCATCGTTTTAGGGTAACCCTCTCATAGATGGAATATTCAAGTAATAAAAAAATGCTATAGATCTGTCATTAATTGCATAATAATGCTGATGTTAAAAATTATATTTCAATATTGAGTTCACATTAGTGTCTCAAAAATAAATTAGTGGCACATGGACTAACATAATACGTTGCTATAAATTAAAAGGAAAATCACATGCACTACTAATTATTAAATTGTCATGTGACCTTATCATCCAAGCTTGCAAAATAAGAAATTAACAAGTAGTTAGTTCATTTAATATCACGAGCGAAGTGCAATTACCAATAGGAATATATTTAAAAAAGAAAATGCTAATTTGGCACTCTCTTCAGTCTATTTTAATTGATTTTTAGTTGTTTTCACTCGTATTAAGTAACGTACTTTTTAACATTAATTAACAAGTAGTTAGTTCATTTTTAATTGAATCACATGCGAAGTGCAATTACCAATAGGAATATATTAAAAATGCTAATTTGATATTCCCTCCGGTCTATTTTAATTGATTTTTTAGTTATTTTCAAACATACTAAAGAATGTATCTTTTAGCATTAATTAATAATAACAATGACCATATAAATTTTAATTTGTTCATTGAAAATATAACAGGTACTCCTAGGCTTTTTACTCTAAGGGCAAATTGGAAAAAAAGTTACTTCCTTCTTGATATCTAAAAAAACAAATATTGTGGACTACAAGTAAAAGGTCAAAAAATCAATTAAATTGGACCAGATGGAGTATTGGTTCAGTGATAAAAATATAATATGTTTACAATAAGATGACTTGATAATTATGGAGATTACCACGCACACAAGTACATACATGAGGGTTGTAGGCTAGTGATAAGTACTCTTAATTTATCAACTAAATATTTTTTATTTAAAACTGCAATTCCGAAAACTTATTATTCAACTTTCTAACTTGTTAACAAATAAGTAATTTTAAAAAAAGGGCAAACTACGGTAAACACCCTATAATATCACTCAATTTTAGACACACCCCTTTGTATTTCTATGTCAAATACATAACACCCTTATACTATAAAAATCTTGCACACTCATTATTTATGTTAATACCCTACATAATCCTAGCTACCATAAAGATGTTTAAAATCACAAAAGAAAAAGCCTATAGTTTCCTTTAGTCAAATAGACAATGCCAGTTTAATTAGTAGAAACTTTTAATAGCCAAATGCATAGTATAAATTAGTGCTTTTGGATTCGCTTCATATTTAATTCTAACTTGAATCATCCGAAAAAAAGGATTTCAATTTAAGTCAACCTATATATAATTCCCTGTTGGTATAAAGTATAAACACCTACTGGGACGGATGTGCTGTATATGTTATGGGTATATCCAAACCTAATAACTTAGCGATATGTACCGAAAAATCTATTAAATAAATACAAATAATTGATTTTGAGACCCAATAAATATTTAAATAATCTGTGATAGAATTCTAAACTCAAACTCATAAAGTTCAATATTTTTAACTAGATTTTTTTTTATATTTTCAACATTTAGGCCGAGATTTAGTCAAACTTTCTTTGTTATCCAAGTTGCACGATAATTGAAAAGAATTAGGCTCCTTAATCAAGGTAGTAATCACATGCACATTGCATTGCCAATAGGAATATTGTCCTGATCCAATTTCTACTATACGCTGTGATGGTGCCCAACGTCGGTGTTAGGCAAGTCAACAGTGAACTACCTATTTAATTGCTCATTTTAATTTTTTTAAAGTCTTTAATTTTATCTAACACAAAAACAAATAGCAAGTAATCGTAGTAATATAAAGCATAAACTAAACATGAGAGTAAGGTAGTGAATTTAATATTCAAAACCATGGGTATCTATTAGAATTTCCCAAAACCCGGTGTTACAAGTGCATGAGCATCTAGTAGAATATTCAAAACTCCCTAAAACTATTGTCTAAAACAGAATAGACAGAAATAGTAAATATAACAAGAGGAGGCTCCGGGTGCTGCAGAACGGGTCATGGAAAGCAGCTCACCACTAGGCCTTCGGGTAATTTAGATGTGTGCCTGGACGAACACCAGATGTACCTGCCTTAAAACTTGCACAATTTGTGCCGAAGTGTAGCGTAAGTACGTAAACAACGTGTACCCATGTCACGACCAAAAATCCAACTCGTCGTGATGGAACCTAACCCAACCCGCTAGGTAAACCAATTAATAACTATCCAATTCCAATGAAATTTAATAAGACAATTAAGTAAAAGAAAATATCTGAATCCTATACATTTTTCAAGGACTGGTAGTATACATCATGAGTTTCTAAGATTAGAACTTACAAAACTGGTATAAAATAAACACATCATCTGTTTGTCACACCCCTTTTTTTACCTCACTTAACCCTCATATTATAAATAAAAGGATTTCACAAAGCACGAAAGGTTTTTTCAATTTTGAAAGTGACAAAAGATAGTGTTCAAAAGTATTAACTCAGAGTTGCAACCTGACATTGGTTTCGGTGTGTCAGGTCACCATTTTTTTTAAAATTAATTTTTCCTTTTAAAACACTTCGGATTCTAAAACTAAGTCTGCACCAGAGATTTGGGTAAGGAGGTTCATTTGACTCGGGGAGAAGGTGTTAGGCACTCCCCGAGTCTCTTAACTAGTACGGTTGCGTACTCGATTTAGTTGGCTTTTAAAATATCCGAATTGAGTTAATAACACAGAAATAAGAAAGTAAACACAAAAGAGGCTCGAAATCGTTCCCGCCTAATAAAATAAAAATAAAAATAAGAATAAAATACTACAAGTTCTACTTTTGGTCTTCAATTACAGAATACTACGGGGCATTCCTCAGATAAATTTAACTAAATGAATGACCTCTCGCCTTAAAACTAACAAAACATCCTAATATTGCCTACCCAGGTGTGGTCGGCCTAAACATGTTACTAGCGATGAAGAAATGATGATATAAAAGTAAAATTGATATTAAACCCAATTCACGTGTAGACTATGACCAAACCTCAAACCCGTTTAAACCCCAATTTTCCAAATTTCTATCTCGTCCAATACCACTCCCATGACCCAACTAATGTCCATCCCTTTATCTTTCTATTTGAAATCACTTATTGGCTCATTTAAAAAAAAATCACACACCAACAAATATCAAGACAAGAATTCAACAATGTTTATACTTGAAAATTAAATTCAAATAGATTTGAAATAAAAATAAAAAACAGACATAGCATAACAATTAAAGCATGGAGCGCACACAAGCATAAATCATGTACATGAGAGAATTCTAGATTACGTAGAGAACAGAGTAAAGAGTTGACCTCAAGTGGAGCCAAAACAATGATCAAAATTTAAATTGACGAGAGATCTCTGTGCAAATTCAAAAAGCAGCGATATCTTTCAGAAATGAACTGGAAATAAAACCAAACAGTAGCACCTCAGATGTATACCAAATCTGGACTCAAACAGCAGACCGTAAACCTCGAACAACGACTTAGACCAAACTCCACCTCAGCAACAAAATTCGGACCCCCAAATTAAAAACTAAAGCTAAAGTCTAGAAGAATACAATGAATTCAATAGACCCACAATCTGTATACATGTTGACAACCTTAGTTTATAGAAGCTCATTATTTTCTAGGCCATTAATTCTTATATGGGTATGCACAATTTTGGCAGTAGTTAAGGCTTTCAAACGAACACAAGCAGTTATAAAAGAAGCAAATGTGGTCGGATTTACTGGAATACTACGATGATATAAATAGTCAATAATGGTAAGTGTTTCTTTGAGCTTGTTTTGGGGTCCGTTTTTCCCCTTGTCCAAGTGAAGGAGATGGTCAATTAAAGGGGGAAGATATCTTAGGTTTTAGGGTTAGGTTAGTGGGTCCATTGGGCCAAGAAGATTGGGCTTGGTGAATTGGGTTATAAAATTTAGTTTTTAATTCCATAATTCTTGCAATTTGGCTAAAAATATTAATTTCTTTTCTAAAATAATACTATAAAAATGTAAAACTAATCCTAATTAACTAAAATAACTATATCATGACATGAAACTATTTTTGATATTTTCAAGGATTATACTAATAATAAAAATGGGTTAAAAAATAATATTTTTCTAAAAATACCTAGTACCTTAATTAAATAGAGAAAAATGAAACTATTTTTGTATTTTTTAATTTTATGATAAAAATAATGTAAAAGAGTCAAAATTAATTGAAATAACTATATTAGACCTAAACTAAGTATTTAAATGCTAAAATATGTAAAATCTTGGGGAGGGTCAAAAACAACATGTCTACAGCTGCCCCTCTTTGACTGGAAATGCGAAGTATTTTCAAACAAAGAACGACTAGACAGGTTTTTGACCCGACCCTTATTTAGGGAGACCAAAACTAAGAGGTATGAGAATGTGACCGAGCCCTGGTATCTGAACTGCCTACATATCCTTGGTTATAAAGGAATCAGGCCACGTGTAGTTCAGAAGTGAATGAGGTGATGAAGTATATTGAAGTGGAGAGCCAGTCGAGATGCCGTTCTGTCGAGGTTTCGGTCCGCGGTCCTGTTTACATCAAATCAAAATCTAAAAGAACTAAGCAAGCCTATCAGCTATGAGTTACAAGATCCCTATCTACAAGTCTACTGAAGCTTGATCTTGAGTCTTGAATGATTCTTCAGGCAAACTTTTGATTTGAACCTTGATGCTTGCTAGATGCAGGTGCTGATTCATTCTTCTTCAGCTTTTGGATCACGACAGGACATGCACTGCTCATAACTTCATCCACATCTTGAGCAGTTCACAACTTTCATCTGTTTTTGCATTTGGATTTACTTCTTCTTCTTTTTTTTTCTTTCTTTTTTTTTCATTCCGGATTGGGACTTCTTCTTTTGGTTATCTCGGACCGTTGACTTACATTCTTGAGGTGAGCTTCTGCTACTTATAGCTTGAATTGAATTTTGAAATAACTTCCCTCGTTCTTCAGGTGGGCGTCTGCTGCCGACTTGAAGTTTGAAATAATTCCGAAACAAATTCCCTCATTCTCCAGGTGGGTACCTGCAATCAAAACAACAAAACAAACAAAATTTTCTGCCCCACTTTGCACTAGGAAAATTTGTGAGTTGGTAACAAAACTATAAATCACCTATGCTATTAATACAATGATGAGAGTAAAACTAAAGATTTGACTGGGATGTGTGTCTCCTGTGAATCAAACCAAGAATATTTGACTAGCAAGTGCGTCTGCTAAGAATAGAACCTGAATGACCTAGACTAGGAAGTGTGTCTCCTAGATTTAAGATTGAGCTTGAGGAAAACTATAAACTAAGCTTGACTTAAGTAAAATTTGACCATATTCTCCAGGCGGGACCCCTTATTCCAAGAAAACTAAAGATTAATAACTTAAAAAAACTAAAGATTGATCCTAGGAGAAAGTTCATCAGATTAAGTTTTCTATCTTAGGAGAAAAATTCATCAGACTAAGATTTTGATCCTAGGAGAAAGATTCATCAGACTAAGATTTTGATCCTAGGGGAAAATTCATCAGACTAGGTCTTCTATCTTAGGAGAAAGATTCATCAGACTAAGATTTTCATCCTAGGAGAAAATTCATCAGACTAGGTCTATTTATCTTAGGAGAAAGATTCATCAGAATAAGATTTTGATCCTAGGAAAAAGTTCATCAGACTAGGTCATTTTTTGTTATCTTAGGAGAAAGATTCATCAGACTAAGATTTTGATCCTAGGAGAAAGTTTATCAGACTAGGTCTCTTTTTGTTATCTTAGGAGAAAGATTCATCAGACTAAGATTTTGATCCTAGGAGAAAATTCATCAGACTAGGTTTTTCTATCTTATGAGAAAGATTCATCAGACTAAGATTTTGATCCTAGGAGAAAGTTCATCAGACTAGGTCTTTTTATCTTAGGAGGAAAAATGTGAAGAGTAATGGAAACATTTTATGCATACTAGCAAGGCAGATAAAGGCAAAGATTTGAGAAACTTCTCTTTGTCGGCTCTTCTCTTCCTTTTTTTTCTTTTTTTTTTGTTTCTGAACCAACTTGTTTGCACTGCTTTGTTCCTGTTTCAAAAAAGAAAACTTGTGAGTTTAAATGTGGTGGTTAGTTTGTGGCCTTGACCTTGAGGGTGGCTGCTTCTACACTTGCCAAAATAACTTTGATTTCAACTTGGACGACCTTGACTGTTATCGACTACCCATTTTCTTTCAACCCTTATCACATAAAACACCTCTACTCCATTCGATCCCAATATCCTCTATCTGATGCATTTTGCTCATGAATTGACATTTACCGAACCCTTGCATTTCACATGAATCCCAAAGCATGTTGATTGTTACCAACTAAATGCGCATACCACTTTTCCCTGACTTATGCCACTTTGATGTGCTAGCCAAATTCGTTTTTGTGCAATTGGAAAGCTAGTAGAAAATTTTGCAGTCATTTCTCATTTGTTCTGACCAAACAGACTCAAGAAGGGATTCAAGCAAAACAAGAGGAACAAAATAAGGGACAAGGGAAAGAGATGATACCTAACAAGAAAATTACAAAGTAGAAACTTATCAGATGTGGATACCAACTCTAATGACCATGACGTGCACCTTTGGATTAAGTGGCCTAATCTCTCAAGCAAGTCTAATATTCAACTCTTGTTGTACCTCTTCGGTATGAAACTAGGCTTCAGCGCTTCAATTGTCCTATCTAATCCACAATCCTCAGTCAACTTGTAGTGCCCTGAAGGTTTTCACCATCAAGCCTCTCTCATTTTATTCTTTTCTCAACTCATTGTCACCTTACGGTGCCCACGAGGGTTTTCACCAATAAGACTCTCTCATTTTACCATTTTCTCTCTTTGTGCTGAGAACAAAGTATTACCCATGATGCAAGAAGATCATACTTTCACCACACACTTGATTTGACATCTTTAAAGATTGGTTGGAAGGTCTTTCTTTGGACCGTAATGTAGGCTTTTGGATAGGGTTGGAAAGAAATGGTGGCATGAAGGCTCAAAATAATTTAAGATGAAAGAGTTCAAAATTATAACTTTTGAAATCAGGCCTTTTAGCAAAATTAAAACTTTTGCCCCAGTTTCTTGGAGTTTGGGAAATTATTTTTGATGGGATTTCCAAGAAAATCTGCCCACTCTCAACTTCGGGATATTATGAAATATTTTATTTTGTGTGATGGAACCGTAAGGCTGCCTACGTATCTTGAGGTGTCAAGAATCAGGTCAAACGTAGTTCAAACACGAAGTTGGATTATTTTTTTTCCTTTTTTTTTTTCTTTTTCTCTTTTTCTTTTTCTTGTCTAGTTCCTAACTCTATTTTTGATTCCAAAAGGGGGGTATGAAAGAAAATAATTTAAGGATCAAAAGGGGTAGCAAAAGATAAAAGTGTTTAGGTAGCAGAATAAAATGTCTTCGTCATACCAAACTTTAAAAATGTCAAGTACAAACATGCAATTGAAGATAAATAAAGAAATCAAACATAGTAACTATGGATGACATCAACACAAACAAAAAGTGCCAATGGGCAATACCTTTGTCTCAATGAATGACCCTGGCCAGTTCGAAACAGACTTGACTCAACCTTATCTTGATGTGGAAGAAAGCATTTCAGCACTGACTGATTTATCTCAAACTGCTTGAGAGATATCCTCTTGTTTTATGCTCTTATCGACCTCTTGATTTCCGAGACTTATTGCCTCAGTTTCACTCAATTCAAGCTTCAAGTTATCTCAGAATGTGTGAATCTTTATTTGTTTCCTCAAATGCCTCTTTTTATCATGTTCAAAACTGTGTTATTGCTTCATGATTAAACTAACTTTCAAGACCATGTTGAGAATTATATGTGCATGTCATGTGACTAGAGTCAACATGAAAAGAACTATAAAAGGAAAAGTGACCTAAAAACTGACTAGAACTAACAGAAAACAGGAGATTGCATTAGATAGATGGTGAAAAGGGTTTGAATAAAACAAGCAAAATAGACATGGGTTACAACCCTGGAACAATCCTAGATAACGCTAGACGAGTTACTACTACTAAACAAACTAGGAAAAATAATAAACAGAAGGGTTTGAGCCACAAAACAATGTCCGGATTATAACCCTGAAATGACCCGAAAAATAAAAATGACAACAAAATAAACCATCAAAACTCCTCCCTGGCTATCCAAGAAAGGAGTGTCTTTCCAATTACCAAGCTCAACATCTTAGCCACTGGGTTTCACATCAAAATTACTAGGACCTTCACCAATTTCTATCACGTTGACCTTAGCAAATAGCTTTTGGGTCCCTTTTGCCAACTCGTCCTTAAGATCAACCTCTGAAACCGAAACTGATAGCGCTGAAAACTTTGCAGTAAGTGGACCTCCCAAGGATTTAGAAGAGTTCTCATATTCCTTTTCCATACAAATCATGTCCACTATATGCGTTTCATTATGAACATGCAATGGACTTTGGCTAGTATCTATTGCATTTGGATTTTGCACGGTAATGTCACCTACATCAATAAGCTTCTGGACTGCCCTTTTCAGATTCCAACACTTTTCTATGTCGTACCCCGGGACATTAGAGCAATATGCGCACCTTTGAGAAAAATCAAAACACATTGGAAAACATTTCGGCTTTTTAATCTGAATCAGCTTTAACATGTCCAATTGCCTCAGCCTTTGGAATAGACTAGCATATGATTCTCTAATAGGTGAAAGACTTTTCTCTTTGCTGCTGCCTTTTCATTTTATACTCCGGCCTTGGTTGGAACCTTTTTCGGGTAGGGGTTGATATGCTTGTAGAGGTGGGTAAGACATTTGTGGAGGCGGTGCAAGCCGTTGTGGGTTTCGTGGGTGTAGAGAATATGGCGGTGCATTGTGGATAGAGTACAGGGGAGGTGAGGTATGACTTAGAGATTCTGTGGATGAAAGTAGCATTGGGGAGGATTATCTAGAGTATGAGGATATTTATGGGGTCAGTATTGAGCCTGAAAGCATTTAGCAGGAATGCTCACTGGATTCTATCGTTGGCTGGGATCGACAACATCTTTTCTATCAATCAAAGGATTGATCCCAGCAACTTGTTCATTCCATCTGAACCAAAACTCTCTAAAACTTTCCTTGGGTCTCTTTCCCTAGGCATCGGGGACTTTGAACACAGTCTCGCTAGAGAATCAAGGAAGAGTAGCTTGTGGAAGGGGTACAAGAATAGGATCAGATGTCGGAGGAGGGTGTGAGGTTGTTTTGGCTGGTAGAGCATGAACAATTTGGGCCGAGGTGCCGAGGTAGGAATGGTAAGGGATGAAGCCTGGTACGTGTTGTGGGGAAAGATCAGCGGTACTTGGCATCTAGGCTTGGGATAGTGGTGGGACGGAAGTAGGGTTTTCTGCATAGTTGGTAGGGAATGAAGGTGGAGTGTGTCCCTTAATCCAGGCCTGATACATTCCCGCCATCTGATGTTTCAACCTTCAGACCTCTTCTTTCAGTTCCAATTCTAATTCAACAGTCTCCCTCGACGGGTTTACAACTCCTATGTCCAAGTCTTTGCTAGCCATCGTTACCATGATCTTTGATCTTGTATTGTGTAGATGAACCGCCAAAGTGCCACAAACTAACCACCCTCTGTTATGATAACAATGAAAGTAACAAAGAGGAGCAAAACAAAGCCAACATGTTAGTGTTAGGACATTTATCAGATAGTAATATCATATTGCATGCAATGCCCCTAGCAACAATTAACAGTTCTAGAATGAATTCGAGGGTCACAAGGTCATTTGGTATCATCCCAATTTTGTTCATTTCAATTTTCTTTATTTTCTTTCTTTTCTAGCACTTTATGGCTTGCTCATTTTCCTTCCTCTCTTTTCTTTCTAATTATCGCTCTTTTCTTGCATCTGGCAGTTTCCTCTCATTTTCACATCCCACAATTTTTTTTCTTTTTTCTTTAATTTTTTTAATAATGATTCGATCGAACCCTATATAGGTTGCCTGCGTATCATGTCCCTCATGAATCAGATCAAGCGTAGTTCTGGAAAGGTAATGGACAAAATAAACTAAAAAACAAAAATCTTTTTGGATTTTTCATTTATAATTTTTTGGGTTTTCAAATACAAAACAGAAAGTACGATAATGAAAGACTCGACAAACTCTAATAGAATATGATAGTATCTGACATCACCTAAAAGACATAGTACTACAGGACAGGACTACAAAGGGAAAGACAAACATAAAAATAGACTCAAAACATAAAAAGGCTCCTTAAGCAACTCCTAAATGCAGTGGTCCTGGGATATCTGTCATGCTGGAGTCCTGGTACATGGACACCTGAATGAGAAAAATAAGACCAAATAGATTAGTGACTCAAGACATTATGGCACCTCCTATTGACACATGCAAGAAATGATTGAGCTATTTTTGCAAAATGACCTATGTGGCCAAAAGTGACTATTACTGCTAACTCAAAATAAAGGTGACCTCAAAGACAATGAAATACCTCACTAAGACTTATATGGATTCAAAACTCCCATTAATCATGGCCTAAAATTAATTTGCAAAAATGACCTATTTTGCAAAAACAACCGATATGGCCAGAAGTGGCTAAAGATGCAAACTCAAAAGAACGGACCTTAGGGTAGTGGGAAACTTAGTTGCAAACTCAGGATTCTGAGACATGGGTCAATGAACCACTTTTGCAAAAAATGGTCATATTTTGCAAGAACAGCCGATATGGCCCAAAAGTGGGTAGACATGCAAATTCAACATGAATGGACCTTGAAACTAAGAGGATACCTTATTGTAGACTTAGGTCTCTAAGACATGGGATAACAAACTTCTTTGAGAAAATAGTCCTATTTTGCAAAAACGACCAATGTGGCTAAACATGCATGATTTGGCTAAGACCCCGCGAAACCAAGAACCTAAGACTCACTAGGAAGACCGGACCCTATGTAGGCTACCTACATATCCCTCCCCAAAAGACGAGAATCAGGTATGCGTAGTTCGGGTAGATTGGATATAGGAGAAAGCTTAAAAAATAACACTAATTTGGAAAAATATATTTTTTTTTGTCTTTTTGAAAAATGATGAAAAATGTAAAATCTTTTGGATTTTCTTTTTCTCTTTTTTTTTAATTTTTGGAAAAATGATGGGAAAGTGTAAATTTTTTTTTTTTTGGATTTTTTTCATATCCATTTTTTTGGTCTTTTTCTTTCTTTTTTTTTGAAAAAGTTGTGAAAGAAAAATATAACTATGTCCTACTTGCTTCATTTTTCACCCTTTTTTCCCAAACATCGATCCGCTAAATGACCTTTCTACCCTCAAAGATGCAACATGTATCACATAGGGATGATTGAATGTCTTTTGGGGCCACAGACACATTTTTGACAAATTTTGGATAGGCTTCCTACAAAGGGACACGGTGCTTGGGACCGAGCCCTACTAGGTCCAAATGACATGATGCAAATAAGAATGACCTACAGGCTGACCTAAATTTTGGGGTTCAGTAGACAAGGCAATTCAGGGCGGCACGTGGTCGATGGTAGCTTCTCTAGCTGTCTGCCCACTCCACGCTCCCACGCCACCCCCTAAAGACACTGGTGACTCAAAAAAGGACCGTGTATGCTCAAATGTACTCCGGAAGACTTGTTGCAAAAAAAGACTCAGGGTTATGCAAATGATGACAATTTATAAAGCAGTAACACTTAAAGGAAAAACTGTAAACGAATAAGCAACTAGCAAATAATAAAACGACATAAGCAAAAATAAAAATCAAATAAAGCAAACAAAACACATAAAAACCTCAACCGAATATCCTAAAAAACCAACAAGATCAAGTACTACCTCGAACCTGCAAATCCCTAGCAGAGTCGCTAGAGCTGTCACACCCCTTTTTTTTATCTCACTTAACTCTCTTATTATAAATAAAAGGATTTCGCAAAGCTTGAAAGGTTTTTTCAATTTTGAAAGTGACAAACGATAGTGTTCAAAAGGATTAACTCAGAGTCGCTACCTAACATTGGTTTCGGTGTGCCAGGTCACCATTTTTTAGAAAATAATTTTTCCTTTTAAAACACTTCGGACTCTAAAACAAAAGTCTGCACCAGAGATTTGGGTAAGGGGGTTCATTTGACTCGGGGAGAAGGTGTTAGGCACTCCCAGGGTCCCGTAACTAGTACGGTTACGTACTCGATTTAGTTGGCTTTTAAAATATCTGAATTGAGTTAATAATACAGAAATAAGAAAGTTGTGATGACCCGGCCTGTCGTCTCATGAGTTACCGCTTCGTTTCTCCCATTTTTGCTTCTTTATGTTTCGTTATCCGTATTTTATGGTATCGGGTTGGTCGGATCGAGTCCGGAATGATTTTGGTAAGGTTTGAGACACTTAGTCTCTTTTAAGGAAGTTTGAGTTAGAAAAGTCAACCAGATGTTGACTTGTGTGTTAGAGGGCTCGGATGCAAGTTCCGATGGTTCGGTTAGTTTCGGGGGTGATTTATGACTTAGGAGTGTAATTGGAATGGGTTTCGGAGGTTTGGAGTAGTTTTAGGCTTGAATTGGCGAAGTTGATATTTTGGCGATTTTCGGTTGATAGGAGAGATTTTGATATAGGGGCCGGAATGGAATTCCTAGAGTTGCAGTAGCTCCGTCATGTCATTTGGGATGTGTGTGAAAATTTTCAGGTTATTCGGACGTGGTTTGGTTGACTTTTTGATCAAAAGCATAATTCGGAAGATTTTAGAAACTTAGGCTTGAATCCGAGGTGTTTTAGTTGATTTGATGTTGTTTGAAGGGTTTTGATGATTGGAACAAGTTTTTATAAGGTATTGGGTTATGTTTGTGCTTTTGGTTGAGGTCCCGGAGGCCTCGGGGTGATTTCGGATGGTTAACGGAGATGTTGGAATTTTGTTGCAGCAGCTGATATTGCTGCTTCTGGTATTTTCGCACCTGCGGATTGGGGACCGCAGGTGAGGCTCTGCACGTGCAGAAGATGAACCGCAGAAGCGGAGTGTTGAGATTTTTCAAGAACCGTAGATGCGGTGTGGGACCGCACCTGCGAAGTCGCAGGTGCGGATGGACTATCGCAGATGCAATTTTTAGACCTTAAGTGATTTCCGTAGAAGCGGAGGCATGACCGCAAACGCGGTACTGCAGAAGCAGTTGGAGAGTCGCAGATGCGAAAATGTCTGGGCAGAAGATATAAGTTATTCCATTTCGCGAAATTTAGTTATTTCACCAATTTTGGACTTCGGCTTGGAGCTTTTTGGGTGATTTGGAAGAGGGATTTCAAGGGAACTTCATAAGGTAAAGATTTTTGGACCTAAAACACATTTCTATGGTAGTATTTAATGGATTAAGGCTGAAATTAAAGGAATTAAAGGGCTAAAAATGGAGGATTAGGGCTTGAGTTTAAGAGGCCTTAAATTGACGATTTGAGGGGTCATTTGGACTCCGATTTTAGTGTTCTTGATATGTATGAACTCGTGGGGAGACGAGGAATCTATTGATGTAAAAATTTATTGATTTCCAGGTGTGGGTCCGAGGGATCGGGTTTTGGTAATTTCGGAATTTTTGGTATTTTTCGATTGTTTTCGCTTGGGCTTTGTTCCCTTGGCATATTTTGACGTCCTCGTTCTGATTTTTGGATAGATTCAATGCGAGTGGAGGCCGATTCGAGGGGCAATGGTATTGCAGAGTAGTATTTTCACCGGCTTGAGGTAAGTAACCATTGTAAATCTGGAATTGAGGGTATAAAACCTCGGTATTTGACTTGTTTTTGATAAATGTGGTGACGCACATGCCAGGTGACGAGAGTGTGGGCATGCACCGGCAGGGATTGTGACTTGGTCCATCCCATAGTGACTATTAAGCCGCATATTTGATTTGGAAATCTTATATTATCCCTTATTTCAGTCATTTATAGTGTATTATAGGTTGTATGCCATGTTTAGGGCTTTGTGCCGATCTGTAGAAACCCTTAGGGGCATTACTATTTTTTCTTACTTTACTTGCTAAAAGCATATCCCCAGTCATGTTTTACTCCTAATTGTGAGCACTATTTGGGCTGAGATCCCTAATTTCTATTGATGTGCCCGAGAGGCTATGAGGTTAATGACTAAGAGAGGTTGAGAGCCTAATGGTAAAGATATTATATGTATATATTATGGAATAGTCTGCACACCGCAGCGATACTTATATGGATCGGGTTGCATGCCATAGTGATATAACGTTTGGGCTGTAGGAGCCCCTCCGGAGTCTGTACACCCCCAGTGAGCGTAATCGACTATAAATTATGGATCGGGCTGCACACTACAATGGTTACTATGATTCCTATTATTATGAGATACTAATGTGCCAAGTGCTGAGAGTGAGCACTGTGTGACGAGAGTCGAGTCACGAGTGACTGAGAGGCTGCCTAAGGGGACATTTTCCGAGTGATTCCTTGCCCGAGAGGCCTTATTATAATGTTTTCACTGATTTCCCTCTTCTTTTAAATAAGCCTTTGTTTGATATATCACTAAGTATTGATTCCAAATGTGTAAACTGGAAATGTGATTAGATAATGAAAATTGATTTTAAACTATAAAGATGACTTGATATTCTATTGATTATCCAGTTATGTATTTTTGAACTGCTCGTCACTGCTTTCAGTCCTTATTTACTCTAGTTACTTACTGAGTTGGCATACTCACGTTACTCCATGCACCTTGTGTACAGATACAGATGCCCGAGTGGCCGAGTGAGGGCTTTCAGCTGTTCAGTATTTGATGAGACTTCGAGGTAGCTGCATAGCGTCCGCAACCCTGTTCTCTCCCTCCTATCTTATTATTTTTCAAATTTCCTAGACTATTGATGTATTAGGTATTCAGACTGGTATTAGAGGCTCTAGACTCGTGATACCAGATTGTTGGGGCTGTGTAGTTATTGTTATTTTGACCTTCCGCATATTTCTGTTGTTTTAACGCTTATAATGACTCCAGTATTTAAAACTTGTGTTAGAAAATGGTTTATTATTAAAGGAAAATGGGTCGTGGTTAGTTGATTGGTTGGCTTGCCTAGTATTGTGATAGGCGCCATCACGACCGGTATTTGGGGTCGTGACAAGTTGGTATCAGAGCCTAGGTTACATGGGTCTCGTAAGTTATGAGCCGGTTTAGTAGAGTCTCACGGATCGGTACGGAGACATGTGTATTTATCCTCGAGAGGCTTCAGAACCTTTAGGAAAAGTTTCATATTCTTGAAATTCTTGTCGTGCGAACTTGTTGATCCGAGTACTAAACTTCTGTTATTCCATTCTCTCACAGATGGTGAGGACACGTGCTACCGGGCGGGGTGGATGACCACCAGTTCCACCAGCTGGGGCTACCAAAGGCCGAAGTCGCGACTGAGGCCGTGGCAGGGACGGAGCAGCTAGAGCAGCACCGACATGTCTACCAGCCGCCCCAGTTCCCGATCAGGACCCAGTTGTGTACGCTACAGCAGCACCAGCCCAGGTACCAGTTGTGCCTATTATGATTCTAGGCTTTCAGGAGGCTTTAGCTCAGATCTTATCAGTGTGTACCGGTTTGGCTCAGGCGGTCTCAGTCACCACGGCCGCAGCTACTTCCCAAGCTAGGGGAGGCACCCAGACTCCCGTTGCTCGTACACCTGAGTAGGTTGTATAGGGACTCCAAACATCGGGGGCACCTCCAGCCCAGCTGGTTGCACCAGCTCAAGAGTCGTGGTACTAGTTATGCTGGATGATGAGCAGCGTCGACTTGAGAGGTTTGGTAGACTCCAGCCTCCGACGTTTAGCGGTATAGAGGGAGAGGATACCCATGGTTTCTTGGATAAGTGCCAGAGGATGATTTGTACAGTAGGGATTCTTGAGACCAGTGGTGTGGCATTTACTACCTTTCAGTTTTCTGCGGCTGCCTTCACTTGGTGTGAGGCGTATGAGAGGTGTAGGCCTGTTGGTATTCTCTGTTCTCTTTTTAGAGAAGTATGTACCACAATCACTCCAAGAGAAGCTGCGTAGGCAGTTTGAGCAGCTACGTCAGGGGGAGATGACGGTGATGTAGTATGATATGTGGTTCTCTAAGTTAGCACGTCATGTGGTTTGGATGGTTCCCACAGACCGAGAGAGGATCAGGAGGTTTGTTGATGGCCTTACATACCAGCTTCGGATTCTCATGACTAGGGAGAGGGTGAACGGTACTACCTTCGAGGAGGTTGTTGATATCGCCCGTGAGATTGAGATGGTTCACCGGCAGGAGCGAGAGGAGAGGGAGGCTAAGAGGCCCCGGGGATCTGGTAGCTTTAGCAATGCTCCTTCGAGGGGTCAGTTCCAGTAGGGCAGAAGCCGTTTATTCAGGCAGGCTCATTCAGCTTGTCCAGTTTACCATGAAGCACCATCAGGTCATGGCTTTCATAGTTCTCATCAGGTCCACTCATCACTTAGTGCACTTCCAGCTCAGAGCTCGTCTCGTGCTCCATCAGTCCAGGGTTCTTCCATGCCAGGTCCTTCAACTAGTCATTCCGGTGCCAAGGGTTCCCTTTAGTCCCCATCTCCAGCACCGAGGAATTATTATGAGTGTGGAGAGTTTGGGAATATGAGGAGGTAGTGTCCTCGTCTTCATGATGGTCAGTCTCAGTAGAGGGATCAACCCTCGACTTCTGCTCTAGTTACTTTACCACCCGCGCAGCCAGCTAGGGGTGGAGGTCAGTCAGCCAGGGGCTGCCCTAGAGGGGGAGGTCGATCAGGCGGGGGTCAGGCTCATTTCTATGCCATTCTGGGTAGATCAGATGTTGCTGCTTCAGATGCCGTGATTTCAGGTATTGTTTCAGTCTGCCACAGAGATGCCTCTGTATTTTTTGACCTGGTTCCACCTTTTCTTATGTGTCATCATACTTTGATCGTTATTTGGGTACACCCTATGAGTTTCTTGATTTACCTGTTCATGTATTTACCCCGGTAGGCGATACTGTTTCTATAGACCGTGTGTACCGGTCGTGTGTGGTGACTATTGGGGGTCTGGAGACCCAAGTGGATCTGTTGTTATTGAGCATGGTGGTTTTTGATGTCATTTTGGGCATGGATTGGTTATCTCCATGTCGTGCTATTCTGGACTGTCATGCTAAGACAGTCACATTGGCTATGCCGGGTGCGCCACGAATCGAGTGGCGAGGTATGACTGATTATGTTCCTAGTAGAGTGATCTCTTTATTGAAGGCCCAATGTATGGGTGGGAAGGTTTGTCTTTCATATCTAGAGTTTGTGAGGGATGTCAGAGCTGAGGCTCCCAGTATTGATTCTATTCCAGTTGTGAGGGATTTTCCCGATGTGTTTCCTGCAGACCTGCTGTGCATGCCACCAGATAGGGATATCGATTTTGGTATTGATCTGGTGTCGGGCACTCAGCCCATTTCTATTCCGTCGTATCGTATGGTACCAGCAGAGTTAAAGGAGTTAAAAGAGCAGCTTTAGGAACTCCTTAATAAAGGGTTCATTCGGCCTAGTGTGTCACCTTAGGGTGGGCCGGTTCTATTTGTGAAGAAGAAGGATGGCACAATGAGAATGTGCATTGATTATAGGCAATTGAACAAGGTAACAATTAAGAACAAGTATCCTTTGCCTCGCATTGATGATTTATTCGACCAACTTTAGGGAGCGAGGGTGTTCTCCAAGATTGATCTTCTCTCAGGTTATCACCAACTGAAGAACAGGGATTCAGATATTCTTAAGACAACTTTCAGGACCCGATATGGTCATTATGAGTTCTTGGTGATGTCTTTTAGGCTGACCAACGCCCCAGCAGTGTTCATGCATTTGATGAACAGCGTGTTCCGGTCTTATCTTAACTCATTTGTCATAGTCTTCATTGATGATATTATGGTATATTCGCATAGTCAGGAGGAGCACATGGAGCATTTGAGAGTTATGTTGCAAAGATTGAGAGAGGAGAGGCTTTATGCAAAATTCTCCAAGTGTGAGTTTTGGCTCAGTTCAGTGGCTTTCATGGGGCACGTGGTGTCCAGCGAGGGTATTCAGGTTGATCAGAAGAAGATAGAGGCAGTTCAGAGTTGGCCCAGACCATCCTCAGCTATAGAGATTCGCAGCTTTCTTGGTTTGGTAGGCTATTATCGCCGGTTTGTTCAGGGATTCTCATCTATCACATCGCCCTTGACCAAGTTGACTTAGAAGGGTGCTTCATTTGTATGGTCGGACGAGTGTGAGAAGAGCTTTCGGAAGCTCAAGATAACTTTGACCACCGCTCCAGTGTTGGTTTTGCCATCATATTCAGGTTCATATACCATGTATTGTGATGCTTTGATAGTTGGGATTGGTTGTGTATTGATGCAGAAGGTAGATTTATTGCTTATGCTTCTCGTCAGTTGAAGCCCCATGAGAAGAACTACCCCGTTCATGACTTGGAGATGGCTGCCATAGTTCACACATTGAAGATTTGGAGGCATTACTTGTATGGTATATCTTGTGAGGTGTTCACTGATCATCACAGTATTCAGCATTTGTTCAAGCAAAAGGATCTTAATTTGAGGCAATGGAGATGGTTGGAGTTTCTTAAAGATTATGATATCACTATATTGTACCATTCGGGAAAGGCTAATGTGATGGCTGATGGTTTAAGCCGAAAGGTAGTGAGCATGGGAAGTTTGGCATATATCCCAGTTGGGGAGAGACCTCTTGCATTAGATGTTCAGACCTTGGCCAATCGGTTCGTGAAGTTAGATGTTTTGGAGCCCAGTCGGGTATTGGCTTGTGTGGTTTATCGGTATTCCTTATATGATCGCATCAGAGTGCGCCAATATGATGATCCGCATTTGCTCGTCCTTAGGGACAGAGTTCAGCATGGTGATGCCAGAGATGTGACCATTGGTGATGATGGGGTGTTGAGGATGCAGGGTCAGATTTGCGTGCCCAATGTAGATAGGCTTCAGGGGTTGATTCTGGAGGAGGCTCATAGCTCGCGGTATTCCATTCATCCGAGTACAGCGAAGATGTATCAGGATTTAAGGCAGCACTACTAGTGGAGAAGAATGAAGAAGGTATTGTGGGATTCGTAGCTCGGTGTCTCAATTATCAGTAGGTGAATATGAGCATCAGAGACGGGGTGGTTTGCTTCAGCAGATGGATATTCCCGAGTGGAAGTGGGAGAGGATCACTATGGACTTTGTTGTTGGACTTCCATGGACTTTGAAGAAGTTCAACGCTATTTGGATGATTGTGGATCGGCTGACCAAATCCGCGCATTTCATTCCTTTGGGTACTACCTATTCCTCAAAGCGGTTGGCAGAGATCTATATCCCGGAGATTGTTCATTTTCATGGTGTCCCAATTTCCATCATCTCAGATAGGGGCACTCAGTTTACATCATAGTTTTGGAGGTTTGTGCAGCGAGAGTTGGGTACTTAGGTGGAGTTGAGCACAGTTTTTCATCCTGAGATGGAAGGGTAGTCCAAACGTACTATTCAGATATTGGAGGACATGTTGCGTGCTTGTGTCATTGATTTCGGAGGGTCATGGGATCAGTTTCTACTGCTTGCAGAGTTTTCTTATAACAACATCTACTAGTCGAGTATTCAGATAGCTCCATATGAGGCTTTGTATGGGAGGCGGTGTAGATCTCCAGTTGGTTGGTTTGAGCCCGGTGAGGCTAGGGTATTGGGGATTGATTTGGTACAGGATGCTTTGGAGAAGGTGAAGGTGATTCAGGAGAGGCTTTGTACAGCGCAGTCGCGGCAAAAAAGTTATGCTGACAGGAAGGTTCGAGATGTGTCCTACATGGTTGGCGAGAAGGTTCTATTGAAGGTTTCGCCCATGAAGGGTGTTATGAGATTTGGAAAGAAAGGGAAATTGAGTCCGCGATTCATTGGGCCTTTTAAGGTGCTTCGGAGGATTGGGGAGGTGGCTTACAAGCTTGCTTTGCCATCCAGCTTGTCGAGTGTGCATCCAGTATTTCATGTTTCTATGCTCCAGAAGTATATTGGGGACCCATCTCATGTTTTGGATTTCAGCACGATTTAGTTGGATGATTATTTGACTTATGATGTGGAGCCAGTAGCTATTTTGGGTCGTCAGGTTCGAAAGTTGAGGTCAAAGGATATAGCTTTAGTGAATGTACAATGGAGAGGTTGGCCCGTGGAGGAGGCTACCTGGTAGACTGAGCGGGAGATGTATAGCATATATCTTCACCTGTTTGAGGCTTCAGGTATGTTTCTTGATTCATTCGCGGATGAACGTTTGTTTAAGTTGGGGAGGATGTGACGACCCGACCAGTTGTCTCATGAGTTATCGCTCCGTTTTCTCCATTTCTGCTTCTTTATGTTTTGTTATCTGTGTTTTATGGTATCGGGTTGGTTAGATCGAGTCTGGAATGATTTTGGTAAGATTTGAGACACTTAGTCTCTTTTAAGGAAGTTTGAGTTGGAAAAGTCAATCGGATGTTGACATGTGTGTTAGAGGGATCGGATGTGAGTTTCGATGGTTCGGTTAGTTTTGGGAGGTGATTTATGACTTAGGAGTGTGATCGGAATGAGTTTCGGAGGTTTGGAGTAGTTTTAGGCTTGAATTGGCAAAGTTGATATTTTGGCGATTTTCGATTGATAGGCGAGATTTTGATATAAGGGTCAGAATAGAATTGTGAGAGTTGCAGTAGCTCCGTCTTGTCATTTGGGATGTGTGTGCAAATTTTCAGGTCATTCGGACGTGGTTTGGTTGGGTTTTTGATCAAAAGCGAAATTCGGAAGAAATGAATCAAATTTCCGTGTATTTGACATTGATGGCATTTCCGCACGAAATTGATACAATCATGCTCCATAGTGAGCCAATAATACCCTGCTCGAAGAATCTTCTTCGCCAATACATATCCGCTCATATGTGACCCACAAACTCCAGCATGTACCTCTGTCATAACTGTCGTGGCTTGACCGGCATCTATACATCTCAACAATCCCAAATCTGGGGTTCTTTTGTACAACACTCCTCCACTGAAGAAGAAACCGTTTGACAATCGCCGAATGGCTCTTTTTTGATCTCCGGTGGCCTGCTCCGGGTATATCCCCATCCTGAGGTACTCTTTGACGTCATAAAACCATGGCTCGTCATCCACTTCTTCCTCTATCATGTTGCAATAGGCATACTGATCACGAACCTGGATGTGCAACGGGTCAACATGAATTTTGTCTGGGTGGTGCAACATTGATGCTAAAGTGGCCAATGCATCGGCAACCTTATTGTGAACTCTTGGGATGTGTCTGAACTCCACTGATCGAAATCGCTTGCTCAGATCGTGCAAATATTGTCGATATAGTATGAGCTTCAAATCCCGTATTTCCCATTCACCCTGAATCTGATGCACCAGGAGGTCCGAGTCCCCCAAGACCAAGACGTCCTGGACATCCATGTCTGCAGCTAATCGCAAACCCAAAATTCATGCCTCATATTCAGCCATGTTGTTGGTACAATAGAAACGCAGTTGAGCTATAACAGGATAATGATGTCCTGTTTCAGAAATAAGCACTACTCCTATTCCAACTCCTTTCGCATTTGCAACTCCATCAAAGAAAATCTTCCAACCTGGTTCCTCAGGTAATTCCAACTCATCTATATTCATTACTTCCTCATCAGGAAAATACGTCCTCAACAGCTCGTCACATAGACGATGTCAAACTCCGTGAGTAATATTTGCCATTTTGCTAACCTTCCTGTGGGCATAGGCTTCTGGAAAATATACTTTAACGGATCCAAACGGGAAATGAGATAAGTAGTATATGAGGATAAATAATGCTTCAATTTTTGGGCCACCCAAGTTAGGGCGCAACATGTCTTCTCGAGTTGAGTGTACTTAACCTCATATACTATAAACTTCTTGCTGAGATAATAGATGGCTTGCTCTTTTCTTCCTGTAATGTCGTGTTGCTCCAACACGCAACCAAACGAATTCTCCAAGACCGTTAGATAAAGAATTAATGGTCTTCCTTGCTCAGGGGGAAACAATACAGGTGGATTTGATAAATATTTTTTGATCTGGTCGAATGCCTCCTGGCATTCCGCTGTCCATCCTATTGCAGCATCCTTCTTCAACAACCGAAATGGGTTCACAGGTTGCTGTGAGTTGAGCAATAAATCTGCTGATGTAATTCAACCTTCCCAACAGACTCATTACTTCTGTCTTGTTCTTCGTCGGTGGCAACTCTTGGATAGATTTGATTTTTGATGGATCCAGTTCAACACCTCGCCGACTGACAATGAATCCCAATAGCTTCCCAGATGGAACACCAAATGCGCATTTGGCCGGGTTGATCTTAATATCATACCTTCGAAGTCTTTGAAAGAACTTCCTTAGGTCTGCTACGTGGTCTTCCTGATGCTTGGACTTTATGATTACATCGTCTACGTACACTTCAATTTCTTTGTGGATGATGTCATGAAACACAGTAGTCATTGCTCTCATGTACGTTGCCCCTGTGTTCTTTAGACCAAAAGGCATTACCCGATAGCAATAAGTTCCCCATGGCGTAATGAATGCCGTTTTTTCTGCATCTTCTTCATCCATTAGAATCTGATGATATCCAGCATAGCAATCTACAAATGACCCGATCTCGCATTTGGCACAATTATCGATCAAGATATGGATGTTGGGCAAAGGAAAGTTATCCTTTGGACTTGCCCTGTTCAGGTTACGATAATCGACGCATACTCTGATCTTTATATCTTTCTTTGGCACCGGCACCACATTAGCCAACCAGTTAGGATATCGAGTGACCCGAATAACCTTCGCCTGCAGTTGCTTGGTTACTTATTCTTTAATTTTCACACTCATATCCATTTTGAACTTTCTTAACTTCTGCTTGACGGGAAGGCATGCTGGGTCAGTAGGCAATTTGTGAACCACTAGGTTGGTGCTTAAACCCGACATGTCATCATACGACCATGCGAAAACATCTTTAAATTCAATGAGCACTTTGATTAGTTACTCCCTGATGTTTGGCTCAATGTGGATGCTTATTTTAGTTTCCCTGATTTCATCTGCATCCCCTAAATTGATGGCTTCTGTGTCATTCAAGTTGGGCTTGGATATTTCCTCAAACTGGCTTAACTCTTGGTTTATCTCCTCAAAAGCCTCATCCTCATCGTATTTCGACTCATCATCACAATCGGCCTCTTGCGCAATTAATTCGGAATAAGATTGATTATTTAGACTGGGTTGAATATCCATCGTGCATGCCATGTCATTAGAATCAGTATAACGAGAACTGTTCAGAAAGAAAAGAAAAGGAAAAAAAAATTAAAATGACACAAAATAAGGAAAGAAAATTTTACTTCATAAAAATATGGGATAACATAGTTTCACACTTTGCCAAATACAAAATAGAACTGGATTACAACTCAAAACAACAAAAAGAAAAATCAGAGCCCACTACCAAGACTCCCTCCTGGTAGGAAGAGGAGTAGCTGTCCAATTATTGATATTGGCCTTTGGACCCACAAATTGTACTTCTGCTCTACTAGAGCCTTCTCCTGTTTCCACCATGTTGACATCACCGAACATCCTTGCAAAGCTTTCGTTTAAATCTCCATCTGGCCCGATCAGTGGTCCGAGAACTTTCGGGACTGACAACTTTCTGGTACTTGCTCGAACAAAGGATCTAGACAGGCGCGGGATTGGCTTGGGAAGAACCCAAACTTTCTTCTTTATCTTGCGGGCATGTCTCACATCTGCTGCAGTGGGCTTGAATCCCAACCCAAAGGTCTCTACATTCTTGGGCAAAGAGATAGGTTGAACAATACCTTGAAGCTCAACCCCAGACCTTTTCCTGGCACGAACCCATTGCTCAACATCTCTGAAACTATCATGACGGTTGCCGAAGCTATCCTGGGGTGTGGAATGCTTTTACCCTCGGGGATCTTGTTTGCTGACACTGCATCAAAAATCTGGTAAACCCAGGGACCTTTGTCATCGTTGGTTTCTATGAATGACACAATGACTCCTCCCATGGTGTGCGCAGTGTCTTCCCCATGTAGCACGACATCTTGTCTGTCCCACTCAAACTTGACCATTTGATGCAATGTGGATGGTACTGCTTTGGTCGCGTGGATCCACGGTCGTCCCAACAAAAGGTTATAAGATACCGTGACATCCAATACCTGGAACTCCATAGTAAACTCGACCGGGCCGATGGTCACCTCGAGTATAATATCCCCCACGGTGTCTGTTCCACTTCCGTCAAATCCTCGGACACAAATGTTGTTCTTGTGGATTCTATCATGGTCAATCTTTAACTGGTTCAATGTGGATAATGGACAAATATTGGCACTTGAACCGTTATCCACCAATGCCCGAGAAACTGCCAAATCTTCACATTTGACAGTCAAGTAGAGAGCTTTATTATGTTCCGTGCCCTCCATTGGCAAGTCATCATCAGAGAATGTTACCCTGTTTATCTCAAAAATTTTGTTGGCAATTGTTTCAAGGTGGTTCACTGAAATTTCATTGGGCACATGAGCTTCATTTAGTATCTTCATCAGGGCCCGGTGATGCTCGTCTGAATGGATCAATAGTGATAGCAACGAAATCTGAGCCGGTGTTTTCTTCAATTGTTCAACAACGGAATAATCCTGTATTTTCATCTTTTTCAGGAATTCATCCGCCTCTTCCTCTGACACAGGTTTCTTTGTTACTGCTGGATTGGACCTTCTCAATTCCATGGGAGCAAAACACCGTCCCGATCGAGTTAGTCCCTGCACCTCACAACTATCCTCCTCCACCTGCTTTCCCTTGTACATTACCACTGCTTTTTCATACTTCCAAGGCACGGCCTTGCTATCAATCACGGGTAATTAGACTACCGGCTTTATGATGACCGGTTCCCTGCAAACCCCCTTCACAACAACCACGGGTGCAGATGATACCCCTTATATTACCAATTTGGCTAGTTCTGGTTCTCTTGCAGCGGCAGATAGATTATTCCCTAATATCACCACTGGCTTGACATCCTCCCCTTTTACCTGTACCCCTGCTTCCCCATCGATCGATTTTACTTTCGGAGTGGCACGTATCATCATCACTGTCTGTGAGGGTTTCTTTGACTCCCCTCCTTCGTGCACCAGCTCAATCATGTGGGTGTCATGATGTGTCGGCAACGGGTTCTGGTTAATATTGGGTACCTCCGGTGCTTGTACCTCGATCTTGTTGGCATCAATAAGATCTTGTATCGCATGTTTCAGCTTCCAACATTTCTCGGTATCATGTCCGGGAGCTCCTAAACAATATTCACACTTACCGAGTGATCCATATTTTGGGAAGAGGATTCGGCAACCTAGGCTCAATAGGATTCAATAAACCCAACTGCCTTATCTTGTGGAACACGGCAGTATAGGTTTCTCCCAACTCAGTAAAGTTTCTTTGCCTCTGTACCCTTTTATTTCTGAAAGCCTGATTCCCTCGAAAACTTGGCCCTCCGGGATTCCTGTAGGCTCTTGGTGGTGGATAGGTGTTTTGTGGGGGTGGATAAGTGTTTTGGGGAGCCGGCGCACGCCATTGCGGGCGAGCTGGCGGCTGAGTATATGTCTGGGCTTGATGGACAGATAGACGTGGTTCTTGTGGATAGTAGGGTTGTGGTGGGTAATTTGGGTAGTGGGGTCTGGGTTGGTAATAAGGGGAAGGACCTCTAGATCTGGACCAATTGCCTACTTCTATTGTCATGACCTCTTCTCTTCTTTTCTTTCCGAGCGCACCTCCCATGCCGCTCTGAATGGCCTGAGTCGTCACCTTAATTGCCGAGTAACTTAGGATCTTATTGGATTTAAGTCCCTCTTCTATCATGCTTCCCATTTTCACCACTTTATTGAAGGATTTGCCAACTGATGTCACCGAAGTAAGTTGGCTCTAGAGTTTGTAGAAAGTAATCTACCATTTCCCCCTCTCTCATCGGAGGATCAACTCTGGCTGCCTGTTCCCTCCATCGGAAACCAAATTCCCGGAAGCTCTCCCCAGATTTCTTTTCGAGCTTTAGCAATGTGAGACGGTCTGGGACTATCTCAAGGTTGTATTGGAAATGCCCGGCAAAAACCTGTGCCAGATCATCCCAGGTGTACCACCTGCTCGGATCCTGCCTCGTATACCACTCCAATGCAGACCCGCTCAAACTTTGACTGAAGTATGCTATCAGCAATTCATCTTTTCCCCCTGCTCCCCTCATTTTGCTGCAAAAACCCCGCAGATGTACCATAGGATCGCCATGCCCTTCGTACAAATCGAACTTGGGCATCTTGAACCTTGCTGGTAATTAGACGTCAAGGAAAGGGCATAGATCCTTGTATGCCACGCTGACCTGGTTGCCTAACCCGTGTATGTTCCTGAAGTACTGCTCCAGGCTTTTAAATTTCTGCATCACCTCATCCTGCTCTGGGCTCTTTGCCGGCTTTTCAATCTCTGTCGGGACCTCAAAGCGGGGATTATAGGTATGTGGCTCGGGTGCTTTGAATGTGAGTCCAGGGGGTAATATTGTGTGTCGTGAGCCTGAAACAGCGGCTCACTGGATGATCTGTGCAATGGGGCTGGGGGAGGCGCCACAAAGACGGGAACATTTGGTGGAGGAGGGTTTTGACTGGGTGATGGAGCTTGGGGATCATAGGCCTCTCTTCCCTGATAGTAGTGATGGCTCGGGAAACTCGTTGAAGGACCGGGAGAGGGGTATTCCGGTGTGTTTACTGGTTGGAGGGTAGGAGTAACGGGTAGTTCCTGCCCTTTCTGGGCTCTAGCTAAGGCTATCTGCATTTCATTCATTTCTAGCCTCATTTTTTCCATTTTCTCCAAGGCTTCTTTCAACATTTGATTTGCTGTTTTTTCTGACTCCACACTGTTGTCTGAACCAGTCATGCTTTCTGGAACGAGACCCTTCGATCTTGTATGGTAAGGGTAATTTGCCAGAACGTTCTAACGAGCTAACTCTTATTCTCTGATATAGAACAACAAACTTGTTAGCGTTAGAATTAACACATATGGTCATTTCACATTTGGAGAATGCAATGTTCCTAGGCAATTTAACCATTTCTAGTATGTGTTTGCTTGGATTGCATACATCATTCCGGCTTACCCTTTCCTTTTATTGAATTCTTTTATTTATAACAATTCTTTTAGTGATGGTCGAATCTTATGTGGATTGCCTACGTATCATGTCCCTGCATGAATCAGACCGAGCGTAGTTCTGTGCCATAAGTAAAACAAAGTCCCAATTTTATTTTTATTACCCAAATATGCTATTACAAGCCATCATTTGAAAGAAAAACAAACGAAAATACAGACTCCATACTTTTAAGAATGTTTGAAGAGAACATAAGGGTGGACAACAGACTCTGAAAAACAAACAAGTGCAGGATTTAACTAGGGATACATTAAAGCCTTGAATTTTGGTGCTCGCGAGGCATCGTTCGGCCTTTCCGCGGGCTTTGGTGCCCGGCCTCTTTGCAAGCTTTTTAATTCCTCCATGATCCGGTAGACATAACCCATGACTGAGGCAAAAAGGATATCCCGGGGCATTTCTTCACATGTTAGGCACTTCGTGGTGATGTAGCGCCCAATCTCATTGATCCTACCCCTGATTCTATCCCTTTCTATGCACAACTATTCTATTCGTTGATTCTTTAGTCCCAATATTCGAGTATTGTCAATGAGTTGATCTTGGAACTTCTCCATTTGTTCTTCCATTCGGGCTATTGACTCATAGCAGCGTTCCCTATCTGTTTTAGTATCCCGGGCTTGTTTAAGGACCCGATCACTGAGAGTGGAATTTATTTCTCTCAATGTTGTAACACTCATTTCATAATCCCTTTTCACTTGCCATAGGTGCTTTTTCTGTGCTGCTGTAACTTTTGCCCACCTAGCCCACATTCTTGCTATACAAGCCTCGGATCTCTCCAAGTCTTCTCGGCTTTTGCTGACTTGATTTCTCAATTCTGCTATCAAACTTTCATCAAAGCGACATTTCTGTTGGTCGCTATTACTCTTACTGACTTGGCGAATTTGGGCTTTCAGTGCCTGGTTTTCTTTGGCTAATTTGTTCTTTTCACCCTGCTCCGAGGCTACTTGCGCGTTCTTTTCAAACATAAGCCTTTCAACTTGTCGCTTCAGCTTTCTGATTTCAGCCCGGTAACCTTCCTCTCTCACTAACCAGCCCCACTGTTCCTGCGAATCATCCGTAAATTGTTGGAGGTGAGCTCTTTTAGCAGGTCTCTGATGAATCTAGAACCTTTCCCGAACCAAACATCGTACTTTGGGTCTACCTCACCCTTAGCCAGTTCTCGAACCATAGTCTTGTGCTCAAGGAATCTACATTCGTGCCACAACTTTCTAATTTTTCCTTCGGGGAACACGACTCCTGAACTCAACTCAATGGCATGCTTGCTTAGATCCTCATCAGTGGGAATTACCTGAAATATTCCTAGTTGGCGCAGTACCCGATGAGGAGCATATGGTTGGATACTGCGAACTCCCATCAAAAGAATATGACATTTCTCGACCGTCATGTATATTACCTTAGTATCAGGCAACCACCCAAATGCCCATTCAATTTGGTCGGCTGTTGTTGTCCTTAATCGTGCAAGCCATGCTTCGACACCTTCAGGGAATACAATGCCTATCATCCGTTTCTCAAAACCACTAATACAATTTTGTTTGGTCAACCCGTGATACATGTATCCTACTCGGTGACAAAGGTGTTCTTGCATCCACAGCTGGAGTAACAGATTGCATCCTTGGAAGAAATTGCCTCCTTTTTGGCATATAGTTAAGGCTCGGTAGATTTCGGACAAAACCAAAGGGACCACAGTACTGTTAGTTTTCTTGATTGCAACATCAGCCATCCCTACAAGGCCTATCTCTATTTTCTTATCTTTGCGTGGACAAACCACGACCCCCAGAAATGCTGTTATGAATGCCAAAGTACGTCTCGCCTCCCACTTGTTCCTGTTTCCAGCATGAGTTAATCCGAGATTCGGCTCTTCAATACCTCGAGGAACACCATACCATTGATATAAGAATTGGAGAGCACAACACCCTTTCGACAAGTCATCATTTTGCACCTTCCGACTAATATTTAGCAAATCCAAAAACCCATGCGGAGATACCGGTCTTGGTGAAAGCAAATATTGCCCCCTTAATTTCCCATTCATTCCCGCATATCCTGCGATTTCTTCTAGCGTAGGTGAAAGTTCAAAGTCGACAAAACGGAATACATTGCGGGTGGGGTCCCAGAATGGTATTAGAGCCTCGATGATATCTGTCGTTGGCTTGATATTCAACAAATCGACAAAACCTCCCAAAACTCTTTCCACTATCTTTTTACTATCATTTTCAATATCATTCCACCACATGTAGAGTTGCAAAGGGACCTCGCTACAGACTGAGAACGGTTCATTTTGACTTGTGCTCATCCTGCACATTTATTATGGTGATTAAAGAAGGAAAAACTTTTATTTGACTCAAAACTATCTATATCCCTAATGACTCGGCTTTCAAATACGGCCTTTGAGGACGAAGATTTTTTTTTTTGAAAAGTAAGACGTCTAAAGAAATATTTTTGAATTTTAACTTTTTTTAACATTTCCGAGATTCAGAAGCAGGTCAACATGCAATACCGAGCAAATAAATGCACATAAAACAAATAAGATGCATCAGGATGGTCTTTATTTCAGGTTTCTAGCCCTAGACGGACCCAACCCCTGTGTTGAGTCCCCTAAGTCAAAATGCACATGATGCAAATAAGCGTTCCTATTAGGGATCCGGCATGAGGCTGAGTTATTCTAGGTTCAGAACCCGGGTGTTTTTTCTAGACCTGGCATACCCGAGCGGACAGCTCGAGCCGAGGGGGAGGCAGCGTACCGGGAATACAGAAGCTTCACCGGCTTTGCAACTTATCCAACCTCGTTCTAAATTGGGTTTTAGACACTATACAGAAAAGAAGTCATACGAAGTGCACCCTTCTTCATGATTTAGAAGACTTAGAGAGGAGATGAGTTTCGGCACAGTTTATATACAGTTCACATAATATTAAAGCGGTAAAAGCAGTCAATTAGCACATTAAGCACAGATCATGTAACAAAATCAAACAAAGTCAAATACAACAATTATTCCGAGCTCGAATTCTGAACCCTGAACCAAATATTCTGGGTCATTGTCCCCAGCAGAGTCGCCAGAGCTGTCACACCTCCTTTTTCCGTCCCCGCGAAGGGTGAAGGAGTTTTTTCCAATTAAAGGACAATCGAAACGGGATTTGTTTGTTTATTTCAGAGTCGCCACTTGGGAGATTTAGGGTGTCCCAAGTCACCAATTTAATCCCGAATCGAGGAAAAGAATGACTCCATATTACAGTCCGCGAACCAGAAATCCGGATAAGGAATTCTGTTAACCCGGGAGAAGGTGTTAGGCATTCCCGAGTTCCGTATTTCTAGCACGGTCGCTCAACTATCATGTTTAGCTTATTTATCTGATTTTAATACATGGCGTAGCTCATGTGCCGATTTTAACTTTAACCGCTTTTATGAAAATTGAACGTCGTTTGGGACATGTCTTTGGATTGCGCCGCATGAAATGAACCCGCAATCCTGAACACATCTGATTCGACGTTTTGGAATTTGGATTTGGGTCGCATGAAATGCACACCCGATTTTAAGAAGGTGAGATTATTAAGCACGCGCCTAAAGAGACTATCGTGTTATTATTTTGGGAAAAAGACCGTGAAATTCGCTAAGCGGCCGATCCCGAGTTCTAAGTAATTAATATATACATTTGTGAGGGCCCCGCAATTTGTAATTTTGTTTTTTGGCGAGGCACGCCTCATTTATTTTAAAGGGTAATCTTAGAGTGAGTCCATTCTTCTAATTAAATTCGTCTCTAAAGATGAAAGAGAAAAAGTCCTAATTAATTACATGCTTAAACGGGCCGTTGTTTATTATTTACTAACTTACGACCATTGTTGACGACAAATAAACATCACCAAAATTGAAATTGTAAATAAAGTACAAAATTGACAAGTAGTATTTTTCGAAAGAAACTAAACATCTTATAACTATCCTAAGCCCATTTTGTTAAATGAACAAACCATGGGTATTAATTACTTACAAATATTGGCAACTAGAATTAACCTTAATTACTAATGCTCTTTCGAAAAAATATTGAACTCCAATATTAACTCATTTTTTACTCGACTCATGCCTATTGAATTAATGTTCTTAGCCTTGCTATATTGATTCACTCTTCAAATATGCTAAACCCGCTAACTTTACAAGTTAAGGATCCCCATGTTTGCCTAAAATTTGTGGGTCTTTGTTACTTAAAGATTCAACAACTATAAAATTGCGAATTACTTCTATTCCAATGTCTGCGAGTTCAAAGCTAGATTTTTGTTAACTGACCAATATCAAATTGATATCCTACATGGATTATTTACCAAAATGATTCCGAACTAAGGTATTTGATAACACGCATTAACAAAACTGACATTATTTAACTATGAAACTCACGCGAAACTTACAAGTTCAAAAACCTACATCTTACTCAAATTGAACACACATATTATACTAATTGATGCTCATACCTTTCAAAGAATTCAGTTCCACAATCTAATGTTACTTATCGATTATTGCTAACAAAATGATCTTATAAAAGAAACAATCATACTTATACAAATGTCTAACATTCATTTAACAAAAAACACATAATTAAAGTCTATCTAAGATACAAATCTTCTATAACTAAACATGCTAAAATTCTACCATCTCATTTCATCTTCAAAGCGTACATCAAAATGGTTTGTAGAAGTGTACTTGGTATGGACACAAGAAGAAAAGAGAAAGATCAGCAGGAAGTGTGCAACAACAACAATGCAACAGTAACAGCACAGGAATACACAGAACAGCTCCGATACAAATAGCGGCAGAAACTCAAGAGCCAGATTCAGATACCAAACAGAAAACTTGAAAACCAAATAGAAACCCAGAAATTCAAACGAAACAACACTCCAACTTAAAGAAAAACTAGGAAAGCCAATCCGAAAATCAGTAGTACCAAATGCAAACCATGGAAGCAGTAATAGAATTCTGATTTTCAGCCGTAAAGAAAGGCTTCACTTTTAGTCTTTAACTCTCAAAGAATCAATTTTTAGTTCTGAAAAATCAATTCTTTCTTAATTTAAACTCTGAAAAATTTTCTTTTCTGTTCCCGATCCCTTTCCCTCCAATTCCCTCTTATATAAATCTGCCCCCCTCCTTTTTCCAGATTAGTGCCCGACCCCTTTTTGCTTTTCAAAAACAGATTTCTCCACTCAAATGGCACTAAGTCTGCATTTTCAATTAATCAAACTCCCCATTTCCTGTTGTCCCCCACTAATGTATTAATTAATAACCCCATTAACAAAGCACTAATACCAAAATAAGAACTTAACTGTTTCAATCCCAAATTGCCCCCTGAAAACCCTTAATATTACTGCCCCCTAATACAATAAACTACTTCATTACAACTTTTAACTCTGAAATTCTATTTAATCTAACAGTTATCTAAGATTACTTCTGGCCAACAGCTATAACCAATTCAGATTATTCAACTCACACAACATTTCACACTAGGACTCAAATCAGATTGAGTAGCATCAGAATAGGGATCAAGAAATAGCTATATTGGATTAACTAGAATAACAATTGTCATATATATACAAATCCTAGATACAGAATATTGTAAACACTTTGAATGGAAATATATGCAAAAGATGGTGAATAATTAAGAGAAAAAGGATCAAACACAACACACATGAGACCACTCGGACAATATTATCAACAGGATGCCAAGTGACTCAAATTATATGAACGACCTATTCAATTAATCGATTATATATTACAATTGACACTTAAACAAATCAGTAACAAAGCAACTATCAAACAGTGTTATTGACGAACTTATAGACTAACAGAGAATTAATTAAGCGATGCAATTTAGGATCAATTTCACAATTTATAACACATACAGTTAAGGCGACTATAAATAATAGACAGAATCAGACCAAATAAAAGGTCCTTTGAATATGAATAGAGTCAATTTGACTAAAAACAATCAAAATCAACACAGTAAATAAACAGATACGTAAATAATGAAAACAAAACGCGAAGGAAAGAAAGAAAATACCTCATATACCCGGACTATACAGACTTAGTTATCGAAATTCTGATTCGGACAATTTGAGGTTGAACAGACCTTAGTCGAAGTGTTCTCAACTGAAAACACTTTGATTAAGGTCGATTAGACCCCAACCTTCTATTCAATTTGGGTAGATTCCATGATTTGGGATTTTTAGGGTTCTTGAAGGTCTAATTTGGGGCTTGATCACTTCTGGTCAGATTCGAACCAAACCAAGTTTTGTTTGGTTACAAGTGAGGTCAGGAGAGTGACTGGTGGGATTTTGGGGTACATTAGGGTAGTTTTAGGTTTTTCTCGAATCTTCGAATGAAGATTCGAGCAGTTCCAGGAAGATTCGACCTAAACTACTACCGGATCCATAACGAGGATGGTCAGGAGAAACCATGTTGTTGATTTGGAAGCCATCGGAGAAGGTTGGGTTTTCAGGCCAACCTTCGATTTAAGATTCGAAGAGTTGGGACTTGATTCGAGGGGAGTTATGGTGATGGTTGGAAAGAGAAGGTCGAGGTGATTCAGGGGTGTGAAGATGGTGGCCGACGGCGTAGTTGTCACTGGGTTTCAGGCGAAGGGGAGCTAGGGCGGCTAGGGTTTGGGGGGCATCGTCTTAGAGACGATGATGAACAGGAAGATGGGGGGGGTGTTTGGTTAGGGGCTGGGTTAAGAGATTGAATTTATATAGGGGTGGGGTGGTTTGATCTCGGTCGTTCGATCAAGAGAGATCAATGGCCTAGAACAACTTGCCTAAAACGACGTCGTTTCAACTTAGCCGGGGCTGAACTGGACCGTTTGATTGAGACAAATCAACGACTCAGATTTGAGACGCCAATACGGCATTGTTTGGATTAATTGCAGGTGGACTGGATTTGACCGGGTCTTTTGGAATGTTTGGGCCTGATTTTTGGGTCTAAATTTCTGGCCCAGATCTGATTGGCCCTATATTTTAACTCTTTTCATTTTCTTCTTTTAATTAAAAATTCCTAATTAAATTGTAAAAAATAAAAATAACACTACACAAATATTTATTAATATTTACAATAATTAACACACAAATTAAAACCTTAAAATAAAATCACATAATGACAACAGATAAAATAAAACGCATATTTTTGTGATTTTCTTTTATAGAGCAAACTGACAGTTTTAATTAATTCCTAAATGCATAATTAAATCCTAAATATGCATACAACATGTATTTTTATATTTTTGTTTTCGTATTTTCAATTAACTACAACAAGGTAAACATTTACGGACAAAACACAAATAATTATCCAAACATGCCACATAGATCCTAAAAAAAATTGTACATCAAGAGAATTTTATTTTATTTTTTGATTTCTTTTGGAGTAGTTTTCGTGAAGCAAAAATCACGTGCTCATAACTATCGACTCAGAATTGAGGCTGGTATTGTGGAATTAAATGATTGAAGCAAGGCTGGTTCTTGATATTTCTATCTCTCTATTGTTATTGTTCATTGTTTTGGAGAGGGAGAGTGTAAAAGCACGAAGGGTGATGTCACACACTATTTTTGTGAGTGACTGATAACGCACGAAGGGTGATGCCGTGCCATATTCTATGAGTGATAATGCATGAAGGGTGATGCCGTGCAATATTATGAGAGAGTGTTAATGCACGACAGGTGATTCCGTGCCATATTCTGTGAGTGATAATGCACGAAGGGTGATGCCGTGCCATGTTATGAGAGAGTTAATGCATGAAGGGTGATGCCGTGCCATATTCTGTGAGTGATAATGCACAAAGGGTGATGCCGTGCCATATTATGAGAGAGTTAATGTACGAAGGGTGATGTCGTACCTTTGCTATTATTTCTTATGATGAGAGTGAGAGTAAAAGCACGAAGGTTGATGCCATGCACTTGTTTTGCGATGTTATTGCTTACGTTTGTGCAAAGCATATTATTTACTGCATTTCTTTACTATTACTATTTTTAGGATCTGATATTCCCCTAAGCATGTTTTCCCCCTTTCCGTTATAATCTGCTTAGTTTTCATTTGTTTTTATTTTCTTGTATATGATTTAACTGCATAGGTTCATGTTATTGTCGTGTCCTAGCCTCGTCACTACTTTGCCGAGGTTAGGCTCGACACTTACTAGTATATGAGGTCGGTTGTACTGATACTGCACTCTGCACTTTCTGTACAGATTTGGTAATGGACCGTGTTGATCGGAGTTGAGGTGCTGCCTTCAGTCCTACAATAGACCCAAGGTAGATCTGCTGGTATTCGCAGACCCTGGAGTCCCCTTCCAGTTATCCTAGTTTACTATTTTTACTTTAATTCAAAGACAATTGTATTTCCTTTCAGCCAGTACTTGTAGTGACTCTTAAAAGTTCGTGAATTGTGACACCAGTTTCTGGGCAGTCGTGTACAAGTATTTGGGTAGTTATAAACTTCCGCACTTTATTAATTTGTGATGTTTTAAATTAATGTCATCTAGTGAATTGCTTAACGGGTTAGCATATTTAATTTATGCATCTTAGCTTACCTAGCAACTAAAAGGTTAGGCGGCATCACGATCTCGACGGGGGGAAGCCCTGATCGTGACAAGTTGGTACCAGAGCACTAGGTTGCCTAGGTTTCATAATTTACGAACAAGCTAGGTAGAGTCTGAGGGATCGGTACGGAGACATCTGTGCTTATCCCCTAGAGGCTACAGAGTTTAGGAACAAATTCACTTCTATTCTTTTCTATCGTGTGATTTGATTCCTCAATGCTAATTGAACACTCTACTCTTGTCCTTTCACAGATGGCGAGAACACATACCGCTTCATCGGCTGATCAACAACCCGAGCCCCCAGTAGCAGCTCCTACGAGGGGCAGGGGCAGGGCTCAGCCCAGAGCTTGAGCAGCAGCACTAGCGGCGGAACCTCAAGTAGAGTTTGATGAGGAGGCTCCAGCTTATACCGTTCCAGCAGGGCCAGCTCAGGTCCCGGAGGGGTTCATAGCCACCCTAGTGCTTCAGGATGTTTTGGTCCATCTAGTGGACCTTATAGAGAGTGTAGCTCAGACCGGCATATTTCCTGTAGCACCAACTATCTCTCAGGCTAGGGGAGGAGCACAGACTCCCACTACCCATACTCTGGAGCATATGGCTCCTCAGTTTCAGACTGCGACAGCTCAGCCAGTTAGAGTAGTTTAGCCCGCTATTGCGGCACAACCCGCTGGTGGATCCGTCCTATCTTTTGAGGCTTTGTTGAGGTTGGACAAGTTCACCAAGCTTTTTCCGGTTCATTATAGTGGGGCAGCTTCTAAGGACCCACAGGATTATCTTGGCCGTTGCCATGAGGTGTTACAGAACATGGGGATAGTGGAGACCCATGGGGTCAACTTTGCTGTATTCCAGATGATAGGGTCTTCCAAGAGATGGTAGAATGATTTTGTGTTGACTAGACCAGCTGGGTCGCCTGCCTTGACTTGGGACCAGTTCTCTCAGCTATTTCTCGAGAAGTTCCTTCCTGTTACTTAGAGAGAGGACTATCGCAGGCGGTTCGAGCATCTTCAGCAGGCTTCTATGACTGTCATTTAGTAGGAGACTAGGTTTGTTGATTTGGCCCGTCATGCTTTTCTTATACTTCCTACCGAGATAGAGATGGTGATGATGTTTATTGAGGGACTTGCTCAGCCTATCAAGTTGCAGATGGCTAAGGAGACTGGGAGTGAGATTTCTTTCCATGATGTAGCCAATGTGGCCAGACGAGTTGAGATGGTTTTAGCTTAGGGGAGCGGTCTGTGGTCTGACAAGAGGCCTTATCATTATGGTGGGTTTAGTGGTGCCTCATCTGGAGTTAGGGGTTCTTTTGGTAGAGGCCACCCTCCCAAGCCGTTTCATTCTGCACTCCAGGCATCCCATAGTGCTCCAGGTGGCCGTGACCCTCATATGCAGTATTCCAATCAGCCAGCCTACAGTGTACCACCAGCTCCTATTAGTGCGCCTTTGCTCCAGAGTTATTAGGGTGGTTATTCAGGCCAATAAGGTCAGTTTCAGTATCAGCAGTCTCAGCAGCGGAGGTCTTGTTATACTTGTGGCGATCTGAGGCATATTGCTAGATTTTGCCCTCGAGCATCAAGCAGTTCTCAACATCGGGCTTCTCGTGCCGTGGTCCCGGCACCGGGTGTTCCACTGCCCACTCAGCTAGCTAGAGGTAGGGGTCAGGAAGCTAGAGGTGGAGGTTGAGGCATTATAAGAGGAGGTCAGACTGCTAGAGGTGGAGGCCAGCCAAACAGGTATTACATATCGCGTTTTTCGTACGTTAAAATTTCGTCTTCAGTTAATTGACGTAGACTCGGGGGTGAGATCATCTTGACGTTAATGTTTGTACGCTATTTATAACAAGCAGTAAATAAGTGTCATGAAGGATAAATGATGCACGAATTAGAGAAAACGAGTTTTGTTGAAAATGGCCAATTTGGGATAAAATACGGATCAACTAATAATATCCAATAATTATAAACTATTACCATGCAAGGTACCATATGACCATGGTATTATAAGGTATAAAGTATATTGAAAATAAGTAGAATTTTATGTAATTTGGGGTAATTTTTAAATTATGCGGGTAATTGATTAATTACCGGGTAATTAAATATTACCCAGTTAACTAATAAGTGGATAAGGATTAAATATCTCATTCCCAACCCCACGTGGCAGCTAGCCATGTTTAAAGGAATGACTAATATCATTCCTTGCTAAGGTGTCATTCCAAGACTTTGCCTAATCAAGTCTTTCAATTAAAGACTAAAATACACTATGCAATTGGATTTTCAATAAGGTTTCAAGATGAGACAGAACGTGAGGCATCTTGCAAGCATTTTCAAAGTTTCATTCAAGACCAAAACATGATTCCTTCTCAAAAAGACATTAACTTAAGAGAAAAAAAAATCAGATTTCTATCATGAAGTAACGAAGATTTTTAGAATTTTAGCAATGTAAAATCTTGCGGTTTTAAGGGAGTACGGTGTAACTTTTTCCAAGGATATCATACAATTTTTTTTCCTACTCTAGGTATGTTAAGGCTAAGCCCTTATTTCATTTTGCATGATCTTGTCATTACACGAGTTTGTTAATGAGCCATAAAGAAAAATTCATATCCCGGAACTTACGTATATTTGGCTAGTCTCGCAAATTACATATATTTTCCTAGTTTTGTAAGTTATAATATTCTCCTTATTGGGACTTCATATTCAATTGAGTATTTTTCTCCCAGTCAAGAGAGCAGAGAATTTACATATATACAGTATTAAAAGTATTTTCATTACCATCGAGCTATAATCGATGGGTAGGCCCCTATTAGGCAACCTCTGATCAGATGGTAAGTTATATACCGAGCTTGCTATGGCCGAACGCCTATGAGCGAGCTTAGTTGGTCAAGATACAGAGCTTAGTATGGATGAGCACTTATGAGCGAGCCTACTACAGCAGAGCAGATATATATATGTATACCGAGCCTTATAGGGCCGGACAACTATTTTACTCACTATATTGAGAGAGTTGAGTTAGTATCAGCTGATGACCATATCTTTAGATTATCTTTGATCCGCAGTTGCTTTCAGTTATTATATCATCAGTTCTGTTTCAGCTTTCAGAATATTGCCTTACATACTCGGTACATTATTTCGTACTGACGTCCCTTTCTAGGGGCATTGCATTTCATGCGTGCAGGTTCAGACAGATAGACGGGTAGACCTCCTCAGTAGGTGTTGCCCGAGTTCAGTTTTATCGGTAAGCTCCACGTCCTTCAGAGTTGTCGGGTCTAGAAGTTTTATGTACATCTTGTGTATATATGTAGATAGGTTATGGGTAGGTTGGGGCCCTATTCCGATCACAGTACATCTATCAGTAGAGGCTTGTAGACATATCTTGTCGGTTAGTGCAGTATGTTGGGCTTGTAGGCCCTGTACGTATATTTTGTTGGCTTGTCAGTTGTAGTAATTATGACAGCCTTGCCGGCCCAGACCCACATTAGCTACTGAGATCCGTAGTTTCTTGGGATTGGCGAGCTATTACCGCCGGTTTGTGGAGGGGTTTTCATCTATAGCAGCCCCGATGACCAGGTTGATATAGAAGGGTGCCCCGTTCAGATGGTCAGACGAGTGTGAGGTGAGCTTTCAGAAGCTCAAGACTGCTTTGACTATGAAGCCAGTGTTGGTATTGCCCATAGGTTTAGGACCTTATACCATATATTGTGATGCATCTCGTACTGGACTTGGTGCGGTATTGATGCAGGGTGGCAAGTTTATCGCATATGCTTTACGACAACTGAAGATTCACAAGAAGAATTATCCAGTTCATGACCTAGATTTGGCAGTCATTGTTCACGCGCTGAAGATTTAGAGGCATTATCTATATGGCGTGTCATGTGAGGTGTTTACGGATTATAAGAGTTTTCAGTATTTGTTCAAACAATAGAAGCTCAATTTGAGGCATAGAAGGTGGTTGCAGCTATTGAAAGACTATGATATCACCATCTTGTATCATCCTGGGAAGGCCAATGTGGTGGCCGATGCTTTCAGTAGGAAGTCAGCTAGTATGGGCAGCCTTGCATATATTCCAGTCGGTGAGAGGCCGCTTGCATTAAATGTTTAGGCTTTGGCCAATCAGTTCATGCAGTTGGATGTTTCTGAGCCCAGTCGTGTTTTAGCTTGTACAGTCACACGGTCTTCTTTGTTTGAGCATATCAGGGAGCGACAATATGATGACCCTCATTTTCTTGTCCTTAGGGACAGTGCAGCATGGAGATTCCAAGCAAGTTACAGTGGGAGATGATGGAGTTTTGAGGATGCAGGGTCATGTTTGTTTGCCTAATGTGGATGAGCTTCGTGAGTTGATTCTAGAGAAGGCCCACAATTCCCAGTATTCCATCCATCCGAGCACCGGTAATATGTATCAGGACTTGCAGTGGTATTATTGGTGGAGGAGGATGAAGAATGATATAGTTGCATACGTAGCTCGGTGTCTAAATTGTCAGCAAGTAAAGTACGAGCATCAGAGACCCGATGGTTTGCTTCAGAAGATTGAAATTCTTGAATGGAAGTGGGAGCGTATCACTATGGATTTCATTGTTGGACTCCCACAGACTTAGAGGAAGTTCGATGCAGTATGGGTTATTGTGGATAGGCTGACTAAGTCAGCGCATTTCATTCTTATGGCAGTTTCCTATTCTTCGGAGCGATTGGCAGAGATTTATATCCGTGAGATTGTTTGTCTTCACGGTGTGCCCGTGTTTATCATTTCTAATCGAGGTATGCAATTTACCTCACATTTTTGGAGTGCAGTACAACGTGAGTTGGGTACGCGCATCGAGTTGAGCACAACATTTCATCCTCAGACGAACGAACAGTCCGAGCGTACTATTCAGATTTTGGAGGATATGCTCCATGCCTGTGTTATTAACTTTGGAGGTTCTTGGGATCAGTTCTTGCCATTAGCAGAGTTTGCCTACAACAACAGTTATCAGTCGAGCATCCAGATGGCTCCATATGAGGCGTTATATAGTAGACAGTGTCGATCGCCGGTTGGGTGGTTTGAGTCGGGGGATGCTTGGTTATTGGGTACAGATTTAGTATAGGATGCCTTGGATAAGGTTAAGATCATTTAGGATAGACTTCGTATAGCAGAGTCTAGGCAAAAGAGTTTCTTATGCCCGAAGAACCTTATGTTGACCATAAGGTTTGTGATGTAGCATTCATGGTCGGAGAGAGAGAGTGTTGCTTCGGGTGTTGCCCATGAAGGCGTAATGAGATTTGGGAAAAAGGGCAAGTTAAGCCCTAGGTTCTTTAGGCATTTTGAGATCCTTGATTGAGTGGGATAGGTGGCCTACAGACTTGCGTTGCCACCAGGTTTATCAACAGTGTATCCAGTGTTTTATGTGTCCATGCTTCAGAAGTATCACGGCGATCCGTCCCACGTGCTAGATTTCAGCATTGTCCAGCTGGACAAGGATTTGACCTACGAGGAGGAGCCGATAGCTATTCTAGACCGGTAGTTTCGTCAATTGAGATCGAAGAGTTATCCTTTGGTTCGTGTGCAGTGGAGAGGTCAGCCTATTGAGGCAGCTACCTGGGAGTCCGAGTCTGATATGAGGAGCAGATATCCCCTTCTTTTCTTAGGCTCAGGTACTTTTCTATGTCCGTTCGAGGATGAACGGTTGTTTTAGAGGTGGAGAATGTGATGACCCAAAGGTCATATTCTGTTTTATAACTCGATTTTGTGTTTCGAGGCCTTAAAAACCTCATTTAATCTCTTCTCGATTTATGTGCGCAGTCCAGGCGTATATCCGGAAAGCTTTTATGTGAAAAATTGAGGAAATAATAATTTTTGGCTTAAAAGGTGATTTTTGTTGGCTTCGTTCAACTTTTTGGGTAAATAGATTCGGATCTATGTTTTGACGGTCCCGGTGGATCCGTAGAAAAATATAGGACATCGGCGTATGCCCGGAATTGAATTCCGTGGTCCTAGCCCGAGAAATAAATTTTTGAAGAAAATTGAAAAGGCTGAAAATGTAATAATTTAAAGAATTTGATCTTGTTGGTATCGGGCCCATATTTTGGTTCCGGAGCCTGGTACAGGTCCGTTATGATATTTATACCTTATCTGTAAAATTTGATGAGAAACGGGACTGATTTGACTTGGTTCAGACCTTTTGTTGAAAAGTTAGATGTTTTAAAACTCTTTTAAAAATTCCATGCAATTTGGTGTTAAATTCGTAGTTCTAGGTTTTATTTTGGCGATTTGATCACCCTAGCAAGTTCATATGATGTGTTAAGACTTGTGTGCGTGATTGGTTTGGAGCCCCGAGGGCTCGGGAGAGTTTCAGATAGGCTACTGTTGATACCCATTTTTTTCAATAATAGTTTTAAAATTCATATATATCTTTAAAATCATGCATTTGCATCAGTTGGTATTTTTCCACAATTTTTACATTTTGTTAAATTAATTTGCTTAGTATTTTACCTTCAATAAATAATTATAAAATTGCATCACAAATGAATTTAGAACATGTCTTGGTTTAATATTACTATTGCGGTCCTATTGAGTCCAAATTATTTCATTTTGTATTATTTTACCAGAAATTAGTCATTTGCATTTTTAAAAACTAAATAACTATTTTTAAAATATTTCTATGCAAGAAATTCATTTTTTATAATTAGTAATTATTTTATAAATTATTTTTAATCAATCGTTTGGGGTATTTAACAAATAGCTCCTTTTATTTCAATTTTTAACCTAAAATCTACCAGCCCAAATACCCTTATAAAACAAGCCAAAATTCCCTTAGGCCCAATCTGCATGCCCCGACCCAATAGCCCCGTTTAATCGTGGTCATTGATCATTTTGATCAATGGTCCACGATTAAACTTACCATATTAACCCAAATGACCCCTTAAACCCTTTCATTATCTCTCATTTCCGCCGCCCTTTTGTTCCCTCGTCTCTCAAACGCTCGCTAACTCTAACCTTAATTCACCCTCGCCGTCACTCATCTACTGCCGTTCATGGTGGTTTCTCACCACCCCCTAGCCTCTCCTATGCTGGTACCACCGTCTCTAAGGTCCTCAAGGGACCAGGGTCAGTCCGCTTACACCTTTGGCCCTTTCTTGCCTGTTTCAGGCCATTCTGGTTCGATCTCGAGTAAGATCTTCTTATTTCGCCTTAAATCTATGGATATTTAAGCCTACGTCTTCATCGCAATGTTGTTTTCTCGAAACCCTAATTTCATCCTTTGAACTTTTCAGATCTGTACAAGATCTGAGATGGATTGAACTTATTTTACATGAGTTTTACAAAGATCTTCAGATTTTCGAGGGGCTTTCCATTTTCCTAAATTAGGGTTTCCTGAAAATCTCTTTCTTCAAAACGTTTGCTGACTTTAAGTATTTAATCTTCTATTTTTATGTGCTTTTGACTGATTTCGTAGAGTTTGCTTCATCCCTAACTAATTTATGCTAAAACCCCAATTTTTTGACATTTTTGTTCGGATTCTGAGCTTGTCCGTGTTAATTGTTACATGATTTCGTTCTGTGCTTTGATTCGCATTGTTTCTCCTTCGTTTAATTTGAATGTATTGTGATTTTACCTAATGGGCCTCTATTAAGGTTCCTGGTTCGAATCCTTGACTGATTCTATGTGTCTATATTCATTTTGTTTATTTATGGAAAACCTATATTTTCTCCTTAAATCAGTGTTGTTTTGAATTCTTGATTTACTAATTTGTTTCATTAAAACTTATATTGTTGAGCCTTGATTATTCCTTTATTTGCAACCTTATTTAGTTTCTTGCCTTATTTGAATTAACTGTGATATTTGTTGATTCTTACTAATTGTTTCCTTAATTGAACTCCTGTTTATTCACCCCTAATTGCCTACTCCGTACCTAAGTTTTACTTGATTTCTTTCCTTAAATATCTATCCTGCTCTCTACTGTTCATTGATTACTCCTTGATTAGGGAAGACTTTATTGAATTTATGTATGACTGATTCTGTAAATTTTCCTAATTGCTACATAATTGATTCTTTATCTTATTCTGTTTAACTCTTGACTACTATATATACTCTCCCCTATTCTCACTTTTGGAACGAACATTGGTTCAAAAAACCCTCTCACACTCTTAAAAGGCTCTCTGTTCTTCTTTGTTACTTGAAATTCACACTGACCTAGCCGGCTGTAAGCCAAGGCTAGCTATTGTACCATATCTGCTATATACTCTGTATTTTCTCTCCTTAACTGGTATATCCTGATTCAGTTTATAGTCTAAAACTCTATGTGTTTCATTGTTGTTCTAGTTCATTAGTTATGATTTCTAATCCTGTTTCTTTTCTAATATCATGTTGCTCAACATGTAACCAGCCTGTCTAAATCACATTGCCTAACTACTGTTTCAACTAGCATGACTGAATTTGTTTCTGTCAAACATGTGATTAGTATGTTTAATTCTGCCTACTGCTCTATCCAGCATGTTTCAATATGCTTGTTAAGTATGTTAGCATGTTTGAACTAGGAATACTTATGATGCTTTGCCTAATCTGTTTACTTAAGTTCTTACCTATTCTGCTTTACTCATGCTAAGTTATCTAGTCTCTCTAGGATAACTCTAGTTGAGTTCTTGATCATGTCCAGTGTTTATGTGTTTTTTAATATGGCTTTACTGTGGTCATTGCTCTATGTCTCAATCACCTACCTTATAGCTAACCTATTAATTCTACAAACTCTTGAGAATTCTATGCATCTGGTTGCTTATGTGCTCCACTATACACTAAGATGTACTCTATATGTCCCCAACCCCTCTCTTCCTATGTGGAATTCGTTTGCCAAATGTTTTTGAATTTGATTTTTCTGTGATTTGTGTTTTGATTTCAAAGTGTTTTCATACTTTTCTCAAGATGTTTTGCCACCAAACTAGTTCTGTTTTTTCAGAAAATCTTTCACTCCTAAGAGTCCTCTTTATACTGTTTAACAAAACCTTTTCAAAATCACGCACTCTCACTTACTCTTAGGTTATTAAGTCTTGCCCCTCTGGTATGCATACTGCTTAGAGATCCTTGAGGTCTCTCTGAACTCTGGCATATCAGGGCTGGCTCTTCCACACTACACTTACTCAATCCTTATTGTGAAAAGTCTGGGTGTGAGCACTGCACGGGATCCTTGAGGTCCTTAGGGAACTCTGACACACCTGGACATAAAATTGGCTATGAAATCCATGGCATTTGAGACTACTGAAGGCCTGGTACACCAGGATTTGCTTTGGGCCTACTTTAGGCTCCCAATAGCTTAATTTATATTTATGTAATTTATTCAATCATTGGTCTGTAATAATTAATTGTAAATAGATATTGGGGTGACTAGTGAAAAGGCAGGGTAGTTGTATGGTACTGTGGTTAAAATTGGGTAGAAAACATGCTATAAGCTTTATGTTCTGCAAATCTGTATTAGAATCCATGTTCTAGGATAGTGCATTCTTTTGCATTTAAACCATGATGATCTTGTGCATTAGATAACCTGCTTTTTGGACCTTCACGTTTATGGCTTCAGCATGCTACATGCCATATATCACTATTCCATACTTTAATTTTGCACAAGTATTGTCACTTAGAGATCCTGCTACTAGGCTAATAATCATGTCTTAATAAAGTTGGCACTCCTGTATGTATTAGATACTATGTCTTTTAGGAACTGTATTTGCATTTCGGTGAGCATGTCTATTTCTATTGAAGTAAGTAACTGCCCATGAAAAGGTTTAGAATAGCCCCCACGCATAGACACCATGTCTCTAAACACAAATTAGTATAAATCACCTGTTATAATCTGTGTCACCTAGAACAACATGTTTGTAGGTTGAACAATATCTTAAACTGCTAATCATCTCCTGTAATTCTGATTGCATACAGTCCCGCGCCTAGGCAAGCCTTAGGTAATCAGTCTCTATATAAAAACTGGAAATTGCGTTTTGATTGTGTTAAACTACTTAAGCTTTACAGGGCTATAAAACTAGTAAGCAAGTGAATTTAGACCCTGCCATTGAGTTCTGAAATCTCGTTGCAAGATTTGTGTCTTAATGCTCACTTAGATATCATGTCTTAGGATCCTTTCTAAAATTACTTGAATCTGTATTTTAGACATATTGTTTATTTGCCTATATACATGCGGAGGTAAATATGAGCCTTTAACTGCTTCTTTCCCTATTTGCTTTTCCTACATGTTATTTGTTTGTTGCCTAGATTTTTACCTTTTAAATACCTTAGGTTTGTCTAGAACTGCACAAATTTAGAGGTCCTAAGTTTATCCAGGACCATAAGGAAGGGGCGGGTAACAACACGCTTAGAGTTCGTTAACCAAACTCGCTTATATAACTATTAAGGGGACGGTAATGGGTAGTAAAAGGATATGATGACCTGTGCGCTAATGCAACGTGTAGCCCCTATCATTGAGGAATGATTCCCATCCCTATATGTGTTTAAGTTATCTGAATTTTCTTTACATCTATATGTGTTTAAGCTGTCCAAACCTCTTTTACTTTCATTATCTGAACTTCATTGATCATATATGCATTTAGATGGGGAAAACTACTTTGTTTGCAAAATATGTGCTTACTTGCTAATTGACTAATTCACATAGTTTAAGTTCGGCCGGGACCCACCGTTGTGAACCGCAAGGGGTGCCTAACACCTTCCCCTCAAGGTTATTTCGAGCCCTTACCTTAATCTCTAGTAATGCAAACTAGTTATATGAGTTAATCGCTCTAGGTGCCCTAACGCACCTTAATCCATTAGGTGACGACTCTTCAAATACCCAATTCTCAAAAGGAAACAAGTTGTTCCCCCCCATGAATATCGAAATCCATACTCCGCGAAGGAAAAAGGGGGCGCGACAGCTACGGAATGTCTAGACATAGAAACATCTGGTGTTAGATAATTGCATAGTTGCAGGTCTCGGATCTTGGAAGTGCGGACGCGGTAGGAAATTCGCGGACCATGGTAGAGGAACACGACTGCGGTGGGAACTTCGCGGATAGCGGTGGAGGTTTCGTGGCCGCGCTTGGGATTTTACGGACCGCATAGTGAGGATCAGAGGGTTCTATATAAGCGGGACTTTTCATTCATTCTTCAATTTTTTAAACCCTAAAATATAAGAGGTGATTTTCCAAACACTTCTTCTTCCCAATAAGTAAGTGATTATTAACTTATTTCTTTCACTCTTTTACTTCCTTTTACAAGATTTCATCATAGAATCTAGGGTTTTCATTGTGGAATTGGGGATTTTGGGTAGAACTTAAGAATTTCGAAATTTGAGGATTTAGACCTCAAATTGAGGTCGGATTCCAAAACCAATCGTATATCTGGGATCGACGGTGAATGGGTAATAGGGTTTTGGTCCGAATTTTGGGTTTAGACCAAGCGAGCTCGGGTGTTGACTTTTGTTGACTTATTAAAAAATGATCTAAATTGAATTTTTCGCAATCGTGGGTAGTTCCTAAGGCTTAAATTGGATTGTTCGGTTGGTATAGATTCTATTGATCTGGAGGCTTGTGTGAAAGGAAAGGTTGTGATTGAGTTTTGAGTGGTCGATTGGGTCTAACCCTGGATTGAGGGTTTAGGTATTATTTGCCTATTTGCTATGTGTTTTGATGTTGAGTACAACGTACAGATAAGGTGACGAGTATCTATGCGTTGTTGTCAGATCATAGTAAGTCTTATTCTTGTAACTGTTGTATTCTTTGATCATATATTTCATGTTTAGACTTGTTATTCCATGTATTGAGTAACCCTTATCATGTTTTACTAAATTCGGTACTGATTGAGTATTGACTCATAGTTGAGGCTGGAATTGTGGAATTAAATGATTAAAGCAAGACTAGTTCTTGATATTTCTATCTCCCTGTTATTATTGTTCATTGTGTTGGAGAGGGAGAGTGTAAAAGCACGAAGGGTGATACCGTGCACTATTTTTGTGAGTGAGTGATAATGCACGAAGGGTGATGCCGTGTCATATTCTGTGAGTGATAATGCACAAAGGGTGATGCCGTGCCATATTATGAGAGAGTTAATGCACAAAGGGTGATGCCGTGCCATATTCTGTGAGTGATAATGCACGAAGGGTAATGTCGTGCCATATTATGAGAGAGTTAATGCATGAAGGGTGATGCCGTGCCATATTCTGTGAGTGATAATGCACGAATGGTGATGTAGTGCCATATTATGAGAGAGTTAATGCACGAAGGGTGATGTCGTGCCGTTGCTATTGTTTCTTATGGTGAGAGTAAGAGTAAAAGCACGAAGGGCGATGTCGTGCACTTATTTTGCGAGTGTAAAGCATGTTATTTACTGCGTTTCTTTACTGTTACTATTTTCAGGATCTGATATTCCCCTCAGCATGTTTTCCCCCTTCCCGTTATAAACTGCTTAGTTTCTATTTGTTGTTATTTTCTCGTATATGATTTAACTGCACATGTTTATGTTATTGTCGTATCCTAGTTTCGTCTCTACTTCGCCGAGGTTAGGCTCGGCACTTACCAATACATGGGGTCGATTGTACTGATACTGCACTCTGCACTTTCTGTGCAGATTTCGGTACTGGACCGTGTTGATCAGAGTTGAGGTGCTGCCTTCAGTCCTACAAGAGACCCAAGGTAGATCTGCCGGCGGTCGCAGACCCTGGAGTTCCCTTCCAGTTATTCCAGTTTACTATTTTTACTTTAATTCAAAGACAGTTGTATTTCCTTTCAGCTAGTATTTGTAGTGACTCTTAGAAGTCTGTGAATTGTGATACCAATTTCTAGGTAGTCGTGTACAAGTATTTGGGTAGTTATAAACTTCCGCACTTTATTAATTTTTGATGTTTTAAATTAATGTCATCTAGTGAATGGCTTAACGGGTTAATTTCTATATCTTGGCTTGCCTAGCAACTGAAAGGTTAGGAGCCATCACGATCCCGACGGGGAAAAATTCGGGTCGTGACAGTTTGATTGGGAAATAAGTTATCCCATGATTAATTATTCTAGAATTAGTTATCCTGTGATTTGTTATCCCACCCTTCTATAAGGATAAAAAAATACTATATAATCCCGAGATAACTAATTCCGGAATTAGTTATACCATGATTTTACTCTAATCAAACATGAGATAAACTCATCTCAAATTTAATCCCGAGATTAATTGTCCCTTATCCCTCGTACCAAACCGTAGGTGTACTACAATCTCTATGATCATGTTGTCACATTTTATTGTAAGCATAATTATATTCCTTAACCAATACTCTGTAGGTACAAATTAGCATTTTTCGTTTTCTTTTTTTAATATTCTTATTGGTAATTTGCACTTGGAACATAATTCAATTAATGAACTAACTACTTGTTAATTGCTTATTTTGCAAACTTGGATGACAAGATCACATGCCAATTTGATTAGTAGTGCATGTGATTTTTCTTCTCACACACACACACACACACACACACACACACATATATATATATATATATATATATATATATATATATATATATATATATATATATATATATATATATATATATATATATATATATGGTAATTACCACCTTAGCATATTAGTCCATGTGAATTACTATATTTGTTTCGTGATAACGTGGATGCAAGGTTAAAAGTGGAGAATGAAGAGTGTTGAGAACCAAGAGGTATCTCGTTGGTCAGTATGATATTTATATTTTGATATTTCAGTTTAAATTTTTTATATTCAATTTTTTAAAATGCCATACTAATACCATACCTAATAGTAGTTCAGGAAATGTAATAACACATGCACATATCTTTTCTCTTTTTTCAGTGTTGGTTGTTAATCTATGCGCAATTAAAACATTACACATACTATAGTTGACAATACTTCTAAACCAATTTGCATCAGTAAAAGAGATATATATGATGTAAATTGTGACACTCGTAGGATCTTTTATTGAATGTGTCTTTGCAAATGATTTACAAAATATAATTTGAATCTTTAAGTTGCTTGCCAAAAATTCTATTGCAAATATCTCCGGTGGAAAGCAATGTGTAGATTTACAATGGTTTTCTTTGATAAAATATAATGATAAATGCTCTTTATATACTAAGAAAAATTTAATAAAGATTTTAACTTTCCAATATATTAAAAGGGATTTCAGACATAGGGTGTGTTTGATATAGGAAAAAAAAATTTCATGTTTGGTTGGCTTAAATGTTTTGAAAAGCATTTTCCTTATGAACTCATTTTCCTCCAATTGGAGGAAAATGTTTTCCTTATCAAGAGAAGGGAAAACATTTTCCAAAACTCCTTCTCAACCTTCCCCACCCTCACCAACACACTTCACCCCCTCTCTCTAAAAAAAGCCTTTTTTTTTTTCAAATTTCAGTTTTACCGTTACCACCCACCCTACTACCTTTCCACCCCACCCCACGCCCACCCCTCTCCCGCAAAAAAATTATTTTTTTAACCTTAAATATTTTTTTTTTGCAATTTTAAATTTCTGTTTTTTCATTTTTCTGCACCACCCCGCATAAAAAAGTGTTTTTTTTTCCCCCCAAAATATTTTTTAAATATATTTTTCAGTTTTATTTTTTTTATTTATCGGTTTAAAGGTTCAAAATTTTACAAGTTCCAAAATTATTAGTTCGGAGGTTTATGTGTTTGAAAGTTTACGGGTTTAGAAATTATAAAGTTTACGGGTTTAGAAATTATAAAGTTTACGGGTTCGAAATTCCGCGGTTTCGAAAGTTTAGCGGTTCAAAAGTTTATGAAATTTATGGGTTCGGAAGGTTGTTGGTTTGAAAGTTTATGGTTTCATGGTTATTATATCTAAATTATTTATGAATACTCTTGAGAAGTCATTTTCCCTAATTTGCATACCAAACACCGGAAAATGAATAAGATTACTACTTGTTTTTTAAGAAAATATTTTCTTGGAAAAATATTTTTCACGGAAAACATTTTCCGTTATATCAAACACACCCATAGTTTTGTTAAAAATTTAGAAAGATAAAAGGCGGAGAATGAAGAGCGTTGAGTACTATGAGGTATCAGATTTATATTTCAGTAGAAATATGATTAGGTAATTTCTTTCGATCTGTTTAAACTTTGGTGGACATGATTACTTGGTATTTGATAAGGTGGGAGGCGGCTTCCCTAAAATAGAATACTCTTGAAAGTTGGTAACGACCCGCCCTTTGTTTTAGGAGGTAGCAGGTACCAAGGGCATATGTAATGTGTTGCCGACGGGTTCAATTTAAATTTCGATGCGGAGTAAAATTTATATGTAAAAATTTATTAAAATTGCATAAATAGTAGATATGAACTCATAATTTTAAAAATATAATGAGTTCAACACTAAAAACTTTAAAAGTTGAACCCATATGAATTAATCGAGGTACGCGCACGTCGGCTCGAATATTGTGATTATCGACAAAAGAAAAACGCCAGAAGAAAAATGAGATATCAAGGAGCTATACAATTATCGTTTGAGTATTCCAATAAATTGATTTTGCGTGGGGATGGTTTTGTTGGGGGGGGGGGGGAGGGGGAGGCTATATTTTGTCCATAATACTGCATAAACTGGAAAAGTAGGTAGAAGATGACACGCTTAGATTTTGACAAATACAGTATTTAGACCTAACTAAATAAGCTGAGAAGTTTGTAATATATGTGATTTTATTCTAAAAGTTATATTTTTTGATAAATACAGTACTTAAAATTCATGTTTAGTTTCTTTTTTCCTTTTTTCCTTGTATTGGGATTCTCAAGAGCACAACAACAAAAATATCACATTATAAACAGTTAAAAAAGGGAAACGCTCTTTTGTTGTATGTGTCTTTGCAAATGATTTACAAAATGTAATTTGAATCATTTGGTTGCAAATATTTCCATGTTCTGTAATTTCCAGTCGAGAGCAATGTTTAGCAGAAATAGATTTTCAATGGTTTTCTCTAACAAAAGAATATTGATAATTGCTCTTAATATTTCCATATGAAGGAACCTTGGCGTAACTGGTAAAGTTGTTGCCATGTGATCAGGAGGTCACGGGTTCGAGCCGTGGAAATAGCCTCTTGCAGAAATGCAGGGTAAGGCTGCGTACAATAGACCGTTGTGGTCCTGCCCATTTCCCGATTCCGCGTATAGCGTGAGCTTAATGCATCAGGTTGTTCTTAATATTTTCATGAAGGAGAGGATAATGACACGCTTGACTTAACTGGTAAAGTTGCTGTTATGTGATCAGAAAATCACGGGTTCGAGCCATAAAAACAGTCTCTTGCAGAAATACAGGGTAAGACTGTGTATGATAGACCCTTGTGGTTTGACCCTTCCCCAAAACTCACATATAATGAAAGTTTAATACATCGGGCTACTCTTAATGTTTCCATGTTCTATAATATTGCCAAACTAAAGCTATCAACTTATAAAAGGAAACGGAAAGGAAAATGACATGCTTAGCTTTGATACAAGCTAGCAAATCCAATTATTATTATTATTTTTCAAAGCATAAAAGACAAGTAAATAAGAAAAGACAAACAAACATTGAAATTACACAAAGACACACTAATGCATAATAGTAATTTGTCACTGCCACTACTAAAAATTCGATGAACACACCAATTGATTGGGATATATGGCATTGTGCCCACAAGCACAACAAATCCAACAATCACTGCAATCGCTATCTGACGTACACGATCTGAGACAAGTATTAAACTGTGGGAGCACTCTCCTTTTGAGTCCTGAGATTACATGATCAATATCTGGTGTAGCTGTAACTTGTTTCTTTGAAAACCCAGGCACATTAACTGAAATATTTCACAATCATAAATAATCAACTAATCATCGACATAATAATAAAAATCCACATTTAAACATCATATAATAAAACACACAATATTTGTATGAAAGATGTGCATATATACATATTAACCAACACAATATTATGGAAGAATAATGTAGAGATAAATAAAGATGAATACTAACTAGTGGCTGCCATGATAATGATAGTGAATATGAAACTAAGCTTAATCAACGCCATATTAGGAGTAATGCTTCAAGCTTTATAAAATTTTTTGTATGAGTATTTCAATACTAGATCCAAATGTCGTATATATAGGCCTCTCGATAAGTAAACTACCACGTATACTATAGTGAAATTTACTTCTTGGTTTCTCTTTTTAAAATAATAGGTTGACTTAAATTCAGATCCATTTTTTTCGTGCGAACCATGTTTGGGTTAAAGATGAATCCAATCAAAAGCGTTTATACTATGCACATGGCTAATAAATTTTTCTATTTAATTACACATTGTCCTCTTGATTAAAAGGAACTATAATTTTTTTTATTATAAACATTTTTGTGTTAGGAATAAAATAAGGTAATTTACAATTAAAAGTTCATAATACTAAATAGTTTATAATATTTTTCGTTATTAGCATTCATAATGTTTAACCGAATGAAGTGTACATTATTGCAAATTAGTAGTTTCATTTGAATATCTGTAATAGTAATAGGTGACTAAGGCCAAATATTAAAAATTAAAAACAATATACTAAAAGCATTATGAAATTATATAGAGTATCAAGTTGTCATAATAGCTTTTCCGAGCGTAGAAATTGAATAGAAACTAATTAGTTGATCCATATCTTATTTAGATTTTTCAAAGAAAAAAAATTTTAAAAAAAAATTAGGAGGCGCCTTAACAAATACAACTAAAGTTGAACTGTACAAACAAGAAAAGGCAATAGATCTGTCATTTATTGGGTAAAATCATTTATACACCCTTTTTTTTTAAAGATTAAACCCCCTTCAACTTTGACTTTGTCGATATTTTTCTTCACTAGGAGATAGTAGAAGGAGAATTAAATGCATATAATTATAGAAATAAATTGAGAGAGGAACATAAAAAGAAAAAAGAAAAAGGTAACTTGTACTAACTAGCGTTAAAATAGCAAAATCTTAATTGACCTTGGGTCATTCCCAAGAGGGGCAGTTTCAAGTACCTTGGGTCGGTTATCCAGGGGATGGAGAGATCGACAAGGATGTCATACACCGTATAGGGTGGGGTGGATGAAGTGGAGGTCAGCGTCTGGAGTCCTGTGTGACAAGAAAGTGCCACCGATACTCAAAGGTAATTTTATAGAGCGGTGGTTAGACCAGCCATATTGTATGGGGCTGAGTGTTGGCGAGTTAATAACTCACATATCCAGAAGATGAAAGTACCTGAAATGAGAATGTTGAGGTGGATGTGCGGGCATACTAAGATGGATAAGATTAGGAATGAAGATATTCGGGAGAAAGTGGGCGTATCTCCCACGGATGACAAGCTGCAGGAAGCAAGACTCAGATGGTTCGGACACGTTCAGAGGAGGAGTCCAGATGCACCGGTGAAGAGGTGTGAGCGGCTGGCTTTGGTGGGTACGAGGAGAGGTAGAGGGCGACCTAAGAAGTATTGGGGAGAGGTAATCAGGCAGGACATGACGTGACTTCAGATTACCAAGGACATAGCCCTAGACAGGAAGTTGTAGAGGTCGAGTATTAAGGTTGTATGTTAGGAGGTAGTTGTGCATATTTCTGCGGCGCACCAGAGCGAGGCTTGTCTGTTAGGACTTAGTCTTAGACTGTTAGTGGTTTATGTTGAGTTCATACTACTCTTTCATTCTTCTTAGTGCCGAACTTTATCTACTGATTATTGCTTTGATTTTCATCTACTTTCTGGTTCTGGTGATGCTGTTATTCTTTTCCCTATAGTTTCTATTGATGGTACTGATATATTACCTCTTTTCGTCTTCTTTTTGTCTTCTTGAGTTGAGGGTCTTTCGGAAACAACCTCTCTACCCGCTCGAGATAGGGGTAAGGTCTGCATACACACCCTTCCCAGACCCCACTTGTGGGATTTTACTGGATCGTCGTCGTTGTTGTTGTTGTCGTTGTTAATTGACCTTGAAGTCCTAAATATTTGGATTAAATCTTCATAGCTCAAATATGAAAAAAATCATAGTTCAAATATGGAAAAAATTGTGATAATTAATTTTAATCGAATTCGAAATCCTAAATATTTGAGAAATTATTGAATGTCTATTTTATCGAATATGAAAGGAACTTTTCAAAGAGTAAAAAAGGCGAACAACATTTTGCTAAGTGTCTTCGTACTTTTAATATAGCGTATATATATATATATATATAGATTCTATAATTCGAAGTCCAATTTACTCCCTCATTTTGGATAATAAAATTACTTTAAATACTTCAAAATGAGACACTTGACCAAGACGTATTCTATGTGGAATATACTTATTTGCTTTTCTTTTTAAAATATTGGATTGACTTAATTTCAGATCCATTTTTTCCGTATGATGCATGTTTTGATTTCTTTTTAATCTAATTCAAAGCATTTATACTATGCATGTGACTTCTAAACAATTTCTTTTGTAAGTACACATTGTCCACTTTATTAAAGGAAATTAAAGACTTTTTTTTTGTGATTGATAACATTTATGTGTTAAGATTTATGTAGGATATACAATTAAAAGCTCAGATTGAATTATTTATAATGATATTCATGATTAGTATTTATCATGTTTAATCGAACGAAGTGTACATGATTGGTGATTAGTAAGTTTATCTATATAAGTAATATTATTAGTATTCATAGTGTACTACAATCTCTATGATTATGTTGTCCCATCTTATTATAAGCATAGTTATATTCCTTAACCAATACTCTGTAGGTACAAATTAGCATTTTTCGTTTTCTTTTTTTAATATTCTTATTGGTAATTTGCACTTGGAATATGATTCAATTAATGAACTACCTATTTGTTAATTGCTTAATTTGCAAACTTAATCAACGCCATGTTAGGAGTAATGCTTCAAGCTTTATGAGTATCTCAATATTAGATCCAAAGGTCGTATATATAGGCCTCTCGATAAGTAAACTACCTCCGTCATGTAATATTTTTGCTTATTTTTCTTTTTTCTTTTATTATTTTTTCACTTGTTTCTATGTGTAAGTGTTACTCATGATAGCCTCCCTTTGTTATTAGTGTAATCTATAAATCAGAATCTCATTTATCGCCTCATTCCACGAAAAGCGAATAGCATTAAATATTTAAAATGAGATGTTTGACACTCTATAGTGAAATCTTCTTCTTCGTTTCTCTTTTCAAAATAATGGATTGAATTAAATTCAGATTCATTTTTGCGTGTGAACCATGTTAGGTTTAAAGATGAATCCAATCAAAAACATTTATATCGGGAGAAATTTAAAAATAGCCAGATTTACAAGTGATCATTCAAAAATAACCACAATTTCAAAAGTAATCGAAATTTTCTTATTCGTTTCTCTTTTTAAAATAATGGGTTGAATTAAATTCATATCCATTTTTCCGTGTGAACCATGTTAGATTTAAAGATGAATCCAATCAAAAGCATTTATACTGGGAGAAATTCAAAAATAGCTAGATTTACAAGTGGTCATTCAAAAATAGCCACAGTTTCAAAAGTAATCGAAATTTAGCCATTTTTTATGTAAAGATAAATCTGAACGAAAAACACTGTTCAAAATCCGGAAAAATATTCTAGCATAATATACTAGAACTCCAGTCTAATATCCTGGAGTTCCAGTATAATAAACACGTACAACAAAATATACTGGAGTTTGGAGCACCGGTGCTCCAGTCTCCAGTATATTATACTGGGGCCAGCAAAGTATAACGGACCAACATAATATGCTGGAAGTTCATACACAGGTGCACCGAACTCCAGTATATTATGCTGGACCGGTCTCTATTGCAGCAAAATAGTGGTTATTTTTCAGTGACTTGGTAAACGCTGGCTATTTTTGAATAATCAGTCCGAAAACTGGCTAGACCGTGCTATTTTAACATTTATACTATGCACATGGCTCATAAATTTTTCTATTTAATTACCCATTGTCCACTTGATTAAAAAGAACTATAGAATCTTTTTTATTGTAAACATATTTGTGTTAGGAATAAGATAAATTAATAAAAATTACAATTAAAAGTTCATAATACTAAATAGTTTATAATATTTTTCGTTATTAGCATTCATAATGTTTAACCGAATGAAGTGTACATTATTGCAAATTAGTAGTTTCATTTGAATATCTGTAATAGTAATAGGTGACTAAGGCCAAATATTAAAAATTAAAAACAATATACTAAAAGCATTATGAAATTATATAGAGTATCAAGTTGTCATAATAGCTTTTCCGAGCGTAGAAATTGAATAGAAACTAATTAGTTGATCCATATCTTATTTAGATTTTTCAAAGAAAAAAAATTAAAAAACAAATAGGAGGCGCCTTAACAAATACTACTAAAGTTGAACTGTACAAACAAGAAAAGGCAATAGATTTGTCATTTATTGTAGAAATGACACATAGTAGCTACTCTAAATGGCTACTATTTAAGAATGTGCGTTTTGAATTTCAGCTTTTCTGTTTAAATTTTTTGTCCTGAAATATCCAGAAGTTAAGATTTTTAGTTTAAATTTTCAGGACAAAGTAAGTACTGATTAATCTCTAAATAGCATCCATGAGAATAGCTATCTGTGCACTTGCCCCTCATTTTTTGGATAAAATCATTCATACACCCAATTTTATTTTATTTTTGAAATATAAACCCCCTTAATTCAACTTTGAGTAAATGACAAGAATATGTATCGATTTTTATTTCTGGATAGAAAGTCATTCATGACATTTTTATTACTTTTACAAAGTATAAAAGACGAGAAAATCAATTAAGACAAACAAACACAAAAATCACTATGATAATACACCAATGCATAGTAGTAATTTGCAGCTGAGTTTGGTGCCACTTGTGATGACCCGAACACTTGTTAGAAACAAATTTTGTGTTTCACAGGCCTAAAAATCTCCTTTTTATCTTACCTCAATTTGCGTGCGCAATCCGGGCGTGTATTCGAAAAGCCGTTATGTAAAAATATGTGAAAATAGTAAATTGTGCTTCTAAAATGAATTGGAGTTAACTTCGGTCAATATTTTGGGGTAAACGGATCCGGACACGTGATTTGGCAGTCCCGGAGGGTCCGTAGGAAAATATGGGACTTGGGCGTATGCCAGGAATCGGATTCCGAGGTCCCAAGCCCGAGAAATAAAATTTTTTAAAAAATTATTTTCTGTAATATATAAGAGTTTTTAGAAATTTGATTATATTTGAAATTTATGGTATCGGGCCCGTATTTTGGTCCCGGAACCCGGTATAGGTTCAATATGACATTTAAGATGCGTCTGTAAAATTTGGTAAGAAACGAAAGTCGTTTGATGTGATTCGGACCCGTAGTTGTGAATTTTGATACTTTGGAAGTTTTGAGATTTTTCTTTAATTTCTATGCTAAATTCGTTGTTTAAGATGTTATTTTCGCGTTTTGATCGCACGAGTAAGTCCGTAGGATGTTTTTGAGGTAGTGTACATGTTTGGTTTGGAGCCTCGAGGGCTCGAGTGAGTATCAGATAGGCCACAAGGTGTTTTACACTTAAAGAGAGTTGCTTGTTTTCTGTTTGCTGGTGTTCAGGTCTTTGTGCGATGCGATCGCATAGGTAGTACAATGTTTTCCCATTTATAGTTATACATTACGAGTTGTGGCCAAGTTGGCCCGTGATAGTTACAGAAGGAAAAAATGAGTTATAGAGTCGTTCGCTCGGGCCAGTTCGGCACCGGGTGCCAGCCACACCTCCCTAGGTTTGGGGCGTGACAAGTAGGTTCGCGATCACATATAGTAGTCTCAAGGGGGTCCTGTTTTGTGTACTGTACGAACGCAGCCTTATGTGTGCGATCGCGAAGGCTCCCGTAGGCTATACTATGTGAAAGCATAACTCCCCCTGCGAACGCATATCGTAAAAATTGGCCTGGGGGAGGGGATCCCAGTACACTATGCAAAGGCATACCCTATCTCGCAATCGCAATGCCCAACCCCTTTACCCTATGAGAACGCATCCAATTGTGTGCGAACGCATAGGTTCCCTGTCCAGTGATATAAATGCTCTTTTAAAAAAAAGGGGAGTCCTTTTTCTTCACCATAATTTTGAGGTTTACAACCTTAAAAACGATTTTCTTCAACAATTATCATCCCCAAGTCATAGGTAATCAATTCTAAACTTTGTTCTTTCAATTCCTTACTGTTTTTCATCACTTTTAAAGAAAAAATTAAGAATTTTCATGGTAAAAATTGGGGATTTGGGTAGAGTTAGGGCTTTTTGAATAATTGGAATTTAGACCTCGTTTTGGGGTCGAATTCCGAAACTAATTACATATTCGGACTCGTGGTTGAATGGGTGATCAGGTTTTAGTCCGAACCTCGTGTTTTGACTAAGCGGGCCCGGGGTCGATTTTTGATCTTTTGGGGAAAATGATAGAAAACCTATAATTAAGCATTGGGTATGAATTCTTTAGCATTGATTGATGTTGTTAAATCAATTTGGACTAGATACGAGTTATTTGGAAACAAATTCTAAAGGAAAAGCGGTGTTTGAGGCTTGAGTTGGCCGTGGAAGTTGAGGTAAGTGTTTGATCTAACCTTAGCTTGAGGGATTAGGAGTTGTGTCTTATTTGCTATGTGTTAATTGCGGAGTACGGTGTATAGGCATGGTGACGAGTATCTATACGTCGGTGTCAAGCATGCCCATGAGTCTTGTATTGTAATTGTTGTGACTCCGTTGTGGTTATTCGAACTTCATATGAGGATTATCATTATTGTTCCCTTGAAGGGATGTTGTTGTTACATTATTGTTCCCTTGCCGGGATGTTGTTGTTACATTATTGTTCCATTGCCGGGATGTTGCTGTTATATTATTGTTCCCTTGCCAGGATGTTATTCTTGTATTATTGTTCCCTTGCCGGAATGTTATTTTTATATTAATGTTCCCTTGACGGAATTCTTTTATGATCAGTGTTGATATATAAAATGGGAGAGGGTTGCACGCCTGCAATGGTACTATATGAAATAGGAGCGGATTGCACACCTGAAAAGGTACTACATAAAATGGGATCGGGTTGCACGCCTGCAACGGTGCTATATAAAATAGGAGCGGGTTGCACACCTGCAACGGTATTATATGAAATGGGAGCGGGTTGCTCGCCTGCGATGGTACTATAGCGGGTTGCACGCCCGTAACGGTATTATATGAAATGGGATTGGGTTGCACGCCTGCAACAGTATTATATGTGTACTTGTTCCTTATTTCCTTATCTTTTTCTGGTAATTAATTTATGACGTTCCTTGCATTTCTCTATTGGTATTCTGTTGTTATCTGTTACTTCCCGCATCATGTTTCCCCCACCCAACTTTAGCTGTAATTATATGCTTTTATTTTCCGCTGTATATGATTTAACTGCACAGGTTTATTTGGTAGTCTGGTGCTAGCCTCGTCACTAATTCGCCGAGGTTAGGCTAGACACTTACCAGCACATGGGGTCGGTTGTGCTGATACTACACTCTGCACTGTGTGCAGATACTAATACCGGAGCTTTTGGACCGCAGTGAGGGTGCTGTCTTCAGTCCACTCAGGCGACCCAAGGTAGTCCTGCAGACGTCGTCCGTGGGCCTTGGCGTCTCTTTCTATCATTTCTCTTTCTATTTTTACTTATTCAGAGACAGATTTGTGTATTTCCATTCAGACCTTATTTGTAGTATTCTTAGATAGTCCGTAACATTTGACACCAAATTTTGGGTAGTATTATACTTCAGATTATGTATCAGTGTTTGGTTGAATTATTAAGTTTTCGTCTTCCGCCTTTCTGGTTATTTAATTTATTCCGCTATTTAATCACTTATTATTTTACTTTGTTGAATATGTTTAATAAAAAGGGTAATGATTTTATAATATTCGGCTTGCCTAGCTTCCACGAGTAAGGGCCATCACGACTTGCGAGGGTGGAAAATCCGGGTCATGACAAGTTGGTATCAAAGCTCTAGGTTACTTAGGTCTCACAATTCATGGATAAACTTAGTAGAGTTTGAGGGATCGGTACGGAAATGTCTGTATTTATCCCCAGAGGCTACAGAGTTAGGAAAAACTTCATATCTATTCTTCTCTGTCGTGCAATTTTGTCCTCTCATTGCTAAATTGAACCCTCTACTCTCGTTCTTTCGCGAATGGCAAGGTCACGTACCGCGTCTTTAGCCGAGCGGCAACTCAGACCGGTGATGGATCAATTACATCTTTAGATGCCTTGTGGAGGTTGGACAGGTTCACCAAGCTCTTCACTACCACTGTCAGCGGTGCATCTTCTGAGGATCCGCAGGATTATTTAGACAACTGTCATGAGGTTCTCAGGAACATGGGGATAGTGGAGACCAATGGAGTCGACTTTGCTACTTTTCGCTTATCTGGATCCGCCAAGGCTTGGTGGAGATATTATTTGTTTGGCTAGACTAGTTGGGTCACCAGCTTTGACTTGGGATCAGTTCTCTCAGCTATTTCTAGAAAAATTTCTTCTTATCACTCAGAGAGAGATCTATTGGAGGCAGTTTTAGCATCTCAAGCAGGGTTCTATGACTGTTACTCAGTACGAGACCAGGTTTATTGATTTGTCCCGTCATGCTCTTCTTATACTTCCCATTGAGAGATAGAGAGAGAGTGAGGAGGTTCATTGAGGGACTCTTTCAGCCTTTTCGACTTCAGATGGCTAAGGAGACATGGAGCGAGATTTCCTTTCAGGATGCAGCCAATGTGGCCAGGAGGGTTGAGATGGTTCTATCACAGGGATGTGGTAAGGGGTCGGACAAGAGGCCTCATCATTCAAGTAGATTCAGTGGTGCCTCGTCTGGAGGCAGGGATTCGTATGGTAGAGGCCATCCCCCTAGGCCTTTTCAGTCAGCACTTCAGGCTTCTCACGGTGACCCAGGTGTCCGTGGTTCTTACATGTAGTATTCCGATAAGCAGTCTTATAGTGCATCACCAGCTCCTATCAGTGCACCTCCACTTCAGAGTTTTCAGGGTCGTCAATCCCAGCAGCCAATGGCTTGTTTTACTTGTGGCGACACGAGGCATATTGCTAGATTTTGCCCTCGAGCACTGAGCAGTTCTCAGCACCATGATTCCCGTGCCATAGTTCCCACCGCCCGCCCATCTAGATAGAGGTGGGGGTAATAGTGCTAGAGGTAGAGGTAGAGGTATTAGAGGTTGAGCTTAGGCCGCTAGAGGTGGAGGCCAGCCAGCAGGAGGCTGTCCTAGAAATGTAGTTCAGGGTGGTGGGGTCCAACCCCGATGTTATGCTCTTCCAACCAGGCCCGAGGTTGAGGCTTCCGATGCAGTTATCACATGTGCTGTTCTAGTTTATAGTAGGGATGTTTCAGTGCTATTTGATACAAGGTCTATATATTCCTATGTGTCATGGTTTATTTTGCACCGTAGTTGATCATGCCTAGTGATTCTTTGAGTGCTCCTGTATATGTGTCTACACCAGTAGGTGATTCTATTGTGGTAGATCGTGTCCGTCATTCTTGTATAGTTGTGATTGGAGGTCTTGAGACCCGAGTAGACTTATTACTTCTGGACATGGTTGATTTTGATGTCATATTGGGGATGGATTGGTTATCACCTTACCACGCGATCTTAGACTGTCATGCCAAGACTGTGACCTTAGCCTAGCTGGGCTTACCTCGTTTAGAGTGGAGAGGGACTTCTGGTCATTCTACCCGTAGTGTTAACTCATATATGAAGGCTCGGCGTATGGTTGAGAAGGGGAGTTTGACCTATTTGGCATATGTTCGTGATTCTAGTGCTGAGGTTCCTTCTATGGATTCTGTGCCTATTGTTCGTGAGTTTCCTGAGGTATTTCCTTCAGACATGTCGGGTATGCCACCCGATAGGGATATTGACTTCTGCATTGATTTGGCTCCGGGCACTCAGCCCATTTCTATTCCGCCGTATCATATAGCCTCGCCTGAGTTGAAAGAGTTGATGGAGCAGTTGCAAGACTTGCTTAAAAAAGGCTTTATTAGACCTAGTGTCTCGCCTTGGGGTGTGCCAGTGTAATTTGTTAAGAAGAAGGATGGATCGATGCGAATGTGTATAGATTACCGGCAGTTGAACAAGGTTACAATCAAGAATAAGTATCCATTGCCGAAGATTAATGATTTGTTTGATCAGCTTCACAGTGCCAAGGTATTTTCGAAGATTGACTTGAGGTCGGGCTACCATCAGTTGAGGATTAGGGCATCTGATATCCCTAAGACAGCTTTTCGCACTCGGTACGAGCATTATGAGTTCTTGGTGATGTCATTCGGGTTGACAAATGCCCTAGTAGCTTTTATGGATTTGATGAACCGAGTGTTCATGCCTTATTTGGATTCATTCGTGATAGTCTTCATTGATGATATTTTATTTATTCCCGTAGACGGGAGGACCATGAGCAGTATCTGAGAGTGGTTCTTCAGACTTTGAGAGATAGTCAGTTGTATGCTAAGTTTTTGAAGTGTGAGTTCTGGTTAAGTTTAGTTGCATTCTTGGGTCATGTGGTATCAGCAGAAGGTATTCAGGTAGATCCGAAGAAGATAAAGGTAGTCAAGAACTGTCCTAGACCCACATCAGCTACAAAGATCCGGAGTTTCTTGGGTTTGGCAGGCTATTATCGTCGGTCTGTGGAGGGGTTTTCGTCTATTGCAGCCCTGATAATCTGGTTGATCCAGAAGGGTGCCCAATTCAGGTGGTCGGACGAGTGTAAGGCGAGCTTTCAGAAGCTTAAGACAACTTTGATTACAGTGCCAATGTTGGTTTTGCCCACAGGTTCAGGGCCTTATAGAGTTTATTGTGATGCATCTCGTATTTGACTTGGTGCGGTGTTGATTCAGGATGGCAATGTCATTGCCTATGCTTCACGTCAGTTGAAGATTCATGAGAAGAACTATCCGATTCATGATATGGAGTTAGCAGCCATTGTTCACGCGTCGAAGATTTGGAGGCATTATCTGTATGGCGTGACATGTGAGGTGTTCACAGATCACAAGAGTCTTCAGTATTTGTTCAAGCAGAAGGAGCAAAATTTAAGGCAAAGAAGGTGGTTGGAGCTATTGAAAGACTATGATATTACCATCTGTCACACCACCTTTTTCCGCCCCCGCAAGGGGTGAAGGAGTTTTTCCAATTAAAGGACAATCGAAATGGGATTTGTTTGTTTATTTCAGAGTCGTCACTTGGGAGATTTATGGTGTCCCAAGTCACCGGTTGAATCCCGAATCGAGGAAAAGAATGACTCTATTTAACAGTCTGCACACCAGAAATCCGGATAAGGAATTCTGTTAACCCGGGAGAAGGTGTTAGGCATTCTCGAGATTCGTGGTTCTAGCACAGTCGCTCAACTGTCATATTCGGCTTGATTATCTGATTTTATACAAATATGAACTTATGTGCAGATTTTAACTCTTTACCGCTTTCATTATTATTATTATTATTATTATTATTATTTTACAGGGAATTGCAACATTGTGAAAATGTATCTCAAACCGCGTCGCAATCAATGTACCCGTGGTCGTCGACACACTTTGACTCCATTGAGATTTGGATTTGGGTCACATAAATGTGCACCCGAGTTTAAGAAAACTAAATTATTAAAGGCGCGCCTAAAGCGACTAGCGTAAAATTTACTTTGGGTAGGGCCGTGAAACTTTGCTAAACGGTCCATCCCGAAGTCTAAGCAATTTTAAAGCAAATATTTACTGAGGGCCACGCAATTTTGTATTTTTATTCGGCGAGGCTCATCTCATTCTTATTTTTTAAAAGGAATTTGCAACGTCATGGACACGCATCTCGAACCACGTCACAATCAATGTACCCGTGATTAAAGACACATTTTGACTCCGCTGAGATTTGGATTTGGGTAACATAAATGTGCACCCAAGTTTAAGAAAGTAAGATTAATTAAGACGCGTCCTAAAGAAACTAGCGTGTTGTTATTTTGGGTAAGGCCGTGGAGTTCGCTAAGCGGCCTATCCCGAGTTCTAAGTAATTAACACATACATTTTTGTGAGGGCCCCACAATTTGCATTTTTATTTGGCGAGGCTTGTATCATTATTTTTTTTTTAAAAAAATAATCTCAGAATGACTACATTTTTTTATTTTTCGTTTTCTAAAATAAATGAAGAAAAGGTCCTATTTGATTTACATACTTTCGAGTTATTATAGTCAGGTTCCGAATATGATTTGCAAAAATCTGAAACGTGAACGTGTATATGGGCTGTTGCTTAGATATTACGCGCCCAGGCCCAATGTGCATAACGTGAAACTCGGCCTGGGACTTCCTTATTCCAATTGGGCCTATTTAACTTATTTGGTATATATTTGACATTTGAAAGGGGAGGGGAACTGAAATATAATGTGCTGCTTGTCTTAATCAAGCCATATTCCTACCAACTAAGAAAACAGACCATTTGTTTAAGGAAGTAACTATTGAGTACCTAACATGCTTCTTGACAAATAATAATGAACTAATAGAACATAGCTACTACAACATTAGTCCCTTTTAATTATAAGCGACTCGTAGAGTTTTTCAACTAAATGATATGTGTAAAGGTTCAGTTACATCACGATTGACTACATAGTTCTATTAGAGAAAGCGAACTATCATACATACAACTAATGTTCAGTATATTTCTAAAGTGAATCCAAAATAACTTCAACTCTTCATTTCTTTGTATTCGTGCTTCGAATTTCAGCCTACATTGATAAGTGTATCAGTGGTGTACCTGGTATTTGGGAAAGCAAAAGAAGAAGAGGAATGATCAGTACAGCAGTAGCACACACACACAGCAACACAACAGAAAAGCAGCAACACAAAGTCAGCAATCAGCAGCAACAAACCAGCAGGCAGACTTTGTTAAACCAAAACAAACCCAGCAGGAAGACCCAATAATAACCAGTAGGAGGAACCAGCGACAGGTTTAAACCAAACAGAGGACCAGTGAACTTTCAGTCCAAACAGAAAACCAAGACACTCAACTGAAACAATATTTAACAAGTGAAGAAACCAGGAAAGCTAAACTAAAATCCAACAGTGTCCCAACACAGCAGACTGGTGCATGCAAGTAGTAATTTCTGACTTTTGTCAAACACCCCAGAAAGAAAACAGCCTCAAACTCCTTGATGTGGAGTTTCAAGCTTTAGCACTCTCTTTCTCTTAATTTCTGATGTCCAACCTCTAAACCTAACTTTCTAGCCCTCAAACTCAACTGTCTAGCCTTAATTTTTGATCTCCAACCTTAATTGCTGATGTCTAACCCCTTACTCCACCCTAAATGAGCCTATTTATAGGCAAAATACAGGCAAGCCCCAGGCTGCCTCGTTCCCCCAGCCCTCAACTCTGCCCATACCCCTTTATTTCCTATTATCATGTTTTTTGTGCCCCAAATGGTATGGGCAGCTGACAATCCAACTGATCCCCCATCCATTCATTTTATTATTACTCAAATGGTATGGGCCTATTATAATACTCAATTAACAACCCATGCTATCAAGTTTTGTTCCCCACTATTGTATTAGTTTAATCACACTTTAGTACCCTACTGTCAGCCCAACTTAAACTAACCATTTCTGATCTTTTCACACCCCAAAACTACCCCTGTTAACCCTTGGTTATTACTGTTTTACCCTACTTCAACAGCCTGAAATTTTGAACTTCTGAAAGTTCAAACTCAAGTTGCCCTAAACTGAGTTCAAGCTATTACACTGCAGCTACAAACCATTCACAGATAATGTCAAACAATCATCTAAACGACAACGATTCGATCAATCATATGAAGCTATACGAATCAGAATATTTGAATATTCAGTCCTATAAAACTAATCGACGACGTTTATCTAATCGGCTATACTAATTATATCATAGAACAATTACTCGATTAAACAATTAAGACGAACAGGGTCCCAAATGGCTTCAGACAACTTTGCACAAAACAGAGGAACAACATGAATGGAAAACTTGACGACACTGATCAAATCGAGCAGGTATATCACCATACGTATTCAAACATAAACAGAAGAATAATCGACCAAATAAAAAGGTCTTACGAAGATGGAGGAAATTGAAAGAACACATCAGAAATACCAAACAAACTAACTAAAACATGTTAACAAACTCAAACAACATTCAAACAAAAATAGAAAAGAAAAAGAGAACTTACTCTGGAAGCTCAACAACAAACGACCCAAGCTTTGACTGGACTTGACCATTTGAGGTCGAACAGACTTTAATCGGGGTGTTCTCAACCGAGAACACTTCGATTAAGGTCTATTAGACCCCAACCCTCCATTTAAACCGGCTGGATTCCCAAAATTCTTGTGTTCTAGGGTTTGAACATTCCGATTTGGGGCTCGAGGGTTTATGGGTAAATTCGGACCAAACCAAGCTTGGTTTGGTCACGAGTGAGGGCAGGGTAATGGCTGGTGTGAATCTGGGGTGGGTTGGTATAGATCAGGGTTTTGCTCGAATCTTCAAACGAAGATTCGAGACGATGGGGAATGATTCGAGGCAAGGGGGTAACAGATTCGTGTTCAGGGTGGTTTGGTGCATCATGGGTGTTAATTTGGTGGTCACCGGCATTATTTCCGCCGGGTTTATGGTGAGAGTGTCTGGTGGCGGCTAGGGTTTGGGACGGGGTGTTAGGTTTGTGTTTGGGACAATGGTGCACAGTGGGCGAGGGGGGGGGGTTGGTTTGGGGGCGTGGGGTGTGATAAGAGGCTTATATACGAAACGTGGCAATTAATTTGAGCCGTTAGATCAAATGATCGCAACGGCTTGGATTAACTGGTGAGGGACATGACGAGGTCGTTTGGTGTAGAAACGGGGTCGTTTGGTTTTAATGAGGGGCTGGGTCGACCCGGGTAAGCATGTCGGGTTACGGGCGTGAGCGTGGACCGTTGGATGAGTATGGATGAATGGCTCAGATCAAACGCCTTATGCGACGTCATTTGGGGGCGTGCCTGGAAGGCCTGGTTTTGAACTGGGTCATTGTGTTGGTTTGGGCCTGATTTCAGTTGAATTTTTGGGCCCAAATCCGACATCTTCCTTCTTATAATTAAACAAAATTTCCTAAAACCCAAAATTAAACTACACGAATATTAATTAACACTTAACAATAGTTATCACACGAATTAAAACATTTAATAAAAACACTATGACAACAAAATAGAATAAAATGCATATTTTTGTGTTTTTCGCTTTCAAAACCAAATAATGGTTAATTAATTCCTAAATGTACCATTTTTCCTAAATGCATGCAACATGTATTGTTTTGCATTTTTTTTAGCAAGGCGAGCATTTACGGACAAGACAATCATCAAAATGTCACACAAATCCACAAAATTGTACCCGAAGGTAACTTGTTTTATTTCTTTTCTGATTTCTTTTTGGAGTAGTTTCCGTGAAGCAAAAATCACGTGCTCACAGCTGCCCCTCTTTGTCCGAAAGTAAAAAGAGCTTTCGTGCAAAGATAAAGTGAGCAGACACGAGCGACTTTGCTCGTTGGAAGACTCTGTGTGAAGCATTTTGTTTTGAAAGAGATTTAACCGAACCTTTTCTTCAAAGGTTTCCTACATATCCCTGGCTAGAAGGGAATCAGGTTAATGTAGTTCGGGAAGTGTTGGTAGCTGGGACTGCTATGGGACTGCGATTTGCTGCTGCTGCTGCTGCATGCTGTTACTACTGCTTACCTATCTCCTTATTACATCGTGTTTAAAAGGAAAATCAAGAAGCTAGGCTAAATAACGGGTTACAAGATCCCATCCATCTTCCATTTGTTCTGGACGCCTTGCTTTCTTATCGGCTTGCGTCTATTCCGGTGCTGCTTTCCTCCAAACACTGAAGGGGTGACACCAACCTTTTGCTACTCTGAATACCAATTCTCACTATCTAGTTCGGTCTGCTGGGGATATGGCTTCCTTCTTTAAGCTTTTCGGTGGTTCCACTGGGGATACAACTTTCCTCATCAAAATCTGTTATGCCGGAGATTTTTGTTATAACCTTCTGCCTTCCGGCGGGATACTGATTTCAAGACCTGAAGTATAAGACTGAAAAGTATTCCTCTCGTTATACAGGTGGGCGCCTGAATGCAAAAATATGAAATGTATTCCCTCGTTATACTGGTGGGCGACCTAGGACATGAAATGAAAACAGAAATGTATGCCCGCATTATACTGGTGGGCGACCTAGAAATAAAAAAATAGAAATGTATTCCCGCATTATACTGGTGGGCGACCTAGGACATGAAATAAAAAACAGAAATGTATGTCCACATTATACTGGTGGGCGACCTAGGACATGAAATGAAAACAGTCTGAAATGTATTCCCTCATTATACTGGTGGGCGCCTAGGACATGAAATGTAAAGACTGGAAAGTATTCCTCTCGTTATACAGGTGGGCACCTGACATGAAAAAAAACAGAAATGTATGACCGCATTATACTGGTAGGCAACATAGAAATGAAAAAAACAAAAATGTATGCCTGCATTATACTGGTGGGCAACCTAGGACATGAAATGAAAATAGAAATGTATGCCCTCATTATACTGGTGGCTGACCTAGGACATGAAATGTATGTCCTCATTATACTGGTGGGCGACCTAGGACATGAAATGAAAAACAGAAATGTATGCCCTCATTATACTGGTGGGCGACCTAGGATATGAAATGTAAAGATTGAAAAGTATTCCACTCGCTATACAGGTGGGCGCCTGTTCAACTAAGACATAAAAATATTTGAATTTGTTTCCTCGTTCCTCCGAGAAATATTTTTGACAACGGCAGAAAATTTCCTGCCCCGGTTTTGGTGACCTTCCTTGTGTCGTGTCTTTCTGCCATCATCAACCTTTATTTTCCTGTAGAAATCAAAGAGAGTTTTGTTAGTTTTAACATGGTGAGTGATTGTGTCACTCCTGCTGGGGGATGATTTTCCTTTCCCTTGCTCTGTGCTCCCAAAACTGGTTGGGGATAAAGTTGCTTGCTGGGGATGATATGTCTGCTGGGGATGGTTTTCCATTTATCCCTTCCCTGCTCTTTTGTTTCAAAACATGCTGTGGGAGTCCTCTTTAACTTCAAAACTACTCCCTTAAAAGTTTATTTTCTCCCCAGCCCTGCAGGGCATAACATGTTATCACCTGGGGATAACGTTATTGAGGATAGGACTGTTAGGGTTATCTTGCTACGGATTAATTCTCTCTTCCTCCTCCCCCCTTTCTGTGGTGTCTGACCACCTTGGACCTTGGTCCGTGATCTATCGAAGTTCTTGCTGGGGATCTTCTTGGAACTTGGTCCCCAAGTCCTTCAACCGTCGTTTTTCGCTTTTCTTCATGTTCCCCTTAACTTTCTAGGCCAGTTTGTCGTTTGGTTTTGCAACAAACGCCTTTTGTCTTATTTCCTTGGCTTTGTCCTGTCCCCTTCGCATTTTGCTTTATACCATTTTGGCCCCTGGTAGTAAACTCTAAAAAACATTCTCAAAACAAATTTCTGGAAAAAAGTCCTTTAGACAAAGAAATGAAAAAGATAGAAAAAGAGAAAAATCTTTCTGAACAATGCTGGGAGAGAAGAAAAAGAGAGAACTTATCTGGATGGCATGACTGGTCCCAACGATCATGTCGTGCATTACGGATTAATTGACCCAGTCTATTTGTACCAATCAATCTTCCTGATGGCCTCCCTTGCTGGGGATAAATAGGTGCCCACCTCTTCGCAAATGCAGATCCTTTTGCCAATCTATCTTGTCGCCTTATAGTGCCCTTCGAGGGGTTTTCGCTAATAAGACTCTCTCCTTTCTCTCAGCTCCTGTCGCCTTATGGTGCCTGTGAAGGTTTTCACCGATAAGACTCTCTCGTTTTATTTCTCTCATCTTTCGTCGCCTTATGGTGCCTGTGAAGGTTTTCACCGATAAGACTCTCTCATTTTATTTTCCATCGGGGGATTGGAGTGCTGCCGATATGACTCTCTCTTCCGGGGATTCTTTTCGGCTATCAATTCATTTCCAGTTTCTGATCCTCTTCTTTGCTGGGGATCAGTGTATTATTCTCGGTTTTCATTTGCTTGACTTGGCACCTCTCGGATATTGATCGGGAGGTCTTTTTGGACATTGATGTTGGTTTTGTGTGGGTTTAAAGGAGGCTAGCAAAAATTCAAAATGACTTCGACGGGTGAAACGCTACAACTCTTGGAATCATCCCTTTTTGAAACTTCAATACATAAACCCTGCCCCAGTTTTCTTGCTTAGGGATTTTTATATTTACACTATGCATACTATGCACACTATGGTGCACTATGACCGAGCCGTGAGGTGCCTACGTATCCTCTTTGAGGAATTAGGTTAAACGTAGTTCCTACGGTTCCTTTGTTTTTCTTATGTTTTTATCTTGTTTTCATTTTGCTTTTCTTTTATTTTTTTTCATATATTTTTTCCCATTAGTGATTACAAAAGAGGGGTATGAAAGAATAAATAAGGCTCAAAGGGGAAAAGCAAAGGTTAAAAGTGTTTGGGTAAAAGAAAGAATTGCCTCCGTCATTTCATTATCCAATAAGTACCAAGTACAAACAAACGAACCAATAACGATCATAATCAAAGAAATTACGCATAATATCTTTTGACTGCATCAGAATTGATAGCCATGTAGACACATCTTCCTTCGATATCTGTTAGACATAGAGCGCCGTTGGATAACACTCTGGTCACAACATAAGGCCCTTGCCAATTTGGGGCGAACTTGCCCTTTGCTTCGATCTGATGCGGGAGGATCCGTTTCAATACTTGCTGCCTTACTTCAAATTTTCTGGGGCGCACCTTTTTATTGTATGCCCTTGCCATCCTTTTCTGATACAACTGGCCATGACACACTGCTGCCAATCGTTTTTCATCTATTAAGTTCAACTGCTCCAGTCGAGCTTTGACCCATTCATCGTCGTCAATCCCGGCTTCAGCGACAATTCGGAGGGATGGAATTTCGACCTCTGCTGGTATTACTGCTTCAGTTCCGTATACCAACAAATAAGGAGTTGCACCTATGGAAGTCCGGACTATAGTGCGATAACCCAACAAGGCAAAGGGTAATTTCTCATGCCATTGCCTTGATCCTTCTACCATCTTCCTCAGTATCTTCTTGATGTTCTTATTGGCTGCTTCAACTGCTCCATTCGCCTTGGGATGATATGGGGTGGAATTGCGGTGTGTAATCTTAAACTGTTGCCATACTTCCCTTATCAAATTACTGTTAAGATTTGCACCATTATCCGTGATGATCACTTTTGGGACCCCAAATCTGCAGATGATATGGGAGTGAACAAAATCCACCACTGCCTTCTTGGTTACTGACTTGAAAGTTTTAGCTTCCACCCACTTGGTGAAGTAATCGATGGTCACCAAAATGAACCTATGGCTATTGGTCACCGCCGACTCAATAGGCCCAATGACATCCATGCCCCATGCGACAAATGGCCATGGTGCTGACATTGTATGCAATTCCGTTGGCAGAGAATGAATCAGATCTCTGTGTATCTGACATTGATGGCACTTCCTCACGAAACTGATACAATCATGCACCATAGTGAGACAATAGTACCCTACTCGAAGAATCTTCTTTGCCAATACATATCCGCTCATATGTGGCCCACAAACTCCAGCATGCACCTCTGCCATAACTGTCGTGGCTTGACCGGCGTCTATACATCTTAGCAATCCCAAGTCTTGGGTTCTTCTATACAACACTCCTCCACTGAGGAAGAAACCATTTGCCAAATGCTGAATGACTCTTTTTTGGTCTCTGGTGGCCTGCTCCGGATATATCCCCATCTTGAGGTACTCCTTTATGTCATAAAACCATGGCTCGCCATCCACCTCCTCTTCTACCATGCTGCAATAAGCGTGCTGATCACGAACCTAAATGTGCAACGGGTCAACATACATTCTGTCGGGGTGGTGTAACATTGATTCTAAGGTGACCAATGCGTCGACAACCTCATTATGAACTCTCGGGATGTGTCTGAATTCCATTGATCGAAATCGCTTGCTCAGATCATGCAAACATTGTCTATATAGTATGAGTTTCAAATCCCGTGTTTCCCACTCACCCTGAATCTGATGCACCAAAAGGTCTGAGTCTCCCAAGACCAAAACGTCCTGGACATCCATGTCTGCAGCTAGTCGCAAACCCAAAATGCATGCTTCATACTCGGCCATGTTGTTGGTACAATAAAAACGTAGCTGAGCTGTAACAGGATAATGACGTCCTGTTTCTGAAATGAGTACCGCTCCTATTCCAACCCCTTTCGCGTTTGCGGCTCCATCAAAGAAAAGCTTCCAACTTGGTTCCTCGGGTAATTCCAGCTCACCTGCATGCCTTACTTCCTCGTCTGGAAAATACGTCCTCAAAGGCTCGTATTCTTCATCAACGGGATTCTCAGCCAAGTGGTCGGCCAACGCTTGGGCTTTCATGGCCGTCCTCGTCACATAGACGATATCAAACTCTGTGAGCAAAATTTTCCATTTTGCTAACCTCCCTGTAGGCATAGGTTTCTGAAAAATGTACTTTAACGGATCCAAACGGGAAATGAGATAAGTAGTATACGAGGACAAATAGTGCTTCAACTTCTGAGCTACCCAAGTTAGGGCACAACATGTCCTCTCGAGTTGAGTGTACTTGACCTCATATACTGTAAACTTCTTGCTAAGATAATAAATGGCCTGCTACTTCCTTCCTATAATGTCGTGTTTCCCCAACACGCAGCCAAACGAATTCTCTAGGACCGTCAGATAAAGAATTAATGGTCTCCCCGGCTCAGGTGGGACCAACACACCTGGATTTGACAAATACCCTTTGATCTGGTCGAAAGCCTCTTGACACTCCGCCGTCCAGTCTACCGCAACATCTTTCTTCAGCAGCCGAAATATGGGTTCACAAGTCGCCGTGAGTTGAGTGATGAACCTACTGATATAGTTTAATCTTCCCAATAGACTCATTACCTCTATTTTGTTCTTTGGCGGTGGAAAATCTTGGATGGATTTGATCTTGGATGGGTCCAACTCAATACCTCGTCGACTGACGATGAATCCTAACAGCTTTCCTGAAGGAACCCCGAAGGCACATTTGGCCGGGTTGAGCTTGATATCATACCTTCGAAGTCTTTGAAAGAACCTCCTCAGGTCTGCTACATGATCTTCCTGACGCCAAGACTTTATGATCACGTCATCTACGTGCACTTCAATTTCTTTGTGTATCATGACTTGAAACACAGTAATCATTGCTCGCATGTATGTTGCCCAGCATTCTTCAATCCGAATGGCATTACCTGGTAGCAGTAAGTTCCCCATGGCGTAATGAAAGCCGTCTTTTCCGCATCTTCCTCGTCCATTAAGATCTGATGATATCCTACATAGCAATCCACAAAGGATCCGATCTCGCGCCCAGCGCAATTATCGATCAAGATAATGATGTTGGGCAATGGAAAATTATCCTTAGGACTTGCCTTGTTGAGATTGCGATAGTCGACACATACCCTGATTTTCCCATCCTTCTTCGGCACTGGTACCACATTGGCCAACCAATCGGGATATCGCGTGACCCGAATAACTTTCGCCTGCAGCTGTTTGGTCACTTCTTCTTTAATCTTCACACTCATATCTGTCTTAAACTTCCTCAGTTTTTGCTTTACCGGAGGGTATGCCGGGTCAGTGGGCAACTTGTGAACCACTAGATCGGTGATTAATCCCGGCATATCATCATATGACCATGCAAAAATATCTTTGAACTCAATGAGGGTTTTGATTAATTCCTCCCGGACGTTTGGCTCAATGTGGATGCTGATTTTGGTTTCTCTGATATTATCTGTATCCCCTAGATTTATAGCTTCGGTGTCATTCAGATTAGGCTTGGGTTTCTCTTTGAACTGGCACAATTCTCAGTTTATTTCTTCGAAGGCTTCATCCTCGTCATATTCGGACTCATCATCATAACCGATCTCTTGTATGATTAAGTCAGAGTCAGATTGATTTATTAGACTAGGTCGAAGATCCGTTGTGCATTCCATGTCATTAGAACCAGTAAAAAGAGAACTGTTCAGAAAGAGAAAAGAACAAAACAATATTAAAATGAGACAAGAAAAGAGAATTTTATTAAAAACGCGGGGTAATAGGGTTCACACTTTACAAAATAAAAATGGGATTATTATTACACCCTGGAATAATCCGAAAAACAAGAAAGAAAAATCAAAGCCTACTACCAGGACTCCCCCCGGGTAGGAAGAGGAGTAACCGTCCAATTGTTGGTTTTGGCCTCGGGCCCCACCAACTGTATGTCTGCTATGCTGGAACCCTCTCCAACTTCTACCATATTGACATCAGCGAACCGCCTCTCGAAGCTCTGATTCAAATCCCCATCCATACCAATCAATGGCCCGAGAATTTTCGGTACCGGAGACCCCTTGGCACTCGCTCTAATAAAGGATCTGGAGAGACGCGGAATTGGTTTGGGAAGAACCCAAACTTTCTTCTTCATTTTACGTGCTCGCTTTTCATCGGCCGCAGTCGGTTTGAACCCCAATCCAAAGGTCTCTAAATTCTTGGGCAAGGAGACAGGTTGAACAATACCCTGAAGCTCAGCCCCCAAGCCTTTCCCTGGCACAAACCCATTACCCAGCATTTCTGTAACCATCATGACAGTTGCGGAAGCTACCCTGGGGTGTGGAATGCTCTCACCCTCGGGAATCTTGTCTGCTGACACTGCATCGAAAATCTGGTAAACCCAGGGACCTTTATCACCGTGGGTTTCTATGAAGGGCACAATGGCGCCTCCCATGGTGCACGTAGTGTCTTCCCCATTCAACACGACATCTTGTCTGTCCTATTCGAACTTGATCATTTGATGCAAGGTGGATGGCACCGCTTTGGCCACGTGGATCCACGGTTGTCCCAACAAAATTATAAGACACTGCGACATCCAATACCTGGAACTCCATGGTAAAATGGACCGGGCCGATGGTCAACTCAAGTATAATATCCTCCACGGTGGCCGTTCCAGTTCCGTCAAATCCTCGGACGCAAATGCTGTTCTTGTGGATTCTACCATGGTCAATCTTCAACTGCTTCAGGGTGGATAATGGACGAATATTGGCACTCGAACTGTTATCCACCAATGCCCGAGTAACTGCCGATTCTTCACATTTGATAGTCAAGTAGAGAGCTTTATTATGTTCCGTGCCTTCCACTGGCAGATCATCATCAGAGAACATTACCCTGTTTACCTCAAAAATTTTGTTGCCAATCGTTTTAAGGTGGTTTACTAAAATTTCATTGGGCACATGAGCTTCATTCAGTATCTTCATCAGGGCCCGGCGATGTTCATCTGAATGGATCAATAATGATAACAGCGAGATCTGCGCCGGTGTTTTCTTCAATTGTTCGACCACGGAGTAATCCTGCACTTTCATCTTTTTCAAGAACTCCTCCGCCTCTTCTTCTGACACGGGTTTCTTTGTTACTGCCGGGTTGGACCTTCTCAACTCCACGGGAGCAAAACACCATCCCGACCGAGTCAGCCCCTGTGCCTCACAACTATCCTCCTCCAGTTGCTTCCCCTTGTACATTACCACTGCCTTTTCATACTTCCAAGGCATGACTTTGCTATCAATCACTGGCAATTGGACTACCGGCTTTATGATGGTCGGTTCCCTGCAGACCCATTTCACAACAACTACTGGCATGGATGACGTTCCTGATACCACCAATTTGGCTGACTCTAGTTTCATTGTTGTGGTGGATGGATTCTTCCCTAATATCACCACTGGCTTGACATCTTCCCCCTTCAACTGCACCCCTGCTTCCCCACTGGTCTATTCTTCTTTCGGAGCGGCCTGGATCATCATCACTGTCTGCGAGGGTTTCCTCGGATCTCCTCCCTTGTATACCAACTAGATCATGTGAGCTTCGTGGTGTACTGGCAGTGGGTTTTAGTTGATGTTGGGTGCCTCCGGCGTCTGGACCTCGATCTTGCTGGTATCAATAAGATCTTGCATTGCATGCCTCAACCTCCAACATTTTTCGGTATCATGCCCAAGCATTCCCGATCAGTACTCACATCTTATCGATCGGTCCAAGTTTTGGGGTGGGGGGTTCGGCCCTCTAGGATCGACAGGACTCACCAAACCTAGCTGCCTTAGTTTGTGGAACAAGGCGGTGTAGGTCTCTCCTAACTCAGTAAAAGCTCTCTGTCTCTGTAGCCTGTCATTTCTAGCTGCTTGATTTCCTCGAAAGCCCGCCCCTGGAGGGTTCCTGTATGCCCTTGGTGGAGGGTAGGCACTTTGTGGTGGAGGGTATGTATTCTGTGGAGGTGCATATGTGTTTTGGGGAGCCGGCGCGCGCCATTGCGGGCGAACCGGAGGCTGCATGTATGTTTGGGCTTGGTGCACGGAGAAGTGTGGTTCTTGAGGTGGATAGTGGTGTTTGTGGCGGGCTGTATGGATAATTTGGCCTGTAGGGTCTGGGTTAGTTGTAGTATGGTCTGCCAGACCTGGACCAACTGCCTGTCTCAACTGTGGTGACTTCTTCTTTCTTCTTCCTTACTAGCGTACCTCCCGTGCCGCTCTGAATAGCCTGGGTCGTTGCCTTGAGCGCTGAGTAATTCAGGATTTTATCGGACCTTAGTCTCTCCTCTATCATGACCCATATCTTTACTACTTCATTGAAGGATTTTCCAACCGTCGTCACCAAGTGACCAAAGTAAGTTGGATCCAGTGTTTGCAGGAAGTAGTCCACCATTTCTCCCTCTCTCATGGGAGGATCAACCCTGGCTGCCTGTTCTCTCCAGCGGAAACCAAACTCGCAAAAGCTTTCCCCAGGCTTCTTTCCGATACTCAGTAATGTGAGACGGTCAAGGACTATCTCGAGATTGTATTGAAAGTGACCCGCGAATGCCTGCGCTAGATCATCCCAAGTGTACCATCTGCTGGGATCTTGCCTGGTATACCATTCCAATGCCGATCCACTCAAGCTTTGACCGAAATAAGCTATCAGTAGCTCATCTTTGCCGCCTTCTCCTCTCATTTTGCTACAAAAGCCCCGCAAATGTGCCATAGGATCATCGTGCCCTTCATATAAATCAAACTTAGACATCTTGAATCCTACCGGGAGTTGGACGTCTGGGAAAGGGCATAGATCCTTGTAGGCCACGCTGACCTGGTTGCCCAATCCTTGCATGCTCCTGAAGGATTGCTCCAGGCTCTTGAACTTTCTCATTACCTCATCCTGCTCCGGAACCTTAACCGGCTTTTCAATCTCCGCCAGGACTTCCAAGTGTGGATTATAGGTATGGGGTTCTGGTGCATTGAATGTGGGTTCAGGGGGATAGTACTGTGCATCGTGAGCCTGAAACAACGGCTCACTAGTTGATCTTTGCAGTATGGCTGGTGTGGGTCCCATAAAAGTGGGAACATTGGGTGTTGGGAGATGTTGATGGGGTGGTGGAGCTTGGGAATCATAAGGGCTTCTCTCCTGATAATAGCGGTGATTCGGGAGGCTTGTTGAAGGGCCAGAGTAAGGGTAGTCCGGCACATGCCCTAGTGGTTCAGGGCTCTTTTGTACTTTAGCCAAGGCTAACTGCATCGCATTCATCTCCAATCCCATCCTTTCTATCTTCTCCATTGCCTCTTTTAGCAAATGGCTTATTGGCCTTTCTTCATCGGCATTGTTTTCTGAAGTAGTCATGATTATTGGCACAGGTCCCTTGGATCTAGTTTGATAAGGATGTGTTGCCAGAACGCTTTAACAACTAACTGTCTGATATTTGTGGAAAACAACAAACTTGTTAGCATTAGAGTTTAACAGATTTGGTAATAGCACATTGGGGGTGCAATGCTCCTAAGCAGTTAACCATTTCTAACATGTTTTTGCTTCAACCACATGCGTCATCCCGGCTTGCTTTATTTGTGCCTTTAAAGTGTTTTGGGAACCCCCATTTTTCTCTTTATTATTCTTTCTTTCTTCCTTCCCTTTTTTCCTTTTCTTTATTTCTTTTTTTTTCTTTTTCTTGTAGTGGCGGTCGAATCTTATGTGGATTGCCTACGTATCACGTCCCCGCGTGAATCAGACCGGGCATAGTTCTGCCACGAAGTAAAGACGCAAAATTCTTTTGGAATCATTCAATTCATCACCAAAATTTGCTATTACAAACTACTTATTTTAAATGAAGAACAACAATAGTACAGATTCCAAAATTCTTAAACTGACTCGATAAAAGAAACAAAAAACAACATATGGGAAGATAACGGACCCATAAAGTCAACAAACAAAACTCAAACTAGGGATACATTAAGGATTTCAACTTAGGTGCTCGCGAGGCATCGTTCGGCCTTTCCGCGGGCTTTGGTGTGAGACCTCTTTGTAAGCTTTTCAACTCATTCATGATCTGGTGAACATAGCCCATGACAGAGGCGAGTAGGGTATCACGAGGCATCTGCTCACATGCCAAGCATCTCCTGTAAATGTAGTGCCCAATCTCATCAATCATATCTCGGATGTTGTCCCTTTTCCTGAATAAGTGCTCTATTCGCCGGTTTTTCAGTCCCAGTGCTTGAGCATTGTCGGCGAGTCGATCCTGGAACCTTTCCATTTGTTTTTCCATTCTGTTCATCACATCATAACAACGTCTTCTATCAGCTTGGGCATCTCGGGCTTGTTTGAAGATCCGCTCCTGAAGAGTGGAGTCCGTTTTCCTTAATAGCCCGATGCTCATTTCAGAATCCCTTATGACTTGTTGCAGATGCTTCCTCCGGGTCATTGTACCTTTTGCCCATCTGAACCTCATTCTTGCTATGCAAGCTTCAGATCTCTCCAAGTCCTCTCGGCTTTTGCTGACCTGACTCCTTAGCTCTGCTATCAACCTCTCTTTGGACCAATTTTTTCTGTTGGTCACCGGCATTCTTTCTGTCTTGGCAGATTCGGGCTCTCAGGGCCTTGTTTTCTTGGGCCAACTTGTTCTTTTCCACTTTGTTGGCAGCAACTTGCACATCGTTTTCAAATTCCAGGTCCCTAATCTGTCGCCTTAGCTTGCCTATTTCTGCCTTATAGTTTTCTTCTTTTGCAAGCCAGCCCCATTGTTCTTGCGATAACTCAACAAAATCTTGGAGGTGAGGTCTTTTAGTTAGCCGTTCTGGTTCGTCTCTCGCAGTGCTCTTCTTTCTATGCCAAACGAGATAGGCAGGTGAGACTTCACCTCTGGATAGGTCACACACTCGAGTATTCGCCGGCAAATACTAGCATTCACTCCATATATAACGAACTGTCTTTTCATGAAATTGGCCGTCGTTGCTGATCTCGATTGCATAAATACTGAGATCTTCGTCTGGGTGTACCACCTGACATCTTCCCAATTGTCTCATCACCCGGTAAGGAGCATAAGGCTGAACACCTCTAAGTCCCATTAAGAGGAAGTAAGGACCAGTGGCGGGCATATACACAATTTCTTCAACATGAAGCAAACCCAATGTCCAATCTATTTGTATTGCGGTGATGGCACGGAGATAGGATACCCAGTCTTCAAACCTTTCCGGTAATCTGAGCCCTGAAACCCTCAGGTTATATCCTTCGATGCAGCCTTCATTCGTAGACATATAGTGCATACACTGAGGATGATGACATAAGTGCTCGATCATCCACATCTGCAATAACAAATTGCATCCTTCAAAGAAATATGCCCCGGCTTTACAGGCTGTGAGAGCTCGGTATATCTCGGACACTATCATAGGAGCAAGCGTGCTTTTGTCGTTGGTAATCAGGACCTTGACGATTCCAGCCACCTTCAAATCGATATTTCTATCTTTCCGAGGAAACACCACAATGCCCAAGAATGCTACCATGAAGGCGAACCGCCTATGTTCATCCCACTTTGTCTGATTCCCTCTGCTGCAAACACCGCTTTCCGGATCATCGAACCCTTCTATATGCCCATACCTCTGGTATGTGAATTGCAAGGTAGAAAAACCCCTATCCAATTCAGCGTATGTGACTCCCTTGCTTATCTTCAGTAGATCCATGAATTTGTGTCAATTTACGGCTCTTGGAGCGATCAGATATTTGTGCCTTAACCCTTCAGTAACGTCCATGTAGCCTGCTACCTCTTCTAAGGTTGGGGTGAGTTCAAAATCCGAGAAGTGGAATACATTGTGGGCCAGGTCCCATAATGTATCCAAAGCCTTTATGATGTCGCATCTGGGCCTGACATTCAACAAACTGGTCAGACCTCCCAGATGCAGTTTGATCTTGTCTTGCTCTGACTTTTCCAAATCCTCCCACCACAAGTGCAACTCCAAAGGGATTTTGCTCCTAACTGTTACCGGCAAACTTGGACCTGTGCTCATTCTGCATGTTTATTAGGATGATTAAACAAAATCCAGACTCATTTGACTCAAAGACAAAATTGACACACTTTTTCTTTTCCCTTTTTTCCAAAAAATAAAATAAATCCGGTTTTGGAAATACGACCTTTCAACATCTTGAAGACGAAGATTTTAAGGTTGTGTTGGCTAACCGGTGAAAACCTTGAAAAATGACCATATGCAGTTGTTCTTGCAAAAACAGCCTTCCGGCGCCCTTTTAGGAACATTCGGCTATTTCTGAACAGAATGGCATCACCCTAACTATTTTCAAATAAAAGTAAATTTTTTGTTTTTTTGGATCATTTTTGCAAAAAGAAAGTTGGACCCGATGGAGGTTGCCTACGTATCTCACACCCTGTGAGAATCAAACTGGCGTAGTTCGGGCAGAGACTATAAACCAAATTTTGGAAACATGACAAACTATTTATTTTTTTAACAAACAATGACCATCCGATTTTCCAAACCAAAATAAAAGACTCTTTTTCTATATTTTGTTTTTATTTTTTTAGTGAAACAAACTATATATATAAAAAACAAAACCTTTTTTTTTCATTTTCCCAAAATTTCGGCAAAATTTCGACAGTATTTGGGCATGGTTTTTCTAAAATGGGCAATTAACTCTCTATACTATTACCTCACTCTCTTTTTTTCACAATTTTCCAACATTTCAGATCTTTCGAAACCGGTCAGCATGCAAGTCTGAAGCAAATAAATGCATAAAGCAACAGGATGTAGCAGTATGGCCTTTTCATTTCAGGTTGCTAGTCCTAGACGGACTCAACCCCTATGTTGAGTCCCCTAAGTCAAATGCACATGATGCAAATAAGCGTTCCTACTAGGTATCCAGCATGAGGCTTCGTTATACTAAGTTTTAAAACCTAGGTGTTTGTTCTAGACCTGGCTTACCCGAGCGGACAACTCGAGCCGAGGATGGGAGCTGTGTACCGGTAACCAAAGGGCCATCCAGTTTTGCAACTCCTCCGAATCCTCGTTCCATTTTTGGTATATGACACTAACAGAAAGAAGTCACGACCAGCGTGCACTTCTCAAGAGAGAGAAGAGAGGGGTTTCGACACAGTTTATATATACAGTCCTCGTAATATCAAAGTGGTAAGAGCAACATTTTGTACATTTAGGCTAAAACATGTAATGAAATCAGATAATAAATAAAGCCAAATAATAACAATTATTTTAAGCTCGAATTCTTAACCCTGAACCTGTGGTTTTGGGCAACGCCAGAGTCCCCAGCAGAGTCACCAGAGCTGTCACACCTCCTTTTTCCGCCCCCGCAAGGGGTGAAGGAGTTTTTCCAATTAAAGGATAATCGAAACGGGATTTGTTTGTTTATTTCAGAGTCGCCACTTGGGAGATTTATGGTGTCCCAAGTCACCGGTTGAATCCCGAATCGAGGAAAAGAATGACTCTATTTAACAGTCTGCGCACCAGAAATCCGGATAAGGAATTCTGTTAACCCGGGAGAAGGTGTTAGGCATTCCCGAGTTCCGTGGTTCTATCACGGTCGCTCAACTGTCATATTCGGCTTGATTATCTGATTTTATACAAATATGAACTTATGTGCAGATTTTAACTCTTTACCGCTTTCATTATTATTATTATTATTATTATTATTATTTTACAGGGAATTGCAACGTTGTGAAAATGTATCTCGATTGAATTGCAACGTTGTGAAAATGTATCTCGAACCGCGTCGCAATCAATGTACCCGTGGTTGTCGGCACACTTTGACTCCGTTGAGATTTGGATTTGGGTCACATAAATGTGCACCCGAGTTTAAGAAAATTAAATTATTAAAGGCGCGCCTAAAGCGACTAGCGTATCATTTACTTTGGGTAGGGCCGTGAAACTTTGCTAAAACGGTTCATCCCGAAGTCTAAGCAATTTTAAAGTAAATATTTACTAAGGGCCCCGCAATTTTGTATTTTTATTCGGCGAGGCTCACCTCATTCTTATTTTTTAAAAGGAATTTGCAACGTCATGGACACGCATCTCGAACCACGTCACAATCAATTTACCCGTGATTAGAGACACATTTCGACTCCGCTGAGATTTGGATTTGGGTCACATAAATGTGCACCCAAGTTTAAGAAAGTAAGATTAATTAAGACGCATCCTAAAGAAACTAGCGTGTTGTTATTTTGGGTAAAGCCGTGGAGTTCGCTAAGCGGCCTATCCCGAGTTCTAAGTAATTAACACATACATTTTTGTGAGGGCCCCGCAATTTGCATTTTTATTTGGCGAGGCTTGTCTTATTATTTTTTTAAAAAAAGATAATCTTAGAATGACTACATTTTTTTATTTTTCGTTTTCTAAAATAAATGAAGAAAAGGTCCTATTTGATTTACATACTTTCGAGTTATTATAGTCAGGTTCCGAATATGATTTGCAAAAATCTGAAACATGAATGTGTATATGGGCCGTTGCTTAGATATTACGGGCCTAGGCCCAATGTGCATAACGTGAAACTCGGCATGGGCCTTCCTTATTCCAATTGGGCCTGTTTAACTTATTTGGTATATATTTGACATTTGAAAGGGGAGGGGAACTGAAATATAATGTGATGCTTGTCTTAATCAAGCCATATTCCTACCAACTAAGAAAACAGACCATTTGTTTAAGGAAGTAACTATTGAGTACCTAACATGCTTCTTGACAAATAATAATGAACTGATAGAACATAGCTACTACAACATTAGTCCCTTTTAATTATAAGCAACTCGTAGAGTTTTTCAACTAAATGATATGTGTAAAGGTTCAGTTACATCACGGCTGACTACATAGTTCTATTAAAGAAAGCGAACTATCATACATACAACTAATGTTCAGTATATTTCTAAAGTGAATCCAAAATAACTTCAACTCTTCATTTCTTTGTATTCATGCTTCGAATTTCATCCTACATTGATAAGTGTATCAGTGGTGTACCTGGTATTTGGGAAAGCAAAAGAAGAAGAGGAATGATCAGTGCAGCAGTAGCACACACACACAGCAACACAGCAGAAAAGCAGCAACACAAAGTCAGCAATCAGCAGCAACAAACCAGCATGCAGACTTTGTTAAACCAAAACAAACCCAGTAGAAAGACCCAATAATAACCAGTAGGAGGAACCAGCGACAGGTTTAAACCAAACAGAGGACCAGTGAACTTTCAGTCTAAACAGAAAACCAAGACACTCAACTGAAACAGTATTTAACAAGTGAAGAAACCAGGAAAGCTAAACTGAAATCCAACAGTGTCCCAACACAGCAGACTGGTGCATGGAAGCAGTAATTTCTAACTTTTGTCAAACACCCCAGAAAGAAAACAGCCTCAAACTCCTTGATGTGGAGTTTCAAGCTTTAGCACTCTCTTTCTCTTAATTTCTGATGTCCAACCTCTAAACCTAACTTTCTAGCCCTCAAACTCAACTGTCCAGCCTTAATTTCTGATCTCCAACCTTAATTGCTGATGTCTAACCCCTTACTCCACCCTAAATGAGCCTATTTACAGGCAAAATACAGGCAAGCCCCAGGCTGCCTCGTTCCCCTAGCCCTCACCTCTGCCCATACCCCTTTATTTCCCATTATCATGTGTTTTGTGCCCCAAATGGTATGGGCAGCTAACAATCCAACTGATCCCCCATCCATTCATTTTATTATTACTCAAATGGTATAGGTCTATTATAATACTCAATTAACAACCCATGCTATCAAGTTTTGTTCCCCACTATTGTATTAGTTTAATCACACTTCAGTACCCTACTGTCAGCCCAACTTAAACTAACCATTTCTGATCTTTTCACACCCCAAAACTACCCCTGTTAACCCCTGGTTATTACTGTTTTACCCTGCTTCAACAACCTGAAATTTTGAACTTCTGAAAGTTCAAACTCAAGTTGCCCTAAACTGAGTTCTAGCTATTACACTACAGCTACAAACCATTCACAGATAATGTCAAATAATCAGCTAAACGACAATGATTCGATCAATCATATGAAGCTATACGAATTAGAATATTTGAACATTCAGTCCTATAAAACTAATCGACGACGTTTATCTAATCGACTATACTAATTATATCATAGAAAAATTACTCGATTAAACAATTAATACGAACAGGGTCCCAAATGGCTTCAGACAACTTTGCACAAAATAGAGGAACAACATGAATGGAACACTTGACGACACTGATCAAATCGAGCAGGTATATCACCATACGTATTCAAACATAAACAGAAGAATAATCGACCAAATAAAAAGGTCTTACGAAGATGGAGGAAATTGAAAGAGCACATCAGAAATACCAAACAAACTAACTAAAACATGTTAACAAACTCAAACAACATTCAAACAAAAATAGAAAAGAAAAAGAGAACTTACTCTGGAAGCTCAACAACAAACGACCCAAGATTTGACTGGACTTGACCATTTGAGGTCGAACAGACTTTAATCGGGGTGTTCTCAACCGAGAACACTTTGATTAAGGTCTATTAGACCCCAACCCTCCATTTAAACCGGTCGGATTCCCAAAGTTCTTGTGTTCTAGGGTTTGAACATTCCAATTTGGGGCTCGAGGGTTTGTGGGTAGATTCGGACCAAACCAAGCTTGGTTTGGTCATGAGTGAGGGCAGGGTAATGACTGGTGTGAATCTGGGGTGGGTTGGTATAGATCGGGGTTTTGCTCGAATCTTCAAACGAAGATTCGAGACGATGGGGAATGATTCGAGGAAAGGGAGTAACAGATCCGTGTTCAGGGTGGTTGGGTGCATTAGGGGTGTTAATTTGGTGGTCACCGACATTGTTGCCACCGGGTTTATGGTGAGAGTTTATGGTAGCGGCTAGGGTTTGGGACGGGGTGTACAGTGGGCGAAGGGGAAGGGGGGGTTTGGTTTGGGGGCGTGGGGTGTGATGAGAGGCTTATATATGGAACGTGGCAATTAATTTGAGCCGTTAGATCAAATGATATCAACGGCTTAGATTAACTGGTGAGGGATATGACGGGGTCGTTTGGTGTAGAAACGGGGTCATTTGGTTTTAATGAGGGGCTGGGTCGACCCGGGTAAGCAGGTCGGATTACGAGCGTGAGCGTGGACTATTGGATGAGTATGGATGAATGGCTCAGATCAAACGCCTTATGCGGCGTCGTTTGGGGGTGTGCCTGGAAGGCCTGGTTTTGGACTAGGTCATTGTGTTGGTTTGGGCCTGATTTCAGTTGAATTTTTGGGCCCAAATCCGACATATTCCTTCTTATAATAAAACAAAAATTCCTAAAACCCAAAATTAAACTACACGAATATTAATTAACACTTAACAATAGTTATCATACGAATTAAAACATTTAATAAAAACACCATGACAACAAAATAGAATAAAATGCTTATTTTTGTGTTTTTTGATTTCAAAACCAAATAATGGTTAATTAATTCCTAAATGTACCATTTTTCCTAAATGTATGCAACATGTATGTTTTTGCATTTTTTTTAACTACAGCAAGGCGAGCATTTACGGACAAGACAATCATCAAAATGTCACACAAATCCTCAAAATTGTACCCGAAGTTAACTTGTTTTATTTCTTTTCTGATTTGTTTTTGGAGTAGTTTCCGTGAAGAAAAAATCACGTGCTCACACCATCTTATACCATCCAGGAAAGGCCAATGTGGTGGCCGATGCTTTGAGTAGGAAGTCAGCCAGTATGGGCAGTCTTGCGTATATTCTGGTCGGTGAAAGACCGCTTGCTTTGGATGTTCAAGCTTTGGCCAATCAGTTTGTGAGGTTGGATATTTTTGAGCCCAGCCGTGTATTAGCTTGCACAATCACTCGTTCTTCTTTATTGGAGCGTATCCGAGATCGGCAGTATGATGATCCTCATTTGTGTGTCCTTAGAGACACGGTGTAGCACGGTGGTGCCAAGCAGGTTACATTAGGAGATGATGGAGTTTTGGGACTGCAGGGTCGAGTTTGTGTGCCTAATTTGGATGTACTCTGAGAGTTGATTTTAGAGGAGGCCGATAGTTTCCGGTACTCTATTCATCAGGGAACCGCTAAGATGCATCAGGATTTGCGGCATCATTATTAGTGGAGGAAGATGGAGGATATTGTTGCATATGTGGCGCAGTGTTTGAATTATCAATAGGTAAAGTACGAGCATCAGAGACTAGGTGATTGTTCCAGAAGATATAGATTCCTGAGTGGAAGTAGGAGCGTATCTCTATGGACTTCGTTGTTGGACTCCCACGGACTCAGAGGAAGTTCGATGCAGTGTGGGTTATTGTTGATAGGTTGACCAAGTTAGCACATTTCATTCCTGTGGCAGTCTCCTATTCTTCTGAGAGGTTAGCTGAGATCTATATTCGGGAGATTGTTCGCCTTCATGGTGTGCCCGTGTCTATCATTTCGGATCGAGGTACGTAGTTTACCTCACATTTCTGGAGAACAGTTCAACGTGAGTTGGGCACATGAGTCGAGCTGAGCATAGCATTTCATCCTCAGACGGACAGGCAGTTCGAGCGTACTATTCAGATTTTGGAGGATATGCTTCGAGCTTGTGTCATTGACTTTCGGGGCTCGTGTGATCAGTTTTTGCCTTTAGCGAAGTTTGCCTACAACAATAGTTACCAGTCGAGCATTCAGATGGCTCCTTATGAGTCTTTATATGGTAGGCGGTGCCAGTTACCGGTTGGATGGTTTGCCCCGGGAGAGGCTCGGTTGTTGGGTACAGATCTACAGGATGCATTGGACAAGGTCAGGATCATTCAGGATAGGCTTCGTATAGCTCAGTTCAGGCAAAAGAGTTATGCCGACCGTAAGGTTCGTGATGTGGCATTCATGGTTGGCGAGCGAGTGTAGCTTTGGGTGTCGCCTATGAAGGGCGTGATGAGATTTAGAAAGAAGGGCAAGCTTAGCCCTAGGTTCATTGGCCCGTTTGAGTTTCTTGATCGAGTGGGAGAGGTGGCTTACAAACTTGCGTTGCCGCCAAGTTTTTCAGCCGTGCATCCAGTGTTTCATGTGTCCATACTTTGGAAGTATCACGGCGATCCATCCCACGTGTTAGGCTTCAGCAGTGTCCAGTTGGACAAGGACTTGTCATATGAGGAGGACCCGGTAGCAATTCTAAACCGGCAGGTTTGTTAGTTGAGATCGAAGAGTTTCCCTTCTGTTCGTGTTCAGTAGAGAGGTCAGCCTACTGAGGCATCGACCTGGGAGTCCAAGTCCGATATGCGGAACCGTTATCCTCATCTTATCTCTGACTTAGGTACTTTCTTCTTATATCCGTTCGAGGACGAACAATTGTTTTAGAGGTCGAGGATGTGATGACTCGAAAGGTCATCACTTGTTTTAGAAACAAATTATGTTTTCCGAGGCCTAAAACCTCCTTTTTGTATCACCTCAATTTGCGTGCATGGTCAGGGCATGTATTAGGATAGTCGTTATGTGAAAATCTATAAAAATAGTAAATTGTGCTTCTAAAATGAATTGGAGTTGACTTCGGTCAACATTTTGGGTAAACAGACCCGGACCCAGACCCAAACCCGTGATTTGGCAGTCTCGGAGGGTCCGTAGGAAAATATGGGACTTGAATGTATGCCCGAAATCGAATTTTGAGGTCCCAAGCCCGAGAAATGAATTTTTAAAGAATATTATTTTCTGGAATATATAAGAGTTTTTAGAAATTTGATTATATTTGAAATTTATGGTATCGGGCTTGTATTCTGGTTCCGGAGCCTGGTATAGGTTCAATATGACATTTAAGATGCGTCTATAAAATTTGGTAAGAAACGGAAGCCGTTTGATGTGATTCGGACCCGTAGTTGTGAAATTTGATACTTTGGAAGTTTTGAGATTTTTCCTTGATTTCTATGTTAAATTCATTGTTTAAGATGTTATTTTGGCGATTTGATCGTATGAATAATCCCGTAGGATATTTTTGAGGTAGTGTAAATGTTTGGTTTGGATCCCTGAGGGCTCGGGTGAGTTTCGGATAGGCCACGGGATGTTTTACACATAAAGAGAGTTGCTGGTTTTCTATTTGTTGGTGTCCAGGTCTTTGTGTTGTGCGATCGCATAGGTAGGTTCGCGATCGCATAGAGTAGTCTCACTGGGGTCCTGTTTTGTGTACTGTGCGAACGCAACCTTATGTGTGCGATCGCGAAGGCTCCCGTAGTTTGTACTATGCAAACGCATAAATCCCCCATGCGAACGCACAACGTAAAAATTGGCCTGGGGGAGGGGAGCCCAATACACAATGCGAACGCATACCCTGTCCCGCGATCGCAATGCCCAACCCCCCTTAACCTATGCGAACGCATCCAATTGTGTGCGAATGCATATGTTCCTTATCCACTGATATAAATACTCTTTAAAAAAAGGGCAGGCCTTTTTCTTCACCATATTTTCGCGGTTTACAACCTTAAGAACGATTTTCTTCAACAATTATCATCCCCAAGTCATAGGTAATAAATTCTAAACTTTGTTCTTTAAATTCCTTACTGTTTGTCATCACTTCTAGAGCAAAAGCTATGAATTTTCATGGTAAAATTGGGGATTTGGATTGAGTTAGAGCTTTTTGAATAATTGGAATTTAGACCTCGTTTTGGGGTCGAATTCCGAAACTAATTACATATTCAGGCTCGTGAGAGTGGGATATCGGGTTTTGGTCCGAACCTCGTGTTTTGAGAAAGCGGGCCCGGGGTCAATTTTTGGCTTTTTGGAGAAAATGATAGAAAACCTATAATTAAGCATTGAGTATGAATTCTTTAGCATTTATTGATGTTGTTAAATCAATTTGGACTAGATACGAGTTATTTGGAGGCGAATTCTAAAGGAAAAGCGGTGTTTGAGGCTTGAGTTGGACGTGGAAGTTGAGGTATGTGTTTAATCTAACCTTAGCTTGAGGGATTAGGAGTTGTGTCTTATTTGCTATGTGTTAATTATGGAGCACGACGTATAGGCAGGATGACGAGTAGCTATACGTCGGTGTCAAGCATGCCCGTGAGTCTTGCATTGTAATTGCTCTGACTCTGTTGTGGTTATTCGTGCTTCATATGAGGATTATCATTATTGTTACCTTGCCGAGATCTTGTTGTTACATTATTGTTCCCTTGCCGGGATGTTGTTGTTACATTATTGTTCCCTTGCCGGGATGTTGTTGTTATATTATTGTTACCTTGCCGGGATATTTTTGTTGTATTATTGTTCCTTTGCCGGGATGTTGTTGTTATATTAATGTTCCCTTGTCGGGATTCTTTTATGATCGGTGTTGATATATGAAATGGGAGAGGGTTGCATGCCTGCAATGGTACTATATGAAATGGGAGCGGGTTGCACGTCTGCAACGGTACTATATGAAATGGGAGTGGGTTGCATGCCTGCAACGGTACTATATGTAATGGGAGCGGGTTGCACGCCTTCAACGGTATTATATGAAATGGGAGCGGGTTGCACGCCTGCAACGGTACTATATGAAATGGGAGCGAGTTGCACGCTTGCAACGGTATTATATGAAATGAGATTGGATTGCATGCCTGCAACGGTATTACATGTTTACTTGTTCCTTATTTCCTTATCTTTTGGTGGTAATTGATTTATGACGTTCCTTGCATTTCTCTATTGGTATTTTGTTGTTATCTGTTACTCCCCGCAGCATGTTTTCCCCGCCCAACTTTAGCTGTAATTATCTGCTTTTATTTCCGTTGTATATGATTTAACTGCACAGGTTTATTTGGTAGTCTGGTCCTAGCCTCGTCACTACTTTGCCGAGGTTAGGCTAGGCACTTACCAGCACATGAGATCGGTTGTGCTGATACTACACTCTGCACTGTGTGCAGATCCCGGTACTGGAGCATGCAGATCGTAGCTTTGGGTTGCTGCCTTCAATCCAGTCAGAGCGACCCAAGGTAGTCCTGCAGACGTCGTCCGTGGACCTTGGCGTCTTCTTCTATCATTTTTCTTTCTGTTTTTACTCATTCAGAGATAGATTTGTGTATTTCCATTCAGACCTTATTTGTAGTATTCTTAGATAGTCTGTCACATGTGACACCAATTTTTGGGTAGTATTGTACTTCAGATTATGTAGCAGTGTTTGGTTGAATTATTAAGTTTTCATCTTCCGCCTTTCTGGTTATTTTATTTATTCCGCTATTTAATCACTTATTATTTTAAATTGTTGAACATGTTTAATAAAAGGGTAATGATTTTATTATATTCGGCTTGCCTAGCTTCCACGAGTAGGCACCATCACGACTCCCGAGGGTGGTAAATACGGCTGGTGACACCACTAGAAACTAAAAAATCGGCGTTCCACCCAGGGTATGATCTTGAATATCAACGATATATGCACAATAACAACAAATCCAACAATCGCTACAATCATCGTGTGAAGTACAAGATCGAAGGAAAGTATTAAGTTGTTAGAGCACTCTCATCTTGAGTCCTGAGAGCACATGATTAATATCCGGTATAGCTATGACTTGCTTCGTTCAAAACCAGCGTCACGATCCAATTTATCCAATAGGCCGTGATGGCTCCCAACATTACCACTAGGCAAGCCAACAATGAACTAACCATGTGGTTTCTTCTTTTAATAGTTTAGAAATAGTGGATTTTTAGTTTTTGAATAAATAAGAAGTGAAAATTTAGTAAAATGAGAAATAAATAATTTTAAGAGCAAATAAGATGAAGTAAATATTCAAAATCATCACGTGTCTACTAGCATAATTTCCAAGACCTGGTGTCACAAGTGTATGAGCTACTAGTAGAATATACAAAAAATACTAAACTACTCTTTGAAATGAAGTAGACGGAAAGTAAAAGCCAAAGAAAGACTTCGGGTGATGCAGAACGGGCTCGGAAGGCAGCTCACCGCAAAGTCTCTAAGTATCAAGAGTATGCGCTGGGATGATAACCACATGCACCTGCCTTAGATCCTGCACGATTAGAGCAGAAGTGTAGCATGAGTGCATAAATAACATGTACCCAGTAAGTATCTAGTCTAACCTCGAATAAGTAATGACGAGGGGTCAAGTTCGACACTTACTATGGGCTAACAATAAAATACCGAAATTGTAAATAAGCATGGGCTATATAAATGATAATGAAAACTCAATAACAAGTAATAAATAAAAAATTCTATCACTGATAGTAAATCCCAAATCAATTCCCATCATTTAACAATTTTATCCTTCTCAAGCCAATAAAATGATATCAAGTATAACTGGGGCTCCAAGTATTATTACGTACAAATTATGCCGAGGTCGTACGGTCCGATCCAAAATACATACACATATACTGTGTGCACTACCGAGGGTCGAACAACACGAACCATAGATGCATCTATTAATTTGCCGAGGAGAACGACTCGCTCCCATGAGAGTAGAGGAAATTACCTCGCTCGCAGAAATGCTCGCAACGCGAGTGAACATAGATTTCTCAAAGTTATTATAAAATTCTTCAATTCTTTAAAAAATAAGAAGTCTAAATCGGAGACTTTAAATCTAAAATCCTCAATCACAGTTCTATCTATGACAATTAATATGCATAATTAAATAACGGTGCCAACAAAGCATGATGTAAGCCTAAGATACCCGGACATTACATGGAAATATATAGCTATGCATGGACTCTCATCACCTAGTGCGTACGTAGCTCCCCACACAAGAAATTTACAACAAAACACACATAAAGGGATGAGTTCCCTCTTACAAGGTTAGACAAGAGATTTACCTCATCCTCAAGTTCACTTCCGGTCCAAAACTATGCTTTAAATCCCTAACTTGGTGCCAAACGACTCGAAACTAGTCAAGTGTTATATAAAATAATCAATACATATTCAAAAGTTCATATTCTAACTATTAAAATAATTATCCAACCCCAATTGAAGGATTCCTAAAAATTTATCCCAGGGTCCACGTACCTGGATTCCGAAATTTTTTGAAGAAAGTTGTTATTCGTAACCTCACGAACTCAAATATATTATTTCTACTCAATTCCATAATAAATTTCGTGGTTAAATCCCATTTTTATCAAAACCTAGGTTTTTCATCTAAACCTATAATTTTCACTAATGTACATGTTAAAATCTATCCATAAACCATGTATTTAAGTTATATTAGATAGAAGTTACTTACCTTAAATAGCTAGTGAAAACACCTCTCTAACCAGCTCCAAAATTTCCCTAAGAAGTGCAATAAATGAACCCCAAATGCTTAAGTCCCAACTTAAATAAAGGTTCTGCCTTCAGCAGTTCCGCATTTGCGGTACTGCTTCTGCGGTACTAAGCCCTCTTCTGCGGAACTTCACAGGCCCACGGCTGGCCGCATCTACGGACAAGTTTCTGCTTTTGCGGTCTCGCTTCTACAGCTCCTCATCGCAGAAGTGGGGTCGCTTCTGTGCACACCCCATCGTTTTTGCAGACCACTAGCCAAGGCTCCAAAGCTGCTTCTACGGCCAAAACGGCGCATCTGCGGGCTCGCACCTGCTGAATCTTATACATTTTCCAGGACTGGTAAAACAAATCATGAGCTTCTAAAAATAGAGTTTACAAAGCTAGTATGAAGTAAATACATCAGCTAATTGAAAAATACATCAACAGAGTTTTATGGATCTAAGGCTACCATGAACAAGATGAGCTACAAGAGGAACTGAGGTGCATCTTCAAATCTAGCTCCCATCGAACACAATAACATCAACAACCAACATCAGCATGCAAGGTGCAGAAGTATAGTATGAGTACAATTGACCCCATGTACACAATAAGTACAAACCTAACCTTAGGTTGAAAGTAGTGACGAGCTTGAACAAAGGTCGGATCCAACACCAATAGCCAACAACAGTTCATAACAACCTAAAGTAAATAATAAAAGAAGTAACTCAGAGATAAAATGCTCAGCTTTTTCATAGTTTTTCCGAAAATAGTTCTGCGAAAATCCAACTACTTTACCAAAAATGTCGTAAATACGAGTAAGTTTGAAAATTGTGAGTTTTTTCTAAAAATCCTTTCAACAATAAATATGATGTTTTATTTTTTTTCCAGATAGCCAGTGTAAAATACCTCTCGATGCCCTTATTTCAATATATGTGAGAAGCATGAATGACGTAATACCGTACAACATGAGAAAAAATGCATCTATATGCCTGTATGTCATGTGCATGTCAAATGCGATGCGACTCAGTTATAAAGCCATATGCATACTCTCAGAATATCGATTCTCGCAGTCCTTCCAGTCACTCAGTCCGTACAGCCACTCAGTCCTCATAGTCACTCAATTCTCCCAATCACTCAACACTCAGCACTTGCACTCAGTAGGTACCTGCGCTCACTAGGGGTGTGTACAGACTCTAGAGGGGCTCCTTCATCCCAAGCGCTATAACAAGCCAATCATGGCATAAATCAGTAAATCATGCTGCGGCGTTGTGATGACCCAAAAGGCCATTACTTGTTTTAATAGTTAAATTTGTGTTCCCAGGCCTTAAAAACCACCTCTTGTATCACCTCGATTTGCGTGCATAGTCTGTGCGTATATTCGGAAAGTCATTATGTGTAAAATTGAGAAAAATGCTAATTTTACCTTTAAAATTGAATTTAAGTTGACTTTGGTTAATATTTTGGGTAAACAGATCCAGACCCGTGATTCAACAATCCCGGAGGGTCCCCAGGAAATTATGGGACTTGGTAGTATGCCCAGAATTGAATTTCGAGGTCCCTATCCCGAGAAATAAATTTTTGAAAGAAATTATTTAACTGAAATTTTAAGAGTTTTTAGAAATTTAAAGATATTTGAATTTGATGGTATTGTGCTCGTATTTTAGTTCTGGCACCCGATACAGGTTTAATATGGTATTTAAGTTATGCATGCAAAATTTGGTATGAAACGGAATTCATATGACCTGAATCGGACCCACGATTGTTAAATTGGAAACTTTAATAGTTCTTGAGATTTTCCTTTGATTTTGATGCTAAACTCATAGTTCTAGGTGTTATTTTGGTGATTTTATCACACGAATAAGTCAGTATGATATTTTTAGATTTGTGTGCATGTTTGATTTGGAGCCCCGAGGGCTCGGGTGAGTTTCGGATAGGTTCCAGCCCTAGGGTTCTTATGCTAAGGTTCCAGCACCAGGTGTTCCACCGCCCGCTCAGCTAGCTAGAGGTAGGGGTCGAGTTGTTAGAGGTGATGATCAGGCCGTTAGAGGTGATGATCAGGCCGTTAGAGGTGGAGGTCAGACAGCTAGAGGTGGAGACCAGCCAGTAGGAGGCTATCCTCGGGATGTAGTTTAGAGTCGTGGGCCCCAACCCCGATGTTATGCTATTCCAGCCAGACCTGAGACTGAGGCCTCTGATGCAATTATCTCATGTATGGTTTCAGTGTGCAGTAGGGATGCTTCAGTTCTATTTGATCCAGGGTCCACATAGTCCTTTGTGTCATCTTATTTTGCTCCTTATCTAATTGTGCTCCGTGATTCTTTGAGTGTTTCTGTATATGTGTCTACACCCGTGGGTGATTCTATTGTGGTAGACCGAGTCTATCGTTCGTGTGTGGTTGTTATTGGGGGTATTGAGACTAGCTTAGATTTCCTACTTCTCGATATGGTGGATTTCGATATCATTTTGGGGATAGATTAGTTATCCCCTTATCATGCTATCTTGGACTATCATGCCAAGACCGTGACGTTAATATTGTCGGGGTTACCTCATTTGGAGTGGAGAGGGACTCCTGGTCATTCTAACAGCAGGGTTATCTCATATAGAAGGCTCGGCGTATGATTGATAAAGGATGTTTGGCCTATTTGGCATATGTTCATAATTCTAGTGCTGAGGTTCCTTCTATGGATTCTGTGCCCGCTGTCCGTGAGTTTCTAGAGGAATTTCCTACAGACCTGCCGGGTATGCCACCCGACAGGGATATTGACTTTTGCATTGATTTGGCTCCGGGCACTCAGCCCATTTCTATTCCGCCGTATCGTATGGCCTCGCTAGAGTTGAAAGAATTGAAAGAATAGTTGCAGGATTTGCTTGATAAAGGCTTTATTAGGCCTAGTGTCTCGCCTTGGAGTGCGCGGGTGTTGTTTGTTAAGAAGAAGGATGGATCGATGAGGATGTGCATATATTATCGACAGTTGAACAAAGTCACCATCAAGAACAAGTATCCATTGCCAAGGATTGGAGATTTTTTTTATCAGCTTTAGGGTGTTAAGGTATTTTTGAAGATTGATTTGAGGTCTGGCTACCATCAGTTGAGGATTAGGACATCTGATGAACCTAAGATAGCTTTTTGCACTTGGTACACGCAATATGAGTTCTTAGTGATGCCATTTGGGTTGACAAACGCCCCAACAAGTTTCATGGATTTGATGAACCGAGTGTTCAAGCCTTATTTGGATTCCTTCGTGATTGTCTTCATTAATGATAGTTTGATCTATTCCCGCAGTCGGGAGGAACATGAGCAGCATCTTCGAGTCGTTCTCTAGACTCTTAGGGACAGTCAATTATATGCTAAGTTTTTGAAATATGAGTTTTGGTTAAGTTCAGTTGCATTCTTGGGTCAATGATGTATCAGCATAGGGTATTCAAATGGATCCTAAAACAATTGTGGCAGTCAAGGACTGGCCTAGACCCACATCATCCACAGAGATCCGGAGTTTCTTGGGTTTGGCGGGCTATTACCATCGGTTTGTGGAGGGTGTTTCCATCTATTGCAGCCCCGATGACCAGGTTGACCCAGAAGGGTGCCTAGTTCAGGTGATCAGACTATTGTGAGGCGAGCTTTTGGAAGCTCAAGACAGCTTTGACTACGGCGTCGGTGTTGGTACTGCCACAGGTTCAGGGCCATATACAGTGTATTGTGACGCCTCTCGTATTAGAATTGGGGTGTTGATGTAGAATGGTAAGGTAATTGCATATGCTTCACGGCAGTTGAAAATCCACGAGAAGAATTATCCAGTTCGTGATTTGGAGCTAGCAGCCATTGTTCACACGTTGAAGATTGGAGGCATTATTTATATGGCATGTCGTGTGAGGTGTTCACAGATCACAAGAGTTTGCAATACATGTTCAAGCAGAAGGAGCTAAATTTGAGGCAGAGGAGGTGGTTGGAGCTATTGAAGGACTATGATATCACCATCTTGTATCATCTGGGGAAGGCCAATGTAGTGGCCGATGCCTTGAGTAGGAAGTCAACCAGTATGGGCAGTCTTGCGTATATTTCGGTTGGTGAGAGGCTGATTGCTTTGGATGTTCAGGCTTTAGCCAATCAGTTGGTGAGGTTGGATGTTTCTGAGCCCAGCCGTGTGCTAGCTTGCACAATTGCTCGTTCTGTATTATTTAAGCTATCCGAGATCGGCAGTATGATGATTTGCTTGTCCTTAGGGACACGGTGTGGCACGGGGGTGACAAGGAGGGTACAGTTGGAGATGATGGAGTTTTGAGGATGCAAGGTCGTATTTGTATGCCTAATGTGGATGGACTTCGTGAGCTGATTCTAGAGAAAACCCATAGTTCCCGATATTCTATTCATCCGGGCACCGCTAAGATGCATCAGGATTTGCAGCAGCATTATTGGTGAAGGAGGATGAAGAAGGATATTATTGCGTATGTAGCTCGGTGTTTGAATTGTCAGCAGGTAAAGTACGAGCATCAGAGACCCGGTGGTTTATTTCAGAAGATTGAGATTCCTGAGTGGAAGTGGGAGCGTATCACTATGGATTTCATTGTTGAACTCCTACGGACTCAGAGGAAGTTCGATGCAGTATGGGTTATAGTGTATAAGCTGACCAAGTCAGCGTATTTCATTCCTATGGTAGTTTCCTATTCTTCTGAGCGGTTGCCAGAGATTTATATCCAGGAGATCATTCGCCTTCATGGTGTGCCCATGTCTATCATTTTTGATCGAGGTACGCAGTTTACCTCATATTTCTGGAGGGCAGTGCAACGTGATTTGGGTACGCAGGTCGAGTTGAGTACAATGTTTCATCCTCAGATGGACGGACAGTTCGAGCGCACTATTCAGATTTTGGAGGATATGCTCCGAGCATGTGTTATTGACTTTGGAGGTTCTTGGGATCATTTCTTGTCATTAGTAGAGCTTTCCTACAACAACAGTTATCAGTCGAGCATTCAGATGGCATGGTAGGCAGTGTCGCTCGCTGGTTGGATGGTTTGAGTCGGGAGAGGCTCGGTTGTTAGGTACAGACTTAGTACAGGATGCCTTGGATAAGGTTAAGATTATTCAGGATAGGCTTTGTACAACTCAGTCCAGGCAGAAGAGTTACGTTGACCGCAAGGTTCGTGATGTGGCATTCATGGTCGGGGAGCGAGTGTTGCTTCGGGTGTCTCCCATGAAAGGCGTGATGAGATTTGGGAAAAAAGGCAAGCTAATCCCTATCGTGCCCCCTTTTTCTCGCGAAATCGGGTTTATGACATTTGGAGGGACAACTCATTCCCTTTGGGAACTGGGTTTGAAGAGTCACCACCTAATGATTAGGGTGCATTAGGACTCCAGGAGAGATTGATTTGAATAACTATAGATAGGGTAAAGGCTTGAAATTATTCTGAGGCGAAGGTGTTAGCCACCCCTCAGAATCCACTAGTGTGGTTCCCGGCCAGATAATTATTGTGAATTTGGGTGCAATTAACATATAAGCAAATAAGGCTTAAATAATAGGGGATTTAAATTTAAACACATAAAGTTTGAAAGAACAATTAAAAGACGAGTTTTGAAAAAATGTTTGCAAATAAAAGGGAAAAGGGGTCCTAGGTTTATATTTAATATGGATTACCCCACACAATGCCTGGTAATCGCTCCTCAATGAGGCGCTACACATGACATTATCGCGTGGTCATCATATACATATCTACCATTCCCACCCCGTTAAGGTATTTAAAGTGCGGATTGGTCACAATTACTTATTGCATGCTATTACCCATCCCATTCCTATCAGTCCCGGAGGCACTTAGGACTACTAATCCTAAACGGGAAGGATGTTAGGCTTATTTGGAGTTTCAAAGGTAATACTCTAGGTGACATACAAAACACATATTGCACATTTTGGGGAAAACATATAAGCAGACAAAGGTTCAGATATACCTCCTTAAACAAAGAAAGCATACAATTAGCATGACTTACACATACTGTTTAGGTCTAATTCAAAAGGTATTAAAGACGAGTGAGAGGAAATTGTTGAGACAGTTTCAGCTTATCACATAACTCAGATAAGAAGTCCGAATCAGGCCTGCCTACTGGTTGTAATTATTAACAGAAGCAGATTCAGTTTATATTTGTTACCCTAAGGCTTGCCTAAGTGTTGGACAAAGATCCTATGAGCATGGTATCTACTGGATTTAGAAAGCAATGAAACGGTAAGTCTCAAAATGAACTGTTTGAATACATACTCGTTAAACTTGCTAAGTGAGGGACTCAAATTATTGAAAGAGAGAGGCAGAATGTAAACGAATTGATTGCATGGTCTGCAAACGATAGCAACCATTACTACTGGTTTTATATCTAACACTAAGTGAAGCGAATAAGATTGTTATTAGAAACTCCTATAGGCATGCTTTCTTGGCGTTACTGATTTAAGACTTTGTAGATGCGGTGTCCAAATGCGAACCTTGTTTTAAACCTTATGCAGAATTGAACAATTCTGTAGGCATGATTTCTATATTAAATATGTAGAATCCTATAGACATGATTTCTAAGTGAAGTTTTGAACATGCAGAATTCAGAACATCCTATAGGCATAACTTCTCTATGAAGTTAAATATGCAGAACCCTATAGACATGATTTCTAAATGAAGTTTGAACATGCAGAATTCAGAACATCCTATAGGCATAATTTCTAAGTGAAGTTTGAACATGCAGAGTTCAGAACATCCTATAGGCATAATTTCTATGTGAAATTCGAATATGCAAAATTAGAGCAGTCCTATAGGCTTGATTTCTACCCTTTGCATGCATAGTTACACAACCATATTTCACTAGCCAGCCCCAAATGTTTATTATAAATTATTACAAACCAGAATAAATAAAATTACATCAGGAAAAGTAAAGAAGTACAACTAGAGGAAGCCTGATTCTGACTTCCTCTCTGAGTTACAAGATAAACCCAACTCAAAGACCATTGATCAAAAGCCTTTCTCCAATTTGAGTGTGTCAGAGCTCCCTAAGAGCCTTAAAGGGACTCCGGGCAGTGCTCACACCCAAACTGTATTATCAGAATAGGGGCAAGTGCAATATAGAAGGGCCAGCCCTCGAGTGTCCAAGTTCAGAGGGAGCTCAAGGGGTCCCAAGGCATGGCTCATAAGAGGGGGCAGAACTTAAAGTTTAAGAGAGAGTGCAATTGAGGAACAAAGTTCTAAAGGGGTGAAGGAGAGGGAAATAACTACAAAAAAGTACACAAAGGGGTTCAGGGGACTAAGGAAGTTGCAAAGAGCCTATGTGCTTAGGCAAGGGTAAGCTTTGGGCATGCACATCAATAGACAATGCTGACATGCTTATAAGCCTATCAGAACATACAATATCAGATAAACATAAACGTAGGGGGTCAAGCTTGAGTCATGGGCAGTAATATTCAATACCATCATGCCTCAAGCAAACCATAGCATTAAACACATTGGAGTGGGGGTTTGGGATTCATAATAGATTCAGAACAAGCAGAAGGAAATTATAACATGCTAAAATAAGTACTAAACTAAACACAAGCAGTAGACAGACAAGAGGGTAAAAGTATTAAGTAAACACGTTGTTGTGATGCTGGAAATTTAATCAGAACATGCCAGTTTAAAGAAGCTAAATATAGCAGTGGCAGTACTTGAAAGAAAACAGGCCACAGTACAAGTAACAAGAGAGAGAGAGAGTGCTTTTTGAATGTAAGTGTGAGTTTATAAAACTAAGAATATTCGAGAGTGTCTGTGTCAATGAAAGAGTCAGGTATTTATAGTGTGAAAACAAGCAGAAAATAAAGTAAGAAAATAATCATGTACCAATTAAAATCAATCAATAGAAGAACTTCCTTTAATTAAGGAGTTCAAACTTAAACGGTAATGAACAAAAATTATTTAAGGAAAGAGATCAAGTAAGCATCTTGTACAAAGTAGGCAATTAGGGGTAAATACATAAGAGTTTAATTAAGGGAAGAATTTTTGAAATACACGGTTAAATAAATAAGGTAAGAATCAATCAGTACATAGTAAATCAAGGAGTCAGAGATTCAAAATTACTGGTTCATGAATAAACCAAGTCAGAAAGGCTAAGGAAAGTTTTCGACTTAAACCAAGTAATAGGGAAATCATAAAACAAGGAAAAAAATCAATCAGACTTACACAAAGGAAGTCTGAAATTAGTCAAAAAATTGAAGTCATTTTAGAGGAGAAGCTCAACATATATAAAGAGCACACAAGTATTAGGCATGCGAAGCTGAATTTAGGAAAAAGAAAAGTGTCATGCAATTGCAAAATCAGTAAGTAGTGGACTATAGGAACATGGTAGTCACATAGGTCAGTTTTAGTAACTCAGCAATGGAGAAGGGAGAGAGTATCAAATAGCATGCAAAGGGTCAAGTAAAAGATCTTATAGAGTTTAGCAGGAAGTCAGAATCATGAAAAAAGAAAAGTTGAAAAAAGGATTTCGAAACTCAATCGAGCAGTAGATGAAACGACTTCAGGAACTTGAATAGGTCCAAAGAAATTAGGGTTTTGAAACCAAACAAGTTCAGAGATGAGGAACAAACAAATCACATAGCAAATAGTCTCAAAACTCGAATGAACCCCAAATTTTAGAGTTTTCACCATCAATCGAGTATAGAGATGAAAGACAAGAGAGTCAAGCAAAAACATCAACAAAGAAAATAAATCAGAAACCTTAAGAAAAGACTAAGACTTTAACATAAAGAAACAAAGTAGAAGAACAATATAAGAACACAATAGAAGAATCAACATAAGAAACATAGTAGAACACGCTAAAAATCATAGAAGGCTTCGAACTAACTTAACAAAACCCTAAATCGGAAAAGATAAAGGTTTTGAAGGTAAAGTTTTGAAAGAGACTTTGAGAAAACGTTTAAAAGCTTAGAGAGAACACAGATCTACAACGGATCTAAAAGAATCAGAAGAACCTCAAAGGTTAGGGATTCAGAAGAACCCCAATTGGAAATCATCGATCTAAGCAGGAGAGGTCGAGATCAGGCTTGAATAGCCATAGCCGGCCGGAGCAAGGCCAGAGACGGCCATAGAACTCGAATCAAACAAAGTCTGGGCCAAGCTTCTTCATGGTCAGGCCTTGAAACTTCAATAACCAGGTGTGTAAGAGTTATAGGAGGCTAGTGTAGGACTTCAATGGCCTTGGAAGCCATGTATTCCGGTGGTTTTAAGGCGGAAGTGGAGGGAGGCGGCTAGGGTTTGAGAAGCTTTGAGAGAGAATTGAAAGAAAGGGGGGAGGTATTCAAGGGTAGATACAGATGCAAATGGATAGGGTTTGGGGGGGGGGGGGGTAGGTCGGGTTAAAAAAGGAAGGGACGAATGTGAACCGTTGATTTGTTAGATCAACGGTTGGGATTAAAAGGGGGGCTGGGTGGGTTATTTTAAAGGGTTATGGGTCGGGTAGATTTAGGACTTGGCCGGGTAATGGGATTTGGAATTGTGTCTAATTAGAGGTTCAAATCTGGCTAAAATTGAAATGCAAATGGGCTATCATTTAAATAGCCATTTTCCCTTATTTATTTTATAATAAATAGTAAAATAATTTCTGAAAATAAATTAAAGGTACTAAAATGATTAATAATATATAATTATTAAAATAAAAATACTGGAGTCAATTTTATAATTACGAACACAATTAAATCTTAAAATAGGCTAATATTGCAATTATATGCAATTTAACCTTACAAATACTACATAAATTTGTAAAAATGTGCAAAAATTGTGCTAGTTATATTTTACTATATGATAATCCAATAAATTAATCACCAAAAATGATAATTTTGGGTATAATTATTAGTTTTTTTCATGATAAAATAGGGCAATAAATTGATTTAAAAAATCTTTAAAAATTAAGGAAAAATAAGAAAACCTTTGTACATACTTATATATGCATATACATGATATTTTGAAAGTATTTTGCATATTAAAAATATACAAGGAAAAATTGGGTATCAACAACTACCCCTCTTTACCCGGAAAGGATGAAAAAGTTGTCGGGTAAAGATATGATGACCAATTTTGAGCGAACGAAATGGCTCGAAGAAGTTAAAACATGCTTTAGCTCCTGAGTTGCCTACATATCCTTGGTCTTATAGAAATCAGGCCGTATGTAGTTCAGGATCCGTCGGCGGAGTAGGCCGATGGAGACTTTCAAGAATGTATGCAATATTTAGGACGGGGTGAATGGTTAAGGTCTGATAGGGCTGAGGGAACTGGAGTGGGATCACTCATGCTGAGATGGTCGTTGCTCGCGGGTTTACCTGCAAATAAGCAACACAAGCATATATTGTGCGTAAATTTAAACATGATGCAAATTCTCATCGGACCATGAATGTTTGTCCTCGGATGGTTAGGACGATGTCCTTAGACCATGATGTCCTGGGCCATGAGGCCTATAATAAAGGATTCACAGGTCTTGAAATGATGCTCTTGGGCTATGATGATGATGCCTTCGAACAATGATGCCTTTGAATAATGACATGCAAAAGATTAAAAGGGGTCCTCAGGCCATGATATGGTGTTCTCGGGCTATGAAAATGGTGCCTCCGAACAATGATGCCTTCGGATGATTTGGCGATCTTTCAGCCGATGAGATGTAGTAGGTGGCGATCTTTTAGCCGATGAGATGCAATGGGTGGTGATCTTTCAGCCATGTAAATGTAAATAATGTGGCGATCTTTCAGCCAATGCAAATGTAAATAAGGCGGCGATCTTTCAGCCATGCAAATGCGGATAAGGTGACGATCTTTCAGCCATGCAAACGTAAATAAGGTAGCGATCTTTCAGCCATGCAAATGCGAATAAGGTGGCGATCTTTCAGCCATGCAAATGCAAACAATGTGGCGATCTTTCAGCCGATGCAAAAATAAATTGGCGATCTTTCAGCCATGCAAATGTAAATATAGTGGCGATCTTTCAACCATACAGATGTAAATAAGGCAGCGAAATTTCAGCCATGCAAATGTAAAGGTGGCGATCTTTCAGCCATGCAAATGTAAATAAGGCGGCGATCCTTTAGCCATACAAATGTAAAGGTGGCGATCTTTTAGCCATGCAAATAAGGTGGCGATCTTTCAGCCGATGTAAAAATAAAGTGGCGATCTTTCAGCCAATGCAAATGTAAATAAGGCGGCGATCTTTCAGCCATGCAAATGCGGATAAGGTGGCAATCTTTCAGCCATACAGATGGAGGTAGAGCTTAACTTTAGAAGGCAGAATGGTAGCCTTATGCAATGCAAGAATGCAGACGGAGGTAGAAATTAACCTCGGAAGGCAGAATAATAGCCTTATGCAAGAAGTAAAAGGGCAAAATGATAATAGAATTTTCTTAGCTGATAGCAGATTGCGATATTACGACTGCTGGGGATACTGTGTCTGCTGGGGACACTGCGTGCGGATAGCATCTATGAGTTAGTGCAACGGTTCTGAGAGTTGTATTTCTGAGCAATGTGAGTCTCATGAATGTATAGTATATTTGATAATTTCTCGACTCAAATGCCTGCATCCAAAGAAAAATCGTGGGTTTTGTAAAGAGGGGAGGTTTTTGTATTCCCGTTGGCTCTGCTTGACCTGATCGGCTTGACAAATGCCCCAACAATATTTATGGATTTGATGAACCGGGTGTTCAAGCCTTACCTGGATTTTTTTGTGATTGTTTTTATTGATGATATTTTGATCTACTCCCAAAATCAAGAGGAGCATGAGCAGAATCTTCGGATCGTTCTTCAGTCTTTGAGAGACAACCAGTTATATGCTAAGTTTTTAAAATGTGAGTTTTTATTGAGTTCAGTTGCTTTCTTGGGTCACTTTGTGTCAACAGAGGGTATTCAGGTGGATCCTAAGAATATTGAGTCCGTTCAGAATTGGCCTAGACCTACTTCAGCCACAGAGATCTGTAGTTTCTTAAGTTTGGTGGGTTATTACCATTAGTTTGTGGAGGGGTTTCCATCTATAGCAGCCCCGATGACCAGGTTAACCCAGAATGGTGCCCCGTTCAGGTGGTAGAACGAGTGAGAGGCGAGCTTGCAGAAGCTCAAGATAGCTTTGATTACGACACCGATGTTAGTGTTGCCACATGTTCAGGGACCTATACAGTATATTGTGATGCATCTCGTATTGAACTTAGTGCAGTATTGATACAGGGTGGCAAGGTTATTGCATACGCTTCGCGGCAGTTGAAGATTCACGATAAGAATTATCTAGTTTATGACTTAGAGCTAGCAGCCATTGTTCACACACTGAAGATTTGGAGGAATTATCTATATGGCGTGTCGTGTGAGGTGTTCATAGATCATAAGTGTTTGCAATACTTATTCAAGCAAAAGGAGTTCAATTTGAGGTAGAGAAGGTGGTTTGAGCTATTGAAAGACTATGATACCACCATTTTGTATCATCTAGAGAAGGCTAATATGGTGGCCGATGATTTAAGTAGTAAGTCAGCTAGTATGGGCAGTCTTGCATATATTCCAGTCGATGAGAGACCGCTTGCATTGGATGTTCAGGCGTTGGCCAATCAGTTCATTAGGTTAGATGTTTCTGAGCCCAGTCGTGTATGATGACCCTCATTTGCTTGTCCTTAGGGACATAGTGCGACACGGTGATGCCAAGCAGGTTACAGTTGGAGATGATGGAGTTTTGAGGAAGCAGGGTCGTGTTTGTGTGCCTAATGTGGATGGACTTCATGAGTTGATTCTAGAAGAGGCCCACAGTTCCCAGTATTCTATTCATCCGGGCGCCACTGAGATGTGTTAGGATTTGCGGCAGCATAATTGGTGGAGGAGGATGAATAAGGATATTGTTGCATATGTAGCTCGGTGTTTGAATTGTTAGCAAGTGAAGTACAAGCATTAGAGACCTGGTGGTTTGCTAAAGAAGATGGAGATTCCTAAGTGGAAGTGGGAGCGTATCACTATGGATTTCACTTTTGAACTTCCATGGATTCAGAGGAAGTTCGACGCAGTTTGGATTATTGTGGATAGGCTTACTAAGTTAGCACATTTCATTCCTGTGCAGTTTCTAATTCCTCAGAGTGGTTGGCAGAGATTTATATCTGTGAGATCGTTATTCTTTACGATGTGCCCGTGTCTATCATTTCTGATCGAGGTATGCAATTTACCTTGCAATTCTGGAGGGCAATGCAGCGTGAGTTGGGTACGTGGGTCGAGTTGAGCACAACATTTCATCCTCAGACGGACAGACAGTCCGAGCATACTATACAGATCTGGGAGGATATGCTCCGCGCCTGTGTTATTGACTTTGGAGGTTCTTGGGATCAATTCTTGCCGTTAGAGGAGTTTTCCTACAGTAACAGTTATCAGTTGAGCATCCAGATGGCTCCCTATGAGGCGTTATATGGTAGACGGTGTCGATCGCTGGTTGGATGGTTTGAGCCAGGGGAGGCTCGGTTATTAGGTGCAGATTTGGTACATGATGCCCTAGATAAGGTTAAGATCACTCAGGATAGAATTCGTACAGCTCAGCCCAAGCAAAAGAGTTATGCCGACCGTAAGGTTCGTCATGTAGCATTCATGGTCGGAGAAAGAGTGTTGCTTTGGTTGTCACCTATGAAGGGTGTGATACATTTGGGAATAAGGACAAGTTAAGCCCTAGATTCATCAGGCCTTTTGAGATCCTTGACCGAGTGGGAGGGATGGCCTATAAACATGTATTGCCCCCAGCTTATCATTGGTACATCCAATATTTCATGTGTCTATGCTTCAGAAATATCACAACGATCCATCCCACGTGTTAGACTTCAACACTGTCCAGTTGGACAAGGATTTGACCTACGAGGAGGAGCCAATAGCTATTACAGACCGGCAGATTTGTCAGTAGAGATCGAAGAGTTATCCTTCAGTTCGTGTGCAGTGGAGAGGTCAGCCTGTTGAGGCAACTGCATAGGAGTCCGAGTTCGATATACGAAGCCGATATCCCCATCTTTTCTCCGAATCAGCTACTTTTCTGTGTCCGTTCGAGTATGAACGATTGTTTTAGAGGTAGAGAATGTAATGACTCAAAAGGTCATCTTGTGTTTTAGAACCCAATTCGGTGATCCGAGGTTTTCAAAACCTTATTTTATTCTTCCTCAATTTGCGTGCATTGTCTGGGCATGTATCCGGAAAGCTTTTGTGTGAAAAACTGAGGAAATAATAATTTTTGGCTTATGCAATTTGGTGCTAAATTCGTAGTTCTAGGTGTTATTTTGGCGATTTTGATGGAGCGAGCAAGTTCGTAGGATGTTTTAAGACTTGTGTGCATGCTTGGTTTGGAGCGCCGAGGGATCGGGTGAATTTCGGATAGGCCACAAGATGTTTTAGACTTAGAAAAATCTGGTATTTTGCTGCAACAGTTGTTCTGATATGCCCTTCTTCGCGTTCGCGTAGGTAGTATTGTGAACGCGAAAGGTAAAAATGGGGCAGGGGGAAATTAGTCTTCGCAAACGTGAAGGACTGGTCGCGAACGTGAAGCAGCTGGGGCTTTACCCTTCACGAACGCGACCTGTCAACCGCGAATGCGAAACATGGGACTTGGGGAGGGGAAAATTGCTCATCGCGAACGCGACACTAGGCTCGCGAACGCGGAGGCTGGGGGGAGTATGCCTCCACGAAGGTGATGGGTATCTCGCGAATGTGAAGGCCTTTGGCTGCTGCGTATCGCGATCGCAACAGGCTTCTTGCGAACGCCATGAAGGTCTGCCCAGTCTTTTAAAAAAAAGAACCAGCACGGGATTCTTAAAAAATTTCACAACTCTTTCATAAAACTCGACCTAGGAGTGATTTTGAAGAGGGATTTCAACACCAAATCATAGGTTTGTGTTCTTAAACTCATTTCCTTCAATTTCCATCAACACCCATTAGATTTCTAGCCCTAAATCTTGTTTATTCATGGTAGAATTAGGGATTTTTGGGAGAATTGGGGATTTTGCGAATTTAAAAATTTAGACCTCGATATGGGGTCGGATTCCGAAACTAATTACATAATTGGGCTCATGGGCTCATGGGTGAATGAGTTTTGGTCCGAACCTCGAGTTTTAACCAAGCGGGCCTGGATTGAATTTTGAATTTTTGGGGAAATATTGGGAAAACTTATAATTATATATTGAAATTGATTTTTTTAGCAATAATTAATGTTATTAAGTTAATTATGACTAGATACGAGTGGTTCGGAGGTGAAAACTAGAGGAAATTTGGTGATTGAGGCTTGCGTTTGGCCGTGGAGTTGAGGTAAGTATCGTGGCTAACCTTAGCTTGAGGGATTAAGTATTGTTGTCTACTTGCTATGTGTTTGATTGTTGTGTACGACGTATAGGTGAGGTGACAAGTATATATACGTTATTGTCGGGTCATAACATGCGAGTGAGTCTTATTATTATGATTGTTGTATTCCTTATTCGTATTGTTCATGCTTAAACTAGTTATTCTTTATGTTGAACAATTTTTATCATTTTTACTGGAATTGGATATTTGTTGAGTATTGATTCGAAGTTAAGGTTAACGTTGGGAAACTAAATATTGATATGGGGCTTGTTATTAATAATTCTATTGTCCGGTTGTTATTGTTTTATTGTTTGGATGAGGAACATTGTAAAGAAAGAAGGGTGATGCCGTACCATTGCATATTTATTTTCATGTGAGGAAGAGTGTAAAGCACGAAGGGTGATACCGTGCCATTACAAATTTATTTTCATGTGAGGAAGTGTGTAAATCATGAAGGGTGATGTCGTACCATTGCATATTTATTATCAAGTGAGGAAGAATAAAGCGCGAAGGGTGATGTTGTACCATTACATATTCATTATCATTATTCATTTCATTTGTTATGGTGAGGACGAGGGTAAAAGCACGAAGGGTGATGTTGTGCACTTATTTTGTTGTGTTTCTTTGTTGTTCTATTTTCATGATCTCGTACTCCCATCAGCATATTTTTCCCCCTCCCGTTAATATGTGTTTAATTTCTATTATTTGTTATTATGCCCGTATATTGCTTAACTGCACAAGTTTATATATATCTCTTGTCCTAGCCTCGTCACTACATCGCCGATGTTAGGCTCGGCACTTACCAGTACATGGGGTCGGTTGTACTGATACTGCACTCTGCACTTTCTGTGCAGATTCTGGTACTGGACCGTATTGATCAGAGTTGGGTCGCTGCCTTCAGTACACCAAGAGACTCAAGGTAGATCTACCGGCGTTCACAGACCCTAGAGTCCCCTTCCAGTTATCCTAGTTTTCCTGTTTTCTTTTAATTCGAGAATAGGGATATTTTCTTTCAGGCAGTATTTGTAGTGACTCTTAGAAGTTCGTGGAGTGTGACACCAGATTTTGGGTAGTCATGTATCAGTACTTGGGTTATTATGAATTTCTGCACTTCTTAACTCTGTTTTGGTTTAAATATTGTTATTTAATGGTTTGGATGGTAGTTAGCACATTAAATTTCTATCTATAGGCTTTCTTAGCGATTGTCAAGTTAGGCGCCATCACGATCCCGATGATGGAAAATTCGGATCGTGAAAAGTTGTCATGATAAGAATAGTGAAAATGAAACTAAGCTTAATTAACGCCACACTAGAAATAATACTTCAATCTTTATGAAATTTTGTGTGAGAGTATCTCATTACTAGATTCAAGGACGTAGTTTATATATCTCTCTAAAAATAAACTTCCTCCGTCATATAATATGCTTGATCATTTTCTTTTTTTCTTTTATTATAACTTATTTCTATGTCAAGTCTTGCTCATGATGATCTCCCTTTTTAATTAAATTCTATAATTCGAAGTCCGATTTACTCCCTTATTTTGGATAATGAAATTACTTTAAATACTTCAAAATGAGACACTTCACCAAGACGTATTCTATGTGTAATGTACTTCTTTTCTTTGTTTTTTTTTTTTAAAATAAAATAAAATAAAATAATGAATTGACTTGATTTCACATCTATTTTTTTCGTATGATGCATATTCTGATTTCTTTTTAATCCAATTCAAAGCATTTATACTATGCATGTGAGTTCTAAAAATTTTCTATTTAAGTACACATTGTCCACTTTATTAAAGGAAGTTATAGAATTTATTTCTTTTGTGATTATTAACATTTAGTATGTGTTAAGATTTATGTAGGATATTAAGATTTACAATTAAACTCAGATTGAATTGTTTATAATAATTTTCATGATTAGTATTTATCATGTTTAATCGAACGAAGTGTACATGATTGGAGATTAGTAGTTTTATCTCTATAAGTAATACTATTAGTATTCATAGTGTACTACAATCTCTATGATCATGTTGTCACATTTTATTGTAAGCATAGTTATATTCCTTAACCAATACTCCATATGTACAAATTTGCATTTTTCGTTTTCTTTTTTTAATATTCTTATTGGTAATTTGCACTTCGCACATGATTCAATTAATGAACTATTGTTATAAAATAAAGACTATAAAGTAAAGACAAGTATATAGAGAAACTGATATATTATTCGAATTCAAACTGATGTACATAATGAACTGAAATATCTTCTATTTATAGAAGAAAGGAAGCTGCTCCGTAAGCTGCTACTACAAGCTGCTGTGTAAGCTGCTACTACAAGCTGCAGTGTATGCTACTATAAGCTGCTGTGTAAGCTGCTACTACAAGCTGCTGTGTAAGCTGCTACAAGCTGCTGTGTAAGCTGCTGCTATACCGGATATGGATAATCTTCTACTGAGAGCAATATTTATCCATAACAGAGTACTGAATGGATAAGCTTATTATACCCGGTATGGATAATCTTTTACCGGGGGTAATGTTTATCCATAACTGGGTACTGAAAAGATAAGCTTATTATACCCGGTATGGATAAACTTATACTGGGGGTAATGTTTATCCATAACCGGGTACCGAAGTGATAAACTTCTTCAGGAAGCTTATTTCCAATATAGTACTGAATAGATAAACATATTTACGGTGGAGTCCCATATGGATAAGCTTATTCAGGAAGCTTATTTACAACGGAGTACTAAATGAACATCCATAATATAATATATTTATAACACTCCCCCTTGGATGTTCATTAAAAGATCATGTGTCTCATTAAAACCTCATTAGGAAAAACCACGTGGGAAAAAAAATTTAGTGAAGGAAAAAGAGTACACATATTTAGTAATACGCATTGTTAGGTTCCTCATTAAAAACCTTATAAGGAAAACCCCATGGGAAAAAACCTTAGTAAGGGAAAAAGAGTGCATCGCGTATTTTACTCCCCCTGATGAAAACCTTGTTTCAAATATTTGAGTCTCCGCATTCCAATCTTGTATACCATCTTCTCAAAAGTTGAAGTTGGCAAAGATTTAGTGAATAAATCTGCTGGATTATCACTTGAACGGATTTGTTGCACATCAATGTCACCATTTTCTGAAGATCGTGTGTGTAGAATAATTTTGGTGAAATGTGCTTCGTTCTATCTCCTTTTATAAATCCTCCCTTCAATTGGGCTATGCATGCAGCATTGTCTTCGTATAAAATTGTGGGTCTTTTCTCACATTTCAAACCACATTTTTCTCGAATAAAATGAATTATTGATCTCAACCATACGCATTCCCTACTTGCTTCATGAATAGCTATTATCTCAGCGTGATTTGAAGAAGTAGCAACAATAGATTGCTTTGTGGAGCGCCATGATATGATAGTACCTCCATATGTAAATACGTAGCCGGTTTGAGATCGAGCTTTATGGGGATCAGATAAATAACCTGCATCTGCATAACCAACAAGGTCTGCACTATCTTTGTTAGCATAAAACAAACCCATATCAAGAGTTCCCTTTAAATATCGCAATATATGCTTAATCCCGTTCCAATGTCTCCGTGTAGGAGAAGAACTATATCTTGCTAGTAAATTAACAGAGAATGCTATGTCAGGCCTTGTAGCATTAGCAAGATACATTAGTGCACCAATTGCACTGAGATAGGGTACTTCGGGACCAAGGAGTTCCTCGTCCTCTTCTGGAGGTCGGAACAAATCCTTATTCACTTCAAGTGATCGAACAACCATTGGTGTACTCAATGGGTGCGCTTTGTCCATGTAAAAGCGTTTTAAGACCCTTTCTGTATAGGCAGATTGATGGATAAAGATCTCGTCTGCTAAATGTTCAATTTGCAAACCAAGACAAAGTTTTGTCTTTCCAAGATCTTTCATATCAAATTCTTTCTTAAGATATTCAATTGCCTTTTGGAGCTCTTCTGGAGTTCCAACAAGATTTATGTCATCAACATAAACAGCAAGTATAACAAATTCTGATGCCATTTTCTTTATAAAAATACATGGACAAATAACATCATTTATGTAACCTTCTTTCAGCAAATATTCACTAAGGCGATTATACCACATGCACCCAGATTGCTTTAAACCGTACAAAGATCTTTGTAATCTGATTGAATACATTTCCTGAGATTTTGCTTCAGGCATTTTAAATCCTTCAGGGATTTTCATATAAATTTCATTATCAAGTGAACCGTACAGATAAGCTGTAATTACATCCATTAGATGTATTTCAAGCTTTTCATGTAGTGATAAACTGATGAGATATCGAAATGTTATGGCATCCATAACAGGTGAATATGTTTCATCAAAATCGACTCCGGGTCGTTGTGAGAATCCTTGTGCAACAAGGCGAGCTTTGTATCTTTCAACTTCATTTTTATCATTCCTTTTTCGCACAAAAACCCATTTATGACCAACTGGTTTTATACCAGCAGGTGTTTGGACTACTGGTCCAAAGACCTCTCTTTTAGCAAGTGACTTCAATTCCGATTGAATTGCCTCTTGCCATTTTGGCCAATCAAATCTTTGTCGACATTCTTCGACAGATCGAGGTTCAAGATCCTCACTATCTTGCATAATATTAAGTGCAACATTATATGCAAAAATATTATCCACCACTATTTCAAATCGATTTAAATTAGTCCCATCACCGTTCGAACTTATTAAAAGTTCCTCACTCACATGAGCTTCAGGTTCATTGATTTCTTCAAGAATCTCAGAACTAATCAGATTTTGGGTCTCTTCAGGGGATCCCTTCATAGTATCGTTTTGATCATTTGTCGATTTTCTTTTTCGAGGATTTCGATCCTTAGAACCCAAAGGCCTACCACGCTTCAGGCGTGCTTTAGGTTCACTAGCTCTCATGCTAGTAGATGGTCCCATTGGGACATCAATTCGGATAGGCACATTCTCTGCTGGGATATGTGACTTAGTTATCCTTTTCAAATCAGTAAATGCGTCTGGCATTTGATTTGCTATATTCTGTAAATGGATGATCTTCTGGACCTCCTGATTACATATAGGGGTACGGGGATCAAAGTGAGATAATGATGAAACTTTCCACACAATTTCTCTTTTGATTTCCTTTTTCTCTCCCCCTAATTGTGGGAAATTTGTTTCATCAAACCGACAATCTGCAAATCGAGCAGTAAATAAATCTCCTGTCAATGGTTCAAGATAGCGAATAATAGAGGGTGATTCAAACCCAACATATATTCCTATCCTTCTCTGTGGTCCCATCTTACTACGTTGTGGTGGTGCTACTGGCACATATACAGCACATCCGAAAATTCGTAGATGGGCAATATTTGGTTCATGACCAAAAACTAATTGTGACGGAGAATATTTATTATAATGTGTCGGTCTAAGACGGATAAGTGATGCTGCATGCAAGATAGCATGGCCCCAAACAGTAGTGGGCAATTTTGTTTTCATAAGTAGTGGTCTTGCTATCAATTGCAAGCGTTTAATAAATGACTCTGCAAGGCCATTTTGAGTATGAACATAAGCTACAGGATGTTCAACTTTTATCCCAACGGATAAATAATAATCATCAAAAGCTTGAGATGAGAATTCTCCAGCATTATCAAGGCGAATAGCCTTTATAGGATAATCTGGGAATTGTGCCCTTAATCGAATTATTTGGGCTAATAGCTTTGCAAACGCCAGGTTGCGAGATGATAGTAGACACACATGAGACCATCTTGAAGATGCATCTATTAGGACCATAAAATATCTAAACAACCCACTTGGTGGGTGAATAGGTCCACATATATCCCCATGTATACGCTCTAAAAAGGCAGGGGATTCAATATCAACCTTCATTGGTGATGGTCTAGTGATCATTTTTCCTTGATAACAAGCATCACAAGAAAATTCGTCATTTGTAAGAATCTTCAGGTTCTTTAATGGATGCCCACTCGAATTTTCAGTAATTCGTCTCATCATTATTGATCCGGGATGGCCCAAACGGCCATGCCAAAGCACAAAAGTATTTGAATCCGTAAACTTCTGGTTTATGATAGAGTGTGCTTCAATTGTACTAATTTTTGAATAGTATAAGCCAGAAGATAAAGTTGGTAACTTTTCTACAATGCATTTCTGGCTAGAAATATTCTTTGTAATACAAAGATATTCCCTGTTCATTTCATCTATTGTCTCTACATGATACCCATTTCGGCGGATATCTATAAAACTCAACAAGTTTCTTCGGGACTTGGAGGAGAACAATGCATTGTCTATAATAAGTTTTGTTCCCTTAGACAGAAATATTATGGCTCTTCCGGAGCCTTCAATCAAACTTATATTACCAGAAATTGTTGAAACATTTGCTTTTTCCTTATGCAAATAAGAAAAGTATTTCTGATCGTTGAATATGGCATGTGTTGTTCCATTATCAATAACACACATATCTTCATGATTTGTCTTTGATCCAAACATAATTTGAGGGTTATCCATATTCTTCAAAATAACATAAATAAAATATATTATAGTAAATATCATTATCAAAACATAACTTTTATTTATGTACAATAATTACATAACCATACTATTTATTACAAACAACACAAATTAAAATATTTACATTTCTACAGATTCACTACCGATTACATGACTTATTTCTCCTTCTGGGAGTGCAAAGTAATCAGCTACATCCAAATGCATGAAGTCTAAATTATCTTCAGAAATAAAATTTGCTTCACCATTTTTCTCTGTCTTCTTCAGGGAGGCTTGATAAAGCTCAACCAGATGCTTTGGCGTACGACAAGTACGTGACCAGTGCCATTTTCCTCCACATCTATAGCATGCATTTTCTGCATTTGGCGCTTGCACCGCTTCATGCTTTTGTTCCTTCCTTTTCCACTGCTGGTGGTGAGGAGGCTTCTTTGGTGCATTATTATTACCATGTTTGGGGTTTCTTCCCCGACCACGGCCATGACCACGACTGGGGCCATGACCTCTTCCACGTTTAGCTTGGTGGAAGTTCGTCTCATTCACTTCAGGGAATGGACAAGAACCAATAGGTCGGCTTTCATGATTTTTCATTAATAGCCCATTATGTTGCTCTGCTATAAGAAGATGTGAGATAAGTTCAGAATACTTTTTAAATCCCATCTCTCGATATTGCTGCTGCAGGAGCATATTCGAGGCATGAAAAGTGGTGAAAGTTTTCTCCAACATATCATGATCAGTAATATTATCACCACATAATTTTAATTGGGAAATAATTCTGAACATAGCAGAATTATACTCACTGATAGATTTAAAATTTTGTAGCGTTAGATGAGTCCAATCATAACGTGCCTGTGGAAGAACGACCATCTTCAGGTGGTCATATCTATCTTTCAAATTATTCCACAGTATGACTGGATCTTTAATAGTGAGATATTCCATTTTCAGGCCCTCATCAAGGTGATGGCGTAGGAATATCATTGCTTTGGCACGGTCTTGGTTTGATGCCTGGTTTTTATCCTTGATGGTGTCTGCCAGACCCATCGCATCAAGATGAATTTCAGCATCAAGTACCCAAGACATGTAGCTTTTGCCCGATATATCCAGGGCTACAAATTCAAGTTTAGAAAGATTTGACATTATTTAGGAAAAGAAAGTTCTTACCTCAGATACTTTCAAAATATTTGCTCGAGATGGTAGAGCTTCGTGCTGATAACGTGTTATAAAATAAAGACTATAAAGTAAAGACAAGTATATAGAGAAACTGATATATTATTCGAATTCAAACTGATGTACATAATGAACTGAAATCTCTTCTATTTATAGAAGAAAGGAAGCTGCTCCGTAAGCTGCTACTACAAGCTGCTGTGTAAGCTGCTACTACAAGCTGCAGTGTAAGCTACTATAAGCTGCTGTGTAAGCTGCTACTACAAGCTGCTGTGTAAGCTGCTGCTATACCAGATATGGATAATCTTCTACTGAGAGCAATATTTATCCATAACAGAGTACTGAATGGATAAGCTTATTATACCCGGTATGGATAATCTTTTACCGGGGGTAATGTTTATCCATAACTGGGTACTGAAAAGATAAGCCTATTATACCCGGTATGGATAAACTTATACTGGGGGTAATGTTTATCCATAACCGGGTACCGAAGTGATAAACTTCTTCAGGAAGCTTATTTCCAATATAGTACTAAATAGATAAACATATTTACGGTGGAGTCCCATATGGATAAGCTTCTTCAGGAAGCTTATTTACAACGGAGTACTAAATGAACATCCATAATATAATATATTTATAACACTCCCCCTTGGATGTTCATTAAAAGATAATGTGCCTCATTAAAACCTTACTAGGAAAAACCACGTGGAAAAAATCTCAGTGAAGGAAAAAGAGTGCACATATTTAGTAAGACGCATTGCTATATTTGTTTCGTGATAACGTGGATGCAAGGTTAAAAGTGGAGAATGAAGAGTGTTGAGAACCAAGAGGTATCAGGTTTATATCAGGTGGTTTCTTTTCATCTTTCTAAGTTTTGGTGGACAAATGTGATGACCCAAAGGTTCATCTTCTATTTTAGAACTCGAATCCATGTTCCGAGGCCTTAAAAACCTTATTTTATTTCATCTCGATTTATGTGCGCAGTCCGGGAGTGATTCCGAAAAGCTTTTATTTGGAAAATTTATGAAATAATAATTTTTGACCTAAATAATTGATTTTATTGACTCCGGTCAATGTTTTGGGTAAACGGTCCCGGTGGGTCCGTAGTAAAATATGGGACCTGGGCGTATGCCCGGAATTGAATTCCGAGGTCCCTAGCCCGAGAAATGAATTTTTGATGAAGATTGTTAAACTGGAATTATAATGGTTTTAAGAATTTGGTTAATAATTGATCTTGTTAATACCTGGTCCGTATTGTGGTTTCGGAGCCCGGTACAGGTCCGTTTGGATAATTATATCCTATCTGTAAAATTTGGTGAGAAACGGAATTTATTTGCCGTGATTCAGATCTTTGGTTGAGAAAATAGAAGATTTGAAACTTTCTTGAAAATTTTATGCAATTTGGTGCTAAATTCGTAGCTCTACGTATTATTTTGGCGATTTGATCACGCGAAAAAGTACGCATGATGTTTTTAGACTTGTGTGCATGTTTGGTTTGGAGCCCTGAGGGTTCGGGTGAGTTTCAGGTAGGCTATGAGATGTTTTACACTTAGAAATCTAGTGTGTTTTGCTGCAGTCAGTGTTTCTGGCTTTTCTACTTCGTGTTCGCGAAGATACTCTCGTGAACGCAAAGTGTAACCTGGGCTGGGGAAGAGTTTGTTCATCGCGAATGCGAAGCCACGGTTGCGAACGCGGAGCCCTGAGGGGCTGCTCTTCACGAACGCGACCGACATCTCGCGAACACGTAGAGCAAAATGGAGGTGGGCTGGGGAATCCTGAGTTGTTCTATGTGAACGCGGTCCTAGGCCCGCAAATACGATGGTCAGGGGTGACAGATCATCGCGAACACGAACAGCTCTTCGCGAACGCGAAGGCCAGTCTGGCTGTTGTGCATTGGGATTGTGACTAGTGTCTCGCGAATGCGATAAAGACCTGTCCAGTGATTTTAAAACAGAACCAAAGTCGAGATTTGTTCAAAATGTCACATCTTCTTCACTAGAACTCGACCTAGGGTGAATTTTGAAAAGGTGATGCTATGACATTTTATATACATTATCATTATTCATTTCATTTGTTATTGTGAGGACGAGAGTAAAAGCACGAAAGGTGATGTTGTGTACTTGTTTTCCTGTGTTTCTTTACTGTTCTATTTTCATGATCTCGTACTCCCCTCAGTATGTTTTTCCCCTCCCGTTAATATGTGTTTAATTTCTATTATCTGTTGTTATGCCCGTATATTGCTTAACTGCACAGGTTTATATATGTGTCTTGTCCTAGCCTCGTCACTACTTCGTCGAGGTTAGGCTCAGCACTTACCACTACATGGGGTCGGTTGTACTGATACTGCACTCTGCACTTTCTGTGCAGGTTTCGGTACTAGACCGTGTTGATCAAAGTTAGGTTGCTGCCTTCAGTCCAACAGGAGACCTAAGATAGATCTGCCGGCGTTCGCAGACCTTGGAGTCCCCTTCCAGTTATCCTGGTTTTCCTGTTTATTTTTAATTCGAGAACAATTGTATTTCCTTTCAGCTAGTATTTGTAATGACTCTTAGAAGTTCGTGGATTGTGACACCAGATTTTGGGTAGTCGTGTATTAGTACTTGAGTTATTATGCATTTTCACACTTCTTTACTCGATTTTGGTTTAATTATTGTTATTTACTGATTTGGATAGTGGTTAGAATATTAATTCTTTATCTATTGGCTTGCCTAACATTCTAAAAAGTTAGATGGCATCACGTCCCGATGGTGAAAAATTCGGATAGTGACAAATTGGTATCAGAGCACTAGGTTGCCTAAGTCTCACAATTCACGAACATGCTAGGTAGAGTCTGAGGGATCGATATAGAGACATCTGTGCTTATCCCCCAGAGGCAACAGAGTTTAGGAACAATTTTACTTTTATTCTTCTCTATCGTGCGATTTTGACCTCTCAACGCTAATTGAACTCTCTACTCTTGTTCTTTCGCAGATGGCGAGAACACGTACCGCTTCATCAGCTGATTAGAAGCCCGAGCTCCTAGTGGCAGCTCCTACGAGAGGCAGAGAATTAGGTCGAGGCCGTTCTAGAGGACGTCGTAGAGGCAAGGCTTAGCCTAGAGCTCGAACAGCAGCACCAGTAGCGGAGCCTCAAGTGGAGTTTGATGATAAGGCCTCGGCCTAGACTGTTCCTGCCGGACCGACTCAGGTTCTAGAGGGGTTCATAGCCACCCTAGTGCTTCAGGATGCTTTGGTCCATCTAGTGGGCCTTATGGAGAGTGTTACTCAAGTTGGCACATTCCCTGTAGCACCAGCCGTCTCACGGGCTGGGGAAGGAGCATAGACTCCCGCTACTCACACTCTGGAATAGATGCTCCTCAGTTTCAAACTCCAGCAGCTCAATCAGTTGGGGTAGTTCCACTAGGTGTTGCAGCACAGATCGGAGATGGATCAGCTATGTCTTTCTGATGCTTTATGGAGGTTGGATAGGTTTACCAAGCTTTTCACCACTACATATGTTGGTACATCTTCAGAGGATCCCCAGGACTATCTGGACAGTTGTCACGAGGTGTTACAGAACATGGGGATAGTGGAGACCAATAGGGTCGACTTTGATGCTTTTTGTCTGTCAGGTTCCGCCAAGAAATGGTGGAGGGATTTTTGTTTGTCCAAACCAGCCGGGTCGCCTGCTTTGACTTGAGACCAGTTCTCTAAGCTATTTCTCGAGAAGTTCCTTTCTATTACTCTGACAGAGGACAATCACAGGCAATTCGAGTGTCTCCAGCAAGGCACCATGTCCAATACTCAATATGAGACCCGCTTCATTGATTTGGCCCGTCATGCTCTTCTTATACTTCCCACCGAGATAGATAGAGTGAGGAGGTTTATTGAGGGACTCGCTCAGCCTATCAGATTGCAGATGGCTAAGGAGACAGGGAGCGAGATTTCTTTCCAGGATCCAGCCAATGGGGCCAGGCGAGTTGAGTTTGTTTTAGCCCAGGGGAGTGGTCAAGGGTCTGGCAAGACGCCTCATCACTCTGGTGGATTCAGTGGGGCCTCGTCTGGAGGCCGGGTTACTTTTGGTAGAGGTCATTCTCCAGGGCGTTTCATTCAACACTTCAGACTTCTCGCAGTAGCTTCAGGTTGACGGGATATGCAATAGTCCGATCAGCTAGCCTACATGCACCGCCAACTCTTATCAGTGCACCTCCGCTCTAGAGTTTTCAGGGTGGTTACTTAAGTCGCTAGGGTTTAGTTTCAGGTTCATCAACCACAACAACCGAAGTTTTGTTATACTTGTGATAATCCGAGGCACATTGCTAGGTATTGTCCTTGAGCATCGAGCAGTTCTCAGCCCTAAGGTTCTCGTGCCATGATCTCGGCACTGGGTGTTCCACCGCCCGCTCATCCAACTAGAGGTAGGGGACAGGAAGCTAGAGGTGGAGGTCAGGCTGCTAGAGGTAGAGGCCATCCAACAGGAGGCCGTCCCAGGGATGTAGTTCAGAGTGGTGAGGCCCAACCCCGATGCTATGCTTTCCCAGCCAGGCCTGAGGCTGAGTCATCCGATGCTATTATCACAGGTACTATTTTGGTTTGTAGTAGAGATGCTTCAGTTCTATTTGATCTAGGGTCTATATACTCCTATGTGTCTTCTTATTTTGCTTCATATTTGGTTGTGCCTGTTGATTATTTGAGTGCTCCCATATATGTGTCCATACCGATGGGGGGATTCTATTGTTGTAGATTGTGTCTATCGTTCGTGTGTGGTTATTATTGGGGGGGGGGGGGGTTGTGACCAGCGTAGACCTCTTACTTCTTGATATGGTCGATTTTGATGTCATTTTGAGGATGGATTGGCTATCACCTTATCATGCTATATTGGACTGTCACGCCAAGATCGTGACCTTAGTATTGTCGGGGTTGCCTTGATTAGAGTGGAGAGGGACTCTTGGTCATTCTACCAGCAAGGTTATTTCTTATATGAAGGTTCGGCGTATGGTCGAGAAGGGGTGTTTGGCTTATTTGACTTCTGTTCATGATTTTAGTGCGGAGGTTCCTTCCATGGATTCCATACCAGTTGTTCGTGAGTTTCCTAAGGTATTTCTTGCAGACCTACCAAGGATGCCGCCCAATAGGGATATTGACTTTTGCATTGATTTGGCTCCGAGCACTCAGCCCATTTCTATTTCGCCATACCGCATGGCCCTGCCAGAGTTGAAAGAATTGAAGGAGCAGTTGTAAAATTTACTTGATAAGGGCTTTATTAGACCTAGTGTCTCACCTTGGGGTGCACCGGTGTTGTTTGTAAAGAAGAAGGATGGGTCGATGAGAATGTGTATAGACTATCGACAGTTGAACAAGGTCACCATCAAGAACAAGTATCCATTGCCGAGGATTGATAACTTATTTGATCAGCTTCAGGGTGCCAAGGTGTTTTCAAAGATCGAGTTGAGGTCTGGTTACCATCAGTTGAGGATTAGAGCATTCGATGTCCCTAAGACCGCTTTTTGGACTCGTTATGGGCATTATTTACCATCGGTTTGTGGAGGGATTTTCATCTATTGAAGCCCCGATGACCAGGTTGACCCAGAAGGGTGACCCATTCAGGTGGTCGGATGAGTGTGAGGCGATTTTTTAGAAGCTCACGATAGCTTTGACTACGATACCAGTGTTGGTATTGCCCACAGGTTCGGGGCCTTATACAGTATATTGTGAGGCATCTTGTATTGGACTTGGTGCGGTATTGATGTAGAGTGGCAAGGTTATTGCATATGCTTTGCGGCAGCTAAGGATTCATGAGAAGAATTATCCTGTTTATGACTTAGAGTTGGCAGCCATTGTTCACACGCTAAATATTTGGAGGCATTATCTATTCGCCGTGTCGTGTGACGTTCTCACAGATCATAAGATTTTGTAGTACTTGTTTAAGAAAAATGAGCTCAATTTGAGGTAGAGAAGGTGGTTGGAGCTATTGAAAGAGTATGATATAACCATCTTATATCATCCCGGGAAGGCCAATGTGGTGTTCGATGCTTTGAATAGGAAGTCAGCTAGTATGGGCAGTCTAGCATATATTCCAATCGGTGATAGACCGCTTGCATTAGATGTTCAGGCCTTGGCCAATCAGTTCGTGAGGTTGGATGTTAATGATCCCAGCCGTGCTTTGGCCTGCATAGTTGCTCGGTCTGCCTTGTTTGAGCCCATCAGGGATCGACAATATGATGACCCTAATTTGCTTGTCCTTAGGGACAAAGTGCGACACGGTGATGCCAAGCAGGTTACGGTTGGAGATGATGGAGTTTTGAGGAAGCAGGGTCGTGTTTGTGTGCCTCATGTGGATGGACTTCATGAGTTGATTATAGAGGAGGCCCACAGAGTAAAAGCATGAAGGGTGAGCCCGAGAGTAAAAGCACGAAAGGTGATGTCGTGTACTTGTTTTGATGTGTTTCTTTACTGTTCTATTTTCATGATCTCATACTCCCCTCAGCATGTTTCCCCCCTCCCATTAATATGTGTTTAATTTCTATTATATATTATTATGCCCGTATATTGCTTAACTGCACAGGTTTATATATGTGTCTTGTCCTAGCCTCGTCACTACTTTGCCGAGGTTAGGCTCGGCATTTACCACTACATGGGGACGGTTGTATTGATACTGCACTCTGCACTTTCTGTGCAAGTTTCGGTACTAGACCGTGTTGATCAAAGTTGGGTTGTTGCCTTCAGTCCAACAGGAGACCCAAGGTAGATCTATCAGCGTTCGCAAACCTTGGAGTCCCCTTCCAGTTATCCTAGTTTTCCTGTTTACTTTTAATTCGAGAATAGTTGTATTTCCTTTCAGACAGTATTTGTAGTGACTCTTAGAAGTTCATGGATTGTGACACCAGATTTTGAGTAGTCGTGTATTAGTACTTGGGTTATTATGATTTTTCGCACTTCTTTACTCGGTTTTGGTTTAATTATTGTTATTTACTGATTTGGATAGTGGTTAGTGTATTAATTCTTTATGTTTTGGCTTGCCTAGAATTCTGAAAAGGTAGGTGCCATCACAATACCGATGGTGAAAAATCCCGGTCGTGACAACAATGTTATTTAGTATTTGATATGGCGGGAGTGTAACGATCCGGCCGGTCGTTTCATGAGTTACCTCTCTGTTTCCCCCATTTTTTCTTCTCTATGTCTTGTTCAACTGTATTAAGTGGTATCGGGTTGGTTGATTCGGGTTCGGAGTGGTTTTGTAAAGGAATGAGACACTTAGTCTCTTAAGTTGACCATTTAGTTGGAAAAGTCAATCAGAAGTGGACTTGTGAGTAAACGATCTCGGAATTTGGTTTTTATGAGTCGGATAGCTTTGTGAGGTAATTTGGGACTTAGGAGCATGATTAGAATGTAATTTGGAGATCCATGGTAGATTTAGGCTTGAATTGGCGAAGTTGGAATTTTGGCGTTTTCCGATTGATAGTGGAGATTTTGATATAGGGGTTAGAATGGAATTCCGGAAATTGGAATAGGTCCGTTGTGTCATTTGGGTCGTGTGTACAAAATTTCAGGTTATTCGGACAAGGTTTGATAGACTTTTTGATCGAAAGCGGATTTGGAAGTTTTTGAATCCTTAGGCTTGAATCCGAGGGTGTTTTGGTGATTCGATGTTGTTTTGAGTGTTCCAAAGGTTGGTATAAGTTTGAATAGTGTTATGTGACTTGTTCATATTTTTGGTTGAGGTCTCGGGGGCCTCGGGAGGAATTCAGAAAATTTTCAGAAAGTTTGGGTTGGAAGTGAGCAGCTTCAGCTGCTGCCCCTGTCATTACCGCACCTACGATTGGGGACCGCAGGTGCGAGATCACAGAAGCGTAAGAGAAGCCGCAGATGCGGCCATGAGCAAGAAGGCCAGACCATAGGTGCGGATATTGAGGCGCAGGTACGACTCAAGTGTAATAAGTGAAAACTGCATATGCGGTTGGTTAGACCGCAAAAGCAGTACCGCAGTAGCAGGAAAAGGACCGCAGGTGCAAAATCCCTGGGTCAGAAAGTATATAAGTTCCCCTTCGTGAAATTTGGATTGTTTTCCACCATTTTTATTCGGGATTGCAGCTTTTTGGGAGATTTTTAAGAGGTAATTCAAGGGAACTTCGTGGAGGTAAGATTCTTGGAATTAAAACTCGTCCTATGGTGATATTTTACTGATTAGACATGGAATTTTTAGAAGTTAGTGGTTAAAAATTGGGGATTTAGGGTTTGAAATTGGAGACCTTGATTTCGGGATTTGAGGGGTCGTTTGTGGTCGGATTTTGATGTTCTTGGTATGTATGGACTCGTGGGAGGATAAGGATTCTATTGACGTGGTTTTTATTGAATTTCGAGATGTGGGCCCAAGGATCGCGTTGGACCAGTTTTGGTGTTTTTATATAATTTGATTATTTTCGCATGGGGTTCGTTCTTTAGCATATATTAACGTTATGATTCTGATTTTTTGATAGATTTGACGCGAGTGTATAGTTGCATATTTTGATATATTTATATGATATCCATGTGTTTTAAAAATTGGTTTGTTAACTTGGGCTGAATGCCATGTTTGGGGCCTTTGTGCCGAACTGTTTAGACCTATATGGGTATTTTACTACTTTTCTCACAATGTTTTGATTTGAAAGCATATCCTCAGTCATGTTTCACCTGTTACTATTTTATCCGATTTCATTACCCTACTTCTTAATACATGAAAACTGTTTGGGCTGAGTTTCCCTGATTTTCACTGACATGCTCGAGTGGCCATGAGGTTAATGACTAAGAGGGGTTGAGGACCTAATGGTGAGGATTATATATATATATATATATATATATATATGTTATGGAAAGGTTGGACACCGCAGTGATTATATATATATATATATATATATATATATATATATATATATGGATCGGGCTGCACGCCGCAACGATATACAAATATATATATATATATATGGATCGGGCTATACGACACAATGATATACATATAGATCGGGCTGCACGCCACAACAATATATATTGGATCGGGCTGTGCGTCGTAGCAATATGACGCTTGGGCTGTAGGAGCCCCTCCGGAATCTGCACACCCCCAGTAAGCATAGTCGACTATAAACTATGGATCTAGCTCCACGCCGCAACGGTTATTATTATTATTATTATTATTATTATAAGATATCTATTGAGCCGGAGTGCTAAGTGTGAGTACTGATTGACGAGAGTTGAGTCACGAGTGACTGAGAGGCTTGTCGGAGAGGCTATACTTATGAGTGATACCTTGCCCGATGGGCTTGTTTATGACATTTTGCTGCTTTCACTATTCTTTTTGTACTAAGCCTCTTTTGAAAAATGTTGAGTAAATGTTTTCAAAGGAATTTTAATTAAAACTGGAGTTTTACAAGATAACTGGCTATTGAACTGCAGATTTTGACTTGATATTTCTGTTGAAATTCCTTATATGATTTTAAATGCACGTCACTGCACTCAGATTTTATTTACTTTAGTTACTTACTGAGTTAGCGTACTAACATTACTCCTTACACTTTGTGTGCAGATCCAGGAGTACGATCATCGGAGTGAGAGCTTCCAGCACTCTTATAGTCTTATCCGGAGATCGCAAGGTAGCTGCACGGCGTTCGCAGCCCTGCCATCCTCCTTCCTATCTTAGTACTTTGTATTTCATACTCATTTTGTATTATTTAGATAGTGTTTGGTTGAACTTAGAGGCTCATGACTAGTGATACCATATTCGGGCTATGTTAGTATATTTTGTATTGGTTTCTGCATATTTCTGTTGATTTATATATTACATATGAGAGACTTGAGACTTAATCTATTTCAAAAAAATGATTTTATAAAAAGAATTCGATGTGGTAAATGTTGGATTGGCTTGCCTAGTACTGTGATAGGCGCCATCACGACCGGGGTATTTGGGGTCGTGACAAGTTGGTATCAGAGCCTAGGTTACATAGGTCTCATGGGTCATGAGCCAGTTTAGTAGAGTCTCGCAGATCAGTGCGGAGACGTCTGTACTTATCCTCGGGAAGCTGCAGAACCTTTAGGAAAAACTTCAAATTCTTTAAATTCCTGTTGTGCGAATCTGTTGATTCTAGTACTAACTTTCTATTATCCTATTCTCTCATAGATGGTGAGGACACGTACTACCGGGCAGGACGGACGACCACCAGTAACAACAGTTGGGGCCACTAAAGGCCAAGAACGCGGTCGAGGCCGTGGTAGGGGCAGGGGTGTAGCCCGCACAACAGCTAGGGCAGCACCTGCAGATCCACCAGCCACCCCAGTTCATGATCAAGTCCCAGTTGTGGATTCTCCAGCAGCACCGGCTCAGGTATCGGCTGTGCCTATTGTGATTTCAGGCCTTTAAGAGGCCTTAGCCTAGATTCTATCAGTGTGTACTAGCTCTTAGGTGGTCTCAGTTACTAAGGCCGAATCTACTTCTCAGGCTAGGGGAGTTACTCAAACTCTCGCTGCCTGAGCAGCTTGTGCAGGGACTTCAGACTTCGGGGGTACCTCCAGCCCAGCCGGTTGCACCATCCCGGGACTATGTAGTACCCGTTATGCTTGACGACGAGCAGTGTTGATTGGAGAGGTTTTGTAGGCTTCAGTCTCCGACTTTTAGTTGTACAGAGGACGAGGATGCTCAGGGTTTCTTTGACAAGTGTTAGAGGATTCTTCGTACATCGGGTATTCTGGAGATTAGTGGGGTCGTATTTTACTACTTTTCGATTTTCTGGAGCTTCCTTTACTTGGTGAAAGGCTTATGAGAGGCATAGGCACGTTGATGCAGCGCCCCTTATCTGACAGCAGTTCTTTATTCTCTTTTTGGAGAAGTATGTGCCACAGTCTCGCAGGGAGAAGCTACGCAAGCAGTTCGAGCAGTTGCGTAGGGTGATATAACGGTGACATAGTATGAGACGAGGTTCTCGGAGTTAGCTCGCCATGTTATTTGGTTGGTCCGTACAGATAGAAAGAGGATTAGACGGTTCGTTGGTGGCCTCACATATCAGCTTTAGATTCTCATGACCAGGGAGAGGGTGTCAGTTCGTTGCCAGGAACGAGATGAGAGGGAGGCCAAGAGGCCTCGGGGATCTGGTAGTTTTGGTGGTGCTCTTTCGAGGGGTCAATTTCAGCATGGCAGAGGCCGTCCATTCAGACATGCTCAGTCAGTTCGCCCAGTTCATCGTGGGGCATCATCGAACCATGGTTCTCATAACTCACACCAGCGCCATTCATCACTCAGTGCCCTACCAGTCTAGAGTTCATCCCGTGCTTCATCGGTTCAGGGTTCTTCCATGCCAGGTCCTTCTACTGGTCATCCCGATGCTAGGGGTTTCCTTCAATCCCCGTTCCCGCACCAGGAAGTTGTTACGAGTGTGGAGAGTTTGGACATATGAAGAGGTATTGTCCTCGTCTTCTTAAAAGTTCGTCTCAGCAGAGGGGTCACCCCTCGACTTCAGCTATAGTTATTTCACCACCCGCTCAGGCAACTAGGGGTGGGGGTCAGTCAGCTAGGGGTCGCCCCAGAGGGGGAGGTCGATCAGGTGGTGGTCAGACCCGTTTCTATGTGCTCCCAGCCAGACCAAATGCTATTGCTTCAGATGTTGTGATTACAGGTACAGAGATGCCTCTGTATTATTTGATCCTGGTTCTACATTTTCATATGTATCATCATATTTTGCTCGTTATTTTGATACGCCCCGTGAGTCTCTTATTTTATCTGTTCATGTATCTACTCCGGTGGGCGATACATAGTTGTGGATCATGTATATCGGTCATGTGTGGTGAATATTAGGGGTATGGAGACCCGAGTGGACCTGTTGTTGCTTTGTATGGTGGACTTTGATGTGATATTGGGCATGGATTGGCTATCTCCATGTCATACTATATTGGACTGTCATGCTAAGACAGTGACGTTGGCTATGCCGGGGGTGCCGCGGATTGAGTGGCAAGGTTCGACTAATTTTGTTCCTATTAGGGTGATTTCGTTCTTGAAGGCCCAGCGGATGATTGGAAAGGGTTGTCTTTCATACATAGCCTTTGTGAGGGATGTCAATACAGAGACTCCTAGTATTGTTTCTATTCATGTAGTGAGGGATTTTCTCGATGTGTTTCATGCAGACTTGCTGGGCATGCCAGCAGACAGGGATATTGATTTTGGTATTGATTTGGTGCTGGGCACTCAGCCCATTTCTATTCCACTATATCGTATGGTACCAACGGAGTTGAAAGAGTTGAATGAGCAGCTTCAAGAACTCCTTGATAATGGGTTTATTCGGCCTAGTGTGTCGCCTTGGGGTGCGCCTATTCTATTTGTGAAGAAAAAGGATGGCACAATGAGGATATGCATTGATTATAGGTAATTGAACAAAGTTACAATCGAGAACAAGTATCCTTTGCCTCGCATTGATGATTTATTTGACCAGCTTCAGAGAGCAAGAGTGTTCTCCAAGATTGATCTCTGTTTAGGGTATCACCAGTTGAAGATCAGGGACTCAGATAATTCTTAAGACAACTTTCAGGACCCGATATGGTCATTATGAGTTCCTTGTGACATCTTTTGGGCTAACCAATGTCCTAGTAGCATTCATGCACTTGATGAATAGTGTGTTCAGCCTTATCTCCACTCGTTCGTGATTGTATTTATTGATGATATTCTGGTGTACTCGCGTAGTAAGGAGGAGCACACGGAGCATTTGAGAGTTGTGTTGCAGAGATTGAGTGAGGAGTAACTTTATGCAAAGTTCTCCAAGTGTGAGTTTTGGCTGAGTTCAGTGGCCTTCTTGGGGCACGTGGTGTCCAGTGAGGGTATTCAGGTTGATCTAAAGAAGATAGAGGTCGTTCAGAGTTGGCCCAGACCGTCCTTTTCCATATAGATTCACAGCTTTCTTGGTTTGGTGGGCTATTAACATCGGTTTGTTCAAGGATTTTCATCTATTGCATCACCATTAACCAAATTGATTCAAGGGTGATTTATTCAGGTGGTTGGATGAGTGTGAGGAGAGCTTTCAGAAGCTCAAGGCTGCTGCCTTGACCACAACTCCAGTGTTAGTTTTTCCATCAACTTCAGGTTCATGTACAGTGTATTGTGATGCTTCGAGAGTTGGTATTGGGTGTGTGTTGATGTAGGAGGGTAGAGTGATTGCTTATGCTTCTCGTCAGTTGAAGCCCCATGAGAAAAACTACCTTGTTCATGATTTGGAGTTGGCTGCCATTGTTCACGCGTTGAAGATTTGGAGGCATTATTTGTATGGTGTGTCTTGTGAGGTGTTTACAGATCATCGTAGCCTCCAGCACTTGTTCAAACAAAAGGATCTCAATTTGAGGTAGCGGAAGTGGTTGGAGCTGCTAAAGGATTATGATATTACTATCTTGTACCATCTGGGGAAGGTCAATATAGTAGTCGATGCCTTGAGTAGGAAGGCGGTGAGTATGGGTAGCCTTGCATTTATTCCTATTGGGGGAGACCTCATGCAATTGATGTTCAGGCCTTGCCCAATCGGTTCGTGAGGTTGGATATTTCGGATCCCAGTCGGGTCTTAGCTTGTATGGTTTCTCGATCTTTCTTGTTTGATCGCATCATAGAGCTCCAGTATGATGATCCTCATTTGCTTGTTCTTAAGGATAGAGTTCAGCACGATGATGCCAGATATGTGACTACAGGTGATAACGGAGTATTGAGGATGCACGACCGGATATGTGTGCTTAATATGGATGGGCTTCGGGAGTTGATTCTGGAGGAGGCCCATAGCTCGTAGTATTCCATCCATTCGGGTGCCACGTAGATGTTTCAAGATTTGAGACAACATTATTGGTGGAGAAGAATGAAAAGGGATATTGTGGGATTTGTAGCTCGGTGTCTCAATTGTTAGTAGGTAAAATATGAGCATTAGAGATAGGGTGGCTTGCTTCAGCAGATAGATATTCTAGAGTGGAAGTGGGAGCGGATCACCATAGACTTTGTAGATGGGCTCCCACGGGCTTTGAAGAAGTTCGATGCTATTTGGGTGATTGTGGATCGACTGACTAAGTCCGCGCACTTCATTCCTGTGTGTACTACCTATTCTTCATAGCAGTTAGCAGAGATTTATATCCGAGAGATTGTTCACTTGCATGGTGTCCCAGTTTCTATCATTTTAGATAGAGGTACTCAGTTTACTTCATAGTTTTGGAGGGTCGTGCAGCGAGAGTTGGGTACTCAAGTTGAGTTGAGCACAGTTTTTTACCCTCAGACAGACGGGCAGTCCGAGTGCACTATTCAGATATTGTAGGACATGCTGCGCGCTTGTGTCATTGATTTTGGAGGTTCGTGGGATCAATTCCTACTGCTTATGGAGTTTGCTTATAACAACAGTTATCGGTCGAGTATTTAGATGGCTCCATGTGAGGCTTTGTATGAGAGACAGTGTAGATATCCAGTCAGTTGGTTTGAGCCGGGTGAGGCTAGGCTTTTGGGTACAGACTTGGTGCAGGATACTTCGGACAAGGTGAAGGTGAAGGTGGTTGGGGAGAAGGTTCTACTGAAGGTTTCACCCATGAAGGGTGCTATGAGATTTGGGAATAAAGGTAAATTGAGTCCTCGGTTCATTGGGCCTTTTGAGGTGTTTTGGAGGATTGGGGAGGTGGCTTATGAGCTTGGTTTGCCACCTATCTTGTTGAGTATGCATACGGTATTTCATGTTTCTATTCTCCGGAAGTATATTAGCAATCCGTCTCATGTTTTGGACTTCAACATAGTTCAGTTAGATGATGATTTGACTTATGATGTGGAGCCGTGTCTATTTTGGAGTGTCAGGTTCGAAAGTTGAAATCAAAGGATATAGCTTCAGTGAAAGTGCAGTGGAGAGGTCGGCCCGTGGAGGAGGCGACCTGGGAGACCAAGTGGGAGATGTGAAGCAGATATCCTCACCTATTTGTGGCTTCAGGTATGTTTTGTTTAAGAGAGGGAAGATGTAACGACCCGGCCGGTCATTTCATGAGTTACCACTCTGTTTCCCCCCATTTCCGCTTCTTTATGTCCTGTTCAGCTGTATTATGTGGTATCGGGTTGGTTGGTTCGGGTTCGGAGTGGTTTTGTAAAGGAAAGAGACACTTAGTCTCTTAAGTTGGCCATTTAGTTGGAAAAGTCAAACGGAAGTTAACTTGTGAGTAAACGATCTCGGAAATTTGTTTTTATGATTCAGATAGCTTTGTAAGGTGATTTGGGACTTAGGAGCGTGATCGAAATGTAATTTGGAGGTCTGTGGTAGATTTAGGCTTGAATTGGCGAAGTTGGAATTTTGGCATTTTCCGGTTGGTAGTGGAGATTTTGATATAGGGGTCGGAATAGAATTACGGAAATTGGAATAGGTTCATTGTGTCATTTGGTACGTGTGTGCAAAATTTAGGTCATTCGAACAAGGTTTGATAGACTTTTTGATCGAAAGCAGAATTTGAAAGTTTTGGAATCCTTAGGCTTGAATCCGAGGGTGTTTTGGTGATTCGATGTTGTTTTGAGTGTTCCAAAGGTTGGTAAAAGTTTGAATAGTGTTGTGTGACTTGTTCGTATTTTTAGCTGAAGTCCCAGGGGCCTCGGGAGGAATTTAGGATATTTTCAAAAAGTTTGAGTTTGGAAGTGAGTAGCTTCAGCTGCTGCCCATGTCATAACCGCACCTGCGGATTGGGGCCCGTAGGTCCGAGAGTGCAGAAGCGTAAGAGAAGCCGCAGATGCGGCCATGAGCAAGAAGGCTAGAACTCGCAGGTGCGGAAGGTTGAGAGCACCTACGAGACCGCAGGTGCGGATATTGAGGCGCAGGTGTGGCTCCAGTGTAATAAGTGAAAACCACATATGCAGTTGGTTAGACCGCAGAAACGGTAGCGCAGGAGCGGGAAAAGGACCGCAGGTGCGAAATCCCTGGGTCAGAAAGTATATAAGTTCCGTTTTGCAAAATTTGGGTTGTTTTCCACCATTTTTATCCGGGATTGAAGCTTTTTGGGAGATTTTGAAGAGGGAATTAAAGGGAACTTCGTGGAGGTAAGATTCTTGGAACTAAAACTCGTCTTATGGTGATATTTTACTGATTAGACATGGAATTTATAGAAGTTAGTGGTTAAAAATTGGGGGTTTAGGGTTTGAAATTGGATACCTTGATTTAGGGATTTGAGGGGTCATTTGTTGTCGGATTTTGATGTTCTTGGTATGTATGGACTCCTAGGAGGATAAGGATTCTATTGATGTAATTTATCGAATGCCGAGATGTGGGCCCAAGGGTCGGGTTGGATAATTTCGGAATTTTTGATATAATTTAATTATTTTCACATGGGTTTCGTTCTCTTAGCATATATTGACATTACGATTCTTATTTTGGATAGATTCAACGTGAGTTGAGGCCGACTCGAGAGGCAAGGGCATCACAGAGTAGTATTTCATCCGGTTTGAGGTAAGTAACCATTGTAAATATAGACTTGAGGGTATGACACCCCGGAATTTCGTACTATTTTGATAAATGAGGTGACACACATGCTAGGTGACGGGCGTGTGGGCGTTGCGCCCATGGGGATTGTGACTTGGTCTGTCCCGTTGCGACTATATAGTTGCATATTTTGATATATTGTATATGATATCCATGTGTTTTAGAAATTGGTTTGTTAACTTGAGCTGAATGCCATGTTTGGGGCCTTTGTACCAAACTGTTTAGACCCTTAGGAGTATTTTACTACTTTCCTATCACGACCCGGATTTTCCACCCTCGAGAGTCGTGATAGCGCCTACTCGTGAAAGCTAAGCAAGCCGCGTAATACAGAATCCCGAACTCTTTTTTTAGCCTTTTTAACTATTTAAACTAACATGTGAATAACAGTGAAATATTAACGATAAATAGATACAAGCGTAAGACTTAATCTGATAAATTAACCATAAACAGTACGGCAAAGCCAACAAATATCTCTACCCAGAATTCGGTGTCACAATATCACGGACTGTCTATGAATACTACATACAAATGTCTGAAAAGAAAGTAAAATTTGTCTCGGAAGCAAATAAAAATAGAATACACATAAAGATAGAAGAGAATGCCAGGCCTGCGGACGTCTGCAGGACTACCTCGGGATCTCTAGCTGGATTGAAGGTAGCCACCCAAAGCTATGGTCCAAAAGCTGCTCCGGGATCTGTACATAGTGCAGAGTGTAGCATCAGCACAACCGACCCCATCTACTAGTAAGTGCCTGGCCTAACCTCGGCTAAGTAGTGACGAGGCTAGGACCAGACTACCAAATAACCTGTGCAGTAATATAATATGCAACGGAAAATAAAACAGGAACAACAAGTAAAGATGGGAGGGGGTACACGCTGTGGGGGAATATCAGTACCAACAGTAAATTAAGAGAAAAGTATAAGAACAATTTAGAATTTTACAGCCAAATAATAAGGAACTTGTAACCAATCTATGAACACTTCGTATTATCAATTGTTGGGGCGCGCAACCCGACCCCAAAATATAATAACTCTGTTGCGGCGTGGAACCCGATCCATATCTTTTATCATTGTTGTGGCATGCAACCCGATCCAAATATAGTATTGTTGCGGTGTGCAACCAGATCCAAATATAATATTGTTGTGGCGTGCAACCTGATCCAAATATAATATTATTGCAGCGTGCAACCCGATCCAAATATAATATTGTTGCGGCGTGCAACCCGATCCAAATATAATATTGTTGCGGCGTGCAACCCGATCCTCTTATACAGTTCAACCCCAATCACAACAAGAGTTCCGGCAAGGTATCAATGAAGAAACAACACTATCCCAGCAAGGGAATCGACAGTATAAGTGACTACATCCCGGTAAGGGAAATCAGCTATAACCAAACTTGTTCCAACATCTAACTACCTCAATTAGCACCAATACTCAATCACAAGTAATTTCCACGAGAATAATCATAATCCTTGCTCAACACAGAGAATCAACAACTTAGGCATTCGTAGGATTTATCAAGAACACAATAATTTCAATTTAAGACTCACGGTCATGTTTGACACCAATGTATAGATACTCATCACCATGCCTATACGCCGTACTCAACAAATAACCTGTAGCAAATAGGATAAAACTCCTAATCCCTCAAGCTAAGTTTAGACCAAATGCTTACCTCGAACTTCCACGGCCAACTCAAGCCTCAAACACCGCTTTTCCTTTAGAATTCGCCTCCAAACAACTCGTATATAGTCCAAATTGATTTAACAATATCAATAAACGCTAAACAATCCAATTCCAATGCTCAATTATAGAATTGCCATCATTCTTCCCAAAAAGTCAAAAATTGACCCCAGGCCCGCTCGGTCAAAACACGAGGTTCGGACCAAAATCCGATCACCCATTCACCCCACGAGCCCGAATATGTATTTAGTTCCAAAATCTGACCCCAAAACGCGGTCTAAATCCCAATTATGCAAAAGCCCTAACTCTACCCAAATCCCTAATTTTCTACCCTTGAGAACATGATTTAGGCCTAGAAATCTAATGGGTGTTAATGGTAATTGAAGAAAATGAGTCTAATATTACATACCTATGGATATGTAGTGAAGTTCTCTTTCAAAAATTGCCCAATTTGGAGTTTGGAAGAAGAAGTTATGAAATTTTGGTTAAGTCCCGTTTTGGCTTCTGTTTTAAAATCACTGGACCGGCCTTCATCGCATTCGCTATAGGCCTATCGCGTTCGCGATGGATCAGGCTTAGGTGACCTTCGTGTTTGTCTTCGTCGACTCGCATTCATGGAGCTTCAGCTCCTAGAGACTTCGCGTTTGTGGGCCAGTGGCCACGTTCCCGTAGCACAAGATTCCCTTCCCCCTGCCTAGGCCATTAGCCTACGCGTTCGCGAGTGCCTGGACGCGTTCGCAAAAGGTACTCCCCCCATAGCCTCGCGTTCGCATCCCAAGCTCCGCGTTCGCGAAGAACAAATTGACACTTAAGGACTTTGCCTTACGCGTTCGCGAGTGGGACCACGTGAACGCGAAGCACAAAACCTCTTACACTGAGAGCAGCAAAAACTTGCAACTTTTACCAAGTCCAAAACTTTCTGAAACCTATCCGAAACTCATCCAAGCCCTCGGGGCTCAAAACCAAACATGCATACTAACTCAAAAACATCATATGAACTTATCTGTACGATCAAATCACCAAAATAACCTCTTAAACAATGAATTTGGCATAGAAATCTAAGAAAATCTTAAAACCTTCAAAGTATGAATTTTCACAACTACGGGTCCGAATCACCTCAAATGACTTCCGTTTCTTACCAAATTTCACAAACTTATCTTAAATCACATATAAGACATGTACCAGGCTCCGGAACCAATATACGATCCCGATACCACCGAGTTTTAAACACATTTCATTTCCAAAACTCAGAAATAATTTCAAAAAATAGTTTTCTTTAAAAATTCATTTCTCAGGTTTAGGACCTCAGAATTCGATTCTGGGCATACGCCCAAGTCCTATATTTTCCTACGTACCCTCTGGGACCATCAAATCATGGGTCCGGGTCTGTTTACCCAAAATGTTGATCGAAGTCAATTTATATCCATTTTACAATCAAAATTCATCATGTTTCACAGGTTTTCACATAATAGCTTTCCGGCTACGTGCTGGATTGCGCATGCAACTTGAGGTGATGCCAAAAGAGGTCTTTAAGGCCTCGGAATACAGAATTCATTTTAAAAAACAAGTAATGAGGTCATCACATTCTTCACCTCTAAAACAACCATTCCTCCTCGAACAGACATAAGAAGGAAGTACCTGAGTCGGGGAAAAGATGGGGATAACGACTCCGCATATTGGACTCAGATTCCCAGGTCGATGCCTCAGCAGGCTGACGCCTCCACTGAACAAGAACAGAAGGAAAACTCTTCGATCCCAACTGACGAACCTGCCGGTCTAGAATAGCTACCGGCTCCTCCTCATAAGACAAGTCCTTGTCCAATTGGACAATACTGAAGTCTAACACGTGGGATGGATCGCCATGATATTTCCGAATCATGGACACATGAAACACTGGATGCACGGCTGATAAGCTCGGCGGCAACGTAAGTATATAATCCACCTCTCCCACTCGATCAAGAATCTCATACGGGCCAATGAACCTAAGTCTAAGCTTGCCCTTCTTTTCGAATCTCATCATGCCCTTCATAGGCGACACCCGAAGCAATACCCGCTCACCGACCATGAATGCCAAATCTCGAACCTTACGATCAACATAACTCTTTTTCCTGGACTGAGCTATACGAAGCCTATCCTGAATAATTTTGACCTTGTCCAATGCATCCTGAACCAGATACGTACCCAACAATCGAGCTTCCCCCGGCTCAAACCATCCAACCGGTGACCGACACCTCCTACCATACAAAGCCTCATAAGGAGCCATCTGGATACTCGACTGGTAGCTGTTGTTGTAGGCAAACTCTGTTAAAGGCAAAAACTGATCCCACGAGCCTTCGAAATCAATGACACAAGCCCGAAGCATATCCTCCAAAATCTAAATAGTCCGCTTAGACTGCCCGTTCGTCTGAGGATGAAACGATGTGCTCAACTTAACCCGTGTTACCAACTCTTGCTAAACTGCTCTCCAAAAATGTGAGGTAAACTACGTACCTCGATCCAAAATGATAGACACGGGTACACCATGAAGACAAACAATCTCCCAGATATAGATTTCAGCTAACCTCTCAGAAGAATAGGAGACTGCCACAGGAATGAAATGTGCTGACATGGTCAGCCTATCAACAATAACCCACACTACATCGAACTTCCTCTGAGTCCGTGGGAGTCCAACAACGAAGTCCATAGTGATCCGCTCCCACTTTCGCTCCGGAATCTCAATTTTCTGGAACAAACCACCAGGCTTCAGATGCTCGTGCTTAACCTGCTGACAATTCAAACACCGAGCCACATATGCAACGATATCCTTATTCATTCTCCTCCACCAATAATGCTGTCGCAAATCCTGATACATCTTAGCGGCGCCTGGATGAATAGAGGACCTGGAGATATGGGCCTCCTTTAAAATCAACTCTCGAAGTCCATCCACATTAGGCATACAAACTCGACCCTGCAATCTCAAAACTCCATCATCACCTAAGGTAACCTGCTTGGCACCTCCGTGCTGCACCGTGTCTCTAAGAACACACAAATGGGGATCACCGTACTGCCGATCACGGATATGCTCCAATAAAGAAGAACGGGCGATCGTGCAAGCTAATATACGACTAGGCTCAGAAACATCCAACCTCACGAACTGATTGGCCAAAGACTGAACATCCAAAGCAAGTGGCCTCTCACCGACCGGAATATAAGCAAGACTGCCCATACCGGCTGACTTCCTACTCAAAGCATCGGCCACTACATTTGCCTTTCCCGGATGATATAAGATGGTGATATCATAGTCCTTTAACAGCTCCAACCACCTTCTCTGCCTCAAATTCAACTCCTTCTGCTTGAACAAGTACTGCAGACTCTTATGATCCATGAACACCTCACATGCCACGCCATACAGATAGTGCCTCCAAATCTTCAACGCGTGAACAATGGCTGCTAACTCCAAATCATGAACCAGATAGTTCTTCTCATGAATCTTCAACTGCCGCAAAGCATAATCAATGACCTTGCCATCCTGCATCAACACCGCACCAAGCCCAATACGAGATGCATCATAATAAACTGTATACGGCCCTGAACCTGTGGGCAAAACCAACACTGGTGTCGTAGTCAAAGCTGTCTTGAGCTTCGGAAAGCTCGCCTCACACTCATTTAACCTTATAAATTGGGCACCCTTCTGGGTCAACCTGGTCATAGAGGCCGGCTCACCTCCACCTCGAGCGGTCTGAGCTCCACATCTAACACTTCTACCTCTACCTCTAGCACCTCTACCCCCACCCCTAGCTGGCGGAGCAGGCTGTGGAATACCTAGCGCCTGAACTATAGCACGGGAACCCTGCTGCTGCGACTAAGTATCCACCAATCTCGGATAAACCCTCCGGATATGACCATACTCACTGCACTCATAGAATCCACCTGAATGTTGTGGCTGAGGAAACTGAGACTGACCCTAGCGACCTGAATGACCACCCCGAAAACTCTGGAGCAGCGGTGCACTGATAGGAGCTGGTGGTGCACTGTAGGGCTGCTGATCAGAATATTATATATGAGAGCCACAACCACCTGAAGCACCATGAGAAACCTGAAGGGCTGACTGAAAAGGCCTAGGAGGATGGCCTCTATCATACGAATCTCTGCCTCCAGACGAGGTACCACTGAATCGGCCTAAACGATGAGGCCTTTTGGCAGACCCCTGACCACCCCTCTGTGATAGAACCATCTCAACTCTCTCGGCCACATTGGCCGCCTCCTGGAAAGAAATCTTACTCCCAGTCTCCTTGGCCATCTGAAGTCGAATAGGCTGGATAAGGCCCTCAATGAACCTCCTCACCCTCTCTATCTCTCGGTGGGAAGTATGATAAGAGCATGACGGCCAAGTCGATGAATCTTGTCTCATACTGAGTAACAGTCATAGAACCCTGCTGGAGATACCCAAACTGCCTCCGATAGATCTCTCTCTAAGTAATAGGGAGAAACTTCTCCAGAAATAGCTGGGTAAACTGCTCCCAAGTCAAGGCTGGTGATCTGGCTGGTCTAGCCAAGCAGTAATCTCTCCACCAAGTCTTGGCTCCAGATAATCGAAAAGTAGCAAAATCGACCCTGTTGGTCTCCACTATCCCCATGTTCCTGAGAACCTCATGACAGCTGTCTAGATAATCCTGGGGGTCCTCAGAAGATGCACCGCTGAAAGTAGTAGTGAAGAGCTTGGTGATCCTGTCCAACCTCCACAAAGCATCGGCAGACATAGCTGCTCCATCACCAGTCTGGGCTACTACACTCGGCTGAACTGATCCAACTGGCTAAGTTGCTGGAGTCTGAAATTGGGGAGCCATCTACTCTAGAGTGCGAGTAGCTAGAGTCTGGGCTCCTCCTCCAGCTTGAGAGACGGCTGGTGCTACAGGAAGCAAGCCTGCCTGGGTGACACTCTCCATAAGGCCCACTAGACGGACCAGAGCATCCTGGAGTACTGGGGTAGCAATAAACCCCTCTGGGACCTGATCTAGGCCCACCGAAACTGTATAGGCCGAAACTTTATCATCAAAGTCAACTTGAGGCTCCGCCACTGGTGCTGCTGATCTGGGCTGAGCTCTGCCCCTACCGGCCTCTAACACGGCCTCGGCCTCGCCCTCTACTCCTCGTGGGAGCTGCTACTGGGGGCTTGGGCTACTGATCGGTGGATGAGGAAGCGCTTGTTCTCGCCATCTGCGAAAGAACAGAGCAGAAATTCAATTAGTATTGAGAAACCAAACCGTACAACAAGAAAGAATAAATGTGAAGTTTTTTCCTAACTCTGTAGCCTCTGGGGATAAATACAAATGTCTCTGTACCAATCCCTCAGACTCTACTAAGCTTGTCCGTGAATTGTGAGACCTATGTAACCTAGAGCTCTGATACCAACTTGTCACGACCCAGATTTCCCACCCTCGGGAGTCGTGATGGGGCCTATTCGTTAAAGCTAGGCAAGCTGCGTAATACAGAATCCCTAACTCTTTTGTTTAGCCTTTTTAACTATTTAAACTAACATGTGAATAATAGTGAAATATTAACAATAAATAGATACAAGTGGAAGACTTAATCAGAGAAATTAACCATAAACAATACGACATTGCCAACATACATCTCTACCCGGAATCCGGTGTCACAATATCACAAACTGTCTATGAATACTACATACAAATGTCTGAAAAGAAAGTAAAATCTGTCTCGAAAGCAAATGAAAACAGTATACACATAAAGATAGAAGAGAACGCCGGGCCTGCGGACGTCTGCAGGACTACCTCTGGATCTCTAGCTGGACTGAAGGCAGCCACCCAAAGCTACTGTCCAAAAGCTGCTCCAGGATCTGTACATAGTGCAAAGTGTAGTATTAGCACAACCGACCCCATGTACTAGTAAGTGCCTGGCCTAACCTCGGCGAAGTAGTGACGAGGCTAGGACCAGACTACCAAATAACCTGTGTAGTTATATAATATGCAATGGAAAATAAAACAGGAAGAACAAGTAAAGATGAGAGGGGGTACACGCTGTGGGGGAATATTAGTACCAACAGTAAATTAAGAGAAAAACATAAGAACAATTTAGAATTTTACAGCCAAACAATAAGGAACTAATAACTAATCTATGAACACTTCGTATTATCAATTGTTGCGGCGCGCAACCCGATCCCAAAATATAATAACTCTGTTGCGGTGTGCAACCCGATCCATATCTTTTATCATTGTTGCGGCGTGTAACTCAATCCAATTATATTATTGTTGCGGCATGCAAACCGATCCAAATATAATATTGTTGCAGCGTGCAACCCGATCCACATATACAGTTTAACCCCAATCACAACAAGAGTCACGGCAAGGGATCAATAAAGAAACAACACTATCCCGGCAAGGGAATTGATAGTATAAGTGACTACGTCCCTGTAAAGGAAATCAGCTATAACCAAACTTGTTCCAATATCTAACTACTTCAATTAGCACCAATAATCAATCATAAGTAATTTTCACGAGAATAATCATAATCCTTGCTCAACATAGAGAATCAACAACTTAGGAATTCATAGATTTGTCAAGAACACAACAATTTTAATTTAAGACTCACGGTCATTCTTGACACCAATGTATAGATACTCATCATCGTGTCTATACGTCGTACTCAACAAATAACATGTAGCAAATAGGACACAACTCCTAATCCCTCAAGCTAAGGTTAGACCAAATACTTACCTCGAACTTCCACGGCCAACTCAAGCCTCAAACACCGCTTTTTCTTTAGAATTCGCCTCCAAATAACTCGTATCTAGTCCAAATTGATTTAACAACATCAATAAATGCTAAATAATCCAATTCCAATGCTCAATTATAGAATTCCCATCATTCTTCCCAAGAAGTCAAAAATTGACCCCGGGCCCGCTTGGTTAAAACATGAGGTTCGGACCAAAATCCGATCACCCATTCACCCAGGAGCCCGAATATGTATTTAATTCCAAAATCCAACCCCAAAACGAGGTCTAAATCCCAATTATGCAAAAAGTCCTAACTCTACCAAAATTCCTAATTTTTTACCCTTAAGAACATGATTTAGGCCTATAAATCTAATAGGTTTTAATGGAAATTGAAGAAAATGAGTCTAAGATTACATACCTATGGATTTGTAGTGAAGTTCTCTTTCAAAAATCGCCCAATTTGTAGTTTGGAATAAGAAGTTATGAAATTTTGGTTAAGTCCTGTTTTGGCTTCTGTTTTAAAATCACTAGATAGGCGTTCATCGCGTTCGCGATAGGCCTGTCGCTTTCGCGATGGGTCAGGCTTAGGTGAACTTCGCGTTCATATTCGTCAGCTCGCATTCGCGGAGCTTCAGCTCCTAGAGCCTTCGCGTTCGCGGGCCAGTGGCCGCATTCGTGTAGCACAAGATTCCCTTCCCCCTGCCCATGCCATTAGCCTACGCGTTCGCGAGTGCCTGGACGCGTTCACAAAGGGTAATCCCCCCCACAACCTCGCGTTCTCGAGAACAAATTGACACTTTAGGACTTTAGCTTAAGCGTTCGCGAGTGGGACCACGCGAATGCGAAGCACAAAACCTCTATGCACTTAGAGAAGCAAAAACCTACAACTTTTACCAAGTCTAAAACTTTCCGAAACCCTTCCGAAACTCACCCGAGCCCTCGGGGCTCCAAACCAAACATGCATACTAACTCAATAATATCATATGAACTTATCCGTGCGATCAAATCTCCAAAATGACCTCTTAAACAATGAATTTAGCATAGAAATCTAAGAAAAATCAAAACCTTCAAAGTATGAATTTTCACAACTACGGGTCTGAATCACCTCAAACGACTTCAATTTCTTACCAAATTTCACAGACTTATCTTAAATCACATATAAGACCTGTACCGGGTTGTGGAACCAAAATACGGGCCCGATAGCATCGAGTTTTAAACATATTTCATTTCCAAAACTCAGAAATAATTTAGAAAACAATTATCTTTAAAAATTCATTTCTCGGGGTTGGGACCTAGGAATTCAATTCTGGTCATATGCCCAAGTCCCATATTTTCCTACGGACCCGTTTGGACCGTCAAATCATGGGTCCTAGTCCGTTTACCTAAAATGTTGATTGAAGTTAACTTAAATCCATTTTACAGTCAAAATTCATCATTTTCACAGATTTTCACATAATAGCTTTCCGGCTATGCGCCCGGACCGTGCACACAAATCGAGGTGATGCCGAAAGATGTCTTTAAGGCCTCGGAATACAGAATTCATTTTTATGACCTTTTGGGTCATCACATTTCCTCACACTATTTTGATTTGAAAACATATCCTCAGTCATGTTTCACCTATTACTGTTTAATCTGGTTACATTACCCTACTTCTTAATACATGAAAACTGTTTGGGCTGAATTTTCCTGATTTTCACTGATATGCCCGAGTGGCCATGAGGTTAATGATTGAGAGAGGTTGAGCACCTAATGGTGAGGATTATATTATATATGTTATGAATCGGGCTGCACGCCACATCGATATTATATATATATATATATATATATATATATATATATATATATATAATATCGGGATGTACGCAGCAACAATATATATTGGAGCGGGCTGCGAGCCGCAGTAATATGACGCTTGGGCTGTATGAGCCCCTCCGGAGTCTGCACACCCCTAGTGAGCGTAGTCGACTATAAACTATGGATTGGGCCGCACGCCGCAACGATTATTATTATGAGATATCTATTGAGCCGGAGTGCTGAGTGTGAGTACTGATTAACGAGAGCTGAGTCACGAGACTGAGAGGCTTGCCCGAGAGGCTATACTTATGACTGATACCTTGCCCGAGGGGCTTGTTTATGATATTTTGCTGCTTTCACACTTTTTTTTATACTGAACCTCTATTGAAAAATGTTGAGTAACTGTTTTCAAAGGAATTTTAATTGTAACTAGAGTTTTACGAGATAACTGGCTATTGAACTGCAGATTTTGACTTGATATTTCTATTGAGATTCCTTATATGATTTTAAATGCTCGTCACTGCACTCAGATTTTATTTACTTTAGTTACTTACTGAGTTGGCGTACTCATGTTACTCCCTGCACCTTGTTTGCAGATCCAGTAGCCCGAGCATCAGAGTGAGAGCTTCCAGCACTCTCAAAGTTTTATCCGGAGATCGCAAGATAGTTGCACGACGTTTGCAGCCCTGCCTTCCTCCTTCCTATCTTAGTACTTTGTATTTCAGACACATTTTGTATTATTTAGACAGTGTTTGGTTGCACTTAGAGGCTCTTAACTAGTGACACGAGATTCGGGCTGTGTTAGTATATTTTGTACTAGTTTCCGCATAGTTCTGTTGATTTATACATTACATATGAGAGACTTGAGACTTAATCTGTTTTAGAAAAATAATTCTTTTAAATTCGATGTGGTAAGTGTTGGATTGACTTGCCTAGTACTGTGATAGGCGCCATCACGACCAGGGTATTTGAGGTCGTGACAAGTTGGTATCAGAGCCTAGTAAAATTAATTGAAGTATGCACAGACTAGCAGCTCGAACACCGTGGTTAATGGTGGCAAAATGGGTTACAAAATAGTTATGCATCCAAATATGGATAAAAATGGATAAGATATATATTATCCACTTAAAAATGGATAATCAATGAGTTTAACTTTTACATTTGCAAAAGCTCTAATTGGGGGTTCTTCAAGTTCTGGAGACTATGAATTCTCTCAAAAGTGATCATATTCAAGAAGTCATGGATAATATGCATATCTATGTTATCCGCTAGTTAACTCATTTTCTATTCGTACTAAATATGGGTTGGGTCGAATAATTTATCTATTTTTTCATTACCCGTTTTCGACCCACCCATAAAAATAGTGAGATATTACAGAATTAATCGAGATATGCACAAGTTGGGTCGAACACCGTGATTACCAACAAAGAGAAACGCCACAAGGAAAATGACATGTCAATGTAAAGAGCTATACAATTATCTTTGGGTATTCCTATGGCTGGATTTTGTTGTAGTGGAAGATGACACACTTAGATTTTGATAAATACAGTATTTAGACCTAACTACATAAGTTGAGAAGTTTGCAATACATGTGATTTTATTTAAAAGTCGTATGTGAGCACTTAAAATTCACTTCTTTTGCATATTTCTTTTTTCCTTTTCCTTGTATTGAGATTCTCAAGACCACAACAACAAAAAATGTTTAAAGGATACGCTACCTTAGAGAAAATTGAAAGGTAAAGGACTATTAAAAATGAACAAGAAGAAAGAATTATAGGTTACATATGTGATAAACATACTAATAAATGTTTATTTTAGAAAAAATGTATCATGATTGATACAACTAAAACAAAGCCAATGTAATCATGTTTTGGAGCATAATCAATTATTATTTCTGAATATAAAGTCACTCATGACTTAGTTATTATTATTTTTCATGGTATAAAAGACGAGTAAATAAGAAAAAGACAAACAAACACTGAAATTACACTATGACATATAAATGCATAATAGTAATCTGTCCACTACTAGTAGTCACCACCAAAATTCGACGCACACACGGTTTGATTCGGATACAAGAGTGTGTTTGAACAAATGCAACAAACCCAACAATCGCTGCAATCACTGTCCGTCGTACAAGATCTAAAACAAGTATTAAGCTGTGGGAGCACTCTCCTCTTGAGTCCGGAGAGCACATGATCAACTTCTTGTGTAGCTATAACTAGTTCCGTTGAGAACCAAGATGTATTAACTGAAATATTTAACCATAATAATTATCAGAATCAAATAATCATCAGTATAATATGAAAACCCCACATTTAAACATCAGATAATAAAACACACATGCATAAACACTACTAAATTCAATTTGTATGAAATATGTGCAAGGTCACATATGTGATATGTACCTACATACATATTAACAAAACATAATAATTCTACATTGTAGATATAAACAAAAATGAATACTAACTTGTGACTGCTATGATAAGAATAGTGAAAATGAAACTAAGCTTAATCAACGTCAAGTTAGGAATAACACTTCAAGTTTTATGTTTTTTTTTTTGTATGAGTATTTCATTGCTAGATCCAAAGGTCGTATATATAGGTGTCTCGATAAGTAAACTACCTCTGGTATGTAATATTCTTGCTTATTTTTCTTTCTTTTGATATTTCTTAACTTGTTTTTATGTGCAAGTGTTGCACATGATGGCCTTCCTTTATTATTTATTTACATGTTATCAATATATTAAAGTTCCATTTACTCCCTTATTCCCCGAAAAATGAAATTGCATTTAATAGTTAAAACGAGACGTTTGACCAAGAAATACTCTATAGTAAATTTGTTTTTTCGTTTTTCTTTTCAAAATAATGGATTGACTTAAATTCAGATCCATTTTTTCCGTACGATCCATGTTGGATTAAAGATCCAATCTAAAGCATTTATGCTATGCACATGGCTGTTGGATTTTTCTATTTAACTATAATCATCCACTTGATTAAAGGAAACTATAGAGCTTTTTATTTTTGTTAGGTTTATATAGGGTAATTACAATTAAACGTTTAAATTGAATTGTTTATAATATTTTCAATATTAGTATTGATAATGTTTAAGCGAATGAAGTGTACATTACTGAAACTAATAGTTTATCTGTATATATAACACTAATAGGTGACTAAAGCCAAATACTAAAAATTAAAAATCAAATGTTGAAAACAATAAGACAGTGATTTTACAATATCAAATTGTCATTATAGGTTTTCTAAGCTAAGTGAAAAGAAATTAGTTAGTCGATCCATATCTTATTTAGAAAGTTACAGAAGTTAGTCGATTAATAAATTCCTTTTTTTATTTTCAAGTATAAAATACAACCAAATAATATTTTAGTATAAGCAGAGGTAAATAAAATTATGTTTTTTTTTAGCAAACAGAAAATAGATATATTAATAACTAAGGAACATCTAGTACATAGTCAACATAAGATGCATCTCGGAGGATGCATTGGTTTCCTGAGCTTGCTGACAGTTGGAAAGCTTCATTACATAGTAGTTTTTCATGGGTAGTGGATTCAAGTCTATCACTTTCCACAAAATCTATTACATCAAAAAGTGGTTCAACAAAAAAAAATTTACGGGACTTCTATGCTTTACTTCCTCCCTTTTGCTAGTTGATGGGCAATCCTATTCCCCTGCCTAAAAGTGTGCTGGAGAGTAACCCTCTGCTGGTGCATTAAGGACCTGCAATCATTAACAGTTTTGTTAAATAATTTATTACCGACTTGTATTGCCTGGATTACCTCTGAGAAGTCTGTCTCAATCTCAAGTGGGAAGAGATTCCACTCCTTTGATGTTCTTAGACCTTCTCGTAGAGCTTTTAATTCAGCTGCTAGTGAGCCATTTGCATGTGATAGTTTTGCAAAACCAACTACCGAGCTACCTTTTGCATTTTGAAAACACCACCTACACCACAATTTTGGTTATAGCTGTGAAAACTGGCATCCACATTCAGTTTGAACCAACCCCTAGAGGGTTTGAACCAGTTGATTTTTGTAAGTGATTTGGGAGGGTTAATACAAATTTTTTCCGTGAATAATTTAAATTCAATGGCCCTTTGCAAAATATGATAACCACTGATTTGGTTGGCAGTGTTATTGTGGTTATTATTGTTTCTATTAACCCAGATGTGCCAAATGATGAAGGGAAAGAGGGTGTTCCAGTTAATGAAGTCATGTTTAATAGGAAAGTTGAAGTCCTTTATTTGGAGAAGCCAATGTTTCCCATTTTTGTTTATAAGGTGGTTCCCTTGAAGGTCACTCCAGAGTTTGCTGACAGGTCTGCATTCAAGGAAGATATGCTCTATTGACTCTTCCTTAGGGCTTTTATAGATTGGACAGTTAGGGTCAATGTTTAGTCCAATCTGTGAAAGGGATTTCCTACAAGGAATTTGATTGTGAAGGCATTGCCATAGGAAAAATATGATTTTATTGGGACAGTCCAATTTCCAAATCCACTCAAAGTCTAAGTTAGTGTTATTAGGAGATTCTAGCAGTGTATAACAAGAAGTGGTAGTAAAGACCTCTTTAGTGGTGAGAGACCAAATAGGTAAGTCAATTGAAGGACCCTTTTGACGGATTTTTGTTTTGGTGATATTAGCTATCAAATCCGAAGAGGGAGAGAAGGTTAAACAGTTTAAATTCCAATTGGTACCATCAAAGATATCTCTAATATTTGTGGAAAAATCTTTTGCTGAAAGGAAGGCCTATAACTAAGTCCCTTAGGTTATCAATATTTGGAATCCAATTGGCCTACTATAGATTAAGATTGGAATGAATGTGGGGGGACCATATGATGCCCTTAGAGCAGATCTCCCACCCTTTGCAAATGATTTTCCAAAGGGAGGAGGATCTATTCGTAGAGGAACTGTTGCAATAGTAAGAGATGATAAGCTTTGCCCAAGGAACTAGAGCATTTGTGAGAAGTCTTCAACTTAAACTAGTAAGAGTACAAAAGGTTTTATTAAGAGCATTATGGATCCCTAGTAAAAGATGCATGTTTGGTTGTCATCTTATCAATGAGGAATTGGTAGTCCCTAAGTTTTGGGCTATAGTGAAGGATAGGGTAACCTAGGTATGTGCCAAAATTGTTACTCTTTTTAATACCTAACGAAGTGGTAATGTCACTGATGATTGAGTGGTTGCAATTTTTTGAAAAAAGTATTTTCGACTTAGTAGTGTTGATGCTTTGACCTGATAGAGAGAAAAATTGGGCAAGCCCATTTTTAATAGCTTGACAAGATTTAGCATTAGCTCTAGCCATTAGCGAAAGGTCTTCAGCAAATAATAAGTGGGAGATTTTTGGACATTTATAACCTAGGGATATAGGGTCCCAATTTTTGATGTCCACTTGATGCTCTATGTATCTAGTAAGCATTTCTAGGCAGAGGATAAAGATATAAGGGGGGATGGGGTCACCTTGTCTCATACCTCTACTTGGTTGAAAGTAATTTGTAACAGATCCGTTGACTAAGATTGTTATTTTACTTGTAGAAATGCAACTCAACAACAATTTGGAGAATTCTGGAGGGAAATTAAAGAAATCCAGAGTGTGACGGACAAAAGACCATTCGAGAGGATCAAAAGCCTTTTCCAAGTCGATTTTCAGAATCATATGGCCCTGTTTGCCTTTTAGTTTATTAAACTTAGAAATCATTTCCTGGATGATGATAGCATTATCAGACGCTCTTCTATTTTTCATAAAGCTATCCTGATACGGACGGATCAATTGATCTAGGAAAGGTTTAAGACGGTTGGCTAGAATCTTGGTGATTATTTTATAGATAGTGTTGCATAAGCCAATGGGTCTGAAGTTTTTAATGTTATTTGCATTATGGATTTTGGGAATGAGGCATAGAAATATTTTATTAATATCCGGAGGGATTTTTTGATTGTTAAAAATATCATGACAAAAAGTACTAACAGAATTCCTTATATGGTACCAATATTTTTGAAAAAAGAAGGGGTGTAGACTATCTGGACTAGGAGACTTGAATGGTTTGAACGAGAAGACTGCTCTTTTAATCTCATTATCTAGGGGGGGTATCTAGATGATCTAGGTTAATCATATTACATCTGGATTGTGGATTTAGGGGGTTAGTCCAGGTAGAGTGAGAATGAGAAGAGGTAAATGCAGAGGTAAAGTAACTTTGAACATGAGACATAATATGGCTAATGATCATTTATCCAGTTACCGGCCTCATCTTTGAAATAAGTAATTTTGTTTCTTCTTTTCCTATTAGTGGCTGAGACATAGAAGAATTTTGTATTTCTGTCTCCATCATTAAGCCATATGATCCTAGACTTAAGTTTCCAGTAGTCTTCTTTTATTTTTAGAATATCATTGAACTCATTTTGAAGATCCAATTCTAATTTTTTTAAGGAAAGAGTTGGTAGCATAGCTATTAGAAGATTGGATGCCTTGGAGTCTAGCTAACAATTTTCTCTTCCTTCCCATGATATTGCCAAAAGTACTGTCTTTCCAAGGTTTAACCTTATCTATAAAATTGATGCTAGCTTTAAAGTAATCACTATCATTCCAATTTTTTTTAACAATAGTCTGAAATTCCGGATGTTTACACCAAAAGGTTTCTAATCTAAAAGGAACCTTATGAGGAGACCTATTCCTTGGGATTAATTCTACCAGGATAGGATTGTGGTCAGAGTGAGTTCTAGGCAAATGGATAATAGAGCTTTTAGGAAATAACTCAATCCATTCCTTATTTCCGAACGCTTTATCAAGTCTTTCTAAAATAAGACCCTTATTATTGTGTCTATTATTTGTCCAAGTATATTTGCTTCCCTTGAAGCCTAGATCAACCAAGTTGCACTTATTTATTTTGGACCAAATGTACCTAGATCTACTATCTTTAATGGGTTTGCCACCAAAATTCTCACTAGCGGCTAAAATGTCATTAAAATCACCACCTACTAACCAATGGAAGTAAAGAGCCAGGGTTTACGTATAGGATGTACCTCTATGGTTGCATGGATCTCCTGACCTCTTCTAACAGCATTTTGAACGTTAATTATGTCATCCTTCCTCATCTTAACCATACCACCTGACTGCCCCTCCGAAGGAACTTCAATCATCTCAGAGAATCCAAATTCATTAAGCATGGATGCATGGTTGCCCATCCTTGTTTCCAACAAATTTACCAAACACGACCTATGGGTGTCTAGCATTTCCCTAAAGTTTCTCCTGAAATTATCATTATTCCCTCCCTATATATTCCTTATTATGAAATTAGTGGTTTGATTCATGGCTAAATTGGAGTCAGTGTTTATCATCTCCCCATTCTTCCTTATCCCCCCTCCGCTTGGACAGGGTTTCTCCTCATTGATGGAACTAGGATCATTGCCTTGTTTCCCACAGTTGGGTCATGTGGAGGACGAATATCCATCGAGCATTTGTATAGGGCCAACGGACAGCTGAGAACATACCTCTTCTCGTGCCTCTCCGTGAAGAGAATTTTTTTTATTCCATCTAGGTTTGAGAGTTCTAGGGTTGGCCCTAAGTGTAGGTTTAGGGGGACATCGTCCTCTTCCATTTTTGCCTCCACTAGCCCTGGTATGAGGTTGTCTTATTGTTGAGGTGGGGGTACTAGAGGGCTTGGGGGGTACCATCCCTTGGTTTCCAGATTGACATCCCAAGGGAGAAAGATGGGGTTTAGGTGAGTGTACATCTCTGTTGGAAAGAAGTAAAGATCCAATGGTGCATTTTGAGGGTTTATGGGGTTGAACTGGGGTGGCATGCTCCATTGTTATCTCATCGTTTGAGCCATTTGAGGGTTTAATGATGGAGCCATCGGGTGGATAATGTTGTTGAGCCATACTTGGTTGAGATAATTGTTCATCGCCAACCTCATTCCCTCCGTGATGAGTTGAGCTAGATATTGAGTGTTGTGTAGGATCACAATGGCCTCTTGACCATTGATTGGGACTGTGAAAGATAGTGCATGGCCCGTGAGACCTAGATCCATCCAACTTGAGGGTTGATAGTCTTGGGCTTGGGGTGGTTGAGCGTAAATAATCTGAGGTTGTTCTTGGGGATAGAGGGGGAGAATGATTTCCATATTGAGAGGACGGTGTTGTCTTAGAATTTTGATTAGTCGAGTTCTTCTTCTTAGGGTTGAAGTAACGTTTGGCATCTTGGGTAATGGAAGTTGTATTTATTATACTGGAAGTTGGCGTGATATTTTGGGTAGGAGAAGGGGTTATCTGATTGGGTGGGGAAATGATGATTGCTTCCTTCAAGTTTATATCTTTTGGTTGCCCTAGGTCATGATTTATAGGACACTTAATGACTTTGTTTGGGTTTTCTATGGGAATGTCCATTTGGCTACTTTCTTCTATAGCCGTTGCCATTTAGCCAACATGTATGGTGGGAGGGATCTTACCATATCTTAACGAAGGATTTTGTGGAGATCCTTTAAATAACAAAATATTTTGTAGAGATTTTTGATTAAGGTGAGGGTTTGGGGCAATAGGGATATGATTAGAGAGAGGGGTAGAAACGTCCATGTTAGGGCCAATTTGCATGGCATTGGTATTAACTAAAGAGGTGGTAATACTTGATGCCACGGTGGAGTCTTGCATGCAAGTGTCTTGTATGTCAAGAGCCAAGTCATCACTTAATTGATTGAATTTATTTTCACAAATAAAATTCGCATTATCCATAGTGATTTTTGGCAAAACCGTTTGCCTCTCATCTAATTGGTGGTTTTTATCAAGGGAAGTGATTTGATCAGTAGCCATGCTAGGATGGGTATTTACTGATGAGTTATGGTTATTAGAGGGATAATTTTTAGTTTTGTATTGGAGATTTTGAGTAACCAACAACTTACCTGTTTTTGCATTGAATAAATTAACTGGAATACGTGGAACATGTTTGCCTTTTGCTTGGATGGTGGCCAGTTGGTTAGGAATTCTTTTGCCTTGATTCTTCCTCTTGTTGAATGAAATAATTTTTCATTCTGTTTCGTTATCATCTTTTGTAGCTTCTTGTTGGTGTTCTTGTCCTGCATGGTGAGGATCCATGCTTTGCTTCTTGATATAGGTGCACTAACTTAGTGTGTGACCAAAACGACCACAATTTTTACAAAGAAAATCCTCACCTTCATAGTGTATATCTTGTTTGTGGTTCCAACAAATAGGAAGGGTTGAACTGGAATTTCCAAAGGGATTTCAACACAAATCCTTGGATATCGACCTCTTAGGGTTGTTGAGGTGCATGTGTCAATTTTTAATAGGCGTCCTATTGCATTACCAATTTTTGCTAGGATTTTACCATCATAGAATTCCGTTGGTAATTGGGGCAGCCTAATCTAAACTACAGAGGTAGTTAATTTTTCATTTCTGGCCACAAAATTTGGTTTCCATTTGGAGATAGATAGGAAATGGCCATTAATGAACCATGGCCCTAGGTGTATAGCTTGGTACATGTTTTCTTTCTTTGTGAATTTGATGATATAATAGTCCTCACCAAGATCAATTAAAGAGAAGTCTTCTGTTGGTTTCTATAGATCTTGGATCTTCCTCTTTAGGTAATGATGCAACATACGTTTACCTGCTAACTTGATTATAATAGAGTATTTCCATGGTTCATAGATACGTTGTCTATCTTCTAGTGAAAGGGAGATATGTATGGCATCACCTGCAGTAATTTCTGGATCATGCATTGCTTTCTTGTCTTCCATTACCTTTATTGTGTCAAGCATATCTTCAATCTTCATGTTCTATATAAGGAGTGAAATCCATTGGGTTTGATTCCAATAGTTTATCCTTGAAGGATGTTAGTTTTTCCAAATAATTTTGTAAAGGAATGTGGTGGACTAAGTCCGGTGGTTTGGAGGAATAGTATCTTGTTTCTTAAAGAGTTGGGAATGCATTCTAGAGAGAAGTTGGAGTTTATCGTTCTATAAGTTGCTAAATCTAGCTCGTTCAGTTATTCAATGAGTACAAATAAAATTATGTTGTGTTTGACCCAAAAGATTTTTAACTCTTTTTAAGCAAATCAATTAAAGATGAAGAAGTAAATCGTAGTCGAAAATAATAAACTCTAGGATCACTATAGCAAAGAAGTAACAAAGATATATTGGGAGAGAGGGAGATTGACAGAGAGATCGTAAAAGTAGAGAGAGAGTAATTTCATATATCTTCCCCCAAATAACCTGCCCTGTTACAAAGCTTAAACCCCTCTTATATACTGAGGTTTATCTTAATTAAGGGGATGGCAAATTAAGATACATCTACCCTAACGGATCTAATGTTGACGCAGCGGGATCTTTCCTTATGCCCCTGGGTCGTACCCTTGTGTCGACTCGTGGGCTTTTGGCCACATAATACTTGCTTTAGGCCGTGGATACATCAAATTTGGACCCATACAGTTAGTCCCTCTGCTCGTAGAGGTCGCAACGGGATGTGTCCTAGGTGAGCGGACCTGATGCCTTCTTTAGGAGGAATTTGACTCAATGAGATAATATGACATGATCAGCGAGAGGTGGTGGTCATGTTTGGCGGGATGTCTAAGAGTTCACGCCATGCTGGGTGATGTCAACTTTCGCATGCGTTATCATTACGCGTATTTTCAAGGTGAGAGACTGACGGTTTGGCACTTGGTTTCCCGCACTGATTTGAAACCTGCTGCCTCGATTTTGGCACTACCCCACCCTATAAATAGGTGAAGGGTTCGATTTCTTTGAAAAACTTTTGGCCATCCTTGAGAGTTCTCCAGTCTCCTTCTTCTGTTTCCATATTTCCTGGTTTTCATTCCTGACCGGAAACTCTTTTCTTCTTCTTACTCCAGTTGTGTGGATTGCTTCCTTTCAAACAAAATCATGTCGATGTCTCGTCGCACTAATGAAGAGATCCCTGAGGCCGCTCTGTTGAGTGCAGCACCCTTCTCCGACAGTGGAGAGATGGAGATGGAAGATGATGATAGTCCTCTCACAATAGAGGCATTACTACCGAGGCATCCTCTGTCTCAGAGTGACTTCTTCAGGGATCCGCCCCCTACTCTGAACCCAGTGCTTTCCGAGATGGATCAGATTTATCTCAACGCCCTACGTGTTAAATATAGCATTCCTGCCCATGTGGAGATGGCGTTGGTAGAGGGATATTATGTTCACGTTCACAGGGCTGGGTATTGTGCCTTCTACGAATACCCATTTGTGATCGGCTACACCCTCCCTCTCTTTCCTCTGGTGGACGAGTTCTGCAGATTCTATCATGTCTGCCTGGCTCAGCTTACACCGTACACACTCAAGGTGCTCCTGTTGTTGGCCAAATATGTGGAATTGGCGGAATGCGACGTTTTCGTTCATCATCTTTTGCATTTATTTTCGCCCGGTTTCCTTAGGGGGACCATGGTGCACCTGAGACTCTGTGTTACAAAGGGGTTGGTGGTTGGGACAAATGATCGGGCAAGCCGTAAATTCTGGCATAAATACTTCTTCATCAAGACCGAACATGTCGTCTCCAACCCCACCGAGTTTCCAGAGAGATGGAATAAGAATCGTAAGTACCGTGATTCATTAGATTCCATGCTTTCGCAATTATTATAACTTTTGCTCACTTGTATTGCAGTTGTGGATCGTCCGCCCCAGCTCGTTACTAGTCTTAGGAATTGGGTCGCCGGCCTTCTGCCCCATGCGGAAGAGACTCGTACTTGGGCTGCCTTCGTACAACGTAATGGCCCTAAAGTTTCCTCAGGTAAACTACTAATTTACTACCTCATTGGTCGTGCGACCCTGCTTGACTATATGATTCCTTGTGACGATAGGTCGGGAAGCTTTTAGGAGGGGGGCGCCAGTCCCTGTCTTTAGGTGGTCCGCTGCTACCACGGACACTCGATATATTTTGTGTGAGACTGCCGGGGAGGGTCGTCCTCTACTTCTTCAACAGGGGGCACGTCCGCTACTGCAGCACGGAGTGAAGCGGCATCGTTGGCATCGACCCACATCCCGTCGACGAATCCTCTATTGGTGTCGAGCCGTTAGAGAGAAAAAGGAGAAGGTTGGAACTGGGCGGGCGTGGCTAGTGAAGTTGATGGTATCGGAGCGTCTCGGACATTCCTGGTGCCTGTGTTTATAGATGACGCCATTTTGTTGGGGAGATCGACCCGCGAGGAGAGGATCGGCCCGGGGGCAAGTTCAGCACATTCTGCTGAAGGGGGTGCATCATCCAACATTTGAGGGCCTTGTGTAGAAGAGGACGGGTCGGGTTCTGATATTGCCATGGAGGACATTAATGAATTTTTAGGTTACCATACCCACGTAGAGGTGCAGACGGATGGGTCCGACCGTCACGTGATAATCCCGGGGGGTTATAACTTGCTGCTAAATAGTGAGCAGGTTGCATCGGCCATTGCGCCTTTATACGCCGCTCCTAAGAACGAGATGCTTGGGACGATGAGTGACGCGAAGTTGTCTCGGAAGGTTGCCGGCATGGCTTTACAGGTTTGTTCCTTTTTCTTTCCTTTGTGTCGTGGGAGTGGTAATGACGTGTTTTTCTTACTTTGCTCTTTTGCCAGACCCTCGTCCTAGAGGTGGAGAGGGATCGTCGTGAACGAAAGAGGACGTGCCTCTACAAAAATATATCGTCGAAATACCAGTAGTACTGTGCTAAGCATCGGGTGATATCCGACATCTACCATCAGGATCCCGAGTTCCAGGTATTTCGTGAGGGACTTAAGCAGCGGGAGGCCCAATTGAAACGTAGGGTCAAAGAGCTGGAGGAGAGGGACAGGGAGCTTGTGAAGGCTATCACCCGCAACAGTGAATTGGAGGCTCTTCTTAAGGCGAGGGAGGATGAACTTGAACTGAGTCAAGGAGTAACGACGGAGAATGCTGACCTACAGCTGAAGGTAGCCGGCTTGAACGCCGATCTGAGTGCCCAGATAGTGGAGATCGACAGGCTAAGGGGCGAGTTAAATGCCAATGCTGATAAGCTAGCCGCCGCCATTTCCGAGACGGTCTCATTAGAGAATGCCCTCCGCATATATAGATCGGAACTCGCCGGGGAAAAAGAAGCCTCTGGTCATCGAGTTGCTGAATTCAAAAGGCGTATCGGGGAGTTAGGGGCGGAGTTCTCCATGTTGCAAAGGCAAGTGGCTCCACCGAAGGCAGAGGAAATAGATCGCCGTTCTCGACCTTCCACCTCTCGTCCTCCGACTGGTAAGGGCTCGCCTCATCGCTTATATGAGATGTGGGTCTATGCGGAGGCTCAGCTTGATGTATATAGGGCTTTTCATGCCGAGGGTCGGGCAATAGAGGCGGAGGTTCAGGCGGTGCATGTTGAAGCACGTACAACTCATGAGTCATGTGGGTACGACCCTAACACTCCTTATGGGGGTGTCACTTCTGATGATGTGAATCATCTTGACTCAAATTCGTGGTACGAAGACGTCTACCCCACTAGAGATGACGAGTAGTTTTAGTTTGTACATTTTGTTAAGGATTTTTGGACGTGGATTGTACTAGGGCCCGTCCGTAGGGACGAATGTAAGTAATATTTTTGTTGTAATATAAACTTTACTTTTGTCGCTTCATTTGTTCGCCGTTTTTCCCCTTCGGTTTATTGCATGACAGTCTTCGTAGGGATGTCGTTTTGATTATTGTTAACAAATATATTTCACCGTGGTTCGAACGAGGTCGAACTAACGTCGATGGCCTTGGGCCATTAGGATGTTGCTTCGACTGTCGTCGAGGTAGTATCCCATCGTGGTTCGAACAAGGTCGAACTGATGTTGATGGCCTTGGCCGTTAGGATGTTGCGTATCCCGTCATGGTTCGAACAAGGTCGAACTTATGTTGATGGCCTTGGCCATTAGGATGTTGCTTTGACTGTCATCGAAGTAGTATCCCGTCGTGGTTCGAACGAGGTCGAGCTGATGTTGATGGCCTTGGCCATTAGGACGTTTCTTCAACTATCATCAAAATAGTATCTCGTCGTGGTTCAAACGATATCAAACTGATATTGACAGCCTTGGCCGTTAGGACGTTGCTTCGACTATTGTCGAAGTAGTATCCCATCATGGTTCGAACGAGGTCGAACTGATGTTGATGGCCTTGGCCATTAGGATGTTGCTTCGACTGTTGTCGAAGTAGTATCTCGTTGTGGTTCGAACGAGGTCGAACTGATGTTGATGGCCTTGGCCATTAGGATGTTGCTTCGACTGTCGTCGAAGTAGTATCCCGTGGTGGTTCGAATGAGGTCAAACTAATATTGATGGCCTTGGCCATTAGGATGTTTGCATTTCATATAATGGAGGTTTCTGTTCGTATAATGGAGAGTTCTTGTTCGTACAATGGAGATTTCTGTTTATACAATGGAGATTTTTGTTCATAAAATGGAGATTTCTGTTCATACAATGGAGAATTCTATTTGTATAATGGAGATTGACTTGTGTATTCCATTCATTACTTCGGCCTAGAGATTGTGTCTACGGGCTGAGGTGATGAACAGTGCTCCGATCCACAGGGTATCCCCTTTGTCGCCTGTTAAAAACCTCCACGAGAAAACCCAATTGGGACAAAACTCGGGTGAGGGAAAAAGAGTACAGCTTAGGTGACGCCTTTTAGAAGTGGAAGTACTTAAGTTGGGAGACATTCCAGTTGTTTTGAAGTAGTTTTCCCTCCATTGTTTCCAGTTGGAATGCTCCTTTATTTGCTGCTGCTATGATTTTATATGGTCCGTCCCAGTTTGTTCCTAACTTTCACTCATTTGGATCTTTTGACGCCAATGTTTTGGCCTTGAGGACGTAGTCGCTAACTTTGAATGATCTTACCTTGGCTTTTTGTTGTAGTATCTCTCTACTTGCTATTTCTGGGCTACCATTCTCACATAGCTCATGTCTCTCCATTCTTCAACTTCATCTAGGTCTTGCAACCTACTTTCGTCGTTATCCGCTCCGCTTATGTGGGAGTATCTCAAAATGGGTTCCCCGACCTCGACGGGTATGACTGCGTCAGTCCCATAGACCAGTGAGTATGGCATTTCTCCCGCGCTGGACTTTGGCGTAGTTTTGTATGCCCATAATACTTCAGGTAGTAATTCGGGCCATAGCCCTTTATCTTCCTCGAGCTTCTTTTTCAATATGTTAAATATCACTTTGTTGGAGGACGCGGCTTGGCCGTTGGCAGCGGGATGATATAGTGTGGAGGGTATCCGCTTGATGGCCATTTTTTGAAGAACTCAATCGTTCTCTTCCCGATGAACTGGGGTCCATTATTGCAGCTGAATTCCTTGGGGATGCTGAAACGGCATATGATATTTTTCCATATAAAGGCGATGGCCTTCTGTTCGCGTACTTGAGCGTACGCACCTGCTTCCACCCATTTAGAGAAATAGTCAGTTAAAACTAAAAGAAAATGTACCTTTCCTCGTCCTGCTGGCAGAGGGCCAATTATCCCCTTCCCTACTTTATGAAAGGCCATGGTGAGGTGATGGAATGGAGGAATTCTCCTGCTTGATGTATCATAGGGGCGTATTTTTGGCATTGCTCGCATCTCCAGACATAGTCTGCTGCTTCTTTTTTCATAGTAGGCCAGTAATAGCCGGCGAGAATGAGGCATCAAACGAGGGCTCGGTTCCCTGTGTGGGCACTGCAGTGACCCTCTTGCACTTCCTCTAGTACTTGCCTTGTTTGGTGCGGTCCGAGACATTTGGATAGCGGGCCGCCAAATGTTCTCTTGTAGAGGTCATGATTTATCAGGCTGTATCGAGCAGCCTGCACTCGGTGTTTCTTGGCTTCTTTTTTGTCTTGCGAGAATGTTCCATCCTGTAAATAGGACACAAGGCGGTTATGCCAGTCCCAAGTTAAATCCAAAGAGAATACCTCGACGTGGTGTATAGCTGAATGGAGGAGGGTGACCATATTTTCCTTGTTGATATTCTTGGTGGCCGCGGCTAATTTGGTGAGGCCATCTGCTTCAATATTTTGTGCCCTGGGGATCTGATCGAAGCGGCATTCGTAGAACTCTGGCAGTAATTTATGGATCTCTAGCTGATACTTTTGCAATCTCTGCTCTTTAATTTGGAAAGTCTCAGTGACTTGATTTATGAAGAGTTGAGAGTCGCAATGGAGGAAGAGTCGTCGGGCGCCGTATTTGAGGGCTAACTTTAGACCTGCAATCACAGCCTCATACTCGGCCTCGTTATTAGTCATCTCGGGGAATAGTATGGACTGGCATATTACTTTGCCCGTAGGGACTTTGAGGACGAGTCCCAATCCCGATCCCAAGGCATTTGAAGCACCGTCGGTGTAGAGAGTTTAGAGGTCGGTAGGTGTGGAGGCACAAAGCGCTTCTTGCTCCGTCTCTGGCAATATTTTTGTGCTAAAGTCGGCGACGAAATCAGTGAGTACCTGCGACATAATGGCAGTTCGCAGGTGGTAAGTTATGTTGTGCTCACTGAGCTCTATTTCCTATTTGGCGAGTCTACCTGAGAGCTCGGGTTTATGTAGAATGCCTCTTAGGGGGGAAGGTTGTTATTACTTTTATGGGGTGACATTGAAAATACGGTCTAAGCTTGCGTGAAGCTACGACTAGTGCCAGAGCTAGTTTTTCAAGGTGAGGGTAACTCGTCTCGGCATCTATTAAGGTCTTGCTGATATAGTACATAGGAGATTGCATACCTTTATTTTCGCGGACCAGGACTGCACTGACAGCGACTTTGGATACGGCCAAATATACGTGCAGACATTCACCTAGATCAGCTTTGACGAGTAGTGGTGGTGAGGATAGGTATGCTTTTAGTTTCCTCAGGGCGTTGATGCATTCATCGTTCCATTGCATCCCATGATCTCTTCTTAGTACGTTGAAGAATTTGGACATCTGTCTGAGGACCGTGAGATGAACCTCGACAAGGCGGCTATTCGCCCCATCAACTTCTGTACCTATTTCTTGCTGGTCAGTACCTCAACTATTGTGTCGATGGCTTTGATTTGATCCTGGTTGACTTCAATTCCTCGTTGTGATATGAGGAAACCTAGGAATTTGCCTGAGGCCATGCCGAAGGCGCATTTTTTCAGATTCAACTTCATCCCGTACTTCCTCAATATCTCGAAGGCTTCTTTCAAATGACTAATGTGGTCCTCTTTCTTTGTTGACTTTACCAGCATATCATCAATATAGACCTCCATCGTCTTGTCGAGCTGCTCCTTGAACATCTTGGTGACCAACCTCTGGTAAGTGGCCCCTGCGTTCTTGGGCCTGAACGACATCACCTTATAGCAGTAAGTCCCTTGGTGAGTGATGAAAATCGTCTTTTCCTGATCCTCTTCGGCCGTTATAATTTGGTTATAGTCGGAGTAGGCATCTAAAAAGCTCAGCAGTTCGTGCCCTGCTGTCGCATCGATCAGCTGGTCGATATGGGGTAACGGAAAGGAATCTTTTGGTCATGCCTTATTTAGATCGGTAAAGTCCATACACATTCGCCATTTCCCATTTTTCTTTTTGACTATGACCACATTGGCGACCCATTGGGGGTATTTCGATTCTCTGATGGATCCGTTGGCGAGCAATTTGTCCACTTCTTCGCTAATCGCTTCATTGATCGCGACATTGAATTTTCTCCTCATATGTCGTACCAGCGGATAGAGTGGGTCGACATTTACCCTATGAGTGGCGATGTCCTTTGGGATCCTCGGCATGTCTCAGTGGGAAAAGGCAAATAAGTCGGCGTTGTTAGTTAAAAATTCACGATACATACCTGGCTCTGAGAGGTTGTGCCCGATGTAGTCCTTTTTCATGTTGTTGGTGTCGTCCAACTGGACTGGGTCGAGGTTCTCAATAGTTGATTTGCAGGCTTCTATGATGTCGGGGTCTCTGATGACCTCTGCTAGTGGGTCGGGTTTAGTTCCTGACATGGCTGATTGTTATGCCTTCGCGCTTGCTCCATTAAGATGTTTGGTATGCGTGCAATCTTGGCCGATTCGATAGCATTCCTGGGCGGTGCGTGGTTCGCCTTGGATACTGAATATTCCCCATGGGATGGGAAATTTTATCACTTGATAGAAGCTTGAGGGGACGGCTTGCATGGCGTGTATCCATGGGCGTCATATGATGGCGTTATAGGTGGTCTCCTGGTTCATAACGTGGAATGTGGTTTCCAGTGTGACTCCCCCCGCTAGGACTGACAACGCTATTTCCCCGGATGTCCGCTCTACTGCATTGTTAAAACCTGTTAGTGTTATGTAACGCGATATTATTTTATCCTCGAGCCTCATTTGCATGAGACTCTCGGGTGGATAATACACGCGCTTCTTCCATCATCTACCATTATTCTTTTTACATCTGTATCAGTGATGTGTAACGTTATAACCAAAGCATCATAATGAGGGAAAGACAAACTGTCGGCATTTGACTTTTCGAAGATGATACTGTCTTCGAAGTCATCATACCGTTCGTGGGCGACCGTCTATTTGAGCTTATACGTGGTGGTGAACTTCACATGGTTGATTACTGAGTCATCGCCTCCACCGATAATCATCTGTATGGTACGTGTCGGGATGGTGGCTTTGGAGGTCCTTGAGATGAGCCACGTCCTCTTGCAAAACTTGCCCTCCCTTTATCGCTGAGCAGTTCTTTCAGGTACCCCTAATTCAACATCCTGACCACCTCATGCCGCAGGCCTATGCAATCTTCGGTCTTATGTCCTCTTTCCTGATGGAATTCGCAGAGGACATTTAACCTTCTCGCGCTTGGGTCCGATTTCATTTGTTGTGGCCATGGCACCTTCGTGCCTAGCTTCTCCAGTGCGTACACTATCTCTGAAGGGGGAAAACAAAAGTTATGAGCAGATAACAATAGAGGCATACCTCTTTCGTTTCGAAGGGGTGCGATGTGTCGTGGCATGGCATCTGGATGCCTTGGAGGAGGCGGGTTAGACACTCTGACATAAAGCTAATGTCTTTCTCTATTGAAACGTGGAGGTTGATCCCTTCGCCCATCGTTACATTGATCCTTTCTTGCCTAGGTCTGAATTGACGTTAGCCGCTGCGTTGGGCCATTAAGATCGTCTTCGCCCGCTCTTACCTCGGCATAGTAGGCATTGTGAATTTCCTCCCACGTGGTGGGGGGATACTTCATGAGTCTGTTGAGCAATTTCTTGGTTGCCTTTGACCCGTTCCTATTTAACCCATTTTGGAAAGCTGCGACCGCCATTCCTTCTGACACATTTGGCAGTCCCATCCTTACTCTGTTGAATCGGGCCAGGAAGTCTCGAAGTCCTTCGCCCGCCGTTTGCTAGATGGCGAAGATATCATTGACCCTAGCTTCAGCTTTTTTCGCTCATGCATGAGCGGTAGCGAATTTGTCCGCCATTTCCTCAAATGTTGATATCGATCGTACTGGTAGCTAGGAATACCATGTTAATGCTCCTCCTGTCAAAGTCTCACCGAACTTTTTTAGCAACACGGATGGCACTTGTTCTTTAGACATGTCATTGCCATTCACTGCGGTGACGTAATGGATCAGATGATCCTCTGGATCCGTGGTCCCATCGTATATTCTCAAGTGTGGTGGCATTTTGAAGGTTTTCGGGATGGGGTGAGGAGCAGCTCCCTCGTTGTATGGCTATTCAACAAATTGACCGACATTGCATTTTGGAAGTAGTTTAGGGGCACCGGGTATTTTATCGACCCTTTCCTGGTGCTCTTTCATCTGATCATGAAGTACTTTGTTCTCGTTTTCCATTTCTTCCATTTTCTTTAGGATGGTAGCGAGAGCATCATCACTTGCATCGATGACAGTGCGGGTGTTGCTCGTTCCTGCAGCGCTTGGCTCGTCGATGGTAGCTGCGATTTCTGTAGTCGGTAAGCTTCGACATCTCCTTGAGGGGGTTTTTCGAGTATGTTGTTCGGAGCACTTGTCAACCATTCCTCTAGCAAATTTTTGATTGTTGGCGGCGTTTCCCTCGTCGTGGACGTGGAAGCTCCTCTTTCACACAAGATCATCAGATCCTCGTGTGGAGAGGGTGAGATTTCCCCCTCCGGTGTAGCTCTTGGTGTTGTATTCTCGGTGTCTTACCTACTGGCTTCGTTGAGGGATCTTAAGAGGTTGTTTGAGACATCTTCTATCATCTTCAACCTTGCTTCTTTCTCCGCCATTGTTGGTTTTTATGAGGTATGAAGAACAGTGATCGTTGCTTTCGATGTCCTAGATGAGAACTATAACTTCTGCTAACGAAATCCTCACAGACGGCGCCAAATTGTTTGACCCAAAAGATTTTTAACTCTTTTTAAGCAAGTCAATCAAAGATAAAGGAGTAAATCGTAGTAGAAAATAATAAACTCTAGGATCACTATAGCAAAGAAGTAACAAAGATATATTTGGAGAGAGGCAGATTGACAGAGAGATCGTAAAAGTAGAAAGAGAGAGAGTAATTTCATATATCTTCCCCCCAAAAACCTGCCCTGTTACAAAGCTTAAACCCCTCTTATATACTGAGGTTTATCTTAATTAAGGGGATGACAAATTAAGATACATCTGCCCTAACGGATCTAATGTTGACGCAGCTGCGTCTTTCCTTCTGCCCATGGGTCGTACCCTTGTATCGACTCGTGGGCTTTTGGCCGCATAATACTTGCTATAGGCCATGGCTACGTCAAATTTGGACCCATACATGTTGGTTAGTAAGAGATGCAGCTTTAAGAATCTAAAATTTAAGGGGCTGCAATTATAACGACGAAAAAGAAAAGAACTAATGAGCACAAGTGACATGAAATTGAAAAGTGATTTTACGGATATAATTTATTTTATCTTGAATTTTTAAAATGACAAATAATTTGAGATAGCTATTTTTAGAAATTTCGATACATAATTTCAGATGGAGGGAGTAATTAATTTCGTCAAATACTTACTCTAAAAGTGCTAATGAGCATTTATTAGGTTATATTCCTATTGACAATTCAATTTGCACGTGTTTTCTACCTTGATTAAAGATTTAATTAATGCATTTCATTAATTATATTCTACAACTTGGATAACAAAGCTAGAAGGGTGGGCTAAAAAGTTCTTGGGACTACAATGGTAGGAAATTATCATCTTGAAATAGAGATAAATACTAACTAGTGGCTGCCATGATAAGAATAGTGAATATGAAACTAAGTTTAATCATCGTCATGCTAGGAACAACTCTTCAAGCTATAAGAATTTTTTGTGTAAGTATCTCATTACCAGATCGGAAGGGCGTAATTTATAGACCAATTGATAAGTACTTCCTCCGGTCCAAAATAAGTGATTTTTTGACTTTTTTCTTGTGGTCCAAAATAAGTGATTTGTCTAGATTTCAAGAATGAATTAATTATTTTTTTTCTATATTGCCCTTGGAGTAATTAATGTTGAAGTATGTGTTAGGAGTGTTTATGTGAAGATATAGTAAATATTAATATGGTCAATTTCATTGCTAATTAATGTTAAAATGTGAATTTCTTAATATGTACGAAAACAACCAAAATATTACTTATTTTGGACCGGAGGAAGTAATTACTTCAGGCATGTAATATACTTGTTTATTTTTTCCTTTTATTTCTTTTATTATTTCTTCACTTGTTTCTATGTTCAGGTCATGTCATGATGGCCTCCCTTTAAGGCTGCTTCTTCATTTATTTATTTTTGAAATAATGAGTTGACTTAAATTCAGATTTATTTTGTTTGTATGAAGCATATTAAAATTAAAGATGAATCCAATCAAAAGTATTTATACTATGCACACTGCTATTAATTTTTTTTATTCAATTACACTTGTCCACTTGATTAAAAGAAACTATAGACTACTGCCTCATTCCCCGAAAAATAAATTGCAGTAGATATTTAAAATAAGACATTTGACCAAGAAGTACTGTATAGTAAAATTTGCTTCTTCGTTTTTTTCTTAAATAATAGGTTGACTCAAATTGAGATCCATTTTTTTCCGTGTGAACCATGTCTGGATTAATGATGAATCCAATCAAAAGCATTTATATATGCACATGGCTAATAAATTTTTCTATTTAATTACATTGTCCACTTGATTAAAAGGAACAATAGACTTTTTGCTTCTTTTTATTTATTTATTGTAAACACTTTTTCTGATGTTTGAGTTTTTCATTCTTTTAATAGGTAAACTTTCTGATATCTTTTGTTGTATGTGTATTTGCTAATGATTTACAGAATGTAATTTGAATCTTTAAGTTGCTTGCCACAATTTCTATTGCAAATATTTGTGATGACCCGATAGGTCATTTATAGATTTACTCTTTATTTTTGTGTTTTGAGACCTTGAATATGTCACGACTCGGATTTTTCACCGTCGAGATCCTAAGGGAGCCTAACTCTTCGAATACTAGGCAAGCTAATAGATACAATTTTAATGCATAAATCATTAACCAAAATAGTAATTAACAATAATTTAAGCTAAACAAATATAAAGTGCGGAAATATTATAACAGTTTAAAACACTAATACGCGACTACCCAAAATATCTGGTGTCACAATCCACGAACTTCTAAGGATTTTCTACAAATACTGGTTTAAAAGAAATACATCTGTTCTCGAATGAAAAGAGACAGGAAAATTAAGATAGAGGGAAGGGGACTCCAGGGACTGCGAACGCTGGCAGATCTACCTCGGGTCTCCTGATGGACTGAAGGCAGCAACCCAACTCTACTCACGAGGTCCGACACCGAAATTTGCACAGAAAGTGCAGAGTGCAGTATCAGTATAACCGACCCCATGTATTGGTAAGTGCCGAGCCTAACCTCGGTGAAGTAGTGACGAGGCTAGGACACGACAACAATACAAACTTGTGCAGTTAAATCATATACGAGAAGATAATAATAACATAAATTTAACAGATAATAACGGGAAGGGAATGTCATGCTAAGGGGAAATATCAAGTTCTGGAAATAATACAATAAAGAAACAAAGTAAATATCATGCTTTGAACCAACAGAAATAATAACATAGCAACATGTGCACGACATCACCCTTCGTGCTTTTACTCTCGTCCTTACCATAAGAAACAACAGAAATGGCACGACATCACCCTTTGTGCATTAATTCTCTCATAATCATGGCACGACATCACCCTTCGTGCATTAACACTCACAGAATATGGCACGGCATCACCCTTCGTACATTAACACTCACTCACAATATCGTGCACGCATCACCCTTCGTGCTTTACACTCTTTCTCACCCAAACAATAGAAATAATAACATCCCGGCAAGGGAATCAACAATAACCAACCTTGTTTCAATATTTAACTTCACAATATAGATCTTAACTTGAGTCAATACTCAACTAATATCCAAAACAGGAAAAAACATAGTAAAACTCGTTTAACATGAAGAATTAACCATTTAAAGCATGAATAGTACGCATAAAGGAATACAGCGGTCACAAGTATAAGACTCACTTGCATGATATGACCCGACAACAACGCATAGATACTCGTCACCTCACCTATACGTCGTACTCATCAACTAAACACGTAGCATATAAGGCAACGACACCTAATCCCTTAAGCTAAGGTTAGCCACGACACTTACCTCGATTCCACGGCCAAACTCAAGCCTCAAATACCGCTTTTTCTTTAGATTCCACCTCCAATCCACTCGTATCTAGCCAAAATTAAGTCAATATCAACAATTATTGCTAAGAAAATCAACTACAATGCACAAATTTAGTTTTCCCAAACTTTCCCCAAAAAGTCAAAAATCGACCCCGTGCCCACTTGGTCAAAACTCGAAATTCAGACCAAAATCCATTCACCCACAAGCCCAAATATGTAATTAGTTTCGGAATCCGACCGCAAATCGAGGTGTAAATCCCCAAATTTATAAAATTCTCAATTCTCCTAAAACACCTAATTTCTACCCTTAAAGAACAAGATTTAGGCCTAGAAATTTAATGGGTGTTGATCGAAATTGAAAGGAATGAGTTTTTGAACACGAACCTATGAATTGGTGATGTATCTCCACTTCAAAAATAGCCCAAGATCGAGTTCTATGGAAGAAAATATGAAATTTGGTCTAATTCCTATGCTGGTTTTGTTTATAAAACATTGGGCAGACCTTATTCGTGTTCGCGAGAGGTCTGTCGCGTTCGCGAAGCAGCGGTCCTAGTGATCTTTACGTTCGCGAAACACCCTATACGTTCGCGAAGGTATACCCCCCAAACCTCCGCGTTCGCGAGCCTCCTGCCGCACTCGCGTAGAGTAACTTTCCCCTCCCCCAGTTCCCATGCTTTGTGTTCGCGATAGCCTAGTCGTGTTCACAAAGGGTAATGCCCCTAACGCTTCGCGTTCACGACCAGTGCCTCGCATTCGCGAAGAAGGATTGCTCCCTCAGACAAATTTACACTTCGCGATTGCGAGAATTGCTTCGCGACAAAACACATGTTCACCTGCAACAACAAAACAACAGAATTCTCTAAATCCAATACAACCTGAAACCTATCCGAAACTCACCTGAGCCCTCGGGGCTCCAAACCAAACATGCACACAAGTCTAAAAACATCATACGGACTTGCTCGTGCTATCAAATCGCTAAAATAATACTTAAAACTACGGATTTAGCATCAAAATCAATGAAATTCTCAAGAACACTTAAAGTTTCTATTTTCACAACTGAAGGTGCAAATCACGTCATATAAACTCCGTTTCTCACCAAATTTTACATATATGACTTTAATACCATATTAAACCTGTACCGAGCTCCGGAACAAAAATATGGGCCTGATACCAACAAGATAAAACATTATTCAATTTCTAAAAACCTTTATATTTTCAGTTAAACAATTTTCTTCAAAAATTCGTTTCTCGGGCTAGGGACCTCGGAATTCGATTCCGGGCATACACCCAAGTCCCATATTTTTCTACGGACCTTCCGGAACTGTCAAAACACGGGTCCAGGTCCGTTTACTCAAAATGTTGATCGAAGTTAACTTAATTTAGTTTTAAAGGCAAAGCTTAGTATTTTCTCAAATTTTCACATAAAAGCTTTCCGGAAGCACGCAGGACTGCGCACGTAAATTGAGGAGAAAGAAAATGAGATCTTGGAGGCCTCGAAACCCCAAATTGGGTTCTAAAACACGAGATGACCTGTTAAGTCATCATTTTCTTCACCTCTAAAACAATTGTTCGTCCTCGAAGGGACATAGAAAAGTACCTGAGTCGGTGAAAAGATGAGGATATCTGCTCTACATATCGGACTCGGACTCCTAGGTAGCTACCTCAATAGGCTGACCTTTCCACTGCACACGAACCGAAGGGTAACTTTTCGATCTCAACTGACGAACCTGCCGGTCTAGAATAACTATAGGTTCCTCCTCGTAGGTCAAATCCTTGTCCAACCGGACAGTGGTGAAATCTAACACGTAGGATGGATCGTCGTGATACTTCTGAAGCATGGACACATGAAATACTGGATGCACAGCTGATAAACCTGGAGGCAAACCAAGTCTGTAAGCCACCTCTTCACTCGATCGAGGATCTCAAAAGGTCCGATAAACCTGGGCTTAGCTTGCCCTTCTTCCCAAATCTTATCACGCCCTTCATGGGCGACACCCAAAGCAACACTCGCTCTCCGACTATGAATGCCACATCACGAACCTTACGGTCGGCATAACTCTTTTGCATGGACTGAGCTGTACGAAGCCTATCCTAAATGATCTTAACCTCATCCAAGGCATCTTGCACCAAATCTGTACCCAATAACTAAGCCCCTCCCGGCTCAAACTATCCAACCGGCGACCGACACCGCCTGTAATATAATGCCTCATAGGGAGCCATCTAGATGCTAGACTGATAACTGTTGTTGTAGGCAAACTCCGCTAACGGCAAAAACTAATCCCAAGAACGTCCAAAGTCAATAAAATAGGTGCGTAGCATATCCTTCAAAATCTGAATAGTATGTTAGGACTGTCCGTCCATCTGAGTCTGAAATGTTGTGCTCAACTCGACCCCCGTACCCAACTCACACTGAACTGCCCTCTAAAATGCGAGGTAAATTGCGTACCTCAATCAGAAACGATAGACACGAGCACACAATGGAGACGAATGATCTCACAGACATAAATCTCTGCCAACCGCTTAGCATAATAGGAAACTTCCACAAGAATGAAATGCGCTGACTTAGTGTAGTTACCCGATCAGTCACTTTGAGCTTTTGCACTTTGATCGCCAGTTCTCGGGTATGACTTGCCCCGTGTGATGTATTATGACTTGTGTAAATTGTTGGTTTTGGTTTTCAGGGTAATTAGAATGAATTTGGGAGAACAGTTCTCAATTTAAAGTTTTAAATATGAAAGGTTTGACCAAGATTTGACTTGTTAGCATATGATCTCGGATTGGAATTTTTGTGATTTGGTTATCTCCGTTAGGTGATTTGGGACTTAGAAGTGTGATCGGAATGGGTTTTGGAGGTGTTGAAAAGATTTAGGCTTGAATTGGCGAAGTTGATATTTTGGCAATTCTGGTTGATGGGTGAGATTTTGATATAAGGGTTGGAATGAAATTCTGAGAGTTGTAGTAGCTTCGTTGTGTCATTTGGGATGTGTGTGCAAAATTTCAAGTCATTCGTACGTGGTTTGGTTGGGTTTTTTATCAAAAGCGTATTTCGGAAGATTTTAAAAACTTAGGCTTGAATCCGATGTGTTTTGGATGATTTGATTTTTTTGAGGTGTTTTGATAATTGGAATAAGTTTGAATAAGGTTTTAGGATGCGTTGGTGCCTTTGGTTGAGGTCCCGGGAGCCTCGGGTGAGTTTCGGGTGGTTAATCGGATCGTTTGAAGTTGGAAAAATTGCAAAAAAATTGCAGGTTCAGCTGTTGCAGGATCTTTCCCTTCGCGATCGCGTGAGGAGGCTCGCGATCGCGTAAAGTTATTTTAGGGGGCATCCAGGTTTCTCTTCGCGTTCACGTAGATAGGGTCACGATCGTGTAGGATTATGTTGTTGGGAAGCGCGGTCGCGTGGTATCATTTGTGATCGCGTAGTCAGAAGATTCTGAGCATCGCGTTCGCGTGAGAGCTTACGTGATCGTGTAGTGTAAATTGTGGGTTGTGCTTCGCGATCGCGAGGGGTTTTTCGTGATCGCGATTAAGTAAAAGTGAGAGCTGGGTAGAATGTATTAAAAGCTCATTTCCGAGAATTTGAGGCTAAGTTCCTCCATTGTTAGTCGATTTTGAAGTTTTTTGAAGAGGATTGAAGAGGGATTCAAGGGGAATCACCTGGAGGTAATATTTTTGAACCCAAAACTCGATTATATTGTGAATTCCACCTAGAAAATCATCAAAACTAAGCCTAAAATTGAAGAATTAGGGCTTGAGAAATTGCATTTTGATTTGGGATTTGAAGGACCATTTGGGGTCGAATTTGAGAACTTTTGATATGTATGAACTTGTGGGGAGATAAGGAATCTAATGATATGAAAATTTATGAGTTTCGAGAAGTGGGCTCGAGGCGGGTTTTTGCTAATTTCGGGATTTTTGGTATTTTCCGATTATTTTCGCTTGGGCCTTGTTCCCTTAGCATATTGTGACGTATTCGTTCCGATTTTCGATATATTCTACGTGCGTGGAGGCCAATTTGAGGGGAAAAGGCATCACGAGCTAGAGATTTAGCCGGTTCGAGGTGAGTAATGATTGTAAATGATGTTCTGAGGGTTTGAAACCTCGGATTGCACATATAGTGCTTTATTGAGGTGAGACACATGCTTGATGGCGAGCATGGGGTCGTGCACTATTGGGGATTTTGACTTGGTCTGTCCTGATTGATAATTTTACCGCGTATTTGACTGAAACTTATTTGTTATCATCATGCTTTGGGTTGATCGCCATATTTGGGCTTCGTGCCAACTATTTGTACCATTCGGGGATTTTTATTACTATTTCCTTACTGTTTTGACTTATTAATTGAACTCAATCATGTTATTTTCCATTGTTTTACTACTCAGCCATTTTTACTTAGTTTTGAGACCAATGATATTTTAAATGATGTTTTGGGCTGAGAAATATTGTTTTACTAATGCCCGAGGGGCTTGTGAGTATTTTTGACTGAGTAAGGCTGAGGGCCTAGTTGTGAGGAAACACTGATACTGATTTGAGGCCAAGGGCCTGAGATATCTACGCCACGAGGTGGCTTGTTGATATTGGTTATGAGGCCGAGGGCCTGAGATATATATGCCACGAGGTGGCTTGACTGATATAAGGCCGAAGGCCTAGATTTGATGCCACGAGATGGCTTGATATTGTGCTTGGGCCGTAAGGGTCCCCACTCGGAGTTTGTATACCCCCAGTGAGCGCGGATACCTATTGTGATGTGAGATATAGCCCGATGGGCTGATATTGTTCTATGTGATAGCCCGAGGGGCTGATATTGTTCTATGTGATAGCCCAAGGGGCTGATATTGTTTTATATGATAGCTCGAGGGGTTGGTATTGTTCTATGTGATTCAGCCCGAGGGGCTGGTACCGTTCTATGTGATTGCCCGAGGGGCTGTTATTGTTCTGAGATATTGCCCAAGGGACGGAGTTGTTGACATTGTTCCCGAGGGGCGAACCTTCATGTGTTTATCTTTTATATTTACTTGTCATTTACCTGTTAAACTATGAAATTTGTGCCCGAGGGGCGGAATTTTGTGCTTATCTGCACTAACTATTTTGCATTCATTTGCGTAACCGTTGGAAATTCATTTTCAAAGAAGTTTAAACTGAGCTAAGAGGTTTTAAGAGATTTTACAACTTCACTGCTTTCTTACTGATTTTTGAACTGCTTCTATACAACATCTTGATATGCTCTACGTGATTTCTTGCCTTCAGTCTTTATTTGCATATGTTACTCACTAAGTTGGAGTACTCGCTTTACTCCCTGTACCTTGCGTGCAGATTCAGGTATTTATACAACCGGTAGTGGGTTTTGGCTGATCGGAGGCAGGGTCATCGGAGTTTAGCAAGGTAGCTGCCGGCGTTCGCAGCATTGCTCTCTCTCTCTTCATTTATTAGTTTGTATTTGTACACTCAGACTTTCAATTGTATTTATACCCTAGTAGATGCTCGTGACTTGTGACACCCCGGTTTGGGCTATGTCGGGTTGTATTTCCGCTACTTATTATCATTAAATCATGTTTAGACTGCTTTTATATTGTTTAACTGTTTTAAAAAGGTGAATTGGGTTTAGTTGGCTGGCCTTGTCTTCACGAGAGGCGCCATCACGACCGGGTCGGGGTTTGGGTCGTGACACTTAGTTAGCCTATCCACAATAACCCATACTACGTCGAACTTCCTCTAAGTCCGTGGGAATCTAACAATGAAATCCATAGTGATACGCTCCCACTTCCACTCAGGAATCTCAATCTTCTGGAGCAAACCACCAGGTCTCTGATGCTCGTACTTTACCTGCTGACACTTCAAACATTGATCTACATATGCAACAATATCCTTCTTCATCCTTCTCACCAATAATGTTGTCGCAAGTCCTGATACATCTTGGCGGCTCCCGGATGAATAGAACACCAGGAACTATGGGCCTCCTCTAGAATCAACTCACAAAGTCCATCTACATTGGGCACACAAATACGACCCTGCATCCTCAAAACTCCATCATCTCCAACTGTAACCTGCTTGGCATCTCCGTGCCGCACTATGTCCCTAAGGACAAGCAAATGATGGTTATCATATTGCCGATCTCTGATACGCTTAAATAAGGAAGACCGAGCGACTGTACAAGCTAGAACACAACTGGGCTCAGAAACATCTAACCTCACGAACTGATTGGCCAAAGCCCGAACGTCTAAAGCAAGTGATCGCTCACTGCCTGGAATATACGCAAGGTTGCACATACTAGATGACTTCCTACTCAAAGTATCAGCCACCACATTGGCCTTCCCGGAATGATACAAGATGGTGATATCATAGTCTTTCAATAGCTCCAACGACCTCATTTGCCTCAAATTGAGCTCCTTCTGTTTGAACAAATATTGCAAACTCTTATGATCCGTGAACACTTCACACGACACGCCTGTCACACCTCCTTTTTCCTCGAGGAGATAGGAAAGAAAGGAGTTTTTCCAATTTAAGTGACATTATTTGAAAAGGGATTAATTTATTTTAATTTAAAGAGTCGCCACTTGGAATAAATATTTACGGTGTCCCAAGTCACCATTTATTTTAAAATTCCAATTCAAGGAAATTGACTCTGATTAAGTTTGTGAAACACAGAAGATCGGGTAAGGAATTCTGTTAACCCAGGAGAAGGTGTGAAGCACTCCCGAGTTCCGTAATTCTAGCACGGTCGCTTTACTAATTATATCTGGCTTAACTAATTCTGAATATTTTATGTTCTACAAATATTTATGCACTTTTGCCTTAAACTGCTTTTAGTTGCTTGATTATTTGTAATTATAGAATTATATGAAACACGCGTACATGTATTCATTTTGTTTGGTATGTCAGGAATTATGTCACGCATACGTGTACACAATTAATTACACTTTATTATTATTAAGATTATTTTGTCAAAGCTGCACGAACGCATACTATGCCTTTAATTTGGGAAATCATAACTATGTCACGCGAACGTGTACACAATCATGATAACTGATTGGTTAACACTCGCCTAAAGCATACTAGCTTATTCAGAATATTTCATTTATTTATCATTTTAGATCTGAGATATTTATTTGTATTTATTTATTATTTGGTTCAATATTTTTTTTTTGAGTTAATGTATGTTATTTTTAGTCATGAAAAGAAATGGGACAACTTTGGTTTTTATTAGTATTAATCCAGTAGGAAATAAATTCATTTGGCCCAAAATTATGTGTTTTATCTTCAAAGAATTGTATTTAACTTTATGTACAATTTTGTAAGCTAAGGCATTAAACGGTAGAAATAGCATGGTATAGCCAGTTTTCGGACTGGTCAATCAAAAATAGCCAGCGTTTACGAAGTCAATGAAAAATAGTCACTATTTTGCTGCAACAGAGACCGGTCCAGCATAATATATTGGAGTTCGGTGCACCTGTGTATGAACTCCAGCATATTATGCTGGACCGATATATTATGCTGACTCCAGTATAATATATTGGAGTTTGTAGCACCTGTGCTCCAGTCTGGAGACTGGAGCATATGTGCTACAAACTCCAGTATATTATACTAGACAATTATACTTGCTGGAACTCCGGTATATTATGCTGGAGTTCTAGTGTACTTATACTGGAACTCCATCATATTATGCTGGAGTTCCAACATACTTATCCTGGAACTCCAGTATAATATACTGGCGTATTTTCCGGGTTTTGAACAATGTTTTCGCTCAAATTTATCTTTACATGAAAAGAGGCTAAATTTCGATTACTTTTGAAACTGAGCTATTTTTGAACGACAAGTTGTAAATCTGGCTATTTTTGAATTTCTCCCCGTTAAACGTTCAAAAGAAACATGATGAGCTTTGATCCAAAATCATCCGAGGAAAAGAAAGATACTTAATAATAAACATTTAAAGTTTCAACTAATATTACTAATTGTGTCACTTTCATGTATTAACTTTTCAGTAGAAGCTAAACTTAAAGCTATACATAAAGAGCCAAAAAACTGTTAAACTCAAATCGTTAAATGAATTAATAGGCTTTCAATATAAAGACTAGATATATTAAATTCTTAAGAAAAATACTACAGATACTCTTAAGTTAAAGATACTAACGGAATGACTTTTAGGAATAAAGAACCTGTAATTTCTTTAAATTTGTAGACTATCGGGTATATACCCAATATGAATTTTGAATAATAAAAAAAATATTTCTTTAACTTAATGCTCTACTGCATATCCTAAACAACTTAAAATAAGAAAAGCCAAAATTATGCAAATTTTTACAATCGAAACTATTTTAACTCACTTAACAAAATACTACTTATTACATTATCACAAACAAAAATTAAGAGTCGAATATAACTAAAACAATAGAAAGAATAGGCTCTAAAACACATCAAATTGCATATTCAAACAGTAGGCAAATAATATCAAAATGAATAATAAAGAAAGTATAGATGAACCTTAGTTAAGGTTTCAATGTCAAAATATAAATTCCAGCAACTACAATACATGAGCGAAAATTGTAACCGCGAACCGGATCTTCGAACTGGGCTGAACTTTCGTTTCATCTAAATAAAATTCTTTCTCCTTTAAAATCTCCTAAGGATGGTGTTTCTGTGCATGTAATATTTTTCTTTTGGTTAGATTGCCGAGTCTTTTCCTTTTTCTCTTGCTAAGTGTTCTCTTTGTAGAGAAGGATATTACTCCCTCCTTCCAGTTTATGTGAATTTATTTATTTTTTGGTCCGTTTAAAAAAGAATGACCCATTTCTAAATTTGGAAACAATTTAGCTTAAACTTACCATTCTACCCTTAATGAGAAGCTTTTATAACCACACAAATAAAATGGACCCCTTTTTGACTTGTTTAGGACCACAAATTCCAAAAGTCTTCATTTTTTCTTAAAATTCGTGCTCAGTCAAATATGTTCACATAAATTGAAACGGAGAGAGTAGTAGTTTTTTTTCCCTCCAATTTGGATTGGGGAACGTGTGTTTTGAAGTGAAGTTGAGGAATTGAGTTTGTGTGCTAGAGTGAAAGACGTGAAGAGTTGGAGGGTCGTGTGTGTGTGTGTGCGCGTGTGCGTGTGACGGAAATGGGATATGGGGTTGGGACGTGAGTGAAAATGGGGAAGGAAGTGACAGAGGAGTCATGGATGAGTTGCAAAACTTTTGAAGTCAAATTTGTTACAAACTCTTAAAAACATCATGTGAGTAGTTGTTGCTTATTCTTCTTCCTTTTTCTTTTCTATTTTCTTTTATTAATAGAATTCAAATAAATATTAAGACAAAATATTAATTAACTAGCTCTAGACTAACAATATATATATATATATAAAGATTAGACCTATAGAAAATATTTATACTAAAATAGTATAAAATTTGGGTGTGGTCAAAAATTAGTTGTTCACAACGCCACATAGATAATGCCTCCAAATCTTCAGTGCGTGAACAATGGCTGCTAGCTCCAAGTCAGGAACTGGATAATTCTTCTCGCGAATCTTCAATTGCCGCGAAGCATATGCAAGAACCTTGCCATTCTGCATCAACACCACACCAAGTCCAACATTAGGTGCGTCACAATATACTGCATAGGGCCCTGAACCTGTGGGCAACACCAACACCGGTGCCGTAGTCAAAGCTGTCTTGAGGTTCTGAAAGCTCGTCTCACACTCGTCTGACCACCTAAACTAGGCACCCTTCTGGGTCAACTTGGTCATCGGGGATTTTATAGATGAAAACCCCTCCACAAACCGACGGTAATAACCCGCCAAATCCAATAAACTCCGGATCTCTGTAGCTGATGTGGGTCTGGGCTAGTCCTTGACTGCCTCAATCTTCTTAGAATCCACCTGAATACCCTTTGCTGATACGATGTGACCCAAGAATGCAGCTGAACTCAACCCAAACTCACATTTCGAAAACTTAGCATATAACTGACTACCCCTCAGAGTCTGAAGAACGACTCGAAGATGCTGCTCACGCTCCTCTCGGCTGTGGGAGTAGATCAAGATATCATCAATAAAAACAATCACGAAGAAATCCAAATAGGGCTTGAACACTCGGTTCATCAAATCCATGAACGCTGCTGGGGCATTTGTCAACCCAAATGGTATCACTAGAAACTCATAATGCCCGTGCTGAGTGTAAAAAGGTCTTAGGGACATCGAATGCCCTAATCCTCAACTGATGGTAGCTAGACCTCAAGTCAATCTTCGAAAACACTTTGGCACTCTGAAGTTGATCAAATAAATCATCGATCCTCGGCAATGGATACTTGTTCTTGACAGTGACTTTGTTCAACTGTCGTTAGTCTATGCACATTCTCATCGATCCATCCTTCTTCTTTACAAATATCACTGGTGCACCCCAAGGCGAGACACTAGGCCTAATAAAGCTCTTATCAAGCAAATCTTGCAATTGCTCCTTCAATTCTTTCAACTCTAGTTGGGCCATACGGTATGGCGGAATAGAAATTGGTTGAGTGCCTGGAGCCAAATCAATGCTAAAGTCAATATCCCTGTCAGGTGGCATCCCCGGCAGGTTTGCAGGAAATACCTATGGAAACTCACGAACAACTGGTACGAAATCCATGGAAGGAACTTCCGCACTGGAACCACGAACATAAGGCAAATAAGCCAAACACCCCTTCTCGACCATACGTCGAGCCTTCATATAAGAAATAACCTTGCTGGTAGAATGACCAGAAGTCCCTCTCCACTCCAATCGAGGCAACCCTGGCAAAGCCAATGTTACGGTCTTGACATGACAGCTCAATATAGCATGATACGTTCACAGCCAATCTATCCCCAGAATAACATTAAAGTCAACACGAGTCTCAAGACCCCTAATAATAACCATACACAAGCTATAGACATGATCTACAATAATAGAATCACCCACCGGTGTGGACACATATACAAGAGCACTCAAAGAATCACGAGGCACAACCAAATACGTAGCAAATTAAGATGGCACATAGGAGTGAACAAAACTGAAGCATCTCTACTACAAACTAGAATAGTACCCTTGATAACTGAATCAGAGGACTCAGCCTTAGGCCTGGCTGGGAAAGCATAACATAGGGGCTAGGCCCCATCACTCTATACTACATCCCTCGGACGGCCTCCTGTTGGCTGGTCTCCACCTCTAGCAGCCTGAACTCCACCTCTAATACCTCGACCTCCACCTCTAGCTGCCTGACCCCTACCTCTAGCTGGCTGAGCGGGTGGTGGAACACCCGGTGCCGGAACCATGGCACGAGAACCCTGATGCTCGAGGGCAAAATCTGAAATATGCCTTGGATCGCCACAAGTATAACAAGACCTCGGCTACTGAGACTGCTGATCCTGACAGCTTGAGTAACCACCCTGAAAACTCTAGAGCAGTGGTGCACTGATAGGAGCTGGTGGTGCATTGTAGGGTAGCTGATCAGAATACTGCATATGAGGGCCACGACTACCTAGAGCACCATGAGAAGCCTAAAGTGCTGAATGAAATGACTTGGGAGGATGGCCTCTACCAAAAGAATCCCTGCCTACAAATGAGGCACCACTGAACCTACCAGAATGACGAGGCCTCTTGTCAGACCCCTGACCACTCCCCTGAGCTAGAACTGCCTCAACTCACCGGGCCACATTGGCCGCGTCCTGAAAAGAAATCTCGCTCCCTGTCTCCTTATCCATCTGCAATCTGATAGGATGAGCGAGTCCCTCAATGAACCTCCTCACCCTCTCGCTCTTGGCGGGGAGTATAAGAAGAGCATGACGGGATAAAGCAATAAATCTGGTCTTGTACTGAGTGACAGTCATAGAACCCTGCTAAAGATGCTCGAACCGCCTGCGATAATCCTCTCTCTGAGTGATAGGAAGAAACTTCTCCAAAAATAGCTGAGAGAACTGATCCTAAGTCAAAGAAGGTGACCCAGCTGGTCTATCCAAACAAAAATCCCTCTACCATTTCTTACTGGAACCTGACAGACGAAAAGCAGCAAAATCGACCACATTGGTCTCTACAACCCCCTTATTCCGCAACACCTCGTGACAACTATCCAGATAGTCCTGGGAATCCTGTGAATATGTACTGCCATAAGTAGTGGTGAAAAGCTTGGTAAACCTATCCAATCTGCACATGGCCTCAGAAGACATAGTTGATCCATCGTCGGTCTGTGCTACCACACCCGGCGGACTACCCCAACTGGTTGAGCTACTCCCACTGGCTGAGCTGCTGGAGTCTGAAACCGAGGAACCATCTACTCCGGAGTGTGAGTAGCGGGAGTATGGGCTCCTTTCCTAGCTTGAGAGATGGCTGGTGCTCTGGGGAATGTCCCGGTCTGAGCTACACTCTCCATGAGGCCTACTAGATGGACCAAAGCATCCTGAAACATTGGGGTGGCTATGAAACCCTCCGGGACCTGAGTTGGTCCTGCTGGGACTGTCTGGGTTGGAGCCTCCTCATTAAACTCTACTTGAGGCTCCACCGTTGGTGCTGCTGCTCGAGCTCTGGGCTGAGCTCTGCCCCTGCCTTGGCCTCTGGCACGGCCTTGGCCTCGTCCTCTTCCCGTCGTAGGAGCTACCACTGGGGGCTCGGGCTGCTGATCAGCTAATAAAGCGGTGTGTGTTCTCTCCATCTACGAAAGAACAAGAGTAGAAGGTTCAATTAGTATTGAGAAATCAAATCTCACGACAGAGAAGAATAGAAGTGAAGTTGTTCCCAAACTCTGTAGCCTCTGGGATAAGCACAGACGTCTCCGTACCGATCCCTCAGACTCTACCTAGATTGTTCGTGAATTGTGAGACCTAGGCAACTTAGTGCTCTGATACCAACTTGTCTTCAAATGCTAGGCAAGCCAACAGATATAGTTCTAATGCATAAATCATTAACCAAAATAGTAATTAACAATAATTTAAGCTAAACAAATATAAAATGCGGAAATCTTATAACAGTTTAAAACACTAATACGTGACTACCCAAAAGATCTGGTGTCACAATCCACGAACTTCTAAGGATTTTCTACAAATACTAGTTTAAAAGAAATACATTTGTTCTCAAATGAAAAGATATAGTAAAACTAAGATAGAGGGAAGGGGACTCCAGGGACTACGAACGCTGACAGATCTACCTCGGGTCTCCTGATGGACTGAAGACATCAACCTAACTCTACTTACGAGGTCCGGCACCGAAATCTGCACAGAAAGTATAGAGTGTAATATTAGTACAACAGACCCCATGTATTGGTAAGTGCCGAGCCTAACCTCGGCGATGTAGTGGCGAGGGTAGGACACAACAACAATACAAGCATGTGCAGTTAAATCATATACGAGAAGATAATAATAACAGAAATTTAATAGATAATAACGGGAAGGGGGAGGTCATGCTGAGGGGAAATATCATGTTCTGGAAATAATACAGTAGAGAAACAAAGTAAATATCATGCTTTGAACCAACATAAATAATAACATAGCAACATGTGCACGACACCCTTCGTCCTTTTACTCTCGTCCTTACCATAAGAAACAACAAAAACGGCACGACATCACCCTTCGTGCATTAACTCTCTCATAATCATTGCACGACATCACCCTTAGTGCATTAACACTCACAAAATATGGCATAGCATCACCATTCGTGCACTAACACTCACTCACAATATTGTGCACGGCCCTTCGTGCTTTACACTCTTCCTCACCCAATCAATAGAAACAATAATATCCCGGCAAGGGAATCAACAATAACAAACCTTGTTTAAACATTTAACTTCACAATATAGATCTCAACTTGAGTCAATACTCAACCAATATCCAAAACAGGGAAAAACATACTAAAACTCGTTTAACATGAAGAATTAACCATTTAAAGCATGAATAGTACATATAAAGGAATACAACAGTCACAAGTATAAGACTCACTTGCATGCTATGACCCGACAACAATGTATAGATACTCGTCAGCTCACCTATACGTCATACTCAACAACTAAACACATAGAAAATAAGGCAACAACACCTAATCCCACAAGCTAAGGTTAGCCACGACACTTACCTCGATTCCACGACTTTTCCTTTAGATTACACCTACAATCCACTCATATCTACACAAAATTAATTCAATATCAATAATTATTGCTAAGGGAATCAACTACAATGCACAAATTTAGTTTCCCAACGTTCCCCCAAAAAGTCAAAAACTGACCCCTGGCCCGCTTGGTTAAACTCGAGGTTCAGACCAAAACTCATTCACTCACGAGCCCAAATATGTAATTAGTTTCGAAATCCGACCCCAAATCGAGGTCTAAATCCCCAAATTTCGTAAAATCCCTAATTTTTACCCTTAAAGAACAAGATTTAGGCCTAGAAATCTAATGGGTGTTGATGGAAATTGAAAGGAATGAGTTTTTGAACACGAACCTATGATTTGGTGATGAATCCCCACTTCAAAAATCGCCCAAGGTCGAGTTCTATGGATGAAAATATGAAATTTGGTCTAATTCCCGTGCTGGTTTTGTTTTTAAAATACTGGGCAGACTTTATTCGCGTTCGCGAGAGGTCTATTGCATTCTCGAAGCAGCGGTCATAGTGACCTTCTCATTCTCGAAACACCCTATGCATTCGCTAAGGTATACCCCCCAAACCTCCGCGTTCGCGATCCCCCTACCATGTTCATGAGCCACTGCCGCATTCGCGTGGAGTATCTTTCCCCTCCCCCAGTTCCCATGTTTCGTGTTCGCGATAGCCTGGTCGCGTTCGCGAAGGGTAATGCCCTCAATACTTTGCGTTCGTGACCAGTGCCTCATGTTCGCGCAGAAGGATTGCTTTCTCAGACAAATTTACACTTCGCGATCGCGAGAAATGCTTCGCAATCGCGAAGCACAAAATACCTATGCACTTGCAACAGCAAAACGACAGAGTTCACTAAGTCCAAACATCCCGAAACCTATCCAAAACTCACCCGAGCCCTCGGGGCTCCAAACCAAACATGCACATAAGTCTAAAAACATCATACAGACTTGCTCGTGCAATCAAATTGCTAAAATAACATCTAAAACTACAGATTTAGCATCAAAATCAATGAAATTCTCAAGAACACTTAAAGTTTCTATTTTCTCAACCGAGGGTCCGAATCACGTCATATAAACTCCGTTGCTCACCATATTTCACATACATGACTTTAATACCATATTAAACCTGTACCGGGCTCTGGAACCAAAATACGGGCCTGATTCCAACAAGATCAAACATTATTCAATTTCCAAACCCATTATATTTTCAGTTAAATAATTTTATTAAAAAATTTATTTCTCGGGCTAGGGACCTTGTAATTCGATTCCGGGCATACGCCTAAATTCCATATTTTCCTACAGACCTTTCGGGACCGTCAAAACACGGGTCTGAGTCCGTTTATTCAAATTGTTGACTAAAGTCAACTTAATCCATTTTTAAAGGTAAAGCTTAATATTTTCTCAAATTTTCACATAAAAACATTTCGAAAGCACGCCAGGACTGTGCACGCAAATCGAGAAGAAAGAAAATGAGGTCTTAGATGCCTCGGAACCCCGAATTGGGTTCTAAAATACGTGATGACCATTTGAATCATCACAGAATAGCTCCGTTTAGCGTTCCTAAATTTGCATGCGCAATTTGTGTCCTGTTTTCAGAATGTTTTATGAGAAAAATTGATGAAAATGTGAAATCGTGCCTTAAAACTCATTTGTATTGACTATGATCAATATTTGATGTAAACAGAACCGGATCAGTATTTTGACTGTCCTAGTGGGTCCGTATCGTGATTTGTGACTTGGACGTATGCCCAAAATTGAATTCGGAAGTCCCTAGCTTATATTAACGTAATTTTTTGAAAACGAGAAATTTAAATATTTAAAGGATTCCTAAGTTTCACCGTAAGTTGACTTTGTTGCAACCGGGCTCAGATTTCTTTTTCGGAACTTGGTATAAGTTTGTTATAGTATTTATAATTTGTCTGCAAAATTTGGTGCAAAATGGAATTGATTTGACGTGAATCGGATGTCCGGTTGAAAATTGCGTGTTATTAAGTTTCATTAAAAATTTCATTCGTTTTGGTGTCCGATTAATAGTTCTAGGTGTTATTTAGGTGTTTTCATCACGCACGCGAGTTCATATGATATATTTGGACTTTTGTGCATATTTGGTTTGGATCATCGTGGGCTCGGGTGAGTTTCAGACGCGTGGTGGAGTGTTGAAAGAGTCAGGACTTTCCTGGTTCTAGTTCACGGGCCTAAGATCTCGCAATTGCGAGGTCTGGTTCACATTTGCGATAACACATCACCTCTATCTGGTTCGCATTTGCGAACAACTTCTTCGCAATTGCGAAGAAGGGACTGGGATAATAGGGATCGCAATTGCGATTAATTGGTTGCTTTTGCGAAGCTCCAATGTTTGCATTTGCGAAAAAACCATCAAAATTGCGATGGCAGCAGAGATGTGAATGATTTGCATTTGCGAGGACTTTTTCGTATTTGCGGGGTTCGCAATTGCAAACCCTAGGCCGCAATTGCGAACCCCAGGCTATAATTGCTACATCTGCGCCTGGAAAAAAGAGGAAAAAATGGGATTTAGCTCATTTCTTTCAAACTCTCAACCCTAAATACCCTAGAAGTGATTTTCCCAAAAGATTTTCTTTCTAAATTCATTGGTAAGTGACTTCAATCTATTTCTTTTCAATTACCCATTATATTTCATAAGTTTTCAACATTAAATCTAGAATTTTTATGGTAGAAATTAGGGATTTGGGTTGAATTAGGAATTTTTGTAAATTTGGGATTTAGTCATCGAATTGAGGTTAGATTTCGAACCTAATAACATAACTGAGCTTGGGGGTAAATGAGTGATTGGGTTTTGGTTTGAATTTCGAGTTTTGACCAAGCGGGCCTAGAGTTGACTTTTGTTGACTTTTTTTCGAAATCGTTATAGATTGAATCTTTTTCACTCATGAGTAGTTTCTAAAGCTTATTTTGTATTGTTTGAACTATATTTGGTTAGATTCGATTGGTTTGGTGGTGGATTTTAGAGGAAAGGCCCCGGTTGAGCTTTAATTTGATTGCGGAGCGAGGTAAGTGTCGTAGTTTACCTTAAGTTGAGGGATTAGGACTTGTTTGTCTATTTGCTACTTGATTAATGTGTGGGTACAATGTATATGTGAGGTGATGAGCATTTATGCATTGTTGTTGGGATAAAGCATGCGGATGGAACTTATTGCCTTGTGATTTGTTGCCTTTTTAATTATGATATTCATGCTTAGGTTAGATTATTACTTATTTGATTATTTGTTCTACAATTATTGCTTAATTAGTAATGGTTGAGTATTTTGGAAGTTGAGATTTGGTATCTTGACATCATATTTGACGTAAAGCACATTCTCTGTGCTATTTACCTCCCGAATTTATATTATCTTTACTATCTGGTAAGGGAGAGTGTTAAAGCATGAATGGTAATGTCGTGCCATTGCATTATCTCATTTATTGATTAATACATAGTGAAGAAGAGAATTAAAGCACGAAGGGTAATGTCGTTCAATCTATATCATTTATTCATTGTTACATGGTGAGATCGAGAGTAAAAGCACGAAGGGTGATGCCATGCCATCCTTCCCAATTTTTCACTGTTACATGGGCAAATCAAGAATAAAAGCTAGAAGGGTAATGCCATGCCATTTTATTTTATTTATGTCATTATTTCATGGTAAGGATGAGAGTAAAAGCACAAAGGGTGATGTCGTGCCATCTTTATACCGCATGTTTATCTGTGTTCATTGGTTGATGAGTTATTTGGCTATCTTGTGATGTCATACCTGTCGTACTTATCATATCTTTTTCCTCTTTTGCATGTCCCCTCCCAATTTTACATTGTTAAATCTATTTTTTGTTGATGTTTGTACATATATATGTTTGTGTAGGTTTAATTACGTGAGTGTCCTATCATAGCCTCGTCACTACCTCGTCGAGGTTAGGATCGACACTTATGGAGTACATTGGGTCGGTTGTAATCATGCTACACTTCTGCACTTCTTGTGCAGATTTTGGTATTGGTTCCAGTGGTGAGTGAGGTGCATCAGCTCAGATTATTGCATATGGAGACTTGAGGTAGATCTGCTGGCGTCCGCAGACTTTGGAGTCCCCTTTCTCTTCCCTCTTTTACTATTCATTTCATTCAAAATAGTTGTATTTATTTTAAACTCTGTTTGTAGAACTTCTAGTAGTTCGTGTACTCATGACTCCGGATCTTTGGGAGTAGATGCTATTAGATGACTTATGTTGGTGTTGTATTATATTGAGTTCCTATCTCTCATTATTTATCATTACCTTTTTTAAACTGTTAAAATTTGGATATTTAACTATCTCACATCAGCTTGCGTAGCAAGTAGATGTTAGGCGCCATCATGACTCCGAGGTTGGTATTCTGAGTCGTGACAATATCTCCAGTAGAAAGCAATGTGGAGTAGAAATATATTTTTAATGGTTTTCTTTGACAAAAAATAATGATAAATGCTTTCCAATTAAAAAGGATTTCAAAAATAGTTTTATTAAGAATTTAGAAAGATAAAAGGTAGAGAATGAAGAGCGTTGAGAACCATGAGCTATCAAGTTTAAACTTTTCAGCTATATTAGTTGAGAAGATTGCAATATATGTGATTTTATCTTTAAAAGTTATATGTGAGTACTTAAAATTTACTTCCTTTGCATGTTTAGTTTCTTTTTTTCTTTTTTCCTTGTATTAAGATTCTCATGAGCACAACAACAAAAATATCCCACTATAAATAGTTAAAATAAAACATTACCTTATATAAATTTAAAAGTATAGTTAATTTTACGGCTCGAACCCGTGACCTATAGGTCTCACGAATACAACTTTACTGTTGCTCCAAGGCTCCTTTTCATACTAATAAATGTTTATTTTAGAAAATGTATCATGATTGATACAACTAAAACAAAGCAAAATCCAATCATGTTTTGGAGCATAATCAATTATTATTTCTGAATAGAAAGTCACTCATGACTTGTTATTATTATTTTTCATAGCACAAAAGACGAGTAAATAAATAAGAAAAGACAAGAACTGAATAAACTGAAATAGAGTGAGAAAATTATAACAACAACAATATCTAGATATAATCCCAGAACTGGTGGCACAAGTGCACGGGCAACTAGAGTAATACAAATAATGGTTTGAATGAAAACATGACTGTCTGAAATGAAATAAACAACTAGAATCAGGTAGAAGGGGACTTCAAGGCTGCGAACGGATGTACCTTAAGTCTCCGTCAGACAATCATTCTGAGCAATCTATTAACTGCCGCTAGAACCGACTCCAAAATCTTCACAAGAAGTGCAAGTATAGTATGAGTACAACCGACCCCATGTACTCTGTAAGTGCGGAGTCTAACCTCGACGAAGTAGTGACGAGGCTAAGGCGGATCACATAAAATAACCTGTATGCAGTATAATAATAATAACAGGAAAGGTATACAGGAAAAGTAAGGCTGTTCACTTATGAAAATAAACTCAATCCTCGAAATCAGTAAAACCAGAAACACCAGTCCTTAGAGTTTCGTATGAATACACCGAAAGCTAACACAATACAGTAACGAATACAAAACACACAATTTGTTATGGCGCGCAACTCGATCCCACTGTACAAACACAATCTTCCCTTATTTAACTGTATCAATATCAAGAATATCATGTAAAATCCGTTGCGGCGCGCAACCCGATCCCACCATATAATTAGAATCAATATCATAATCCTCCTTTATTCCACCACATCAAAATCGCATATAAAATCCGTTATAGCGTGCAACCCGATCCCACCATATCAATATCAATCCTTCCTTATTCTACTCGTTGCAACATGCAACCCGATCCATAAACAAAATCAATAAGTATAATAAATTCAAAAACTCAATTCAAAAGAATCTCTACGATTAAAGAATATGAAAGCAAAGCCATAAAGGAACCTCGTACCAAGTCAGCTACAATTAATACAAAGCAACAAGACAAGACAAATATATGATAATTTAAGTGTACAAGTAAGACAAGTAACGCAAGTAGAAATTAATCATGGAATCATGGTAGAAACGAGCATTTCAATACAAGAGTAAATAGATGACATGTAACAAGTTACGGCATAGAAAGCAATTAAGACATGTAACAGTTAAGGCATGGAATGAGATAATTAATGAAATATGAAAAATCATGAAAATAATTATTTTTATGACGTATATACACCCATCACCTCACATATACACCATTACACATGTAATTCACATAACACATAGCTCAAGCGTTCCTAATTCTCTCAAATCAAGGTTAGACCCAATACTTACCTCGCTCCGCAAGCAAATCAAAGCTCAACTGGGGACTTTCCTCTAAAATTCGCCTCCAAACCAATCAAATCTAACCAAAATAGACTTAATATCAACAAAAAATGCGAGGAAAATCAATTACAATACATAAAGCTAAGATCTTTACATTTTCTCCAAAAGTCAACAAATTCAACCTCGCACTAGCTTGGTCAAAATCCGTGATTCGGACCAATACCCAATTCCCCATTTACCTTCGAGTCTGATTATGCAATTAGTTTCAAATCCGACCTCAATTTGAGGTCTAAATCTCAATTTTACAAAAATCCCCGAATATTCTCCAAATTCCTAATTTTCTACCATGAAAGAAAATAGATTAAGGTTAGAAATCAATGGGTGTTGATGGAATTGGAAGAAAACGATTTAAAGTATACTAACCTATGGAATGGTGATGCAATTTCTCTTCAAAATCATCTCTAGGCCGTGCTATAATGAGAAGATGGTGAAAAATGGGCGAAATCCCGATATTTGGAAGTTTAAATGACTGGGCATGTAACAACCCGACCGGTCATTTTGAGTATTTGCACTTTGCTTGGTAGTTTGAGAGCACAAGTATCTCCACGTGATATATTAGTAGTTGTGTGCAAAATTTGAGTTCATTCCGAGTTGATTTGATATGTTTCGGCACAACTATTTGAAAATCGAAAGTTTGAAAGTTCATTAAGTTTGATTTGAAGTGTGTTTCATCGTTTCAATATTGTTATGCATGATTTTAGGCCTCGAGTAGGTCCGTGTTATGTTATGGGAATTGTTGGTATGTTCGTACGGGATCCCGAAGGGCTCGGGTGAGTTTCAGATATGTTTGGGTTGTGTCGCGCTCGTTTTTCTAATGTTTCGGTATCGTTTCTTCAAGCATAAATGGTACTATATTAAACAAATAAGCTCTGATTTCTATTTTGATCGAATAATTAGATCCCTATCATAATTACGGAGCCATAACAAAAAGAATCGTCGAGTTTGGACATCGTATGAAAAGTTTATATTCATTTTACTAAGAATTGGGTTACTAGATTTTTTAGATTAATTACGAAATTATCACTGACTTCGTATTTTAAAAATCTACATTATTTCTAGATATTGAAACCAGCATATCTCCTTCATTATAAGGTCAAATGGAGTAATTCAAAAGCCTAACTTACAGTGGTAACCCTATTATTAGTAAAACCTATCCAGAAATTGTCACTGGTTATTTTGCTTTCTAGAATCCTGTTCCCCTAAATAAGACTTTCTGTACGTTCTTTTACTATTTTATGACTTGCGGGGATGTCTAGTTCGGGATTTGGAAGGGTTCAGGTTGAAATCGGAACACTTGGTTCCTTAAGGATGGCTAAAAAGCCAAGTTTGAGTTCGGTCAATATTTTGAGTAAATGACCTCGAAATTAGGATTTGATGGGTCCAATAGGTTCGTATGATGATTTTGGACTTGGGAATATGTTCGGATCGGGTTTTGGATGAACCGGGAGCATTTTGGCGCTTAATAGTGAAAGTTGGTTCTTCGAAGATTTTAGAAGTTCTTTAAATTTGGTTAGGAGTTGGTTTCGGTGATATCGAGGTCTAAACGAAATTCCAAAATTGAGAATAGTTCCAAAATTTCATTTAAGACTTGCATGCAAAATTTGGCGTCATTCCGAGTTGATTTGATAGAAATCGTACGCGCGGAAGTATTTTTAGATGTTTTTGAGTTCATGAGTTAATCCATGCATTTTCGCAACTGATTCGTGGTTTTTGATGTTATTTCGGTGTTCCAATCGCGAGAGCAAGTTTTTATGATATTGTTAGACTTGTGTGGGTATTTGGTGTGGAGCCCCGAATGCTAGGGTGCGTTTCGGACGTTCGGAAGGATGAAAAACACATTAGTTTTTTGGTGTTTCTTGGCAGCAGTTGCAAGTCTCGCAAATGCGAGAATTTGTTCGCAAATGCGAACCTCACATTTGGGAGAAGGGCTTTGCAATTGCGAAGGAGCCCGACCTAGGCAGTATTCGCATTTGCGACACATTGGCCGCATTTGCAATCTCAGTAGAGTCCGGATTTGCGACTCCTTGGTTGCGTTTACGACCTTGGCAGCCTAAGGCCAGGTTCACGTTTGCGAACCAGGTGTCACAAATGCGATATCTGAGGCCGGTGCACAGCTTATTAATTATGAGACTTAGACCATTTAGCTCATTTTCTTTCAACTCTTGGGCGATTCTTGGAGCTCTTGGAAGGGGGTTTTCACCTAGCACCTTGAGCTAAGTAATTTCTACACAACATGAGTTAAATACATAGATTATGGGTAGATTAACATGTAAAAATTAATAAAATTCAAGGGTGTAGATGAAAACCTAGGTTTTTGATAAAAATGAGATTTGACCACGAAATTGGTTATGGAATTTAGTAAAAATCATATATTTAAGTTCATGGGGTTATGGATAACAACTTTCTTCGAATATTTTCAAAATCGATGCACGTGGGCCCGAGGATAAATTTTAGGAATCTCACATTTAGAGTTGGGTAATCACTTTAATAGTTGGGATATGAAATTTTAAGCATGTATTAATTATTTTATATAATATTTGACTAGTTTCGAGTCGTTTGGCGCCTAATTGAGTGTTTGGCACCAATGTTGGACTGGAAAGTAGGCCTTGAGACGAGGTAAGTTTCCTTTCTAACCTTGTAAGGGGAAATTAACCCCATAGGTGAACTAAATTATTATGAGTACCTATTTGTGGGGGCTACGTAAGTATGAAGTGACGAGAGTCCGTATGTAGCTACTAATTATGTTATTGTCCGGGTAGTTTAGGACCCGTATCATGTATACTTGAAATGTTTGCACTCCTACTTGCTGATTTATTGCTTAAGTCATATTGGAAGTTGATAAAAGAATTATAAAGGTAAAACTCACTTACTTGAAGTTGTGAATGAAATACTTGAGTATAAATGAGAATTTGTGTTTTATTTGAAATGTTTCCTATTTGTGGAGAGGGCTGAGTGCCCCGGTAGCAAATAGATGCATCTATGATTCGTGTCGTTTGACCCTCGACAATACACAGTTTAATTATTATGTTGGATCGGGCCGTACGACCTCGATATAATTTGTGCATGATAATCTTTGGAACTATTCATGATTGATATTGCTTAAATGCCTTGAAATACAAATTGTTAAATGATGAAACTAAACTTGGGATTTAATATTTGCAAAAGAAGAATTTACTATTTCCTGTTATTGAGATTTCAGTATTATTCATGAAATCCATGCTTAGTATATAATTTGATATATCATTGTTAGCCCATAGTAAGTGTTAAAGTCGACCCCTCGTTACTGCTTCTTCGAGGTTAGATTGGATACTTACTGGGTACATATTTTTTATGTACTCACGCTACACATTTTTGCACTTAATTGTGCAGGATCTGAGGCAGGTACATCTGGTTACCAGTCCGGCAGTCATACTTGATCCTCGCTGCGAGACTACACGGTTTGTCTGTCTATATCATTTCAAATAGTAGACTAGTATTCTTTTGTATATTCTACTAGAATGCTCATACACTTGTGACGCCGGGTCTTGGCACACGCACTAGTAGACTTGTGATTTTTGGGTTGTATTTTCTACGGTTATGATTGCCTTTAGCTGCTTTCATTTTGCCTATTTTAAATCCGTTATTTCTTAAATCTTTTAAATCGGGGAAAGTTATTAACTTGAAAAACATATAAAAATGGAAAATCACAAGGTTGTTTGATATTGGATTGTCTAGCAACGGTTCTGGGCACCATCATGGCTCGTCACTATAATGATCCGCACCTGCTGGTTCTTAGAGAGATGGTACTACGGGGTGGTGCCAAGGAAGTTACTATCAGTGAGGATGGTGTTCTGCGACTCCAGGGTTGCCTATGTGTTCCTAATGTTGATGGCTTGAGGGAGAAGATTCTAGAGGAGGCACACAGTTCTCGGTATTTTATTCATCCAGGTGCTATGAAGATATATCGCAACCTGAGGCAACATTATTGGTGGCGGCGGATGAAAAAGGACATAGTTGAGTATGTAGCGAGATGCCTAAATTGCCAGTAGGTTAAGTATGAGCACCAGAGGCCAGGTGGCCTACTTCAGCAGATGGTTATACCTGAGTGGAAATTGCAGCGCATCACTATGGACCTTGTAGTTGGGTTGTCGCGGACGTTGAGGATGTTTGATACCATTTGGGTCATTGTTGACAGGGTGACCAAGTCGGCAAACTTTATTCCAGTTGTGACTATGTACTCTTCAAAGAGATTGGCCCAAGTTTACATTTAGGAGATTGTCCGGTTGCATAGTGTGCCTATTTCCATCATTTCAGATAGAGGCCCTCAGTTCACTACGCATTTATGGAGAGCAGTACAGAGTGAGTTCGGCACCTAGGTAGAGCTCAGCACAACCTTTCATCCGCAGATTGATGGGCAATCGGAAGGGACAGTTCAGATTCTAGAGGATATGCTCAAAGCGTGTGTGATTGACTTCGGAGGGCAGTGGGATCGATTCTTGCCTTTGGCCGAGTTTGCTTATAACAACAATTATTAGTCCAGCATCGAGATGGCTCCATTTGAGGCTTTGTATGGTCGGCGAGTTTGTTCACCCATCGGATGTTTTAAGCCCGACGAGACTAGGTTATATGGCACTGATTTAGTGAAGGATGCCTTGGAGAAGATAAAGTTAATTCAAGAGCAGCTTCACATAGCACAATCCAGACAGAAAAGTTACGCGAATCAGAAGGCACGTGATTTATCAGTTATGGTGGGCGAGAAGTTTCTCTTGAAAGTCTCGCCGATGAAGGGTATCATGAGGTTCGGGAAGAAGGGAAGCTGAGCCCAAGGTTCATTGGCCCGTTAGAGGTATTGAGGCGAGTTGGGGAGGTTGCTTATAAGCTTGCTTTGCCTCCTAGTATATCAGGAGTTCATCCGGTCTTCCATGTGTCTATGCTCCGGAGGTACCATGCTGATAGGTCGCATGTGTTAGATTACAACATGACTCAACTAGATGAGAGCTTAGGCTATGAGGAGGAGCATATCACCATTGTTGATAGGCGGGTTCTCCAGTTGAGGTCTAAGAAGATTTCTGCAGTAAAGGTCCAATTGAGGGGTCAGCCAGTTGAGGAAGCGACTTGGTAGGCCGAGGAAGACATGAGGAGCAGATACCCATACTTATTCAGCACTCTAGGCATGATTCTAGACCTGTTCGAGGATGACTTGTTTAAAAGGTGGAGAATTTAATGACCCAACCGGTCGTTTTGCTTTATAGGTCCTCGTTCCCCTAATTAAGACTCCCCATATGTGCTTTAATTATTTTATGACTTGCGGGGATGGTTGGTTTAGGTTTGAAAGGGTTTGGAATGAAATCGGAACACTTAGTTCCTTAATAATGGCCTATGATGGCCAAGTTTGACTTGAGCCAACATTTTGGGTTTCGGGTGATTCAGGAGCATTTCGGCGCTTAATGTTGAAAGTTGGTTCATTGAAGGTTTTCTACTTCTTTAAATTTGGTTTGGAGTAGATTTTGGTGTTATCGAGGTCCGTTTGGGATTAAGAGCCTGGAAATAGTTATGTATGGTAATTTATGCCTTGTACGCAAAATTTGGTATCATTCCGAGTAGTCTAAGTATGATTCGGCGCATTCAGAGCTAGTTGAGAAGTTTGAAGTTCATAAGTTGATTCAATTTGGTTTAGGAGTGCGATTCTTAGTTTCGTTGTTGTTTTACATGTTTCGATGGTTCGAGTAGGTCCTTATTATATTTATGAACTTGTTGGTGCAGTTGTATGGGGTCTTGAGTGGCTTGGGTGTGTATCGGACTGCCAGGAGCTAAGTTTAAAACTGTTGCATTGCTGGTTCTGATTTCCTTCTTTGCGAACACGGAGGTCCTCACGTGTTCGCGATGAAGGATTTGGGCATCGGTGTTTTTTCTTCGCATTTGCGATTAGGCCGTCATGTTCACGAAGGTTTGAGGTCCTAGGCCTACGCGTTAGCGAAGGCCCACTCATGTTCGCGTAGAAGAAAGGGACCTGGGAGGGGGTCAACACCCATTGCCCTTCACGTTCGCGAAGATGCAGTCGCGTTCGCGATGCTCAGGCGGGCCAAGCCTTCATGATCACGAGGCTTCCCTCAAGTTTGCGATGAAGGTTTCCTGGGTCTGGGGGAGCTTTACCTTCGCGATTATGAAGCTTCTTCCACGATCGCGAAGAAGGGTCATCTGGGCAGTGACTTTAATAAAATCGGGACTTGGGTCATTTTCACTTCGCTTTGCCGAATTTGGAGTATCTTGAGGGGTTTTCACCTAGCTATTGAAGGTAAGTAATATTTATATAATGTAGGTTAAATACATATTTTATGGGTAGATTTTAACATGCAAATGTGAAAATTTTATGAGTTTGTTGAAAAAACTAGGTTTTAATAAAAATTTGATTAGACCACGAAAAAAATTATGGAATTGGGTAGAAATTATATATTGTGCTTCGTGCGGTTATGGGAAATAATTATTTATAAAAAATTTTAGAATCCAGGCACGTAGGCCTAGGGGTGAATTTTAGGAACCTTCCAAATTGGATTGGGTAATAACTTAAATAGTTAAATTATGAATTTTTGAGCAATTATTGATTAGTTTGTACAACCTTTGGCTAGTTTCAGATTGTTCGACACCGACTTGAGGCTTTTAGTGTGATTTCTGGACCGGAAAGTGGACTTGGATATGAGGTAAGTCTCTTGCCTAACCTTGTAAGGGAGAATTAAGCCCATAGGTGTTTAAATTATTATTTGTTAATTGTGAGTGCTATGTATGCATGAAGTGACGAGAGTCCATGCTTAGCTAAAATTTATGTTACGTCCGGGTAAATATAGGTCTTTATTATGCAATTACTTGCAATGTATGAACTCCACTTGATAGTTTAATTGCTTGTATTAATAAGTAAAATTGGATTAAAGAGTATGTTGAATCGAGCTTCATTACTTAGAGATTTAGTGGAATGTTTAATTATTGGTGAAAATCTATATTCTTTTATGGGCTTACCTTGGAGTTGTAAACACATAATTCGTAGTCCGTAGAGTTTTCCTATTCATGTGGATCGGGTCGAACGCCTCGGCAATATTTATATATATTATGGCATGCATCCATTGATCGGGTCGTACGACCTCGGTAGTGTATGTACACGATTGTTACGTATCAGGCCGTACGATCTCGGCATACCTCGTCCGTGTTATCACTGGGAGTCCGATTATACTTGATATATCCTTCATGACTTGAGAGTTTGTAAATACATTTTGGTCCTTACTTGTTGAGATTAGCATGTGATATTCGGGATTTTTAATTGTTATTTTGTTAAAGAATCATTTAATTGTTGCCTCTTATTCCATTATTGTTGTTGTATTTCATACCTATTTAATATTCTTGCAAATTATGTATATTGCCCACTAATAAGTATCGATGTCGACCACCCGTCACTACTTCTTCGAGGTTAGACTAGATACTTACTGGGTTGTAACGATCCGACCTGTCGTTTTGAGCATTTGCACTCCGCTTAATAGTTTGGGGGCACGAGTAGATCTGTATGATGTATTAGTACTTGTGTGCAAAATTTGAAGATATGTTTTGGCGCGAGTTTGGAATTCGAAAGTTCGAAAGTTCATTCAGTTTGATTTGAGGTGTGTTTCGTCATGTCAATGTTGTTATGTGTGATTTAAGGCCTCGAGTAAGTCCGTGTTATATTATGTGACTTGTTTTTATGTTTGTACAGGGTTCCGAGGGGTTCAGGTGAGGTTCGGATAGGTTTGGGTTATGTTGTGTTCGTTTTTCTTATGTTTTGACGTCGTTTCTTCAAACATAAATGGTGCCATATTAAATAAATGAGCTCATATTTCTATTTTGATTGAAGAATTAGATATGTATCGTAATTATGGAGCCATTGAAAAAAGAATCGTCAAATTTGGATATTGTATGAGGATTTTTTTGTCATTTTACTAAGAATTGGATTGTCAGATTTGTCAGATCAATTACGAAATTGCCACTGACTTCGTATTTAAAAATGTGCACTATTTTCAAATATTGAAACCAACATATTTCCTTCATTATAAGGTCAAATGGAGTGATTCAAAAGCCTAACTTGACTGAAATTTTACAAGGAATCCTTTAGAGGCATTAAAAGCAAGTTTCAGGATCGTTTGGCAAGCAAAATGAGGTAGAACAACTGGGAAAAAATACTTAATATCGAAAGTTTGTTTATTTGGTCATATTTTGAGTTGGGAGCTCGAATTTGGTCAATTTCTTTGAGTCTATTTTCACCATATGATTGGGTTAAGCGTTCTATACTCGATTTTGGTTATATTTCCTGAATCCATCTTCGTTTTTGGCATTTGATTGTTGATTTCAAAGTGAAATTTTAGGGGGTTTGTCTAAAATTTCATAAAGTTAATTTTTGAGTTTTGAATATTGATTCAGAGTCGGATTTGAGTAAAACTATACGGTTGGACTCGTAATTGAATGGGTTATCGAATTTTGTGAGAGTTGGGTTTCGAGGCGGGGGCGGGGGTTTGAATTTTTGGTCGCTTTTAAAATTTTGATTAAAGATTTGACCTTTATCAATTGCGTTTGTTTCAGTTGGCATTATTTGATGTATTTGAGTTGCTTTTGGCTAGTTTTGAGCCGTTCGGAGGTCGGTATGCGCGGGATGGCATTTTTGGAGCATCGTTTGGCTTGTTGGGTATTGAATTTGGCTTGTTCGAGGTAAGTAACACTTGTAAACTTGATGTTGAGGGTATGAAACCCCGAATTACGTGTTATGTGTTTGGCGTTGAGGTGACGCACATGCTAGGTAATGGGCGTTGAGGTGACGCACATGCTAGGTAATGGGCGTGTGGGCGTGCACCGTGTGAATTGTGATTTGTGGTATTGTGTAGTTACCTGATCTTACCTGTAACCGTGAAATTTCTACGTGCTTGAGCTATTAAGCTGTGATCCATGTTAGAAACCATGTCTAGTCTACATGCTTATCCTGTTGGGACCCACTGAGATCATTTCCGCTATTGAGTTATTTGCTTTCATTGCTTTACATACTCAGTCATACGTATTCATATGTATATCATATCTCAGTCTCTGTTACCATTTATTGACATATCATATCATCATTTTGGGATAGTTTTATGGCATTGTGAGCCCGAAAGACTAGAGCGATTGATGACTGAGTGAGGCCGAGGGCCTGATTATGAGTGACATTTATGGGATTGGGCTGCACGCCGTAGCAGGTGTATACTGATTTATAATAGTGCATGGGCTAAAGGAGCGCCTCTAGATTTTGCACACACCCTCAGTGAGCGCAATTGATTATATTGAGGGATAGATCTTCCCTAGACATGGATCTTGTCCGAAACATTTATATACTTGGAGATGGATCTTCCCCATGGACTGGATTTGGCCCTACTCAGTACTGAGTGACTGATGGTCAGTTGATGTATATATTCCAGGATTGATGTTCCCTGGGCCGGATTGGCCATATACAGTACTGAGTGATTGAGCATGATGAGTGGAAAGTGTGAGATAGTGAGATTGAGTACTCTGAGAGTGTGAGTACATGAGTTTATCTATGAGATACATTGCATTAACATGCACACATGACATACATGCATAGAGATGCATTTTTCTCATGTTGTACGGTATCACATTATTCATGACTTCTCACACATATTGACATATGGGCGTAGAGAGGTATTCTACACTTGCTATCTGGAAAGAAAATGAAACATCTTATTTATTGTTGAAAGGATTTTTGGAAAAAATTACAGTTTTCAAACTTATTCGTATTTTCGACGATTTCGGTAAAGGATTTGAGTTTTCTCTAATATACTTGAAAAGAGAAACTATTTTTTGGGAAGCTATGAAAGAGCTGAGCATTTTATATCTGAGTTACTTCTTTTGTTACTCGCTTTACGTCGTTATGAACTGTTATTGTCTATTGGTGTTGGACCCGATCTTTGTTCCAACTAGTCACTACTTTCAACCTAAGGTTAGGTTTGTTACTTATTGAGTACATGGGGTCGGTTGTACTCATACTAAACTTTTGCACCTTGCGTGTAGATGTTGGTTGTTGATGTTGCTGTGATCGACGGGAGTTGGAATTGAAGACGTACCTGCATTCTGGTTGTAGCTACCTCTTGTTCATGGTAGCCTTAGAATATAAAAACCCTTTTATGTACTTTTCGAATAGTGTAGACATGTGATTTTTGACCCTCCCCAAGATTTTACATATTTTAGCATTTAAATACTTAGTTTAGGTCTAATATAATTATTTCAACTAATTTTGACTCTTTTACATTATTTTTATCATAAAATTGAAAAAATACAAAAATAGTTTCATTCATCCCTATTTAATTAAGGTATTAGGTATTTTTAGAAAAATATTATTTAACCCATTTTTTTTTAATATAATCCTTGAAAATATCAAAAATAGTTTCATGTCATGATATAATTGTTTTAGTTAATTGGGGTTAGTTTTACATTTTTATAGTATTATTTTAGAAAAAAAATTAATATTTTTAGCCAAATTGCAAGAATTATGAAATTAAAAACTAAGTTTTATAACCTAATTCACCAAGCCCAATTTTCTTGGCCCAATTGACCCACAAACCTAACCCTAAGACCTAAGATATCCTCCCCCTTTAATTGACCATCTCCTTCACTTGGACAAGGGGAAAAAACGGACACCAAAACAAGCTCAAAGAAACACTTACCATTCTTGACTATTTAGACCATCGTAGTATTCTAGTAAATCCGACCACATTTGCTTCCCTTATAACTGCTTGTGTTCGTTTGAAAGCCTTAGCTTCTGCCAAATTGTGTCATACCCATATAAATATTAATGGCCTAGAAAATAATAAGCTTCTATAAACTAAGGTTGTCAAGATGTATACAGATTGTGGGTCTATTGAATTCATTGTATTCTTCTAGACTTTAGCTTTAGTTTCTAATTTGGAGGTTCGAATTTTGTTGTTGAGGTGGAGTTAGGTCTAAGTCGTTGTTCGAGGTTTACGGTCTGCTGTTCAAGTCCAAATTTGGTATACATCTGAGGTGCTATTGTCTGGTTTTATTTCAAGTTCATTTCTGAAAGATATCGCTGCTCTTTGTATTTGCACAGAGATCTCTTGTCAATTTAAATTTTGATCACTGTTTTGGCTCCACTTGAGGTCAACTCTTTACTCTGTTCTCTGCGTAATCTAGAATTCTCTCATGTGCATGATTTATGCTTGTGTGCGCTCCATGCTTTAATTGTTATGCTATGTCTGATTTTTATTTTTATTTCAAATCTATTTGAATTTAATTTTCAGTATAAACATTGTTGAATTCTTGTCTTGATATTTGTTGGTGTGTGAATTTTTTTTTAAATAAGCCAGTAAGTGATTTCAAATAGGAAGATAAAGGGATGGACATTAGTTGGGTCATGGGAGTGGTATTGGACAAGATAGAAATTTGGAAAATTGGGGTTTAAACGGGTTTGAGCTTTGGTCATAGTCTACACATGTGAATTGGGTTTAATATCAATTTTACTTTTATATCATCATTTCTTCATCGCTAGTAACATGTTTAAGCCGACCACACCTGGGTAGGCAATATTAGGATGTTTTGTTAGTTTTAAGGCGAGAGGTCATTCCCTTAGTTAAATTTATCCGGGAAATACCCCAAAGTATTTGTATATATTTTATTCCGGGGAATGCCCCGTAGTATTCTATAATTGAAGACCAAAAGTAGAACTTGTAGTATTTTATTCTTATTCTTATTTTTATTTTTCTTTTATTAGGCAAGAATGATGTCAAGCCTCTTTTGTGTCTACTTTAGTCACGACCCCAAATACTGATCGTAATGGCGCCTATCACAGTACTAGGTAAGCCAACCAATCAAATAACCACGACCCATTTTTCTTTAGTAATAAACCATTTTCTAACACAAGTTTTAAATATTGAAGTCATTATAAACGTTAAAACAACAGAAATATGCGGAAGGTCAAAATAACAATAACTGCACAGCCCCAACAATCTGGTGTCACGAGTCTAGATCCTCTAATACCAGTCTGATTACCTAATACATCAATAGTCTAGGAAATGCGAAAAATAATAAGATAGGAGGGAGAGAACAGGGTTGCGGACGCTATGCAGCTACCTCGAAGTCTCCGACAAATATTGAACAGCTGAATGCCCTCACTCGGCTGCTCGGGCACCTGGTTCTGCACACAAGGTGCAGGGAGTAACGTGAGTACGCTAACTCAGTAAGTAACTAACGTAAATAAGGACCGAAAGCAGTGACGAGCAGTTCAAAAATACATAACTGGATAATCAACAGAATATCAGGTCATTTTTACAGTTTAAAATCAGTTTTCGTTATCAAATCACATTTCCAGTTTACACATTTGGAATCAATACTTAGTGGTATATCAAACAGAGGCTTATTTAAAAGAAGAGGGAAATCAATGAAAACATTATAACAAGGCCTCTCGGGCAAGGAATCACTCAGAAAATTGCCCCTCGGGCAGCCTCTCAGTCACTCGTGACTCGACTCTTGTCACACAGTACTCACTCTCAGCACTTGGCACATTAGTGTCTCATAATAATAGAAATCATAGTAACCGCTACAGCGTGCAGCCTGATCCGTAATTTATAGTCGACTACGCTCACTGGAGGTGTACAGACTCCGGAGGGGCTCCTACAGCCCAAGCATCATATCGCTGCGGCGTGCAGCCCGATCCAATATATATATATATATATATATCGTTGCGGCGTGCAGCCCAATCCATAATATATACATATAATATCCTTACCATTAAGTTCTTAACCTATCTCAGTCATTAACCTGACAGCCTCTCGGGCACATCAATAGAAATTAGGGATCTCAGCCCAAACAGTCCTCACAATTAGGAGTAAAATGATAAAACTAGTTTTAACATTTAAACAGGTAAAACATGACTGAGGATATTCTTTTAGCAAGTAAAGTGAGGAAAAACAGTCAAAATGCCCCTAAGGGTTTCTACAGATCGGCACAAGGCACCAAACATGGCATACAGCCCATAATACAATAGAAATGACTGAAATAAGGGATAATATAAGATTTCCAAATCAAATATGCGACTTAATAGTCGCTACGGGATGGAAAAAGTCACAATCCCTACCGGTGCATGCCCACACGCTCGTCACCTAGCATGTGCATCACCGCATTTATCAAAAACAAGTCAAATACCGGGGTTTTATACCCTCAGTTCCAGCTTTACAATGGTTACTTACCTCAAACCAGTGAAAATACTACTCCGCGAGGCCTATGCCCCTCGAATCAGCCTCCACGTGCGTCGAATCTATCCAAAAGTCAGAACGAGAACGTCAAAATATGCCAAGGGAACGAAGCCCAAGCGAAAACAATCGAAAAATACCAAAAATCCGAAATTACCAAAACCCGACCCCTCGGGCCCATGTCTCAAAATCCAGAAATTTTTATATCAATAGATTCCTCGTCTCCCCACGAGTTCATACATATCAAGAACACTAAAATCGGAGTCCAAATGCCCCCTCAAATCCTCAATTTAAGGCCTCTTAAACTCAAGCCCTAATCCTCCATTTTTAGCCCTTTAATTCCTTTAATTTCAACCTTAATCCATGAAATACTACCATAGAAATGTGTTTTAGATCCAAAAATCCTTACCTTACAAAGTTCACTTGAAATCCCTCTTCCAAATCGCCCAAAAAGCTCCAAGCGATGTCCAAAGCATGGGGCATGGATGTCATTGGGCCTATTGAGCCGGCATCTTCGAACGGTCACAGGTTCATTCTGGTAAGCATTGATTATTTCACCAAGTGGGTTGAAGCCAAAACTTTCAAGTCCGTAACCAAGAAGGCAGTGGTGGATTTTGTCCATTCCCATATCATTTGTAGATTTGGGATCCCGAAAGTGATAATCACGGACAATGGTGCTAATTTTAACAGCAAATTGATGAGAGAAGTATGTGAACAGTTTAAGATTACACACCATAATTTCACCCCGTATCGACCCAAGGCGAATGGAGTGGTTGAGGCAGCCAACAAAAACATCAAGAAGATATTGAGGAAAATGGTTGAAGGATCCAGAAAATGGCATGAGAAGTTGCCATTCGCATTATTGGGTTATCGCACTACTGTCCGCACTTCAGGAGGTGCAACTCCTTATTTACTGGTATATGGAACTGAATCAGTAATACCGGCAGAAGTTGAAATTCCATCCCTTCGGATTGTCGCTGAGGCTGAGATTGATGATGACGAATAGGTCAAAGCACAGTTGGAGCAGTTAAACTTAATTGATGAAAAGAGATTGGCAGTTGTGTGTCATGGCCAATTGTATCAAAGGAGAATGGCGAGAGCCTACAACAAGAAGGTGCGCCCCAGAAAGTTTGAGGTAGGGCAACAGGTGTTGAAACGAATCTTGCCACATCAGGTTGAAGCAAAACGCAAGTTCGCCCCTAATTGGCAGGGACCATTCATTATAACCCGAGTGTTGTCCAATGGAGCTTTATACTTAACAGACATTGACGGGAAATGCGTCGACATGGCTATCAATTCTGACGCAGTTAAGAGATATTATGTATGATTCCTTTTGATTGTAATTATTGTTTATTTGTGGTTGGCATTTATCGGAAAATGAAATGACGGAGGCAATTCTTTCTTCTATCCAAACATTTTATCCTTTGCTTCCCCTTTTGAGCCTTATTTATTCTTTCAGAGAAATAAAACAAAAGAAAGGTTACATGAAAAATAGAGGAATTGGGAACTACGTTTGACCTGATTCCTCAAAGAAGGATACGTAGGCGCCTCACGGCTCGGTCATAGTGTAACCAAAAAATAAAAGTCCCCAAGTAAGAAGAACTGGGGCAAAAGTTGTGAAAAGAAAGTTTGATTCCAAGAGTTGTACTGTTTCACCCTTCCAAATTATTTTAAACTTTTGATACCCCTTTTCCTTTTAGCCATACACAAGAAACCATATTGATGTCCAAAAAAGACCTCCCGATCAGTATCCGAGAAGTGCCAAGTTCATGCTCATGGAAATAGGGAACAACACTCTGATCCCCAGCAGAGAAGGGGATCATAAACTGGAAATAAATTGATAGCCGAAAGAATCCCTAACAAAGAGCATCATATCGACAACGCTCCAATCCCCAGCTAAAAAATAAAATAAAATGAGAGAGTCTTATTGGTGAAAACCTTCACAGGCACCATGAGGCGACGGGAGTTGAGAGAAATGAGAGAGTCTTATTAGTGAAAACCCCTCAAAGGGCACTATGAGGCGACAAGGCGAGATTGGCGAAAAAGGTCCACCTTTAGCAAAAGTTGAGTATTTATTTATCCCCAGCGAGATGAGGTCATCCGAAAGATTGATTGATACAAATAGACTGGATTGATCAATCCGGAATGCACGACATGATCGTTGTGATTGGTTATATCATTCAGATAAGTTCTTTTCTTTTCTTTTTCCCCAGCATTTGTTCAGAAAGACTTCTTTTTCTATCTTTAAAATTTTCACTCTTTCATTTCTTGGTTTAAAAGATTTTATTTCCCCAGCAGTTTATTTTTGAAAAGGATTTCAGAGTTTACTACCAATTGCCAAAGTGGTGCAAGGCAAAATGCGAAAAGGACAAGCCAAAGATACGGCGACAAAGCGAAAAGAAGTTTGTCGCAAGACCAAATGATGAATGGGTCTAGATCCTAAGAGGCCCAAATTTCCAAGGGAAATTATGGATCAAATTCCAAGATGATCCTCAGTAGATTTATGAGATACAGGCAACTCCGACAGATTCTCGACCAAGCTCCACAATGGTCGGACAACACAGAGCCGGGAAGGAAGAGAAACGACAACCATCCCCAGCAATCAATATTCACCCCAGCAAATTTTGTAGCAATGCAAGGAAAAGAAAAGGGAAAAACCATCCTCAGCAGAAGTGGCACGACCACTCGCCCCGTTTTAAACTAACAAATTTTTCATTGATTTGAAACAGGGAAAGGAAATATTATTGACCGCAGGAAGACAGGGTCACAAAGAAGATTATCAAACTGGGGCAGAAAATTTTCTCTCATTACGAAAATTTTCTTGAAATCAGATAGTCATTTGGGAAAGAGAGAAGACAACACAAGTGTTGAAGGAAGAAAAATCCCCAGCAGTATACGAGAAGGGAGATACAAGTTTTAAGAGAAAAGCAACCTTGGAAGAAGCAGGATGACCCAAAGTTGTAAAAGCAATGACCTTTGAATCAGTATCATCCCCACCATTGTTAAAAGGAGAAAGATAATTCCCCAGCAGTGTTATTCCCGGCAAGTTTCAGGGAAGTAAAAGCACCAGCTTTGAAGGAAATAGCCTTTAAAGAAGGAAAATGACCCATTAATGAAATAAATATCGGTGTTATCCATAGCAATTTTCAGAGGAATAAAACACCAATTTTGAAGGAAGAAGTTGAAGAAGTCAGGAGCCCGCCTGGAGAATGAAGGTGTTAAAATTTGAGAAGTTGAAGAAGTCAGGAGCCCGCCTGGAGAATGGAGGCTGGATTATTTTGGGAAGTTGAAGAAGTCAGGAGCCCACCTGGAGAATGGAGGTGTTAAAATTTTAAGAAGTTGTTGAAGTCAGGAGCCCGCCTGGAGAATGGAGGTGTTAGAATTTAAGAAGTTATTGAAGTCAGGAGCCCGCCTGGAGAATGGAGGCTGGATTATTTTGGGAAATTGAAGAAGTCAGGAGCCCGCCTGGAGAATGGAGGTGTTAAAATTTGAGAAGTTATTGAAATCAGGAGCCCGCCTGGAGAATGGAGGCTGAAAAATTTAAGAAGTTGTCGAAGTCAGGAACCCGCCTGTAGAACGGAGGTTGTTATATTTTAAGTTGAAGAAGTCAGGAGCCCGCCTGTAGAACGGAGGTCGTTATATTTAAGTTGAAGAAGTCAGGAGCCCGCCTGGAGAATGGAGGCTGAATTATTTTGGGAAATTGAAGAAGTCAGGAGCCCGCCTGGAGAATGGAGGTGTTAAAATTTTGAGGAAGTTGTTGAATTCAGGAGCCCGCCTGTAGAACGAAGGTCGTTATATTTAAGTTGAAGAAGTCAGGAGCCCGCCTGGAGAATGGAGGCTGAATTATTTTGAAAAAGTTGGAGAAGTCAGGAGCTCGCCTGGAGAATGGAGGTGTTAAAATTTTGAGGAAGTTTGTTGAAGTCAGGAGCCCGCCTGGAGAATGGAGGCTGAATTATTTTAAAAAGTTGTTGAAGTCAGGAGCCCGCCTGGAGAATTGAGGTGTTAAAATTTGAGAAGTTGTTGAAATCAGGATCCCGCCTGGAGAATGGAGGCTAAAAAATTTAAGAAGTTGTCGAAGTCAGGAACCCGCCTGTAGAACGGAGGATGTTATATTTTAAGTTGAAGAAGTCAGGAGCCCGCCTGTAGAACGGAGGTCGTTATATTTAAGTTGAAGAAGTCAGGAGCCCGCCTGGAGAATGGAGGCTGAATTATTTTGGGAAATTGAAGAAGTCAAGAGCCCGCCTGGAGAATGAAGGTATTAAAATTTTGAGGAAGATGTTGAAGTCAGGAGCCCGCCTGCATAACAGAGGGGTACATTTCAAGATCAAACAGAAGTTAGTAATCAGGAGGAGTACAACAAAGATCCACAGCATAACAAGCTTTAATGTAGGAAGCACTGTCCCCAGCAGACAGAACGGAATAATAAAACTTATGCTCAAAAAGGCAAAAAGGCCAGTGTCATCCCCAACAGTTTTCGAAAGAAAGGCACCGGAGGAAACACAAGCCGATAAAAGCGAGGCAACCAGAGCAAGGGGAAGACAGATAAGATTTTGTAATTCCTAGCTCAGTCTAGCTTCTTATTTTCTTCTGGCAATTGTGTAATAAGGAGATCAGGAGGCAGTAGCAACAGCAATAACAGCAAAAAGCAGTTCCATGGTAGTCCCAGCTACCAAAACTTCTCGAACTACATTAACCTGATTCCCTTTTAGCCAGGGATATGTAGGAAACCTTTGAAGCAAAGGTTCGGTTAAATCATTTTCAAAAAAAGGCTTCACATGGAGTATTCCAGTCACTCACAAAAATAGTGCGTGACATCACCCTTCGTGCGTTATCAGTCACTCACAAAAATAGTGTGTGACATCACCCTTCGTGCTTTTACACTCTCCCTCTCCAAAACAATGAACAATAACAACAGAGAGATAGAAATATCAAGAACCAGCCTTGCTTCAATCATTTAATTCCACAATACCAGCTTCAATTCTGAGTCGATAGTTGTGAGCACGTGATTTTTGCTTCACGAAAACTACTCCAAAAGAAATCAAAAAATAAAATAAAATTCTCTTGATGTACAATTTTTTTTAGGATCTACGTGGCATGTTTGGATAATTATTTGTGTTTTGTCCGTAAATGTTTACCTTGTTGTAGTTAATTGAAAATACGAAAACAAAAATATAAAAATACATGTTGTATGCATATTTAGGATTTAATTATGCATTTAGGAATTAAATAAAGCCGTCAGTTTGCTCTATAAAAGAAAATCACAAAAATATGCGTTTTATTTTATCTGTTGTCATTATGTGATTTTATTTTAAGGTTTTAATTTGTGTGTTAATTATTGTAAATATTAATAAATATTTGTGTAGTGCTATTTTTATTTTTTACAATTTAATTAGGAATTGTTAATTAAAAGAAGAAAATGAAAAGAGTTAAAATATAGGGCCAATCAGATCTGGGCCGGAAATTTAGACCCAAAAATCAGGCCCAAACATTCCAAAAGACCCGGTAAAATTCAGTCCACCTGCAATTAATCCAAACGACGCCGTATTGGCGTCTCAAATCTGAGCCGTTGATTTGTCTCAATCAAACGGTCCAGTTCAGCCCCGGCTAAGTTGAAACGACGCCGTTTTAGGCAAATTGTTCTAGGCCATTGATCTCTCTTTATCGAACGGCCGAGATCAAACCACCCCACCCCTATATAAATTCAATCTCTTAACCCAGCCCCCTAACCAAACACCCCCCCCCCCGTCTTTCTGTTCATCATCGTCTCTAAGACGATGCCCCCCAAACCCTAGCCTCCCTAGCTCCCTTTCGCCTGAAACCCGGCGGCAACTACGCCGCCGGCCACCATCTTCACACCCCTGAATCACCTCGACCTTCTCTTTCCAACCATCACCATAACTCCCCTCGAATCAGGTCCCAACTCTTCGAATCTTAAATCGAAGGTTGGCCTGAAAACCCAACCTTCTCTGATGGCTTCCAAATCAACACCATGGTTTCTCCTTACCATCCTCGTTATGGATCCGGTAGTAGTTTAGGTCGAATCTTCCTGGAACTGCTCGAATCTTTATTCGAAGATTCGAGCAAAACCTAAAACTACCCTAATGTACCCCAAAATCCCACCAGTCACTCTCCTGACCTCACTTGTAACCAAACCAAACTTGGTTTGGTTCGAATCTGACCAGAAGTGATCAAGCCCCAAATTAGACCTTCAAGAACCCTAAAAATCCCAAATCATGGAATCTGCCCAAATTGAATAGAAGGTTGGGGTCTAATCGACCTTAATCGAAATGTTTTCAGTTGAGAACACTTTGACTAAGGTCTGTTCGACCTCAAATTGTCCGAATCAGAATTTCGATGACTAAGTTCGTATAGTCCGGGTATTATGAGGTATTTTCTTTCTTTCCTTCGCGTTTTGTTTTCATTATTTACGTATCTGTTTATTTACTGTGTTGATTTTGATTGCTTTTAGTCAAATTGACTCTATTCATATTCAAAGGACCTTTTATTTGGTCTGATTCTGTCTATTATTTATAGTCGCCTTAACTGTATGTGTTATAAATTGTGAAATCGAGTCCTAAATTGCATCGCTTAATTAATTCCCTGTTAGTCTATAAGTTCGTCAATAACACTGTTTGATAGTTGCTTTGTTACTGATTTGTTTAAGTGTCAATTGTAATATATAATCGATTAATTGAATAGGTCGTTCATATAATTTGAGTCACTTGGCATCCTGTTGATAATATTGTCCGAGTGGTCTCATGTGTGTTGTGTTTGATCCTTTTTCTCTTAATTATTCACCATCTTTTGCATATATTTCCATTCAAAGTGTTTACAATATTCTGTATCTAGGATTTGTATATATATGACAATTGTTATTCTAGTTAATCCAATATAGCTATTTCTTGATCCCTATTCTGATGCTACTCAATCTGATTTGAGTCCTAGTGTGAAATGTTGTGTGAGTTGAATAATCTGAATTGGTTATAGCTGTTGGCCAGAAGTAATCTTAGATAACTGTTAGATTAAACAGAATTTCAAAGTTAAAAGCTGTAATGAAGTAGTTTATTGTATTAGGGGGCAGTAATATTAAGGGTTTTCAGGGGGCAATTTGGGATTGAAACAGTTAAGTTCTTATTTTGGTATTAGTGCTTTGTTAATGGGGTTATTAATTAATACATTAGTGGGGGACAACAGGAAATGGGGAGTTTGATTAATTGAAAATGCAGACTTAGTGCCATTTGAGTGGAGAAATCTGTTTTTGAAAAGCAAAAAGGGGTCGGGCACTAATCTGGAAAAAGGAGGGGGGCAGATTTATATAATAGGGAATTGGAGGGAAAGGAATCGGGAACAGAAAAGAAAATTTTTCAGAGTTTAAATTAAGAAAGAATTGATTTTTCAGAACTAAAAATTGATTCTTTGAGAGTTAAAGACTAAAAGTGAAGCCTTTCTTTACGGCTGAAAATCAGAATTCTATTACTGCTTCCATGGTTTGCATTTGGTACTACTGATTTTCGGATTGGCTTTCCTGGTTTTTCTTTAAGTTGGAGTGTTGTTTCGTTTGAATTTCTGGGTTTCTATTTGGTTTTCAAGTTTTCTGTTTGGTATCTGAATCTGGCTCTTGAGTTTCTACCGCTATTTGTATCGGAGTTGTTCTGTGTATTCCTGTGTTGTTACTGTTGCATTGTTGTCGTTGCACACTTCCTGCTGATCTTCCTCTTTTCTTCTTGTGTCCATACCAGGTACACTTCTACAAACCATTTTGATGTACGCTTTGAAGATGAAATGAGATGGTCGAATTTTAGCATGTTTAGTTATAGAAGATTTGTATCTTAGATAGACTTTAATTATGTATTTTTTGTTAAATGAATGTTAGACATTTGTATAAGTAGGATTGTTTCTTTTATAAGATCATTTTATTATCAATAATCGATAAGTAACATTAGATTGTGGAACTGAATTCTTTAAAAGGTATGAGCATCAATTAGTATAATATGTGTGTTCAATTTGAGTAAGGTGTAGGTTTTTGAACTTGTAAGTTTCGTGTGAGTTTCATAGTTAAATAATGTCAGTTTTGTTAATGCGTGTTATCAAATACCTTAGTTCGGAATCATTTTGGTAAATAATCCATGTAGGATATCAATTTGATATTGGTCGGTTAACAAAAATCTAGCTTTGAACTCGCAGACATTAGAATAGAAGTAATTCGCAATTTTGTACTTGTTGAATCTTTAAGTAACAAAGACCCGCAAATTTTAGGCAAACATGGGGATCCTTAACTTGTAGAGTTAGCGGATTTAGCATATTTGAAGAGTGAATCAATATAGCAAGGCTAAGAACATTAATTCAATAGGTATGAGTCGAGTAAAAAATGAGTTAATATTGGAGTTCAATATTTTTTCGAAAGAGCATTAGTAATTAAGGTTAATTCTAGTTACCAATATTTGTAAGTAATTAATACCCATGGTTTGTTCATTTAACAAAATGGGCTTAGGATAGTTATAAGATGTTTAGTTTCTTTCGAAAAATACTACTTGTCAATTTTATACTTTATTTACAATTTCAATTTTGGTGATGTTTATTTTTCGTCAACAATGGTCGTAAGTTAGTAAATAATAAACAACGGCCCATTTAAGCATGTAATTAATTAGGACTTTTTCTCTTTCATCTTTAGAGACGAATTTAATTAGCAGAATGGAGTCACTCTAAGATTACCCTTTAAAATAAATGAGGCGTGCCTCGCCAAAAAGAAAATTACAAATTGCGGGGCCCTCACAAATGTATATATTAATTACTTAGAACTCGGGATCGGCCGCTTAGCGAATTTCACGGTCTTTTCCCAAAATAATAACACGATAGTCTCTTTAGGCGCGTGCTTAATAATCTCACCTTCTTAAAATCGGGTGTGCATTTCATGCGACCCAAATCCAAATCCCAAAACGTCGAATCAGATGTGTTCAGGATTGCGAGTTCATTTCATGCGGCGCAATCCAAAGACATGTCCCAGACGGCGTTCAATTTTCATAAAAGTGGTTAAAGTTAAAATCGGCACATGAGCTACATAATTGTATTAAAATCAGATAAATAAGCCAAATATGATAATTGAGCGACCGTGCTAGAACCACGGAACTCGGGAATGCCTAACACCTTCTCCCGGGTTAACAGAATTCCTTATCCGGATTTCTGGTTCGCGGACTGTAATATGGAGTCATTCTTTTCCTCGATTCGGGATTAAATTGGTGACTTGGGACACCCTAAATCTCCCAAGTGGCGACTCTGAAATAAACAAATAAATCTCGTTTCGATTGTCCTTTAATTGGAAAAAACTTTTTCACCCTTCGCGGGGACGGAAAAAGGAGGTGTGAAAATAGTCGATACTCAATCAGTACCAAATTTAGTAAAACATGATAAGGGTTACTCAACACAAAGAATAACAAGACTAAACATGAAATATATGATCAAAGAGTACAATAGTTACATGAATAAGACTAACTCGCATGCTATGACCCGAGAACAACGCATAGATAGTCATCACCTTACCTATATGTTGTACTCAACATCAAAACACATAGCAAATAGACAAATAATACCTAATCTCTCAAGCCAGGGTTAGACCCAACACTTACCGCACCTTTGTGGCCACTCAAAGCTCAATCACAACCTTTCCTTTCACACAAGTCTTCGGATCAATAGAATCTAGCAAATTACCAACCAAACAATTCAATTTGAGACTTAGGAACTACCCACGATTGCAAGGAATTCAATTTGGGTCATTTTTGAAAAAGTCAACAAAAGTCAACACTCTGGCTTGCTTGGTCCAAACCCAAAATTCGGACCAAAACTCGATTACCCATTCACCCCCGAGCCCGGATATACGATTGGTTGTGGAATCCGACCTCAATTTGAGGTCTAAATCCCCAAATTTTAAAATTCCTAAGTTCTACCTAAAATCCCCAATTCCACAATGAAAACCCATGATTCTAGAATGAAATCTTGTAAAATGAAGTAAAAGAATGAAAGAAATGAGTTAAGAATCACTTACTTATGATTTGGAAAAGAAGAAGTGTTTGAAAAATCGCCTCTTATGTTTTAGGGTTTGAAAAATTGAAGAATGAATGAAAAGTCCCACTTATATAGCACCCTCTGATCCTCACTACGCGGTACATAAAATCCTAAGCGCGGCCGCAAAACCTCCACCGCGGTCCGCGAAGTTCCCACCGCGGCCGCACTTCCAAGATCCGAGACATGCAACTCTACAATTATCTAACACCAGATTTTTCTAAGTATAGACATCTCATAGCATATCCAAAACTCATCCGAGCCCTCGGGGCTCCAAACCAATCACGCACACAAGTCTTAACACATCATATGAACTTGCTCGGGCGATCAAATCGCCAAAATAATACCTAGAACTACGAATTTAACACCAAATTGCATGGAATCATCAAGAGAGTTTTAAAACTTCAAACATTTCAATCAAAGATCCAAACCACGTCAAATTAATCCCATTTATCATCGAATTTCACAAATAAGGTATAACTATCATAATGGACCTTTATCGGGCTCCGAAATAAAAATATAGGCTCGATACCAACAAGATCAAATTCTTTAAATTATTACATTTTCAGCCTTTTTAATTTTCTTCAAAAATTCATTTCTCGGGCTAGGGACCTCGGAATTCGATTCCGTACATACGCCCAGGTCCCATATTTTTCTACGGACCCACCAGAACTATCAAAATACGGGTCCGGATCCATTTACCCAAAACGTTGACTGAAGTCAACAAAAATTACCTTTTAAGCCAAAAATTATTATTTCCTCAATTTTTCACATAAAAGCTTTCCGAATATATGCCCGGACTGCGCATGCAAATTGAGAAAAGATAAAATGAGATTTTTAAGGCCTCGTAATACGGAATCAAATTCTAAAACAGAAGATGACATTTTGGGTCATCACACAACCAACTATGAATACTAATAGTATTATTTATACAGATAAGCTTACTAAACTCCAATCATGTGTACACTTCGTTCGATTAAACATGATAAATACTAATCATGAAAATTATTATAAATAATTAATCAGAGATTTTAATTGTAAATCTTAATATCCAACATAATCTTAACTGCTTAACACATAAATGGTAACAATCATAAAAGAAATAAAGTCTATAACTTCCTTTAATAAAGTGGACAATGTGTACTTAAATAGAATAATTTTAGTAGTCACATGCATAATATAAATGCTTTGAATTTGGTTAAAAAGAAATCAGAACATGCATCATACTGAAAAAATGGATCTGAAATCAAGTCAATTTATTATTTTAGAAAGAAAACTAAAGAAACACATTCTGCATATACTTCTTCGTCAAGTGTCTCATTCTAAATATTTAAAGTAATTTAATTATCCAAAATGAGGGAGTAAATTGGACTTCAAATTATAGAATATATTAATTAAAAAGGGAGACCATCATGACTCATGAGCAAGACTTGAACATAGAAATAAGTTATAATAAAAGAAAAAAAAAAGAAAATGAGGAAGCATATTATATGACCGAGGTAGTTTAATTATCGAGAGGTCTATAAATTACGATCTTTGGATCTAGCAATGAGATACTCTTACAAAAGAAATTATAAAGCTTGAAGTGTTATTTCTAGTATGGCATTGATAAAGCATAGTTTCATTTTCACGATTCTTATCATGGCAGCTACTAGTTAGTATTCATTTTTATTTATTTCTACGTTACTCATCTATAATATATCTATCATTATAAATGAAAAAGAGGTTACCTAAAGTACAACATACAATAAATATTTCAAAAATACATATATACTTAGTAATGAATGATGGATTATTATATGCAGCGGAAGCAATCCCAGTATCAAAATCACATGTAATTTAGACAACTAGCATAAACGGGATTTCACGGGTTACCTCTTGAAGCGTGAACATATCTCTTCTACCACGTGAGCCTTCAGTTCCATAACTTCTCAATGGAATCTCCATCACCCGCACAATCGTGATCCTCGAACGTTCCACGGTCTTCTACTGTGTTACCCAAATAATACCCGAAAATAGCAATTTCGTGTGGGCGAAATTTCTAGGAAAACTTGGCTGAAAATTTCAGCCACCATGTACTCATCCCTCTAGGTGGAAAACCTTATATATTTATAGCACAAGTTTTAAGGGTTAAGACCATTTTCCAAAACCTGTTAGGTAGGTTTTCTTTTCCACCAGAAAAAGGATTCCTTTATCCAAACTCATGGTTAATAGTATATATCCCAACAGTTTAGATATGAGTTATTCATATTATGTTGAGTTGCTGATATATAATTATAATGGTGAAATATTGCAGTCAATGCAGCTTGGTTCTCAACGAAGCTAGTCATAGCTACACCGGATGTTGATCATGTGCTCTCGGGATTGGAGAAGAGAGTGCTCCCACAGCTCAACACTTGTCTTAGATCATGTACTTCACACGATGATTGCAGTGACTGTTGGATTTGTTGTTATTGTGCATACACCGTTGATATTCGAGATCATACCGTGTGTGGAACGACGATTTTTTAGTGTCTAGTGGCACCAAGCTCGGCTACAAATTACTACTATGTATTGGTGTATTATCATGTGATTTTAGTGTTTGTTTGTCTTAATTGATTTCCTCGTATCCCCAATTCCAACCGAGAGGTTGTGAGTTCGAGTCTCCCCAAGAGCAAGGTGGGAAGTTCTTGGAGGGAAGGATGTCGGGGGTCTATTTGGAAACAGTCTCTCTACCCTAGGGTAGGGGTAAGGTCTACGTACACACTACCCTCCCCAGACCCCACTAAATGAGATTATACTGGGTTGTTGTTATTTGTAAAAGTAATAAAAATGCCATGAATGACTCTCTATCCAGAAATAAAAACCGATACATATTCTTGTCATTTAATTTTGGGGGTATAAATGATTTTACCCAATAAATGACAGATCTATTGCCTTTTCTTGTTTGTACAGTTCAACGTTAGTAGTAAAAGGCGCCTCCTCTTTTTTATTTTTTTATTTTTTTTGAAAAGTTTAAATAAGATATGGATCAACTAATTAGTTTCTAGTCAATTTCTACGCTCAGAAAGGCTATTATGGGAACTCGATACTCGAAAATCAATTTCATCGTAATACTTTTAGTAGATTAAAAGGGGTAGTCTGGTGCACTAAGCTCCTGTTATGCGCGGGATTCGGAGTTCGGGGAATGGCCGGACCACAAGAGCCTATTGTATGAAGCCTTATCTTGCATCTGTACAAGAGGTTGTATCCACGACTCGAACTCGTGACATTCTGGTCACATAATAATAACTTTACCAATTACGCCAAAGGTCCTCTTTGATATTTTTAGTAGATTGTTTTTAATTATTAATATTTGGCGTTAGTCGCCTATTACCATTATAGATATTTAGATGAAACTACTAATTATCTCCATTAATGCATACTTCATTCGAGTAAACATTATTAAAGCTAATAACTAAGTATATTATATAAACTATTTAATACTCTGAACTTTTAATTGTAAATTTTATTACATTATATATATCCTAACACAAAAATATTTACAACAAAAAAGAATTCCATAGTGCCTTTTGATCAAGTGTACAATGTGTAACTAAATAGAAATATTAATAGCCATGTGCATTATATAAATGCTTTTGATTGGATTCATCTTTAATCCTAACACGATTCACACGAAAAAAATGGATCTGAATTTAAGTCAACCTATTATTTTAAAAAAAAATGAAAAAGCAAATTTCATTACAAAGTACTTCTTGGTCAACTGTCTTATTTTAAATATTTAATATTTAATTCAATTTACTTTCGAGGAATGAGGCAATAGTCTATAGTTTCCTTTAATCAAGTGGACAAGTGTAATTAAATAAAAAAAGTTAATAGCCATGTGCATAGTAAATGCTTTTGATTGGATTCATATTTAATCTTAATATACTTCACACGAAAAAAATGGATCTGAATTTAAGTCAACTTATTATTTCAAAAATAAAAAATTGAAGAAGCAACCTTAATAAGAACGGAAAAAACCTAAAAATGCCACTCAACTTTCAGAAATGGTTTATCCATGCCATCCGTTAAAAAATTGTTATTTCCATGCCACTGCCGTTAAAGAAATGTCTCATCCATGCCATTATTGACTAACGACTCAATTTTTATTTGGCCCATCCATGCCACTGCTGTTAGTCAATAATGACATGGATAGGCCATTTTTTTTAACGGCAGTGGCATGAAATGAGCATTTTTTTAACGGATGGCATGAATAGACCATTTCTGAAAATTGAGTGGCATTTTTAGGCCTTTTCCGTAATAAGAAAGAGAGGTCGTCATGACAAGACCTGAACATAGAAACAAGTGAAGAAATAATAAAAGAAATAAAAGGGAAAAATAAACAAGTATATTACATGCCTGAAGTAGTTACTTATCAAGAGGACTATAAATTACGACCTTCCAATCTAGTAATGAGATACTTACACACAAAAAATTCTTATAGCTTGAAGTGTTATTCCTAGCATGACGATGATTAAACTTAGTTTCATATTCACTATTCTTATCATGGCAGCCACTAGTTAGTATTCATCTCTACGTATCTCTACATTATTCTCTTACAATATTGTGTTACATTTCATACAAATTGAATAATGTATATGCATGTGTGTTTTATTATTCGAGGTTCAAATGTGAATTTTTATTATTATGTCGATAATTAGTTGATTATTTACGATTGTGTAATATTTCAGTTAATGCGTCTTGGTTCTCGAAGAAGCAAGTTATAGCTACATCAGATGCTGATCATATGCTCTCAGGACTCAATAGGAGAGTGCTCCCACAGCTTAATACTTGTCTTAGATCCTGTGCTTCCGACAGTGATTGCAGTGATTGTTGGGTTTGTTGTACTTGTGCGCACACACCCTTGTATCAGGATGAATTGGTGTGTGCATGGAATTTTTAGTGTCTAGTGACACCAACAAATTACAATTGCTGCATTAGTGTGTCTTCCTGTAATTTCAATGTTTTGTCGGTCTTTTCTTATTTACTTGTCTTTTAATAATAATAATAATAATAATAATAATTGGATTTTCTAGTTTGCATCAAAAGCTAAGCATGTCATTTTCGTCTATTTTTCCTTTTATAAGGTGACAGCTCTAGTTTGGCAATATTATAGAACATGGATATATTAAGAGCAACCTAGTGCACTAAGCTTCCGTTCTGCGCGTAATCCAAAGAAAGGTCAGACCACAACGGTCTATTGTACGGAGTCTTATCCTGCATTTCTGCAAGAGCCTGTTTCCACGGCTCGAACCTGTGACGTTCTGGTCACATGGCAGCAACTTTACCAGTTACGCCAAAGCTCCCCTCCACGTGGAAATATTAAGAGCAATTATCAATATACTTTTGTCAAAGAAAACCATTGAAAATCTGTTTCTACAAAACACTGCTTTCGACTGGAAATTACAGAACATGGAAATATTTAAAACTAAATGATTCAAATTGCATTCTGTAAATCATTTGCAAAGACACATACAACAAAAGATTTCTAAAGAGTTTCACAATTTACATCACTTTAGCTCAATGCCTATTTCCTAGAAAATCAGATTTCAAGAACATCAGAAAAATTGTATGCTTTCCCTATGTTGAGGACTGCCCACTCTTCCTTCAAATTAGACTAATTCCCTAATACCGTTAGCTAATGACATCATTAACTGAGTAACGGCGATAGAAGCCAGAAGGCCAGCTCCACTGTGGTACTGCCCGACGAATTCCAATCTCTTCATTCGATCAAACCTGAGAAAAGAGATGAAAAAATAAACAAATGGTTCACAAGATGGTTCAACAGAGAAATGTAGCTTTTAACATTAGCTCCAAAGAGCTAAAAGTAAGTAATAATATAACTATACCGACAAGTTTAAGAAACAAAGGGTTTAGAAGACGGCTCAAAATAGAAATGTGGCTCTTAACTTTAGCTCGGAAGAGCTAAAAAGAAGTAATACAACTATACCGACAAGTTCAAGTTGCTTGAAACATAATACCTCAAATGGATTGGAAGATAAGGCTCAAAAGTCGGGAAAACTTAGGTTTACATCAAACATGATTGTTGGGTGTTAATGTTATCGTTAATACATAACGATTACCAGTCCTTTTGGCTGTTGGAAATCTTCGGACTGTAGCAAATGCAACATACTTGGTTATTCAACAGAGTGCCCCAACTGAAACCCACACACATACAAAAAGCCAAACGGCGATATATCAGAAGCAAAAACTCCTGAAGAGATACAAATGACGATGTTGATATCCTACTAGTAATAGTAATTCATCTCTTTAATAGATGAAAATTGGTTTAGAAGTATGGTCGAATTGTTCCAACTCCTTCTCACTTTCCTTCTTATAACTTTTGATGTAGCATGTAATGTTCCAACGGCACATAAATTTACAACCAAAACTGAAAAGAACAAATGGTATAAACTGCACAATAGTTTCTGTTATCTCAACAGCAAACACAAAAAGAAAAGGCAGTGATTTGAGCTAATGCCCTGTTGTTTTTCCAATTATTTTATGCATTTAGATACAAAGTAACCTCAATGAATGGAATGGCAACAATATTTTGGGATAGCGTCGTATTTGTCACATGCAATACTAATTAATCAAATTGTGCAACCTTGAAATGCAAGCTTGCAAAATAAGCAATTAATGTGTCACATGCACTACTAATGAAATCGGGGAGATTTGGTTTTGTTGTGCATCACATATGTTATTTTAATTATATGACATTTTTCATAAGAGAAACATAATACATGAGATCTGTAAAAATACAAAGGAGATCTTTCTAAAGTCATTTTCTTCTATTCAAATCGTAAGTGGGAAGGAGATCACTCATCATCAAATTGTATAACCGTGTCATCCAAGCTTGCAAAATTAATGTGTCACATGCACTACTAATCAAACTGTGTATACTTGTTATCCAGTCTTGCAAACTAAGCAATTAACAAGTGATTAGTTCATTACTTGAATTATGTGTAGAACGCAATTACCAAAATGAATATAACAAGAAATTATAAACAATTTAATCTGAATTTTTACAATCACAAAAAAAAAAATGAGTATAATTTCCTTTAATCAAGTAGACAATGCATAGTTAAGTAGAAAATTTTAATAGCCATGTGCTTGGTATAAATGCTTTGGATTGTGTTCATCTTTAATCGGAACATGCGTCATATGGGAAAAATGGATCCAAAATCAAGTCAACCTTATTCTAAAAAGAAAAACAAAGAAGCACATACCACTATAGAGAACGTCTTGGTCCAATGTCTTATTTTAAATATTTAATGCAATTTTGTTATTCGGAAATGAAGGAGCAAATATGTATCAAGAGGTCTATAAATTACGACATTTGGATCGAGCAATGAGACACTCACACAAAAAAAAACATAAAGCCTGAGACGCTATTCTTAGATGGCGTTGCTTAAGCTTAGTTTCATTGTCTCTATTTTTATCAAGACAACCATTGGTTAGCATCCATCTCTATTTATCTCTACATTGTTCTTCTACATTATGTTGTTTGTTAATATGTATATAGATATGTGACCTTGCACATATTTCATACGAATTGAGTTCAGTAATGTGTATGCATGTGTGTTTCACTGTATTATGCTGATGATGATTATTTAATCTGATAATTATGATGAAATATTTCAGCCAATGTGCCCTGGTTCTTGACGGAAAAGTTATAGCTACACCGGATGTAGATCATGTGCTCTCAGGACTTAAGAGAAGAGTGCTCCCACAGCTTAATACTTGTCTTAGACTTTGTACGTCAGCCAGTGATTGCAGTGATAGTTGGACTTGTTGTACTTGTTCATACAACATCTTTGATTGGGAGCGCCTTTACCCCCTTTGTGCTAGGCGAATTAGTGTCCACATATTACTATTACATTACTGTGTCGTCATGTGATTTCAGTGTTTGTTCATTTTTTCTTATTTCCTCGTCTTTTATACTTTGTAAAAGTAATAAAATAAAGCCGTGAATGACTTTCTACTCAGAAAAAAATAGTAATCAATTATGCACCAAATGATGGTTGGATTTGCTTTATAATAGTTGTATCATTCATCATGCATTTTCTAAAATATTTATACTATAAGTTTATCACATATAGGTTTCTTCTTCTTGTCCATTTTTATATTCATTTACCCTTCAAATTTCTCTAACGCTGTGCTTCCTTTAACTATTTATAATGGGATTTTTTTGTCCGTTGTGCTCTTTAGAATCTCTATACAAGGGAGAAAAAATGAAAAGAAAACTAAACATGCACAGGAAGTGAATTTTAGGTACTCACATATAACTTTTAAAATAAAATGACGTAATTCCAAACTTCTCAACCTATAGTTCAGTATTTAGGTCTAAACGTGCACTACTTTATGTATAATAAATAGTATATGTCACGTATGTATTTAGATAAATTTGCAATCAAAAAAGGGTATTTGACATAATTTAGAAGGAAAATAGTACACCCAGAAAAAAATAGTTGGAAGCAAGGTGGAAACCGTGCAAAGATTTCAGTATATGCAAGTGTAACCATAAGTAAACAATGTAGAAGTAGGTATTTAAAGCTTTTGAGTTATATAATGTGGAATGCCATTTCATTTTAGCAAAAAGCAATTGACCTGGCCGCAAAGTAGAAAACCATACTTCTCCATTTGAACGGGATGAAGTGTTTTATATTGTAAACATGTAACGAAAACAAAAGATAACTTCACGTCAGATAACTGATCCTAATTATATGAAAAGAAACGCACTTTGGAAAGGTTGAAAAGTCACCAACTTAAGGACTTTCCTAGTTTTTCTATATAATTCCAAAGTCATATGTGGGGGGGGGGTACGTACCCTCAGCGAAAGCAGCAAATTCGTCATACCTCATTCGTCCACAATGCTCCAAACCATCCTAAAATCACAAACAAGATTGCACATGAGCCAAAACTAACGACATAACTTTGTTTACAAGTTGTTTCAGAGATGAGGACTAGCAGCTTGTCGCTGATTCCATACCAGAATATCGAAAAGGCAAGAAGTATCACAAGGTATCCAAGCTTATATAGCCGTATCTTCTTTTCCCATGGAAGCTGATTGAAAATCTCAGTTACATCTACCAAGTGGGATCGATCTGCATAGCTGATCAAAGGTTAACATCAGTTGAGATGTCAGAGCTAAGAAATAGTTAAAGGGATTAACAACTGTCACATACGATGATTTCTCTACATGTTTCATTTATAGATGCTTACACTTTGATGTTATAATATAAGTATGGTAGACATATCAGAAACATCAACCAATGCCCCGTCACAAGATGTAGGAAGCACAGCGCTCCGTGAAGAACAAACTCTGGTACCACTGCTCTGTTAATCCGAGATGCCGAATCATAAGGGTTAACATAATCGTATTCAAGGTCTGCCAAGCACATGAGCTGCAATAAATAACTGCAATTGTAATATTCTCCAAGCCCAAATATAAGGAAGAAAAGACCAGTAAGAAAAGAGAGAGAAGGTGAGCTCAAAAATAAGTATGTCTTGGAAGCTACAAGTTAAGGAACAGTGATACGTGAAATATTGCTAATTATTCTCTCAATCCTATGAATCGTCTGGGTCCATCTCTATTCAGACAATTCATCTAAAAATCTAAATTATTTCTACGTTTATTTTCAACCTACTAAAACCCTCCTTTTTTTTATTGGACTGTCTATGCTATGCGAAACTCAAGTAGACAATTGCTAATATGAACAAAATATAAATATGTGAGAATGGCTCGTGTCCTAATGTCTTCTTTTTTAAATATTAAAACAATATACACCTTTTGCAGATTTCCAATTTGAGAAAGTTCATTCACTCCATTCAACAACATTGGACCCTATCATCATAGCTAATAATTATAATCATTCGACATCAAGCCCATTTTAGATAACCTGTATCACTAGAGAGTTAATTGTAAAAGTAGATTTTGTGTTCTTTAAGTTTTTCGTTTTAAAGTAAGTATATTTTGTACATTTAAGTTTCTCTTCCTTGACACAGGGAAGCAAACATTAAGAAGCACGATAAGCCTGCCAAACTGGTGGTCATACAACATAATACAACTAAAATCTTTTGAGTGGGATCAAGTCACTTTTGGCTTGTGGCTTGGCTCCGCCGAAAACTTAAGTCAATAATATTCAACTACAGGTTTGACCAAGCTCGAAAGGGACGGAAATCAACCGAGACCCAGAGGCGAGCGAGAAGGGATTTGAAGAAAAACAAACAAGAAGATTCATTCCTCGGTGAAGTTTCCTTGCTGTTTTACCCTTCTGTAGTATCGGTCCACGGCGAAAGGGTCTGCACTTGAACCTCGTTAGACTTAGCTGAAGTGTTATCCCAGACGAGCCACATGCAGCCACATGCAAGGAAACTTGCACGTGTGGTACTGGCCAGGCTTCCCTAAGGTATCTAATAATCTTTCTTTTGCTCGCTGCTGATACACCTCTCCTAACTATTGCCCATTTATTCTGGAATGATTCATCATAGTCTCTCATCTTTAAGGGTTAAATAGATCTAAACAACATACAATAACCAAACCTCATTAGTATATCACAACAATTTGTGTTCCTACATTACCAAACATCATTTACAAATAATGCCCTTGGGTCTAACTGTATGATCACTATTTGAAACCCTCCAAGATATCTTGATTATGACTTTTTGATACTCAAGAAATGCCTGAGAGTCTACTGTGCACGGTTCCAAATTTAGTGTATAATGGACTCGCCCCTCTACCCCACTTAAATAAGGGTCCGAACCCTTGACGAGATATCTTGGTAATGACTTATTACAGCAAAGGCATTCTCAAACCTATGTCTAGTCAATCAGCTGAAACAAGCTTTAATTTCTTGGATGATTTGAAAGTCAATCAACAATCTGCAATTTTCAAACTAGTTAAATAAAGTAGGCTATGAGTTCCATTTCATGACTAAATATTGTCTTTTAAAGCAAATTAAGGGTTTTCTACACTAGAGATTCTCCAAATTCCCACCCCTACCTCTAACACTGAGTTACAAATATTCAGAAGTACTTCACCTATTATTTAGACTCTGTTTGGGAATAACAACAAAAGGAACTGCAAAAAAGAAGCTTTTTTTTTCGAGCGTGTGGGATGTTACCTCTCATTTACCAGCAGACATTAAAAGGAATCTATTTTTACTTCAAAAAAGATTGAACTCCTTGAGAATTAGTAGGTTGACACTTACAAAAGATTCTTTTTTTTATAACCAAGAAATCCCAGAGGTCGATGCCTCACGTTTCAGAACTCAGTGAATAATAGGCCCGCCCATCTACCCTTCTCCACTTAAATACCAAGCTTTTGTCTGTTGGGGGTCTCAAACCTGCGACATGCGCCAACCCACACATCACAACTGAGCTCTTACCACTAGACCAAATCCCTAGAGGTGACACTTACAAAAGCTTAAAGGCAGAAAAAGTAGTTTTTTTTTCCTAAGAAGCACTAGAAACTCAAATTTCATGCTGGCACATACTTTTGTTGCTCTAGTTTCTTTTCTTTTGTACATTATAAAACAATGGCTAACAACCATCCAAACAAGCTGTAAATCAAGAAAAATTGCTTCCCTTCAAAATTTCCCCTTTTGTTAAAGCTTTGATTTTCACTTTCCCAATTTCAATCACAGCCAAGAATAGCCAAAAATACAATGAGGTAACATAACTACTACAAAGAATCTATATGGGTAACCCCCAAATTACCAAATAAGCAACAAAAAAAGCCCAGTTCAGATATACATTTAGATTTATAAATTTATTAAGAAATTCAAAAAAGAAAAAAGAAAAAGATAATTACCTGGTAAAGGATAGTAGCAAGAACACCAACGAGAAGGAAGAAGGAAAATAGCCATGAGAGTAGATCACCCATGGTCTACTTTCTTCCTTCTTCCCTCTCTTTGTTTTCCTTTACTTTTTCTTTTTTTTTTCTCTTTTTTTTCCGCTTTTACTTGTGTTGCAGTGGATGGACTTCTTCCTTGACTCTTCAGTTCGAACTGACTCTTGAGTTCGAACCCTGAAAAAGATAATTATTTGTTTTGTTTAATTATAAATACACCCCTTGAGTTTTGGCCTTGACGACGAGAGCCCCTGAAGTTTGAAGTTGGTCAGAGAATTCCCCTTTTTTTCTTTTCTTATAACGATAGTGTTCGGACTAGCTAATTACTTGATACGAAAACATGATCTGAGGAAAGAAAGATACGAAGCCTCAGTTCGTCTTGGTAATTTAACAGTTGAAGAGACAGACATCGAATACAAGTTAATATATCATGGAATTTTCATTTAATATATCATATTGTATTGTATAATAACTAGCAGTAAAGTACTTAATTTCAAGTTTTTATATCGTATTCATATACTATAGTAGTAGAGTATTTAATACAATATATTGCAATATGAAAATAAGTTAACACAATACAATACGAAAACAAGTTGATATATTTACTATATGTTACCTTTAATTTCAAGTAACTAGTAGTAAAGTACTTAATATATTTAGATTTAATATGTCCTATTTATAAAAATAAATAAAGATTTGAATTAGTTTCAGTTCCCAAATATTTTCCTTTTCCAGATATAGTAGAAAAAGAATTAAGCTTTATCCTTTCCAATGTTTATGTGAGAAGCAATTTAATTTGCTTTGCTTAGTTAAAAATAGTCATTATTAACGCAAAATCTTAATGTGAGTCAGTATAACCTGAAATGTAGTATTATTAAAGTCAAATTTTGATTTTTTTATGATACTCAAAGAACTATAATCCCGAACTCATAAATTTCAAATCATGGCTTTGTTTCTTATGAGCAACACACAAAAGCAGATAGTGTTTCTTATAACTAGGGGTATACAAAGGAAACCGAAAAACCGCACCAATCCGATAATCCGAGTCAAACCGAGAAAAAAAACCCGACTATGGTTTGGTTTGATTTGGTTTGGTGTTGGAAAAAAAAACCGACAATAATTGGTTTGGTTTGGTTTGGTTTGGTTTTAACTAAAGAAAGTCAAACCGAAACTAAACCAACCCGACATTATATATATAGAAATTTTATGTATATACTTAATATATAAATATATTTATTGTGATGTAATTTATAAATATTTCTTAAAAAATTTCATAATTTTATCTTTTAAGATATTATTTTAAGGTTGGACTTAGAATTTTTGACTGTTCCAATAAGTTTTTATAACCATTAATATTAGTAAATTAAATAATGCTAACAAAAGTCCAAACCAAAATCAAATCAATACTAATGCTAACAAAAGACATTCAATTCAATAGTCAATACTACGAAAGGGAATGTATCGAATATCTATTTTTTGTTTTGCAATAATTTAGATAAAAATGCATAACCTATTTTTATATTTTCTTTAGCGTTTAGTCATGTAATTAATATGCCCTTATTAGTCCACTTACTTTAGCATGACTTAGTACTTTTAGATTATGTTTATTTTTATTATGATTTTTTAATTAGCAATATTTATATTACATAATTTTATTGTCTTTACTGTTGAATATTTTAGGATAATGTCATGACACATCTCATATTTTGTATTATTTTCTTGGAAAATACTTTATATAGTTGTATCTTACTAGGATTAAAGAAATATTTTGAGCGCAAGTTATATGTTTTGTTCTACGAAGATTTTACCGAAAAAAACCCGGAAAACCCAAGAAAAATCGAGATTGAAAAATCCAAGTTTTATTGGTTTGGTTTGGTCTTTAGATTTAATAACCCGACACAATTGGTTTGGTTTGGTAATCGTAAATTTCGAACCAACCTGACCTATGTACACCCCTACTTATAACATCTCCATTATATGTTATGCTTAATACTTTACATTAATTCAAAAATGCTTCAAGGAAGAAGCTAAAACAATGATTTTTAATTTCACCAATCAAGAAAAAACCCAAAATGGAGGAAGTTTAGTTCTATGCTATCCAATGTCACAAAGTTTCTTGACACTTCCATTTTCCAAACTGAACACGGGATATCTGCTATCTCCCACGACACCGAATAAGCACCAAGGCTTGGATATATAGCAAGACATCACCTAGTGTTTTTGCCTTTCGCTGAAGGGTGAGATGTACACATCCTTACCCCTACCCTGGACGAACAGAGAGGCTTATTCCGATAGACCCTCGGCTAAAAAGATAATTAAACCTGAACTAGAGTTCACGAAATGTGATCGATTTTCTTATCCTTCGTAAGTGTCCTGGCCATCTTGACTAATTCCACGGGATACTTGCTACCTCCCACACCACCTATTAACTTTGTTCACCAAGACATTGACAAATAAGAAGACTTCACGTAGTGTTTTTGCCTTCCCCTGAGATTTGAACCGAACCTGAACTAGAGTATACCCTTTTGTTTGCAGCATTCAATTGCACCATCAAACATTTCCTCAAGGCCATACTTGTACTTGAATCCAGTGTCCAAAAGTTTCTTTGATGAAAGGCTAGGGTGTTTACTATACTCTAGAAGGAATAATGAGGAATAATGATGAAAATCAACTGAACCATCTCTGAAAAAAAACGCGATTATGCCTGTTGAAGAAGAAAGATTAGTTCATAAACTGCTCAGATCAAGACATGCTTATGCCAAAGAAGAAAGGAAAATAAGGATATTGCTTCCAGCAGTTGTATTGCAAAATGTACGTACAGAGACAAACATATAGATATAACATTAACTTCCTTTATTAAGAGCTTTGAAATAATGTTTCCACTCAAAAGCTATCTAAAAGTTATGTCTTTCCTATGTTTCATATAGGAAAAAATTCTGCTCATTATATCAATCAGCTGCACCTTAATCAAAATTCTGCTCAATATCGTTGAGGAAATTAGAAAATGAACTTGCAGAGGGGACTACGAGAAACTAAAAGCTTCCCTTCTTACTTCTTCTATATAGCAGTAGATAAGAGATTAGACCATTTTTATGGTACTAATATATCATCTCCTATTGCTTTTTTGAGCCGAAGGTCTCCTGGAAACAGCCTCTCTACCCTTCGGGGTAGGGGTAAGGTCTGCGTACATATTACCCTCCCCAGACCCCACTTGTGGGATTATACTGGGTCGTTGTTGTTGTTGTTGTTGTTGGTAAATGATTCGACATGAGAAAGTTACACGAGCAGAAGGGGAATACCAAAAATCATTGCCATGGCTGATCGTAATGACTCTGGGAATCGAGGACTCAAGAAGGGACCATGTATCCAACTAGGAATAACAGTCACCAAATCAAGCCCATGCTTCTCAGCAAATTCAAGAGCAGCCTTTTCCGCTAACGTCTTACTAATCACATAAGAAGCTGTAGATATAGGCTTTAAGGTTTTCATGACACTGATATCTGACCATGAGCTCTCATCCACTGTATCTAAACCTTTATCATTAAACACAAGTGTTGTTCTGCTGGAAGTGTAAACAACTCGTTTTACTGTTTTTGACTTGAGGCATTCGCGTAAAATTCCCAATGTTCCATCAACTGCTTCTCTTATCTTTTCATCTTCAATTTCTTGGTCGCCAAAATTCATCGGATGAGCAACGTGGAATACTCCAATGCATCCTTCAATAGCTGCAGTAAAGCTTTCCGGTTTATCCAAATCAGCAGTAAATATCCGTAGCCTTTGGGATGCACGGGGCAAGTTCGTGAGGTAGCTAACATCTGTTTTGTGACCTAAAAATTCATTCAGAGTTTTTCATCAGATATTACATTTTTTACCTTAAAAGACAATGAATAGAATCAGCGGAAATATTAACCTCGAGTGGACCTTATGGTAGCATTTACTGAGTAGCCATGTTGAAGAAGCTTCATTATCAACCACGACGCTACATATCCTGTTCCACCGGTTACACAAACCATACCTTTGCTGTCATCTACTTCCATCTCTCTCTTACTCAGCTATTCTGTCTTCTTAATCTCGTCACTATAAAATGTTGATTCGACAGATATATGATCCGTCCTTTATTCCCCCTTCATCATAAGGCGTGGTGAAGATCCAGTGTTTAGGTCCCTTCTAAGTAAACTGTGCAACACATTCCAAGAGTTATTAGAAAGAAATAAAAAGAGCACAATAATTCTCAATTCATTATTTGGTGGGAATTATTCAGGTAGGAAAAACAACTACTCTCAATCCCAAACTAGCTAGAACAAACTATTGAAAAGGAAAGACAACAGCGACAACAACAACAACAACCTAGTGAAATCCACAAGTGGGGTCCGAGGAGGGTAGTGTGTACGCAGACCTTACCCCTACCCCGGAGGAATGAAAAAAAATACAACTGTAAATTTTCTTTCGCATGGCTTAGTTGTATGAATACAGTAATAAAATTCATCTTTCTGTACCAGGAAAAGCAACTGAAAAAGAAAAAGCTATTTTGGTTTATTTGGTTTCAGGGGTCAATTATTACAGTTTATTTGTTTTGCTTATGTTAAACATTTCTAGTTTCATTTGTTTGTAATGTACTGATGCATCTATTATCCCTTTCCACTTCCTAATCCTCTTCTCTTTTCTAAATCTTTAGCTATTATTCTAAAAGATATATATTATCCCTGTCTGAGTTCATTCCAAGAATTGACCAACTTGACGCAGAGGCGGAGCCACAGTGTCGGCTACGGGTTGGACCGAACCCAGTAACTTTGGTTCAAATCATATATTTGTCTTAAAATTTTCATTAAATATGTACAAATTTATAATTTAGAACTCGGTAATATAAAAGATTAGAATCTCGAACCATAAACTTGAAATCTTGGCTCCGCCTCTTAGTTGACGCTACCTTGTTTGGACTGATTTGATTAGCTTTATTTTTGGTGGAAATGATCTTCTATGACCCATTACAATTTGAATAGAAGAAAATAACTACAACGATCTCTTGTCTTTTATTTACCGATCTCCTGTATTATATTTTATGATCTCCTGTGAAAAGAGACATATAACTAAAAGAACAGTTGTAACAATAAAACCGACCTCCCTTTGTTCTTGTGATACTTTCTTTTCCTAATAGGTTATAACAGTATCAAATTCAACTTGGTTATAACAGTATCTATTTGTAATTGACCAAATGTGAAGTTTTCAATATCAAAACTGAATGTCTTTTTTTGGGTTACAACAAAACAATGTAACTGACCAAAATCTGGATAATATAATAACAGCAAAATCAAATTTTTATAAGAAGATGACACCCAAGGGTGTGGCCTAGTAATTAATAAAGTAGGCGAGAACTTGAGGTCTCAGATTCAAATCACAGCTGAGGCAAAAAAACAGATTTCTTCTGATTTATCCAACCCTTCGTAGATAGAGTTACCTGGTACTTGTTGCAGTAGGAGCTGACAGATATCCCTTAGAATTAGTCCAGTGCGCGCAAACTGGCCCGGATACCGCGGTCAGTTAATAAAAAACAATTATAAGAAGATGAACTATTTCATTACTTAGAGCTAAAATCGAGGTGATTTCTTGTCATCTATCCAAGCGATAGAGTGTGGTACCTTGCGGTAGGTGTCAAATATCCCGTGTAATTAATCGAATTGCGTGCAAATTGAACCGGACACCAGGTCAGTTATCAAAAAAAAAAATATAAGAAGATGAACTAGTTCATTACTTAGAGCTAAAACAGAGGAGGGTGAAAAAGGGATATTTCAGAACCTGTACTCAGTGAGCTGCATTTGGCGTTTCAAGAGCAGATTTCTACGGCCAAATAATTTTATCAATTATTGAAGACAAATTTGTGTCACTCCTTTGAGTTGAGAGTGTGTTTTTTATACCGGAAACTAGGGATGTGCACGGATCGGATCGGATTTAGCATATTTCGGATTTGAATTTCGGATTTCGGATTATAGAAAATGCAATCCGAATCCGATCCGAATTATATCGGATCGGATCGGATTTTAAAGTTTGGATCGGATCGGATATCGTATCGTATTATTATGCCTCAAAGTTAAACTAATATGTATATTTTCTTTGTAAAAAAGGCAATACATTAAGAAAAATTCATGTTTATGCAATTATGAGAGTACTATGGTGTTAATATAGCTAAATCTAGCAATTGTAAAGGTAATAACTTGGATGTTGATGTAAATTAAAGTGTAGTATTTATACATGTCCTAATAATTTCGGATTTCGGATTGGATTGGATTAAAATATACCAATCCGAAATCCGAAATTTTAATAAACATAATCCGAAATCCGAAATTCGAAATTGAATGGATCGGTTCGGATTTCGGATATCCGATCCGAATGAACAGCCCTACTGGAAACCAATATATCTCCAAAGATTCAGGTGCTTATAATTCACCGTTAAAATATGAGGTTATTTAATTTTGAATTTAGCATCCCCTAATTGTTTATACCACAAGTATGATATTATTTTTTATTTCATATAACAAATCTCGAATTACTAATTTTGAAATAAATCAACAAAATAATGCATATGTCATTCTCCAAAATATTTCTCTCAAACCCTGTAGGCTAGATTTACACCAAAATTATGTTTTATATTATATAATTCAAAAAATTTATTTTCAGTCCAATGAATCAAAGTATAAACGTTAAACAATTTAATCATTATTTAACCATCGTATCATATTTTTTACATTATAATTTCAGGATAACTTATTCACTAACTAAACGATCCTTTACTATTTTGTCCTTTATATTTTTTGTAATCCCCAAAATTATCTTTCTCTAAAATATAACCCCTAACTCTCTCCAATTCAATTTCGCAAATTATTATTATCCATGTAAAAGTTAATTATTTTTTATAAATAGTTTGAAGACTATTTTAGTGTCAACACCAGACCGTCAAATATTGTTTATTATCAGTATCGACACTACAATCCAAATGCGTAAAATTATGTTTATTCGATAGTTTGTAATTCATTTTTAAAAATTCAATTACAACGTTCGTTTATTTTTTTAAAAAAACTATGAGTTAAAAACAAAGACAAAGACTTCATTGCCCAAAAAAAAGAAAATAAAAAATGAGTAGCCTATAAAACCGTAATTACCCGCAAATAAACATTTTAGGGTTTTATTGCTGTAGCCACACCTCAGAACACCGCCGACAGCCGCCATGGGTCGTATGCACAGTCGAGGGTCCGTTCACTCTTTCTTCCATTTATATAACACTGTATTTGATAATACATTGTTTCTGATTTTTATGTTAATTTTTGTTTTGCTCACAGCAAGGGTATTTCAGCTTCAGCACTTCCGTACAAAAGGACTCCACCAAGTTGGTTGAAAATCTCTGCTCCTGATGTATGCCCTTGAAAATTTTACTTATTTTTGCTTAATTGGATGAAATGGAAATATACTGGCGGTTTTTACAAACATTTATTATGAAGCTAGTATATTTTATATTTTTTTAATTTGTATTTGCATAAAATTGGTATGAGATGGTTTAAATGGAGTAACTTGGTCAGTGAGGATTCGTATAGCGGATTCCAACTTGTTTGAGGCGTAGTTGTTGTTTAGTTATCTCACTCTATTTACTAGCTAAAAGAGTAAAAGCTTAGAGTGTGTTTCCTTGAGTATTCAAAGATGTTGCCTTTAGTGTGTAGGTGGAATTCACTCCAATTACCTTATATGCTTATCCATTTCGACTTTGTTTACCGTTTCCGTTTACTGCAAAGTACTGGAAAAATATTCCACCTGTTTTCTTATCTAATCACTGGATTCAATATTTCCTAATCAATGCTAAGGACGAAATGTATGCAAGGTAATATGTAATTCTGTAGCCTAAGCTCCTAACCATGAAAAAGCAAGTGGGGGCGTTGCCCTGTTGAGCTATGTTCCAGATAATGATGGATGCATAGGTTAGTGATGCCTCGTAACTGCCTCCATATGAAAATAATAACAATGATAAGTGTGTCAATTAGATGAAATTAGAACATGTTGGAGTTTGGTCAGTCAAAAAGAGTCAAGCTAATATCCTGAAATAATAGTTGCACAACTGAACTGACTCAACGTTTCCTGACCTTGGTAAACTCATTCAGTTATTTCCTTTGTTTTACTAAAAGAACATAAGAGATGTACTTTCTTGTGTTTCAGGTTGAGGATAATATATGCAAGTTTGCCAAAAAGGGTTTGACACCATCTCAAATTGGTGTTATTCTTCGTGATTCTCATGGTATTGCTCAGGTGAAGAGTGTAACTGGTAGCAAGATTCTCAGAATTTTGAAGGCTCATGGTACTTATTTGGCATGTTTGGCGACTAAGTTGATACTTCATAAGACTTATCGAAAGGAAATGGTTGATTAACCTATGGTTTTTTGTATTCTAGGTCTGGCTCCTGAGATTCCCGAGGATCTCTATCACCTTATCAAGAAAGCTGTTGCAATCCGGAAGCATCTTGAGAGAAACAGGAAAGACAAGGATTCCAAGTTTAGGTTGATTCTTGTTGAGAGCAGGATTCACCGACTTGCTCGTTACTATAAGAAAACAAAGAAGCTTCCACCAGTATGGAAGTAGTAAGTCCACTCTCATATATATGACTCTATTATTGTGCTTCTGAGTCTCCATAGTAATCAGTCTAATCTTGATTTTGCAATCATAATGTGTTCAATGCAAGTGATTGTGGAAATTCTAATAGGTTATAACTTTTTACCTAAGCATGTGTTGTGATTGTCTTTGGGAATGTAGTTGGGAGATGAATTTTATTTAGAGACCTTTTCTGTAGCTCCACCAGTGTGTTATGCTTGGTTTTCTCTGGAATTTAATTTTGGATTTACCTTCTAGCTGGAGATTCCATGGAAAAATTTGAATGTTTTGCTCTCCTGGCCAATTTTTTGTTTCAGACACAAGTTGTTGTATCGCTTGCAGTTTAGCGTTATGTTTATATCATCGTGATATTATCCCTGTGGGGTTGGTTCCTCTTTTGTACTCTATCCAAATATTATGGAAAGGGTATGAATGAGGTTTTCAACATTTTTATGTTTCTTGTCCGACACCCACATCACTGTGCTGCTTATAACTTTTAAAGGTTCATCTGATGTATACTGTTATGTTTAGTTAACTGATAGATAGAATCATGGGTCATGATCTTTTGTTAGACAAGTCTCGTCATAATTGGTTCTTTGGATCTGCCTCTACACTTTCTCATTGTACTACTTGAGCAATATTTGTGTTTGTAAGACACTAAGACAAGTCTTGATCTGCACTTAAAAAATAAAAAAGACAATCTCAATCTGTATGCCAAAATGAAATTACGTTGTCTCATGTCGTCTGAGGTAAACATTTTGCCGGTTTACTTTCATCTCTCTGGTTGATCGAATTGGTTTATGTGAAGTTAGTTTCAATTTCATGTAACGTTTCCATGTTTAATTGGTGCCTTGAATGATCCGGTTGCCTTTCTTTTTTTTGTAAAAATGCATTATTAATGTCTTTTATTCGTGTGCCTTGCAGTGAATCTACCACAGCCAGTACTCTAGTAGCATAGAGAAGTTTCTGTCATTGCAAATGCGACTTTTGCAGCCGAAATCTGCGTCCAAAATTCAAGATTAAGTTTGTAACTGCCAGGATGTTTAGCGAGAAAAGTTTTTGTCAAGATGTTTGCGCTGATATAATTTTCTGTTTTAAGTTGATCTTCTGGTCGCTTTTCTTTCATTAGATATTTGTGATATATTCAAGTCTTAGCGACTTTTATTTAATCCTGATCTTACCAATGTTTTCAAATTAATCAACTTATTTTGGGCCAAGGTTAAAGTTGACTAGCTTACATTGACTAAGCATATAACCAGTTTGTTCCGTCTAGACTTTATTGATTTGGAATTATTATATGTTTAAGAAGTACGATGTCTTAAGTAAAAGTGGTGGTGGCAATTTAGTCCAAATCCATCCTAACTCGCCCAATCTGTTCAGAGATTAATGGGTTGGGCTACAAACATTTTATCTCATGGGTCTATTTGGGTTAAGTCTAAGTTAATTCATTATTTTTTATAGCTCATTTTGACCCATTAAGCAGCTTAAATACAACCCATGAAACTCACCCAAAACAAAGGGATTTCAATCCAATTTATTTAGAAATTTACTTAGTTGTTCCAATTTTACTTATCTAGAAATTTACTTAGTTACCCCCACACAAACCCCCTCAAAAAAAAATTTACTTCTGTTTTTTTTGTTTTTTTTTAAGGAAAGCGCAATGACTTTACTGCAAATTAAGGTGTCTCTTTCAAAAGGATAAGATTTTGTCTCCTTAACATAATCTTTAATGTGCAAAGCACTTTGAAAGCTCTTAACAGAGAGGATCTAGAATATAAACATTATTGGTTCGAGTTTGGAATTGGACAACAAAACCATTTAATTTAGGGTGTGTTTGATACGAAGAAAAATGTTTTTCATGAAAAATGAGTGGTTTTATTATTTATTTTCCCTGGTTTAGTTGGCGAGGGAAAAACTTTTTCTGGAAAATATTTTCTAGTGTTTAGTTAGAGAGCAAAAATAATTTTTTATGCTACTCTCCTCACCCCTTCCCCCAAGTCCCTATGTTTCCTGTGCTCTCTCCCTTCCCTCCCCTAAATACCCAACATTTTCATGACTCTATTTTTTCTTCAAGAATTTAATTATTCTTCTAAAAATTCACACAAATCCAAAGTAATTAACTAATGTGTTGCTTTTATGCAAAAATAATGTTAAAATTTGTGCTTCATAACTAAAAAGATAATACTCTTTTTTTGGTTGAAAAAGAAAATATTCTTTCTACAACATGAAAATAAAGTACTCATTTATTGAAATAAAAGAAAATACTTTTTCTACATCATGAAAAGAATACTTATTTTGTTGAAATGAAAAAAGATACTTTATTTACATCATGAAAAGAAAATACTTTTTTGTTGAAATGTACTTTTCTGAGTGAAAAGAATTCTTTTTTTTTTTGGTTAAAATGAAAAAAAAATACTTTTTTATATCATAAAAAAAACTCATTTGTTGAAATGAAAAAAAACTATCTATAACATGAAAAAAAAGTATTAATAATAATATTTTTATTTAGGGTGGGGGTGGGGAGGGGGGAGTGGGGTGGGGTAAGTGGGGTTGGGGTGGGGGGGGGGGTTGGGTGTGGGTGTGGGTGGGGTTTGGGTGGGTGTGGGGGTGTGGGGTGGGGATAGGCAATAGGGTGGGGAAGGTTGAGAAAGAGTTTTAGAAAATATTTTTCGGGAAAATATTTTCATCCAATTGAAGGAAAATGAGTTCATTTGGAAAATGTTTTACAAAACACTTAAGTCAACAAAACACGAGAAAATTGAAAAATATTTTCCGGTACCAAACACACCCTTAATGAGCCTGAATACTACTATTCGTAAATTTTTAATAAAATTCTTTAACATATATAATTCGAGTTGAAGCTACTAAATTCAAATGAACCCGTAATTCTTTACTACATCATCCCCTCGCCATAAAATTAGAAGGTGCATTGTCTTTGACCAACTGAACATACCCCCACCCCCCTCCAAAAAATAAAATCCACGTGCTTCATGTGCTTTTTTTAATTGAGGTGTCGGCTGAGACTCCAAAAATCCAAAAATAGGCCGGTGCAGATCTATTTGTTATTGAAATAATCATTTGTAGAGCCCGTGAAACATAAAGCAGATGCAGCCATTTGCTTTTGCCAGAATAATACACATAGTTTAATCTGCTACACGGCCTTGATCAGTCACATGTTAGGACCAAAAAAATCAGGTGTCATGCGGAAGCTAGCAAAGTAAATTTTGAACGACGATAAATTATACAATAAAAAGAAATATACCAAAAGAGACACAAATATTTAACGTGGTTCGGTCAACTGACCTACGTCCACAACGGAGATGAGCAATCCACTATATAAAAAGAGAGTACAAAATATCGAGAGAACAACCTCACGAAGAGGAAAATACAAGTGACTCACTAACACTTGTCCCGTAAAGCTCTCCTCCTAAACACGACTCTAAAGCCCCCTATGGCTACATTGTGGATGCTGCTGAATGAGAATGAAGGATCCTCAATTTATAGAAGTCCAAACCTTTTCCTACAAGAAAAAGGACTAGCCAAGTATAGGAGAATTATAATTTCCTTTTACAAAAAGGAAAACCCAATTAAGGTAATTATATTGTCCTTTCCTTCGACAAATAGGAAAACCAAATATGGTAAGAAAATTATGGCAAATATCTAACAATTCTGGCCGGAATTTTCTGACAAAATAAACTTGATCCACCTTCTTCACATAGCCGTCAACAGGTCACATCTCCAAATCTCCACCACAAAGTTTGTCTCAATGTGCGTAGCACACCGGTCAAATTTCTCAGAAAAAAAAATCATGATTATCGTCAAAAATGTTGCGGCTAGAACTGAACCCGCCAAGATGAACCTGTCTTGAACCTCGCTCTGATACCACTTGTTAGAAGAGGTTAACTGCAATTCAAATATACCATTTATAAACTAATTTTAACTTATATAACACTAATTGTGTAAAAATTAAATAAACCATTCATAAACTAAATTTAACTTATATAACACTAATTGTGTAAAATCTTTATACTGTATTTAAACATATCATAGCAGCTAACAATCTTTTGTCACGACCCAAACAGTTGGGCCATGACGAGTGTCCGAGTTCTACCTGTCGAACACCCCTAAGCATATGTCTAAGATATAAACATGAAATAAGTGTATGTCATGCATAACGTCCGGCAATAAACTACTGATTCATGTGAATAATATATGCGGGAAAACATGCCCAAAAGACATATATATAAGGAATACGGTAGGGCGAGCCGACAAGGCTACATACTATCCAACTATTCATGACTGTCTACAGACCTCTAATAGAGAGTTGCATAAAGTATGGGACTGGCCTTATTTTTCAAGTTACTAATCTTACTTTTTATAGACATGTTACTTGTGATTATTTTTTAGATAACCTGACAACTATGTTGTGCGGACTCTCAAAATATGTTGTCACACTCGTGTTAGATCTTCAAAAATGCACTACTTTTGGAAGATCCGACATGTACTCATCAATTAAAGAGTCTGAGCACCATAGCCTGATAGTGAAAAAATTCTTTTACTGTCAGTGCAAGTGACAGTTGCTATGCCAATTAAATAGCCAAAGTAACTCAATCATTCACTGTAGCTACTTCTTAGCAACTCTATGAAGGGCTGAATAAGATGAGATATTGTACTATTTAACTCCCAACTGTCAGGTGGATCATATGGCAAAGGGACTCTTTCTTTTTTATAGGGCATGGCTTATTGCACTAAGTAGACAACAAAAATAATTGTCATATCTGCTATCAGCTAGCAATTGGCAGCACTGCCTCCAAAATAATCATCTTTCTTTGGCTATAGTCTAAAAGGCAACCATCCATGTGTTAAGACACTGTTAATAACTTACTGAAACTCAGATTTCTTTCCATCTACCTAAACTATGGTAGGTAGAGTTGGAACCGACACCTGTGCTGGTGGAAGATAGCAGATATTCGGTGGAATAGTCAAAAATGAGAGGAAGTTGCCCCCGACACCATCATTAAGATAATATATTTTAAATTTTTTTTTACTGAAACTCAAACTCAAAATTGGATTTATCATACATAAGGTGTGGAGAACTGATTTTAACAGAAGCATTCAGAAGGTGTAATCTGCTCCGGTGTATAAGACATCTTGCGTTCACGCAGGGTCTGAGGGAGAACCGCACCCCAATGGATATGATGTAGACAGTTTACCCTAATGCAAACACTAGTGGCTGCTTCATGGCCGAAACAATTTTCATGGCCACAAATTCCAAAATGCCTATTGACCATTTCCCGAAATGAAATCTGAGGAGAACCATCAACACAGATCCAATAGACAACCTAGTAAGAGGAATTCCTCTCAATATTTTTGTGCTCAACAGCATCAGATTTCCATAAGAATACTAAAGTGTTTCTAGAATCAAGCATAAAAATCTATTGAAAGAAAGGAATTGAAATCCAGTTTTTTTCCACCAAAACTGCACATTTGTATCTTTCCTCTTAACAGTTGAGCCAAGGGTCTCCGGAAGCAGCTTCTCTACCTTCACAAGGTACGGGTAAGGTCTACGTACAAACTACCCTTCCCAGACTCCACTTATAGAATTATACTGGGTATATTGCTGGGTATATTGCTGCTGTTGTTAGTAACTAGATAACAAGTTTAAGTCTCGAAAAAGCAACACTAAAAACAGCAATGGGCAAAAGCAGAAACACCAACAAGAGAAACCCATGATCTAAAAAGTCACAGGTGTCATTTAATCCACACCCCGCTGCTCATTCAAGATCACGGCCAAGTATTTTTTGGAACTAATTTTTCATGTTATGTTATAATATATGTTTTCTATAACAACACTTCGCTGTAAGTAGCCAAAAATGTATGTAACAAACGAGACTGTTATAGAGAGGTTTGACAGTACTATGTTACAACTTCAAACGATTCTTTGTATCCGCCTGCCCGCCCTCTCTTTCTTTCTTCTCCACGAAACCAAAATTCCACAGAACTTGGCTAAGGAAGAATTGCAACAATCTATTGCAATGACCCTAATAATCGACTTTTGATAGTAAATCATGATGTGCCGAATATGTACAATGAATGATCACAGAGAAGTAAATATCAGAAAGGAGTAGCAACATAAGTAAAACTGCATAATAGGATTAACCAAAATTATCTATGTAGAAGACGATATCATATTGATAAACAAGAATATTCAGTTTTAAAGATATACACAACACAGTGAACTCAAATATGGAACTATCGTATGCTACTTTTATTAGAATTTGATATAAAGATGATACATGTCCACTGTCCATCAATCAGCAGCAGATCTATCTATCATGAATTCTACAATTTTGAAACTAATACAATTACACTCAAAAGGTGTAAAATAAAAAAACAGTTGGTTTCAGGTTGCGTTTGATGCATATCAACTAGCGCAGCAAACACCATCCATCCACCACAACTTCTTCATCGTGGGATCGGATGTGCCCCTTATATAGTATCATTAAGATATGAAAAAAACAAGAAAATGGGGGCACAACAAGCGGGAGAAGAGTTAAAATAATCATAAGAATCAAAGTGAACAAGAATTAATTGTCCTACCACACAACTGAATCGAATTGCATCACTGCGCACTTTTCTTTCCATTACCATAATAACTTAAGTACCATCGAACGAATTTCTTCAATCCTGTCTGTAAATCCGTGGTAGGCTTATAACCGAGCTCCTTGTGAGCTGAGCTTATATTTGCATGAGTAAACTGCACGTCCCCATTCCTTGGCAACTTCATAACCAATCTCTTAGCCTTTACCTTCAACAACTTCTCTAAAATGCTAACAAGATCAGAAACCGGGACAGGGGAAGTGTTGCCCAAATTAAACACCCTCAATTGAGCAGGACCTTTCTTCTTTCCACCACTTCCCGTGCTCTTTTTAGCGGTGTCCAATGCCCCCACACAGCCCTTAACTATATCATCAATGTAGGTAAAATCTCTTGCGACCGTGCCATGATTAGCCGCCTCGAAGATTGGAATTGATTTTCCTTTCAATATATCCCTTGTGAAAAAGAAGTAAGCCATATCTGGCCGTCCCCACGGTCCATAAACCGTGAAAAATCTCAATCCAGTTATTGACAGCCCATAGATATGATTATAGGTATGAGCAATTTCCTCACCAGCTTTTTTAGTAGCAGCATATAAACTAGCAGGTTGGTCTGTTCTATCCCTCTCTGAAAAGGGTACCTTAGTATTCAATCCATATACAGAACTAGACGACGCCCAAACAATCGCAGGTTGAGGATTGACACTTTTGCAAACCTCAAGAACATTAACAAGACCAGCAATATTACTATGCACATATGATCCCGGATTTTCCATGGCATACCTCACGCCCGCTTGTGCAGCTAAATGCATAACATGAGTAAATGCGACAACTTCAAAAAGTTTCTTTAAGAGGGCGACATCATTGATATCGCCCTCAACAATGTACACACCGGAGCGTTCTAATAGCTCCTGCCTCGCTCTTTTGAGCGAGGGATCATAATAATCATTAAAATTATCCAAACCTACTACGCCATCTCCGCGACGTTTTAAGGCAGCTGAAACATGTGTTCCTACAAATCCAGCAGCACCAGTTACCAAAACACAAATACCATTTTTTGACCTGATTTTTGCTGAGGATTTAATCTTTTTTTCCCACACTGGACCACCATAAGAGCTGGTTCTAAGAGATCTCCTTGAGAGATCTGAAGAAACATTTGATACAGAATTTGGTGATCTGTAAAAGAATACAAAGATTAACCCCACAAAAACAAGTGACCAAAAAATAATCTTGGTTAAAGAAAATTGTAGCCTAAGCCTATTATAAGGGGATTTTTCAATCTTGTATTTTCCTGGGGTTGATGGAATATTATCAATGTGCTTCATTTGGGACATTATTTTACGCAAAATCTTGGAGATTAGAGCAATACCCAGATTAGGAATCTCTTATTTTCAAAAGAAAATCAGCAAAGTTCTGATTTTTCTTGAAAAAAAGTTTAGGGCTAGGGTTTGAGAAATTTTCTTCTTTTTTTTTTTGCCCCAAATGGATGATTGATTCTTGATAATGTAAATGGGGATAGAAAAAGAAAAAGGGGTGGCTAGTATTGAAGTTTTGGCTGCTTTATTTATGAGAATCTATCTGGTTTTGGATCAAAGATGGTGTTTTTATTTTTGTGTTTTTTTTTTTTTTTTGTGGTTTTGATTTGTAAAGAAGAAAGGTTGATGATTTGTATTAGAAATGATGGTTAGAAGGAGAGAGATCTGTGGAGGGAGAAGAATGAGGTTTGAAGAATTGGACTAATAGGGGTGGGGGTGGAGGTGGGGAATCAGGAACAAAGTCAAACAGAACTGTAAATTAATGAAATGGATTAACCTTTTGTATTAAGCTTTTGATCGGAGAGTTTTATCAATGAAAGCTACTAAGGGCTCGTTTTGTACCAGAAATAATAGATAATTAATTCCGGAATTACATTTGAGATAAGTTTATCCTACATTTGGTTGGAATAAAATTACAAGTATAATTAATTTTGATATTAATTATTGAAAGAATTACAAGAAAATACACATGACTTCACACCATAGCAAAAGTGGCCCATGTTTTTAAGTTTTACTCCACCTAGCCCATATTGTACACATTTTGAAAACACTGGCTCTTGCAAGTTCAAAATCTATGTTCTTACAACCATTGCTTCTAAAAGCTATGGAGTTAAATTTGTGTTCTCGATCACAACCATTGCTTTCACTCTCTATTCTTCTCACATCTTTTACATATGCTTCAAGGGACCGTCCGCCATTGCTGTTTCTCCCCATATGTCACATGGTTGCAATGTAAAAAAATTAAAGAGTAAAAGTCCATCATTGAAGGTCATTCAAAACTTTGCATAGAATAGAATTTTTTAAGTTTGTTAATTGTTTGGATTGGGTGTTCTTCCAATTGATTGAAAATATCAAAATGAGTTCAAAGTTAAAATTTGAAGTAATTTGGAGTAGATTTGAGCAAGATTTGAGTTAAATTTCAGAAAAGACGCAAGGAAGAAGACGAAGTCAGCTTTTTGTATAATTATATATAATCTTGTATAATAGTGTATATGAGTGTATAAACACATCTTATACACTATTATACACTTTTATACACATTTATACAAACGTTTGTAGACGAACTTCTTCCACGATTTTCAGTTGCAATTCTAGTTCAAAATCAGTCCAAATCTCCATTAAATGGCTTCAAATTTTATATACAACATTCTTATACTATTTCTAACAAGTCTAAATAACACTCACTCCAAATTTCTCACAAAATCAAATCCGGAATTTAAACCCACATATTTAAGCTTGTTAAAAATTTAATTTTCACCACCCAAATGGATTTGGTTTGTTGAACTAATATTTGAGTCACAGTTACTGGTTCAAAAAATTAACTTAAAAGCTTGTGCAAGCTTTTTTAAAAATTAAATAGTAATTTTAAGAACCTATTGGAGTTGGATGTTGAATCTTAGCCTATTATTTTTGGACTAATTAGTTGTAAATTGAAATATAGGCTATAAAAGTGAAAAGTGGGGAGCTTAGTTGTTCTTATGTGAAATTTTTCCTTAATTATTTCGCAATTATAATGTTACATTTTATCCCTATGGGAAGGTAGAAATAATAATGCCGGAATAATTTTACAACCAAATGACCCCCAAAAGGTATATTTTTTAGTTTTTAAAAACAACTTAGTGGGGCGTTTGGACATAAGAATTATAAAATTTCAAAATAAAAAAAGGTAAAAAAAAAAATTTCATGTGAAAATGGTATTTGAAAATAGAGTTGTATTTGGACATGAATAATATTTTGGGTTGTTTTTTGAAGTTTTGTGAGTGATCTGAGTGAAGATTTTGAAAAACACCTTTTTGGAGTTTTTCAAATTTTCGAAAAATTCCTAAATGCATTTTCAAGTGAGAATTGAAAATTTTATGAACAAATGTTGCTTTCGAAAAAAAATTCTTATGTCCAAACGAGCTCTTAGTTGGGAGGGATGGGTGTTTTTTTTTGTGGGGGGGGGGGGGGGTCTTGGAGATGGGTACCGGAGATAGGAGGATGGAGATTATTACATTGATTGGTGAAAAGAAAGAGCTCAAAATGAGGCCTTTATTTTCATAAATTGTTTACTTTAAATATGAGGGGAGATTCTTGATTTTGGGTAAAGAGATTAAGGTTCTGGTGTTTTTGAAGTGTGAGGGAAATGAGGATGGTTTCTTGGAGATGGAGTGGACGAGATTTTGGGGCTAATTATGAGGGGCAACTAATTTACACTTTCATTGGTTGGTGGAAAAGATTGATAATTTTTTAATATCTTCTAATTGTTTGATAACTATGATGGTGATAACATGATGCACCGATCCTATAATTAAGGTAAGCTAACCCTCAGGGGTTGGCCTGCTCGCAATTGACTTGAGCCTTGGGGTTTGCTCCCTTTCAAGGTTTCAAGTTCGAAATCCACTGGGTGCAAACAATTTCTGAGGGCCATCGGACTGGGTAAAACCTGAATTAACCGTGGTGCACTTGCGGGAAATTCCTTGCCGAGGGCCTGTGCACCCCCGGGAATAGTTGGGGCTCGAAGAGACTCGGACACCCGGTGCAAATCAAAAAAAAAAATAATTAAGGTAAGCTTTTTCATTCTAACTTTTCAATTTATCCTAATATCCTCACAAATTTTGGATTTTTTTCTAATATCTACTTAGTTACCAAGTGAACTTGTACTCACCTCGACTCCTTATTTTAATTTTGCGAAATTAAAGCAAGCTCTTCTTTAACATTCTCATTTCGTTAGCTTCTTTTTAGTAATACTAGTTTATTGTTTTTATTGACTTGAAAACAAGTTTAACAGCCAATTCGATCAGACTTTCATAACTCTCCTCTTACTTCTCATTCATAGCATAGTTCAATTAGCTCCTATTGCAGAGCCTTGTCTGTTATTCGCATCTAGTATTTACATTAAAATATATTGGTCGATTATGGTAAGCAATAATATGGAATACATTATGCATATCATGTATTTATTGAAGTGGTATAAATATCAAATTTATTCACACTTAAATGTTTATGCCAAATTTGGCTTTGCTTCTATACTTCCCTTTATTGAATTAAAAAGGAAAATAAAAGTAGCTTTAATTACCATTAGGAAATCATGAGTAAATAAGGCAAATATGTAAGATAGTGTTACGTCCCATCTCAAATACAAAGCACATTAATAGTATATTAATATGAACTTCTTGCAAATATAGCCAACAATGTTGGAGAAAATTTAAAATTAGCCAGATTTACAAGTGGTCATTCAAAAATAGTTGTAGTTTCAAAAGTAATCGAATTTTAGCCACTTTCATGTAAAGATAAATCTGAATGAAAATACTATTCAAAATCCGGAAAATACTCCAGCATAATATGCTGAAAATTCATACACAGGTACTCCAATCTCCAATATAGTATGCTAGAACTTTTCACGTGTTGGAGTTCCAGTATAATATGCTAAAAGTTCATACACAAGTGCACGAATCTCCAGTATATTATGCTGGAACTTTCCGTGTTGCAGCAAAATATTGACTATTTTTCAATGACTTTGCAAACGCTGCTATTTTTTAATGACCAGTTCGAAAACTAGCTAGCTCGTACTATTTTTACAACCATGCTTTCTTCGTCTCATAATTTCACTTCTATCCAATATATTCTGTCTTGTAAAAGTCCAAAAAAATAAAACAAGTACAAATCATGATTTTCTCCTCTTTCTTTATCTAATTTAAGTTAATTCCGTAGTCTAATATGCTCGAATACTTTGAGAAAAATAAGTGCCTTGGTGGTATAATGCTCCAAGTACATTATCATTATGGTTTTCCTCTTTCCATTTATGAGAGGATACAAAGAATGACTTATTTCTTACTTAATACATCAAATTATAGCTATAATTTTTTAAAGACAAAATTATATCATATATCACTTGGGTCATACAGTCCATTCGAAAATAGCTCATATTTGAAGCCTTTACCTGGCTTAGCCCATATTGTATATGTTATGAAATTTACTTTTCACCTGGTAGCCCACAACTTAAAACAACAGTTTTAATATTTTAAATTCCAATTTCTCTGTTTCTCTTTCTCTATTTTCCTCACGCTTTTCTCAAAGATGACGATAATCGACCTCCATTGTTGGGTTCAAGTACTTTTTCGAGCTTTCAATCTTATTTTCAGGTAATTTTCGTTTCTTTTTATGCTTTTACCACAGTTTTTGTTTTGAATTTTGTTTTATTTTTAATTTTTTTTTTTTGCTTTTCTGATTATGCCTGTTTTCTTACAATGTTGTTGTGTTTTTCGTTTGATTTTGTGTTCCTTCTATCTTCGTTCTAGGCTTAAACTTGATGTTTCAGTTTGCATGCTTTGTTATTTCGCCTTTTAGGATAGAATTTTTTATTTTTTGAGTTTTGTTACAATTTGGGAAAATTGGCCTCTGCTTTGTGTTCATGGCCTTTATTTTTGGTTCTCTTTTGAATTTTGTTACAGTTTGATTTTTGTGTTTTCCTTCAGTTATCTTCACTTTTGTTAAAGCTTTGTTTGTTTGGTTTATTGTAGAAAATGCGTTCAAAAATACCTGCATCTAAAAGCAAAATGCAGGTTGCTGGAAAAGGCATTAAGTCCGATTATGCGAAAAGATTGAGAGAATTGCCCTAAGCCCTGATTCTGAAGCTAATGTAAATGTCCAGGCGCTAGATGATGATAATTTTGAGTCTCCCGCTCCTCCTAAAAACTCGCAACAAGAGAGCAGTCAAATGACTCGTTCGCAAACGAGGAATTCTCCCACTCCAGTTAAATCATCGAGGGACTCGCCCTCAACCCCTACTTCTGAAGCGAATACGCATGTCCAGGCTCCCGATGATGATGATTTTGAGTCTCCTACTCTTACAAAAAAATTGCAACAAGAGAGCAGTCGAATGACTCGTTTGCAAACAAGTAATACTCCTACTCCGGTTAACATCGTTAAAATAAGGAGTAAGAAATATGGGAGACCTGAAAAATCAAAAGAAAAGCTGAAAGTTAATTTGGTTAATGAAGATGATGAAGGCCTCAATGTTAAACCGAAAAGGAGAAAGATCAAGGACGATGGTGAGAGTGGTCTTGATTGCATATCGAAAGAATAAAGGTTTGTTATTCGCTGCAAATTGAACGAGAGAAAAGCTACATTGAAGGTATCCCCTATGTTGCTATTAATTTATACATGCTTATACAATTTTATACAAAGTTATACAGTTGTTTATACATCTTTATACAAGTACTGCTACACTGATTTATACATTTTTATAAAATATTTTAGTATAGTTTTTATTCCTGATCTATTTCTTGTTATTTTTTCATATGCAAGGTTGGGGACTTCTATATACAACCAGTTGATCATTTCCACAACAGGATTAGTTCTCATACTGAAACTGATATTGTGAGCATTTTGAAGCAATGTTTGACTGACACACAGCTTCAAATGTTTCGTGCTAGTTGTTTTGGGTACTTCTTGGACCTCCCTCAATTTAAAATTCAAAATCAACTTATTCATTGTATATTATTGAGGGAAGTCGTCCCAGGACGGGAAAGGGAGTTGTGGGTGAAAACTAATGGTTGTTTGCTGCGTTTTGGCATTGGAGAGTTTGTTGTTATCACTACTTTGAAGTGTGTAGAAGACGACGCCACTTTTTTGTGACAAACCAGATGTTAATAGGTTGCTAAAAGAGTACTTTCCAGGAGATGGAAAAAAAGTTATAACGAGGGGGCAGCTTCTTGATCGCTTCAAGAAAAAGGATTGGAAGCCGGACGGAGATGCGTTCAAGATGGCCTTGATGGTGTTTATCCATCATTTCATATTCTCAGATGCCAATAATCATGGTATCAACAAAGATGATTTTGATATCATTGAAAGTGGTCAATATCAGACGTATGCTTGGGGAAAAAAGTCATTTGAAGATATTCTAAAGACAATGAGGGACAGACAGTGTGACTATTTGACAATGTATAGGCTTGGAAGTTTGCCACTTGCATTACAAATATGATTTTTTGAGTGTTACTCTATGGTTGACAAACATCTAGCTGTTTGCGTTGGCACAAATGTGCCACGCATTCTTAATTGGAAAGTGACTGAAACTCCAACATATGCGGATTTGACTGGCGGGGTGATCATGTGTAGTATCGACAAGGTAAATATTTTGTACCATAATGCATCTTCATATACGATTTCAGTTTTCTGTATGTATATTTATGAATGTGTCACAATTTTCTTTTTCTACTTGTTGTAATCCAGTTTTTCTTCTTGTAGTTGAACTATAGGAACATTTTCCCTACTCGTGAAGAGATGTCAACTCTGAACAACACGCTTTTTGAAGTTAATGCCTATGATATTGCATTAGGGGAGGTGCCTGTGGTGCCTGCCTTTCACACTGATGATTTTGTCTCTACATCTCCACCTTGTCCTCAGAATATGGAGCAACAGTCTAAACAACCTTATCCTCAAAATACGAAGCAACAATCTAAACGACCTTTTCCTCAGAATATGGATCGACAGCCTAACCCGAGTTATGATCCTTTGGTGCGCATTGATCTATTGAATGCTGAAGTTGAGAAGTTGAGAAGTGGTGTTAGAAAGGTACTGGACCTTTAGCTTTTCTGTAGTTTATCAGTACTTTTTGTATATACATGGTTTTTTGGTTATAAACATGGTTGTTGATTTGCTTTTTTTTTTTGTTGTAGTTGACTGGTACAGTGACGACACTAAGCAATTATGTAGTTTCTTCCTTTGAAAAAGTATTTAGTTTTCTGAATATGAAGGAAACCAAGCAAATGAGGGAGGATATTACTGATTCTAAGATAATTGTTTACTGATAAAACCAAATCACTCAACAGTTATACCTTCTCTGAATCATCACTCAACATGCCTTCTATTTCTATTATTTTTTATTAGATTCCTCAGCGCGTGTCTGATGACAATACATCTGGTCTCGGCAAATTTGATGGCTATCAATATGATGTTGTTCCTGACTTTGTCAATCAAGTTGGAGGAGGTCGTGGGGGCTATGCGTAAGATGAGTCGGGGAGAGCGACCGGGCCAGATGAAATTCCGATTGAGTTCTGGAAGTATATGGGTATAGCAGGCTTGGAGTGGTTGACTGGGCTATTTAATGTTATTTTCAGGACGAAGAGGATGTCATATGAGTGGAGGTAGAGTACAGTGGTTCCATTGTACAAGAACAAAGGTGATATTCAGTGTTGTAACAACTATAGGGGTATCAAGTTACTAAGTCATACCATGAAAGTTTGGGAGAGGGTGGTGGAGGCGAGGGTGAGGAAGATAGTGTCTATATCTGACAACCAGTTCGGGTTCATGCCGGGTTGCTCGACCACGGAAGCTATCCATCTTATTAGGAGGTTGGTGGAACAGTACAAGGATAGGAAGAAAGATCTGCACATGGTATTTATTGACTTGGAAAAAGCGTATGACAAGGTCCCTAGCGAGGTGCTATAGAGGTGTCTGGAGATAAAAGGTGTGTCGGTAGCTTATGTTAGAGCGATCAAGGACATGTATGATGGAGCTAAGACTAGGGTAAGGACTGTGGGAGGCGATTCGGAGTATTTCCCGGTTGTTATGGGGATACACCAAGGATCAACGCTTAGCTCGTTCTTATTTGCCTTAGTAATGGATGCACTAACACACCATATTCAAGGGGAAGTGCCATGGTGTATGTTATTCGCTGATGACATAGTACTGATTGATGAGACGCGGGACGGTGTTAATGAGAGGTTGGAGGTTTGGAGACAGGCTCTCGAGTCTAAGGGTTTCAAATTGAGCAGGACTAAGACAGAGTACTTGGAGCGCAAGTTAAGTGCCGAGTCGAGGGAAGTAGGCATGGATGTGAGGCTTGGATCACAGGTCATCCCCAAGAGAGGTACTCTCAAGTACCTTGTGTCGGTTATTCAAGGGGATGGAGAGATTGACGAGGACGTCACTCACCACATAAGAGTGGGGTGGACGAAATGGAGGCTAGCATCTAGAGTCTTATGTGACAAGAAAGTGCTACCGATACTCAAAGGTAAGTTTTATAGGGCGGTGGTTAGACCGACCATGTTGTATGGGGCAGAGTGCTGGCCAGTTAAGAACTCTCATATCCAAAAGATGAAGGTAGCTGAGATGAGGATATTGAGGTGGATGTGCAGGCACACTAGGATAGATAAGATTAGGAATGACGATATTCGAGAGAAGGTGGGTGTGGCCTCTGTGGAAGACAAGATGCGGGAAGCGAGGCTCAGATAGTTCGGGCACGTACGGAGTAGAAGCCTGGATGCTCCAGTGAGGAGGTGTGAGCTGCTGGCTTTAGTGGGTTCGAGAAGAGGTAGAGGACGGCCTAAGAAGTATTGGGGAGAGGTGATCAGGCAGGACCTGGCATGATTGCAGATTTTTGCGGACATGGCCCTTGATAGAAAGGTTTGGAGGTCGAGCATTAGGGTTGTAGGATAGGGTGGTAGTCGAGGTTCTCCTCTTCTATTCCGGGGGTGAAGCGAGTTTGAGTAGGTTGGTCCTAGACAGGCTTGTGGTTAATGTAGAGTTCACACTAACCTTATTGTTTTCCATAGCTCTAGACCTTAGTTGTGGGTTATGGTTATTGTATGTCATCTACTTAATGGTTTTTAGGATGCTGTCATTATTTATATGGTTATGTTGACGTTACTAATGAATTGTCTTTTCTTGTTTTCTTGTTTTCTTGTTTTATTTTCATCTTCCTGAGCCGAGGGTCTACCGAAAACAGCCTCTCTGCCCTATCGGGGTAGGGGTAAGGTATGCATACATACTACCCTCCCCAGACCCCACTTAGTAGGACTTTACTAGGTCGTTGTTGTTGTTGTTTGTCAATCAAGTGAATCAAGATAATGTGCTAGCTGACGAGGGAGTTACTGATGGTGTTGACCATTGTATTTGTTCTGCATTTTATCTTTTTTGTCTGATTTTTCTTTTCTTCTTTTTTAAAGTTTTTTATTATTTGTTTTCGCTGTCTAAGGGGTAGCAGGTGATGTCAAGGGTGACACATTTTGGGATGGCATTGGCGATGAAGATTTAGTTGCGCTACAGATATCCCAAATTGTGCTTCACAAACAATCCATCATAGACGTAGAAGATGATTACATTTATCCTGAACAGTCAGTTCGACAGAAAATACCAGGAAAATATGTCAAATCTCCATATTTGCCAGTTTTTGATTCGGGGGCTTCAGGATCGGCGCACAAGCTCATTTTTGATATCAAGCATCCTTTCACGATTGAAATTGATGATTTTGATCCATTGTCGCCATTGGCTAAAGAGTTTTGCGCATTTGTTGATAATGGGATGGATACGAGGCGCAGGTATCTTCACCTTCTTTAATCTTTCATGTTCTGATTTTATACTTGTCAATGAATGTAGTTCTGATTACTTTTTATTTTTTGTGATTTGAAGTGCAAAATTATATATCCCAATGAAGTAAATAAGCTTGCGGAAGCTTTTACTTTTGGCTCGTGTCATGTGACCACGAAGGATTGGTTCCATCCACTTGCATATTGTGGTCAACCTTTGATTGACACGGTATTTAATCAATTTCTGTTCTAATGCCTTTTTTTATGTGTTGCATATCTTTATTGTTTGAGACCCCCATAGTGTATACATAGCTTTGTATAATCATAGTATAAGATTGTATAACATTGTATAAATATGTATACCTCTTTATAATAGTGTATAAATTTCTATATTTAAAAAATCTGGTAGTGATGGTTGTTCTGTTTTATTTCTTGTCTCGGCACTTGGATGTCCTCTTTTATTATTTGAGGAAGAGGGGAAAATATGGGTCGAGTGTTGCCATGCGGTTTACTACATCCGACATTGCCTTTGGTAATAAAATCAACTCTCTGTATAAAGATTTCAAATTGAATCAAGATCCTTCAGTGATTCCTGAAGGGCATGAGATAGAAGAGTACATTAGAGGATATTATTGTGATGCAAATGTATTGTAGCACATTGTTGACCATGTCTTACTCCCTATCTATATGAAGTGCGGAAGAGCAAAATTGGGCCATTGGGTTTTGGGGTTGTTTACGTTCATAGATAGGTGCATCCACATCTATGACTCTAACAATGGAGCTATTAATGATAGACTTGCTTTGGATGCTGCATTACCTTATGCAATTCTGATACCTTACTTCTTGAAGAGTTCTGATTTTTATGTCGAGAAGAAGGGCATTGATTGGAACAATGGTCCATATACCGATAAATCCCATTTTGATGCTTTGCAGATTAATCTGGGTAATAATGTGCCCAACATATCAAACGGTATGTTAATCTCAATTGTTTTACTATTTTACTATTAGTGTACCTATTTGAATCTGATTTATTTCTTTTTAATTACAGTGATTGTGGTGCTTTTGTTGCTGGCTTTGCTGATTATTTCATCGTTGGTAAGGAAATTCGAAAAGATAATTTTGACATTGAGACACTTCGCACCAGGTGGGAATCTCTGTTGTGGGATTATGGAAGAAAAAAACAACAGTCCGGTGCAATTAGTGGTGATGAAATCACAGGGAGATATTTTAGGAAGAGGAAGAGGGGACGACCGAAAAAGTAGTTCTGTTTTTTCCATTTTACTGTAGTTTTTCTATGTATCAGGAGTTGTTGCCTAGTTTTGTCTAAGTACTATTCTGCTACTTGTGAGATAACCTTAAAGGATATTATAGATGTTTTTATTTTTGTGTAATTTGTGGTAGTCATTACACATTGTGGCTGTGAATGACATAAATTTTAATGAATATTTCAGTTGCTTTTGTCCTTTAACAAAATATGTATTTTCATTATGGTTGCAGTTTTGTTAGTGTAGCAGGGTTTATACATATGTATACAATAATATACATAGTTATACAAATTTATACAAACTTATACTCTCATTTATACGTCTGTATACATATAATACCATTGATTGTTAGCAGTTCTGTTTTGTATTTCTACAATCTATCAATATATTTAGTACCATTAAAAATAACAAGACACTATTATTAGATAATCAAAACATGTATAATGAAACATCTTGATTGCTTATGAAACTTAACTACTCAACATTTGTAACTCTATTGTTTGTGAAACTTAACTACTCAACATGACAACAAATGTAATAGGAAGTGTTATGTTTTCAACTATTTATTTTGGTCGATTCCTACATGTTTTTCTATTGTGACCACCTTGTCCACACACAGAACATGAAAACGCCCTCTTAGACTCTTTTTCTGCAGCAGGTTTGAGTCTTTCCTTTCTTGGCCTTCCTGCATTCCTTCTCCCTTTAGGTGGTAGGACCACATCTTCTATCACCTATGTTGGGATTACCCATAAACTCTCATCTGGCATCGGATTCACTAGAAATTCATAAGTTCTAAGGAGTTTATCCTTCTTGTAGTAAAAAGAGTAATACTGGCCAGGTTTCAGCTGCTGGTTCTTCAAAACCGCCCAAGCATGCGGACATGGAAGTTCATCCATTTGAAATTTTCCGCAACTGCATGTTCCCTCTTCAAGGCACACTATGTTTCGCCTTACTCCTTCAAACACAGTATATAACTGCTCCGTAGCAAGCCTCACCTGCAAAAGTTTTTTTTTAAAAAAAAGTTAAAGAACATTTACATTATTATACAGAGTTATACATCCTTATACAAGCAGTAAAGTGCAAGTCAGCAGTGCCAAGCATCATTATATTTGATTCATTTTACCGTCATTTGCTCCGATGCAATTAGATTTTCCCGAAGGAGTTTGTCGTACTTTTCGCCAAGCTTTGTAGATGTCTCCATTGCACTTTTTCTGTTTTTGTTGTTCCACTGTTATAGCAAATTTGTCATGTACTCCAGCAATCGCATTACTGGTAACTCTCTAGCATCCTTGTTTGCTGCATTAATTGACTCTGCAATATTGGAAGTCATATTGCAGCCAATTTCGAACAAATAAGGCTGCACCCTCGGATCAATTTTTGCACATCTCTGTCATATGATACTCAAACTTCTCTATCGTGTAAGCTCTAGCCAAAGCAAAGAAGATATCTTTCAATTGTTTGTGATGTTTCTTGAATATGCGCTTTACATTCTGCCACAAGTGAAACATGCAAACAATGTGGTACTTCTGGGTACACAACTTTTGTGGCATTGAAGATGCTTTTATTTCTATCTGAAACTATATACATCCCCTCCTTAACTCCAAAAGTACCCTTTATCTGGACAAAGAACCACTCCCAAGATTTGTTATTCTCTGAATCTACAATTGCATATGCAAGTGGAAGGATTTTTCCTGTTTATAAAAAATAGATATTATGATTCAGACAATTATACAATCTTATACACAGTTATACAACTTTATACCAACTGCAAATTTTATAAAAACAGCAGTTGTGAAATCCTATACACTTTTATACATGAAACTACAACATTATACAAACTGCAGAAATAAGGTAGATGCAGTCAACTCACCAACTCCATCCTGTGTGAAAGCAGTCAATATGGTACCTTTATATGCTACTTTAAGGAAACTTCCAACAACAACCATTATTAGTCTGCAATGCTCCCAACCCTTGATAGATGCATATAGCGAAACATATGCATAAAGAAAGCATTCATCTTCTGATTTGTGCAACTTTGTAATCGTTCCTGGATTTGTTTGCTCCAACATATAAAAATACTTCGGCAACTCCTTATATGAATCACTCGGACTCCCTCTTATCATTGCCATTGCTATCTCTTTAGCTCTCCATGCTTTCATGTAGCGCATTTCAATCCCGTGTTGCTTTTCTATGTCCTCTATTATATCATTTGCGGTGTAAACTTTTTTTGGATTAACATACTTGTCCTTGACTATACTAGCAATTACACCCGAAGTAGCTTGACGTTTTGTTAAGTATCTTTCACCATAGCCGCATGTGTGATTATTATTGTAACTTCTCACTTTGAATATGTTTGTCTTGAAAACGGCAGAAGATTTGAAACTCCAAGCACAATTGTCATCCATACACATAAGGTGATACCTAGGATTAAAGATCATTCAACTTCTAAATACACTTGTATACAAAAACATAACTACATATATACTAATTTTAATACCCATATACAAATATATACTACTTTATACATATTTATACATATATAACAGAATATACAATTATTTGCATACCTTGTTGTGCTTGATCTCTTCACCTTGAATTGGAACCTCTCGCGTATAGCCAAGTTCTTCATCACACTGACAACTGTCTCTTTATCCTTATAAACTTGATCTTCCTCAACAAATTCGTTTAATATATCATCTATTATACCCATGTTTTCATTAAATTTCGTGTTTTCAATAAATTCGATATCAATAATCTCAGTGCTATCAATTGTGGATACATCTCTAGAATTTGAACTTGTAGCAACCAAACAGCTGGAACTTGTAGCAACCAAACAGCTGGAACTTGTAGCAACCAAACAACTGGAACTTGTAGCAAACACACAACTAGAACTTGTAGCAACCACACAACTAGAACTTGTAGCAACCAAACGATTATCATAAATCTCTTTCACTGTAACAAACAAGGGATATTCAGTGAAATTCAAGTTTTTCTTCTTTAATTCAATATACATCTTAACACCTGTATCGTTGTAAATCAGGATCGGTGGCAAACCAACATTTAGGAGAAAGTTAATCTCTATTATGTTTAACTCACTATCGATCATAATATGTTCCGAAATAGCTGCAACTAAATTGTTTTAGCTGAATGTTGACTCGATTATTACACAATCGCTGACGAAATTGATAAACTTGTTTTCTTCCCATTCACCACTATGAAGAACGTAAACTGGAAAAATCTCCATCGAACAAAAAATTGAAATCAAAATTGCAGCAAAAATGAAAATTGCGCTGATTAGCAGCAAAAAAATTTCACTTTTCGTGTTTGATTTGCTGTTAATTCGAGATGAAGTAGAAATTCTAGGGGTTTTGGAGCTGCATTAATTGCAAGATCTTGTTTTTGTAGTATTTGGGGGAAAAGATTGGAAAGAATCAGAGAAAATCCAGCTAAAACAAAGAAAATCCCGCTTCTTACTCCCAAAAAACGAAAATAACACCCCTTTTTCGGATATGTGCCTCTAATTTTTGGACTACTCAATTGTAAATTGAAATATGAACTATAAAGTTGAAAAGGAGGCAACCCAATTGTTTTAATATGAAATTTTCCCTTTTCTAAAAGAAGAAACCTTACAATGGGTTTTAAGAATCATTAACGCATGACAATTATAAATTAGAAATATGTTACAGTACAGATTACAATATTTTGTTAATTCCTTTTTAGTGTTCGATCTCTGAATTGTAAAAAATAATTTTTTTTTTCATTAAAAATATCGCCATTCGGCTGGAGTGACTTGCAATCATCAATAATATTAGTTCTAAGGTTTTACCTAAATAATTTTGGTGAAAACAAAGAGAGAAACACCTTGAGCTTACCGTCTAGACTACTACCACAAGTTATGGTAAAATAAATAGGACCCTCAAATATTAATTTTAAGTTTCGTATCGAGCCTGAAGAATGAAATTTTTTTTGCTGGCAAAGCGTTTTCCCTTTAATATTTCTTTCTGAATTAATCGGACTTCAATGCAAGTATTAACGTTGGGCTACCACGAGTTATGGTGGAAAAATATTTTTTTTCCTTCTTTAATAGGGAATATTTAGCCTTTAAAATTGATAACCATGAATAGAAGTTACTTATGCAACTTGTAATTAGAGAAACAAGATTAGATCAATTATTTAATAAAAAGAAAAAAAGTCGTTTCACTATCTTATTTATTGAAAACGAAAGAGACCAATAAACGAGTGACAAAAGAATATGCTTTACATTATAAAATGCTTTCATTAGCCAAAAGGAATGAGAACCTTAGCGTAACCGGTAAAGTTGTTGTTACATGACCAGGAGGTTACAGGTTCAAGCGTGAAAACAATATCTTGCAAAAATACAGGATAAGGCCGCGTACAATATACCCTTGTGGTCCGACCCTTCACCGGATCCCCACATAGCGGAAGTTTAGTGCACCGGAAAGAGACCAATAAACGAGTGACAAAAGAATATGCTTTACATAATAAAATGCTTTTCCTTAGCCAACCAATCACTTAAAAAATATGTGGAAAATCACGTACCTAAAGAATCATTTTTATTTTTATTTTTTTTTAAAAAGAAACTCCATTTGTTTCAAAAATCATTTTCTGTGGTATCAATCATTCTCGGTCATGCCTTTGTTTTCGATTCGGGGACAGAGTCATGTGAGAATCACATATTAGTTTGAGGTAATACGCCAAACAAACTTGAAAAAAAAAGGCAAATAATCCTCCTTTTTACGAGCAAATTTGGAGTTTTGTGAATAAGATTTATTGCTTTAGACTCAAATTATGTATATGTATGCAAAACAAAATTAATATCTATATATAGATATAATAAGATAACTCTTTTTGAATTCATAGGTTATGGGTTCGAGCCGTGAAAGTAGCCATTAGTACTTGTATAGAGTAGGCTGTCTACATCATATTTTTTGGAATACGGTCCTTTCCCGGACCCTACGTGAATGCAGAATAACTTGTTCACCGAGCTGCCTTTTTATTTTTTAACCCACTAACTTGTTAATGTTCTTTTGTGAGCTAGCACATATGCACTTTGTTGGCAATAAAGAAAACTAGAATTTCAGGAAATATACTTGTTATTTTAACTTATAATATTAACCTAGAAAATAACACATGCACTTTGTTAGCAATAAAGAAAAAATTATTAAATCCACTAGTGGCACCGAAGGCATGTATCCACTTTTGAACTGAAATAAGGAAAAACTCATGGTGTGATTTGATTCCTTTTTTTAATATAAATATTTATTCATTGTTCTTAGTCTTACGAGGAGAAAATACGTAATTCGAGAAATTTTTTGAAAAAAAAAATTCTACATTTTTTAAGGTAATACAAGTTACCCTTTCCAGACTCCACGTGTGGGATTATACTGGGTTGTTGTTGTTGTTGTTGTTGTTGTTGCTTTTAAGGTAAAATTTGGAAATAGATTAATTTTTTCTGTTGTGTATTCTCGATTAATGCAACCTCAGATGCTATGTTTCGATTCTCGATAAAGGAAAAGTATCGGCCTTTTTTGAACCGAAACAAGAAAGAGCTCTAATAGCTTAATATCCAATAAAACTATTAGATAAATACAAATTAAATACATATAAAAATTATTGCCAACAAAATGCATGTTCCTTCAATTACATACCTTTTTCTAACTAAAAAGTTAAAAGGAGTAATGTTGAAGGGAAAAAGAACTTTTGTGTGTTCATAACGTGAAGCTGAATTATATTTTCTGGTTGTGATGAAAATAATTGATTTGTTGGTATATTGTGAAAACTTTTTGGAATCAGTTTCTTTACTTTTTAAATTATATGACAAATTATCTACCCTGCACATGTACGCACACAGATATATATCAATTGTAAGTGCAAATTATTGAAGTGCATAGACTTGTCCTTAATTCCTTATCAAGTTAAATACTAAAAATATTAAAGAAAAATATAGTTTGAAAGAAATTAAATAGAGAAATATTTACTTCATAGTCACTTTTCCTGCAGCCTGGAATTGTAGTTTTTTACTGTAAAGTGCTTCTTAATATATTTGATCAATACAACAACGACGCCTCAATCCAAAACAAATTAGAGTCAGCGATATGAATCTTGACCGACCACATTACTCCATTTAAACTCATCTCATGCTAATATTATGCAACAGAGATTTGATTAATAAAATAAAAACTCTCAGAGTAACTGAATCACCATGTTCAAAATAGTACTCCTTACACTGTTCCAATACTAGTTATTCTTAACTCTATTTAGTGTACATTCCTTCAAAAACAAGAAGCTCAACTTCATCAAAAATATTGAACATCATCACATGACAAATAATTAAAGAGTTCGAAGCCTTGGATCGATGCCCTTCTGATCTGAAGTCAACACCAGAGTGGTTCAGATACCAGTTATAGCCCGTCTTGTACAAGAACTAAATTCTTTTACCTGTTCTTTCTTACACTCTACAACATAGTGAAGCGGTTTCAATGCTTGGAGTACTGCTGTAGGACATCAAAGTAGTTTGGGAAGGTTTTCCGAGTGCAGCCAGGGTCGTTGATGGTGACCGGAACATCTGCACAAGCAGCAAGAGAAAAAGCCATGGCCATTCTGTGATCGTCGTATGTATCAATTTCGGTCACATTTAAGTTTTCAGGCGGGGTGATTATGCAGTAGTCTGGTCCTTCTTCAACAGTTGCTCCCAACTGTAGTATTCATGCAAAAAGGAAAGAATAAGGAAAGAAAGAACAACGAACAACTTCATCATCATTACACTAAGGCTTGGGAGATGCAAATGTGTTCAAAACCAGTAACGACTTTACCTTCCTAAGTTCTGTGCATATGGCGATCATGCGCTCAGTTTCCTTGACTCTCCAGCTAGCAACTGATAACAGAAAAGAGGAATTTTTAAATTAGCACAATAAAGAAAGAAGAAAAGAACAGGAAAAAAGAGAAAATACACAACCTTTCAACATAATACTCTGCTCAAATAAGAGTATTATGCTAGAAGTGAATAACTCATACCTATTTGCATTACAGTCAAACCTCTCTATAATAGACTCATTTGTTTCGAATATTTTTGGATGTTATAGCGAAATACTGTTATAGAGAACATATATTATAACATAACATAAAAATTGGTTCCGTAAAAGCTTGGCTTTTTATAATGAAGTGTTGTTATATAGGGACGATGTTATAGAGAGGTCTGAAAGTATAAAGATCTTCATACTCAGCCCATAGAAATCTTTAACTTTAGTATAATTGTTAAAGCTTGTTGAGCACATAGAATTATAAATCAGCTCAGTTTCTTAGATCGTATCTAACCAGAAGAGTATATTGGACTAGTAGTCACTAAAAGCGTATATTTTGTATGTAATGATGTGGGAAATCCTCTCAAGATTATGGATATAGCAGCATAGCAGATCTGGTCCCGCTCAGCTAGTTAATTATGCTAGAAATAAAAGAAAGTTTTGAATTCGATCTGGTCTCCAGAAAACAAACCGTCTCTTATAGCAGTGGGACCATCGGCAAAAAGTGCAACTACAGCAAGTGTCATAGCAACATCAGGCATTTTATTCATGTTCACATCAATGGCACGCAAATGCTTCATTGCAGAAGAATTCCTTGGTGGTCCTTTGACTGTGACGCTGTTCTCTGTCCACGTAACTTCTGCTCCCATTTTCTCAAGAACCTCAGCAAATTTGACATCCCCCTTCACAAAGGCAAACATAAACAGACAAATGAGAAACTTTAACCATGACATTGAAAGTCATCTCAATGCATTCATCGACTTAGGTGCTATTGTAAAGAATTAAGAATGTACCATCCACAATGCTTTAATACCTAACAAAAACCAAACGTGTACATATGCAATACGTGGGTACTTTTTTTCTTTCTCTGATAATCGAGAAATCCCCGAGGGCTAGTGGTGCATAGTTCAAAACTCTGTGGATAATGAGCCCACCCCTCTATCCTTCACCACTTCAATACAAGACTTTTGTCTGTGGTAGCATTCGAACCCATGATGTGAGTCTAATTCACCTGTGGGGTTGCACTCTTACCACTAAACCAAAGCTCTGGGGGCAAATGTGGGTACATATTAGGATGCTTCGACAAAGTCAAGACAGAAAGATAACAGATACGTTCAACATGCAAACCCCTCCCCTGGCTCAAACGGCCTGAGCAATACCTGTAAACTACTTGTCCCACAACCTTCAACAGTGACAGTTCCACCTGTGACGGCCGCTCCAGCCAAGAAGTAGCTAGCACTTGAAGCATCGCCTTCCACATAAGCTTTTCCAGGAGACCTAATATTACATCAATCTTTACTTAAATAGTTTTGGTAATAAACTTCTCAAGCCATTAAAATGATTTGAAAACAGACTTACTTGTATTTTTGACCTCCTCGGACAACAAACCTGTCCCAGCTACTACTGTGCTCCACAGAAATACCAAATCGCTCCATCAACTTCAATGTCATTTCGACATAAGGTACGGAAATTAGTTTGTCAATGATTTCAATCTCCACATCTCCTAAAGCCAGTGGAGCAGCCATAAGCAGAGCAGTCAAGTACTGGCTGCTAATTGATCCAGAGAGCTTTACCTAAAAGATAGTCAAAAAAAAATAACTAAAGCAAGAATTTCTGAACGATAACGGTATTCTATGCTTCGAAAAAAGAAAAGGCGAGCAAAAGAGACTGTTGACAGAACACTGTAATAGCAATATTACTATTCATTAAGTAATGTTGCAAGTCCAACTCCTACCTATAGTAGTCCTACAGGTTAGGGTTCTTAGCTTCTTGTTTTAGGTAAGTTTTATTCATTGGTTTAGGAGTTGTTTGATACGCGCGTGACTTAAATTGTAAAGATTGAAGTTTTATTATTCTTTTTAAAGCTAGGGAAGATAGAGGTAATTTATTTTTTTTATAATGAAAAATCCCTGAGGGCAGTGGTACGGTTCGAAACTCAGTGGATAATGGCCTTGCCCCTCTACCATTCTCAACTTAAATACCAGACTTTTGTCTCCGGCAGGGTTGAAACCCGTGGTGTGCGCAGTGCGCCTAATCCAACATGTATTGCGCGATTACCATTAGACCAAAGCCCTGGGGGCGAGATAGAGGTAACTTTTAAACTCTTTGAATCCTCTTTACTATAAAGAAGTCTCCATAGTAACTTTTATATTAGAATACTTAAGAACAGTGAAGGGAATAAGTTCCTCTTCTAAAAAATGGGGAAAATTTTCCCATAACTATAAATAGAAATTAGGACAGTTGATTCCGCAATGATGGCGAATTATTTTATTTCCTTGTAAATAGCTTCTTCATTGACAAGAACTGTGATTCCTGATTTGTTTGGGAATGTAGTTCCTGAGTCCTATTTCTTATAAAAACAGCTAGCTATATGTGTTTGAGCTTGATACAAATTTGTAGTCATTCAACTTATTACTGTTAAGAACTTTCGTGTTTGGCTTTTGAGTTCAATTTCTTCCAAACATAAAGTACCTTAACTTTATCAGCAAAGACTTCTCTGCTTCAGCTTAAGATAAGATTTCTTAACATTATAGATACTATATAGTAGAATTTGTAATCCTCACCTTCCCTCCGGGAAGGCCTCCCTTGCTGACAATTCGAACAGGAGGACATTTCGTACCAAGGAAACAATCAACCTCTGCACCAAGCTGCTTAAGACCATCAACCAAATCACCAATTGGTCTCTCTCTCATTCGAGGAACTCCATCAAGTACATACCTGTATATGAGAATGATAAATTTAAGTTAGTAACGTTGTAATCATTCCGCACTAACCTTTCTGCTCTATTTGGCTCCATGTCATTGAAATGCTTTAACTGAAACCTAAAAGGATAAATTGGTATGAAGAGGGATGCTATTAGACCTTGAATTTCCGCCAGCTACAGCAACGGCTGCTGTTAGTGGCCGCATTGCAGTTCCTGCATTTCCAAGGAAAAGTTGAATTTCTTCCTTGGACTCTTTACCAACAGGGAATAGCCCACCAGAACCTTCAACAGTTGCTCGTTGGTTAGCGATGTCTTCTTCTACATTCAGTCCGAGTGTTTTCAAGGCACCAAGCATGTAATGAATATCATCGCTGCTTAGTAAATTGTCAACCACAGTAGTTCCCTGAAATTCAAATGCCAGTTGCATTTAATGACCACAAAAGATTATTAAGATACACAGCGAAAATAATAAAGTAAAAGAACATCGCATCAAGTAAAGGAGCAAATGAAACCTAATGTAATGATCATCTTATGCAAAAAGAATGAAAAACGTGAACTTTCACAGCTTAAAGAAGTTCAACACGTTGATCATGGTTCAATACGTTTAGGGATTGTTTGGTTCACATGTTATGTTATTAAAGGCATCTTACACTTCGATTAAGGTGTTGCTAAGCACACATTTCCGTCCCCACACTAACCTTTCTAAGGGGGAAAAGAAGAGAAAACTTCAATAACATATCAAGCTAAGTGTTAACTGTAAACAATGACAAACTTCAATCGGGAGTATGCAAAATATTCCTTTTCCTTTCTTTTTTCCTTTTTCATAATAAGCATACCATTTCGACCACAAATTGGCCGTATCGAATGTTCGCATACACAAGTCATTCTTGTGTTCTGCTATCTAACCAATGGAATCGTTTGGTTATAGGAACAATTAATTCCATTACAAAATTCAGCATAAGACAATACATTGTTTGCTTGATGGCATAAGATAAACAAACAGAAGCCGCATAACTTATGCAGTGTATGGTTGGCATTATGGAATTATGCACGAATTTATGTATTTTATGAGGGATAAATTGGGGAATAAGAACATGCAGCAATGCAGTGATTAAATTATGTAGACAAAAATGCCCTTTTAGAGTAATTAATTCATGTATTACAATCTACAATCTCGTCGCTATTAGTCATTGCATAAATAATAACTACCTTATAATCCCGGCACGACTAACCTATATTGTGCGGACTCCCCAAAGTGATGACGCACCCGTGTCGTATCTTCCAAAAATGTGAACGCACCCGTGTCGGATCCTCCAAAAATGTGAACGCACCCGTGTCGGATACTATTTTTGGAGGACCCGATACAGGTAAGTCATCACTTTGGGGAGTCCCAGCCACATAGCAACTAACATGTGAACCAAACAATCCCTTAATTATTAGTATTGCATGCATAATCCCTGCATTATAATTACGGCATAACTAACATGTGAACCAAACTATTCCAAAAAATTGGCTACACACACATGTGTGTGTGTATATATCAGCTACTTAATTACCTCAGATAGGGCAGCAAGAAGGAGAATACGATTGGATAAGGATTTAGAGCCAGGTAATTTAACAGTGCCTGATATTTCTTTAATTGGTTGCAGCACAATCTCAGTGGGTTTCTGTGTTGTAGCCACTGATGCTGAAATCCTAAAAATTGAATCTTTTTTCAAGACTGAATCTTTTTTCAAGACCCACATAGATTTTGCTGAATTTTTCAATCCAAAAGAAAGAAAAGGTGAAAATGTGGGAATTTGGGGTTTATAAATATTGGAATTGGGATAAAGGGTTTGTATCCCTTGTGTCATATTGCTAATCTGTGCCATCTTTCTTTAGTTTCTCTCTCTTTGTATTTTGGTGTGGTTTGATTTATAAGTTGAAAGTGCAAAAGGAGATTTCTTGTTGTATTCTGATTTTAATTACTGAAATTTGTTGTTGTGGAGGAGTAGGTAGACTGAAAGGTAATGGATTGTTGTATGATGTCCCGCTGACTACTTTCACCAACCATTTTATCTGTTTCAGCTCTGTTCTAACGGAGAATTTTTTGTCCGGAGAAATTCAAAAATAGTCAGATTTACAACTGGTCGTTTAAAAAATAGCCAAATTTCAAAAATAATCGAAATTTAGCCACTTTCATGTAAAGATAAATCTGAGCGAAAAGACTGTTCAAAACCCGAAAAATACGCCAGTATATTATACTGGAGTTCCAGGATAAGTATGCTGGAACTCTAGCATAATCTGATGGAGTTCCAACATAAGTACACTAGAATTCCAGCATAATATACTGGAGTTCCAGCAAGTATAGTTGTCCAGTATAATATACTGGAGTTTGGAGCACCGGTGCTCCAGTCTCCAGTATATTATACTGGAGTCAGCAAAGTATACTGGTCCAGCATAATATGCTGGAGTTCATACACAGGTGCATCGAACTCCAGTATATTATGTTGGACCGGTCTCTGTTGCAGTAAAATAGTGGCTATTTTTCATTGACTTCGTAAACGCTGGCTATTTTTGAATGACCAGTCCGAAAACTGGTTATACCGTGCTATTTTTACTTTTAAAAGTCATCGAAATTTAGCCACTTTTCGTGTAAAGATAAATCTAAACGAAAACAGTATTCAAAATCCGGAAAATACTCTAGCATACTTTGCTGGAACTCCAGTATATTATACTGGACCGGTCTCTGTTGCAGCATAATAGTGACTATTTTTCAATGACTTGGCAAATGTTGGCTATATTTGAATGGCCAGTCCGAAAACTGGCTAACCCGTGCTATTCTGACATTTTTTAACCCGCGACCGAAACTATTTTATTTCGTAACCACAAAAGTATAAAATATTTATATATTTTATATATAACATACGCTATTGTTTTTAGAACGGCTGTACAATATTATTTTTCCGCTTTTTTGATTTTTCACCCGTTATTTATTTTTAATCAAAGGTTTGGGCCGAGTAGAAAAAGCTTTATGTCTACCATTTGCACACTGATAATTCTGCAATAGGAATTTTAGGGTATTTGATAGGCCAGAGGCAATAGGGTTTCAAATTAATTAATATGTTTAATATGATGGAAGTTATTTTCCATACTAAAAATGTTAGTTTTGGAAAATATTATTCCTTAAAAGTAATTTTTAGTATGAAAGATTTATAAACTTTTTGAGCACTAAAAATTAATAATAAGATCTAAGTGTTAGATGTTTTGGCAAGAAATATTAAGTTAAAAATTAAGGGAATACACATGTGATGAAATTACAGCAGCCAGAATCCGATTTTTGCAACGTCCAACTGTTTTTACTCACTATTGAGTGTGAATTGGACGTTGATCATGTAATTTGGCAAAACTCGAATTACCGATTGAAATAAAAAAAAATTGATATTTGTTATGGTATCGTATAAACTTTTAGATATTACTATATTCGATAAAAAATATTTTCCTTTAAAAAATTAATGAATATATGGTTACATACTAAACATACATAAATATATTATTATTAAATAATAATTTAAATGATAAGCGAAAATTGAAGCTAGTGGCTAGGTAAAATTAATAGCTTAAAACCAAACTTTAATAAGTTGTTTGAATTTATACTAATAAGATTTGTATATGTTTTTATTTGAATTTATTTATACCGATGATGTTTGAGCCATATCTTACACACATATCTACTATTCATAAAAAATTATGCAATGTTTAAAAAAGATCTAGGTTAGCGTAATATTTTTTTAGAGTTTTCATCACCTAATAATTTAATTTTTTTACTACTATGTAAAACAAAAAGAATACTATCATATAAAGTTCAAATTTATTTTGAAGTTTTTTTAAAAGAAAAAAAAAACAAAAATGTCTACAATGAAGTAATTATTCGTAATTAGCATTTCTCTCTCTATATATATATATGTACATGTCAGACGGATCACCGAATAATAGACTAAACAATATAACTTTATTCATTTCGGTTTATACGAACTTATTTTTTTTTGTCTCTTTCAGAAAGAATAACTTGTTATCTTTAATTAACAAGTTTTTGTAGTCATATAAATATTATAATATATGTAAAATCGTATATTTTAAATGTTGTATAGCCACACAAATATTATAAGATATTCAAAATCATCAATTTCTTAAATCCTTCGTTTTTTTTTAAACTCACGAGTATTAAAGAAATTTAGAGTAGGTGAGATATAGATGATTATACTAAATGATGAAAAAAACAAGAAAATATAACAACTTCAGTCACCAAACATTATTTTAATCGAACAAGAGAGAAAGAATATGCTAAAGCTCCAAATATTATTCTAAACTAGTGGGACCATCTTCAACAACCTGGTGGAAGGAGAGTAACCAAAAGTTTCAACAACCACATAACTTTGGATAGAGACAAACCTCCCATCCTCCAACCCTTGGTAGGGACTACATTCTTTTTTATTTAATCCAAATTCATTGTCCCGACTGATTCAGATTCGCGCGACACACGAAAATTTGGGACTCGCGCGGATTTACAGTTTTATGGCTATAAAATGCCAAAAAATATAATTTGGTCATTTCGAGGCGGTGGAAATTGTTTCTTAGGCCGTATTTGATGTCCGGGATAAATATTAGGCGATTCCAGGACGGATCCATCCGGGCCCAAGGCGGAAGGCATGTGCTATAGCATACAAAAATTTGGGACTCGCGCGGATTAGCAGTTTTGCTTCCTGTAGCACCAGCCGTCTCTCAGGCTGGAGGAGGGGCCCAGACTCCTGCTACTCGCACTGCGGAGCAGGTAGCTCCCCAGATTCAGACTTCAGTGGTTCAGCCAGTTGGAGCAGTTTAGCCGGGTGTGGTGGATCAGACCAGCGATGGAGCGGCCCTGACCTTTCTCGTCACTACCCGACCATGGTTAGGCTTGGCACTTACTGAGTACCGTTGTGGTGTACTCATGCCCTTTCTGCACATGTTTTTCATGTGTAGATCCAGGTACCTCTACTCAGACCTACCACCCTTAAGGCGGGGCAATCTTCTAATATTTTTCCGATTAATTTATATTTGCACGACATATTACAAACAGGAGCAGAGTTAGCATAGGACTTGCAGGTTCAACCGAACCTAATAACTTTGGTCTAAAACTTGTTCTTGTGTTAAAAAATTTATTGAATATGTATAAATTGTTAATTTAGAACCCAGTAACATAAACGAACTATAATATCGAACCCACAAACTTCAAACCCTGGCTCCGCCTCTGATTACCAGCTAAAGGGGAAAGCGCAAGAGTATCTATATTCCTAGAGCTTAAACTCGAAACCTTTAAATAAGAATATAGAGAAATTATCCATCTCACCACATGTCCGCACAGCCTTCAAAGATTAGATTTCCATATTATCTTTCATGGCTTAGAGATCCAAAAGCTAATGAAGAGAAATAAAGCCATCCAATTCCTGATAAGCATATCAGTGATATGAGCAGTTAAAATATCACTAATGACAACTTCTCCTCAACCATTTAAACTTTAGTTTGAAATGGGTGTAGAAACAATCTAGATTAATTGTAGAACATAGTACCTTCTTAAGTATACCATGCAGACTTTGTTATCAATCTTGCGAAAACATTATGCATACACACTGCTTTCCCCAGACACCATTTGTCAGATTACACTGGATTTGTTGTTATTGTATTTGCTTTGAAACAGATAGCTACAAAATGATGACTATAGTAAAGACAAAGAAAGCCCCGTTATCTGAAGACATGAATTTCCAATTGAAAATGAGATTTTGGTATCAATCGCCAAATAAAATTACAAAACTCAAAGATATGTTTTAAGTGTACATGGTCAGGAGCATCCATAATCCTATTTCTATCCTCATCTTGGATTCATTTTGGCCGCTCCGCTACTAAAACTGAAGAAAACAAAGGGCAGATGAAGAAATAGTTTTTATTGAAAATACCATGCAACAGTGAACTGCCGAGTCCGTTTGGTATTGGTTTCCACCATTATCTCCAATCTCAGTTTCAATATGAAAACAAATTTGGTAGACACCAGTAACCAAGGGTAAGTAATAAGCCTAAGAAACTTGTTTTGCTGCAGCTATAACAGCCTCTGCTGTAATTCCGTACTCCTTGTATATAATTCCAGCAGGGGCACTGGCACCCCATCTGTCAATTCCGATGGCCTTCCCCTTTGATCCGACATATTTCTCCCACCCAAATGTGGATCCAGCTTCAATGCTAACTCTAGCTGTAACAGATGATGGAAGGACACTTTCTTTGTAGTCGGCTGATTGTTCTTCGAAAAGCTCCCAACAAACAAAGGAAACAACTCTCACTGCCTTTCCTTCTTTCCTGAGTTCATCAGCAGCCTTGACAGCAATTTCTAACTCTGAACCAGTACCAATCAAAATGACATCAGGTTTGTTGCCAGAAGAATTGTCTGATAAAATGTAGCCGCCCTTTGCTGCTCCTTCAATAGAACTTCCAGCAAGTTGCGGCAACTTTTGCCGAGAGAGGGCAAGGATTGATGGTGTCTTCCTCTTGAGGACAGCCACCTTGTAAGCTCCTGCTGTCTCATTGCCGTCTGCTGGACGGAACATCAGAATGTTGGGCATTGCACGGAAACTTGCCAAGTGCTCAATGGGTTGATGGGTAGGCCCATCTTCTCCTAGACCAATAGAATCGTGGGTCATAACATAAATAACTCCAGCTTCAGACAAGGCTGAAATTCTCATGGCTCCTCTCATGTAGTCGGTGAACACAAAGAAAGTAGCACAGTAGGGAATCAAGCCAGGGCTGTGTAGAGCAATCCCATTACATATGGCTCCCATACCATGTTCACGGACACCAAACCTTAAATTACGCTCCTCAGGGGTGTTCTTTTGGAAGTCACCAAACATTTTCATGAGGGTCATGTTTGATGAGGCAAGATCAGCACTACCACCAAGGAAACCAGGAAGAACCTTGGCAAGAGCATTCAGGTTTTGTTGGGACAGGTTTCTGGTGGCATCCGCTGGACTTTCAGGTGTGTAGGTCTGAGATTGAGAAAGCAAGCAAATAACTGGATTAGGAAAGATTCACATGTTTCAAAAGTAGACGAGTATCAATTTTGAGCAAGAATAAAAGGATGACTGAGGAACTGTGACTGATCAGGGAAGATAAAAGTACAGGAGTACAAATGAAATAACCTCTCTCGTCTACTATACGAGGCAAAAATTCAAAAACCACACCCCAAAGCTAAGAACTTAATATGAGGATAGCCCAAACCAAAAGCAGTTGAACTCAGCTTGAAATAAGAGAGAGAAAGATGAAAATGACCACTTACAGGAAGAGCTTTCTCCCAGCCAGCAGGTAGTTCACCAGTAGTAATGGATTTGAGTTCTGCAGCTTCCTCTGGGTACTTCTTCTCATATTCAGCAAACTTGGTATTCCACCCAGCTTCAAGAGCAGCACCCTCGGGAACATGACGACTCCAATGGCTGCAAAAAAAGTAGCAAGTGAATACCAATAGCTCGTAAGTAACCAGCAATGTTCAAATGAATCAGAGGAGAAAGGGAATGGAATAATACCTCTTGACATCTTCAGGCACATGGAAAGGCTCATAAGGCCATCCCAAGTTACTCCTGGTGGCCTCTACTTCCTTAGCTCCAAGTGCACTTCCATGTACACTGTAACTGTTTGCCTTGTTGGGCGAGCCAAAACCAATGGTTGTAGTCACCTGAAAGGAGGAAAGTTCAGTAAACCTAATGATAAACGATACGAGATGAATCTATCAAGGAACCGTATTAGCAGCACTACAAATAATGAATTAATCCTGCACCCTGACTGAGGAAAAAAAAGAAGGAAATGGGATTTGCAAAAATGAAATGTAAAGTTACCAATGCAGCAAAGTCTATACAGTAATTCAATCATATGCGACTTTTCAGGATCACCTCGTAGTAGCCAACATAAAGATGCAGAAGGTAAAGTACCTTGATCATAGTGGGTTTGTCTGTGACAGTTTTTGCTTCCTTAATAGCAGCACGAATCTCATCATAACCAGTGTTACCGTTCTTCACCCAGATTACGTGCCACCCAAGAGCCTCAAAACGGGCACCAACATCCTCGGTGAAAGCGATTTCTGTGTCACCATCAATTGAGATGTGGTTGTCATCATAGAAAGCAATCAGCTTTCCAAGTCCCCAGTGTCCGGCAAGGGAACAAGCTTCTTGTGAAATACCCTCCATCTGGCAACCATCACCGAGAATAACATATCTGCATGACCAATCATCGATGCCATTCCCATTAGTTAAGCAAAAGACAGGTTGCATTAAATCGTTCTATTGTTATGGCATTAAAGGGGAAAAAAAGGAGAGAGCGAGAAGACTCTCACGTGTAGTGGTCTACAATCTCAGCGTCAGGCTTATTGAAACGAGCAGCCAAGTGTTTCTCTGCAAGGGCCAAGCCGACGGCATTGGCAATACCTTGTCCCAGAGGCCCTAACCGCAAGAAAATAAAGATCTTAATTAGTTATACAGCTCGCAGCGAAAAGTCATGTAGTCAAAATATATAATTCACCCCCAGATATACAAGTGCTACTTATAAGTGTACACGGGACATAAAAAAAAGTGCACAAACCGGTGGTGACTTCAACACCAGGTGTCTCAAAGTTTTCAGGGTGTCCAGGGGTTTTGCTTCCCCACTGACGGAAGCTCTTCAAGTCCTCTTCCTAGTCAAATATAATAGTAAAAATAATCAGCAAAACAGTTGAGCATACTGGTGAAAATTTTCCAAATGTAATGTAAGTAAATTCTAACTCATAAAACACACTTAAAAAACATAAGCTCATTAAGCTAAAAGACAGATAAAATCATCAGTAACTGTGCAAAGTGTACCAAAAAGTCATGTTTCAGTTTTGACTGCTCGGTATGGAGGAAAATTTTTCTTGGAAAACAGTTCCACGAGGAAAATACTTTCCGGAGTTTGGATACCTAAAATTGTGAAAAATGTTTCTCTGAGGAAAATATTTTGCACCAAACGTGAGAAAATTACATTTTCCTTGATAATCATACCAACTCCTCTTCCATATCACTTACTTCAATCAACATCATACTCAAGATTTCGTCAAACACTTTCCTAATATCTTATCCTACACTTCGCAAGATTCAACTTTTATACAAACCAAAAACACTGGAATTAGATCAAGAAAATGATTTCTCGAGACCTCCACACCAAACACATGAAATGCTATACCAGAATGGCATGACATACATGTTTAAGTAAGTTTGGTATAAAAAAAGATCTTTTCGATGAAAAAAATTTTCAATCAGTGGTTTTCTCACTTATTTCCTGTATTAGGTAGGTGAATGAAAAATATTTTCCAAAAAAATCTTTTTCTATATCAGTAATAATAACATTAAAACATTAGAGGTGCTTTGATTAAAAAAAAAATCGGTATTAAAAACTGAGAACAATGTGCAAGTGTTGGTTGTAACAACTGATATGGAGTAAGAGCTAAAATAGTTGCAAAGAAAAATGACTTTGCTCACCCACAAGTGCACAAGTCATTTTTCCCTCTTTCATTTTTAGTCTATCGAAAAAGAAAGTTACATTTCTATATTTAGAAAGAATTTAAATTTAAACTTCTCATTTACCATTAATGACATAATTTATAGGTGAAACATAAGTTTCAAAAGTATTCTTATTTTCTTGAGCTTCGTACAGAGCCAAATATTGTCACATAAATTGGGAAACAAGAAAAATAGATCTAATCATACATGCACTAATTAGCAAAAAAGGGATATTAAAACATTGTAAAAGGCAAAAAGGGTAAGTTTGTTTTACCCTGACAGCATCATAGCCAGCTAGATGAAGCAAAGCATACTGAAGCATACAACCATGTCCAGCTGATAGAACAAACCGATCCCGATTAAACCAATACGGGTTTTTCGGGTTATACCTCATAACCTCATCGTACAATATATGACCCATCGGAGCACAACCCATGGGCAAACCGGGGTGACCCGAATTTGCCTTTTCAACAGCATCAATAGCCAAAAATCGAATCGTGTTTACAGATTTGTCAACAAGCGCAGTCTCAGTTTTCTCTATGGTTTCGGTTGCAGCCGAGGCACGAATCACTGTTGACCGTACAGCGGCGGAGGAGGGAGGAGTACGGCGGCGGGAGGTGGTGATATTGGGGTTAGATTTAAGTCCGGAAAAAGTGAGAGAAGAAGGGGAAAGTTGAGAAGAAGAGGCAGAGCCATGGCGAGGGACAGAACGAGAGAGGATAGCTTGAGAAAGAGTGAGAGAAGAAGAAGAAGCCATGGCTTTACCAGTAAGGTGTTTGATGTTTTGTCTCAAAGAGAAAAGAGAGTGAAGAGGAGGAGATATATGGGAGGAGAAAATGAGGAAAGAGTGGCCTTAAAATGACTTTTGAGGATTTATTTAGGGATTGGCTCCTTGTGGCTCTAAGAGATATGTGGGTAGGTGTCATATATCAACATTTACTACTTTTTAATTTAAAAATGCTATCTTATATATTATAAGATGGTAAGCAACCCCACTTCCAATCGAGAGGTTGTGAGTTCGAGTCTCCCCAGGTGGGAAGTTCTTGGAAGGAAGGATGCCGGGGGTCTATTTGGAAACCGTCTCTCTACCCTAAGGTAGAGTTAAGGTCAACGTACACACTACCCTCTGCAGACCCCACTAAGTGGGATTATACTGGGTTGTTGTTGAATCTTATATATTATAGAAAAATCAAAAAATTTGAGGCAATAAAAAAAAAGGAAAGTATATATGAGAACTGAGAAGGAACATATGGTTCAAAATTCGGTGGATAGTTGATTCGTTATTCTATTATTTTTCACTTGAGTATTAACCCTTCTGCATGGTATTTAAAGTCGTCACATATTGTATCGTATCATATCATGTGTTGTTGTACTAAATCAAAACCCAAAAGGTGATTTATTAATATATAAACTGAGAATATTTTTAATAACAATATAAAAATGACTCCTTTAAGTGCTTTTGGATCTATAAATTAACTTGTATGGTCAACTTGCTTGTGATTGTTTGATGAAGGGGAAGGGGCAAATCTTTATTCTCTTTTGGATCTTTAAATTAATCTAATATATGAAATTTGTGGACGATGATCTTTAGCAGATACTTCTAAATCAATGTCGAGCTAAATCTACCTTGAATTTTTGTGCAGCTATTTTTTTTCCTCTTACTTTCCTTGTCATATTAAGGTTATATAGAATAGCATATTCCATCCAAGAAAAATTGAGGAACGAATCTAATTATGAATATTAGGTAATTAGATTTAATATTAGGTAACATGATTGAATTCAAGAACCCAACAACCAAATTAGGTTGTTATCTTTTCGATGCCCCTCAACAAAATAAAAATAAAAAATAACTATTTTTTTGTTTGGTTGGTTGAAGCACTTTTCGGTCAAAATATTCATCTCACCTAACCATATAGTGTTTATTTCAACAAAACAAAAACAATTGAATAATTAAAAATACGACTGCTAGATTTTGATGTAGAATTTTACGTCAGGCTTAAGAAACAGATTTTGTGTATTGTTATACAGTTATCAATTCAGATAGAAAATAAATCCTGCTTTAAATTGAAAAAAGACAAAGGATTTAATACCTTATCTATCTATTAAAGGATTCATATATTTCATATTTAAATACTTTTGGTTCATAAAATTTTACAAATTATGCTAAACGTTTGAAAATTTTACATTATTTTTTCTTTCTAAAAGTTTAGTTAAAAAAGAAGGAATAAGGGTAGTTGTTACCGCCGAAAATTGTGGTGAAATGAATATGATTCTTTCACTTAACCCAAAGTCTTGGTTTAAGTCTAGAAATGAAAATAATTTGGTAAAACATATGTCCGCTTTAATAAACTTTATGCAATACGAATTCAAATTAGTTGAATCAAAAGAGATATAAAACACAGAATGAAAGAAAAAAATAGTTGTTTGAGCTTTGGAGGTGTCGTCACAGACATAATAGAGAGGATGGTCTATTTTAGGAGGCGGTAATTACAAGGTGAAACGACCATTTCGCAATTAAAAGTTAAAATTGGTATTATGGCCATGTTAATCCCACTTATTATTGCTCTGCACCTAATTATTATCACCACTTTTTTTTTTTTTAATTAACCGCGCGAACGCAGGCTTCCGCGGCAACAAATTATGACGTAGGCTTAACCACTTTGATCGACCTTAAGCGGGCACCCCTCCAAAGTGCAATAAAAGTCACCAACCTAGGCCATGAGTCTTATTGATCACCCATTGACCCCGTCCAGGTAAGTTATCACCACTTTTTTGTTTTTGCCATGTGCCACATTTGGTTTTCACTTTAATTATGGTAATATTAATGGGGGCCATTTACTTGGAGTAGTAAGGGTGAAATTGAAAAAGAAAATTATTTTCTTTGTTTTCTTAAGTAACAAATGTTCTAAAGCAAATTCTTTACAGAACATCCTGGACAAAAGAAAGGTACATAATGGCTTTTAAGTTGATAACTATCGTTTTAGCAAGTCCATCAGCAACTTGATTACCTTCTCTATGAGAGTTTCTCACAATTAAAATGGTAAACTTATAAACAATCCTAAAAGAAAATGGCAGCTCGGTGCACAATGCATCCCACGTTCATGCAAGTCCGAGGAAACACTGCACCCCAGGGGTGTGATGTAGACATCCTAGCTTGATGCATGCATTAGTAGTTGCTTCCACGGTTAAAACTCATGACCTATAGGTCACACGGAAACAACTTTACCGTTGCTCCAAGACTCCCCTTCATATAAACAATCCTATAGTATCTCTAAAATTTAATGACTGTTTCACCATCTTTAATGCATATATCAAGCAAGTGTTAAAAGTTGATTATTTTGCAGTTATGGAGAAAGGATAAAAATGAAAATCTGTTATTATAAGCAAACCAAAGGAAATCTTTAACCTACTTTAGGGTGTTTAAGTTCCATATCCAGAAGCTATATATGTTCAAATGTTAAAGGAGAATTTGTAAAGATTCACCGCTTAGACAGAGAATTTACAAGTCCATAGCACGTCAAGTAAAACTCACTCTCTCATCCAAGTGGAAGAAAATAAGAGTTCCATCATTTGTCTTTCAAATGTTAACTGAAAACTTACATCATCTTGACTCGTTTACAGTTTGAAACAGAGCTCCGAATCCCTCTGCCTGTCACGGAATATTGAGCAGATGCTGATCGAACAGAAGGCGACTTGTCAATGTATGCATACCTTTCATTACCGTTCCAGTATAAAATCACCCGGTTAGTGCAAGCATGCGACCAGCTATCTCCTGTTCGGCAAGACATATTAAGAAGCAAAAATGGACAACGATCAATACTATAAGTTCACCATCTTTGTTTTCCCAAACTTTTGAAACAGAACATTTTTTCTCTGGGAATGTGGTGGGACGGGGGCGAAAATTAGCAGGAGGCAGACATGTTTGGTACCAAGATATATCTTAAAAAAGCTTGGTATTTACCTAATGCAAGAGTTAATTGATATGACCCTTCGATATACTTGGTGGTTACTTGATTCAAGAGGACAACCTACACAAAGAATTGATGTTAATGACATGATACAATCGCAAATAAAACTAACTGATTATGTACCGAAAGATAATCACTTGGAAAGGAAGTTATCCTTACTGCCAAAGTATATTTCTTTGCAAGCTTCGTCAACTTTAAGGCCATTCCACCGAGTAGTCGGGTTCTAAGGGCCATGTCATCAAAATCTTGACGGAAATGGAATGTAATGCTATCAATAATAACAACCTTAACCTAATAAAAAAAAAGTTTCAGAAATTATATGTTTTAGTTGTGAAGAAGGATATTTAAAAAGAAAGAATTCCTCTACATACATCTTTATGCTCTGAAATGAACTTATCCAAGTAATTTACAACAGCAATTTGCTCCGTGTAACTACAAACACGAAAATAGAATATGTTCTCAAGGAAATCCTCTGGCTTCCTGTTAAGTTGACAAGCCTGTAAATCCTTCTTTAAAAAACCATGATATTCTTGCATGTCTTCCAGACAAGCTTCAGCAATTTGTAAAGCGCGCTCCACCATGAAGCTGCCTTCCGTATCTGAAAATTGCATATACAGCCAGGTACTTGGCTGAATATAGAAAGAGAATAGCTATAATACGCGGACAATAAACAACTCTGTTAGCATGTACCTATATATATTGCCTTGCCTTGAAGACCACCATAATCCATGGGAATTTGAACGTTTACTGCAAGTTGTATCCTGCATTTTGAAGTCTCTTAACCAATAGAAACAAGAAGTTATTTCTAATACGCAGGAAGTACACGTGACAACGATTACCCAAGTTGTGTTTTACCAATTCCTGGCACCCCACCTGCAACAATCAGAAGATAATTTATCTTAAAGTTGATGATAACTGCAAACACATTGTTTTAGAAACGCCAATAAGCAAGAGTGGACGCCTGTATGATATTATTGGAAATATGCAAACATATCTAAATGTTATAACACTAACCAATTTCAGTAACCTCTTTGCAACTTATTCCCCCACCCAAAATGTCATCCAACTCGGAACAAGATGTTGTGATACGTCCAAGTGATTCCTCCTCGTTTAGCATATCCCAGGCAGTTTGCGCTCCTAATAAAAAGAATCCATACATAAATTCCTTCCTCTTTGCAAAATAATCAAAGCAGAACAATGAAACGATGCTACTGTCAACAAGTCAATAATAAAAGACTATCTCACAAAACCAAACTTAATCACTTGAAATAATGACTCCATAATCTTTGTAAAAAATATTCAAAATATAATCTACATGACTGCTGACAGACAACCAATCAAGTTTTCATAGAATAGTGTTAACAATATACCATTAACGATGGAGCTAGTTCCATTAGATCTTTCAGATCCCTTCCTTTGTGATGCAACTCTCAAAATTCCAATCGCCTCATTTTCTGATATCTTTAGATCTATAACAGAAAAAGTTATAAAGATATGAAATGTTTGCATAGGCAAAAGAACATTATGTAGGAATAACATTAGTGTCACTTGTTAAATAAAACTTAAAACTGTTATAACTCATCATCAAACTTGATCATAAACTAGAACTGAGATAAAATGGGAAGCCACACGAAATTAAGCATTTTATTTGTAGCACCAAGCTTATTCTTTTTCCGCAGATTCCGAATCCTCAAAATATTGGTTTCCCTTACGTCTATCTTTAGTTAACCCAGGGGCATATGTAGTGTTAACGTTATGGGTTCATCTGAACCAGGGGCGAAGCTATGTGTGGTTAAGGGTGGTCAACTGACCACCCTTCACAAAAAAATTATTTCCCCGAAAAATTATATTGTGTATAGGGTAAATATTGTACTTGTTATTGATAAGAAAATAAACTTTGAACACCCTTGCATAACCCACCGACAAAAGGTGCTCAAAATTTCTTGGCTTCACCTGAACCTCAACAACTTTGATTCAAACCCTGTATATGTGTTAAAAGTTTCACTAAATAAGCACAAATAATATTTAGTACAAATAATAGATTTCTAAACCAGTAAATCAAATGCGCTATAGTAAAATTCCTAAACTCGAACCCACAAAGTTCAATCTGAGTTAACCTCTCCCACTGAAATAGAGTTGCATATTTCCAACAAAATATTTCTCCTGTAAGTCATTCAACCATCATACAACTTTGAGCTCATAATCAGAATTCGGCGCCTTGAAACCGGCAATTAAATATAATTTAATTCAACTTGGAAAAAAGAATTCCTATAAATTGTAAAAAAAAAAAAAAATCAATTAAACGCGCCTTTAACTGATTGCTAATAACTAATTCACTGAAACATTTAGAACTTCAGAAATGACAAACTAAACAAGTAAAGGATTTAGTTTTTCAATCAAATTGCATAAATAAAAGATACCGCGAGCAAGGTCGGAGTAGGAGACGGAAAAGAGCGAAGAAAGAGAAGTGTAGCCGGCGGAGATCAGCTTTGCTCTCTGCGATGCCGATATCGGAAGACTTGACACTTCCATTTGAGGGTTTTCGCGCTCAAAGTTGGTACCAATTTGGTATTTATATATCCTGTACTGTTCTTCTAAATGATTATTTTTTTCTTTTCTTCTAATAAATGAATTGAGTATCCTCATTTCACCACAAAAAAAAAAAAAAAAAATTGGCTTAATTGTTCTATTTTATTTTTATTTTTTATTGTTAAAGTTATTGTTATGCAATAAGGTGTTTATTTGATTTGACCAAAGTTTTTGCGCTTTTATAGCTTACAAAATATTTGTCGCAAATCAAAAGCTCTAACTTTCTGTCAATATAATTTTTATTATTCGGTTTTCCGTATAAAAATAATTTTTATGTATATTTATTTATTTGACCAAAAATTTTGCGCTTTTATAGCTTACAAAATATTTGTCGCAAATCTAGTGTGTACGCAGATCTTACCCCTACCCTAAGGTAGAGAGGCTGTTTCCAAATAGAAACCCTGCATCATTCCCTCCAAGAACTTCTCACCTTACTCTTGGAGAAACTCAAACTCACAACCTCTCGGTTGGAAGTGGGGGTTGCTTACCATCAGAGCAACCCCTCTTGTGTGCCATGAGCGTGTGAAAGATATATTATCAAATTCAGCACCTCTATCAATGCATATCTACTTATTCATATAATCATTTTAAGCACTTAGAGATAACCCAAAGAGGTAGTATAAACGTATACTTATGTGTGATTTACCAATGTTGCTCCTTTTTTTTATTGTTGACGAAGATAAGTAAACAGAACCAAGAGATAAACTACCTCATCTATACTTAGCAGTATCAGAATTTCTAAACTTTGATCCATAAAGTACAACTTAGAATATTGTGAGAAAATGCAGGTGCAATGAAACATAATACAGCTTCTTTAAATTTAACCAAAAGAAACATATTCACTATTAATCGGAAGAAACTAATGTTATCTCATTACGAATAGTAACTCACAGCATCGTCGTGCATAAAACATATCTTTAAAACATAACTATACAGTATGGCAAAAGTTTATACAGTAAATCAGTAAATCTCAGTTGCCATGATGACTTCTAACACAGTTGCAAAATGCTAACAACCACATCTAGCACCAAGAGATACCGAGGGGAGACATTTTAATCTCTCATAATACAGAGTTTTTCCTCAGAGGATCATTGCTCTTGAATTATGGTTCTTCAAGTATTTTCTCTCACCAACTTTCAAGAATGATTACACATTCAAATCTTGATTCAACGCAAACCACCTTAATTGTGGTCTCAGTGTCTTCAAAAAGAATATGTCCATGATTGTGGATACCCGTTGCAGAGAAGTCTCGAGTAATTTTAAATTGCAGATTGTGACTCTTGCTTAACAGAAGCCTTAATGAGAGAGGTAAGTGATGGATGAATCCGTGCTGTTCTCATTGAGCGAGCTTCACTTTTTCCTTCAGCATACTCCTCGCCAAGCGGCCACCTTGGGCGCAAATCAAGCTGATCAAAGGAGCCATTGGTCAAAATTAAACATTGTAAGGAGAACGGAGTGGGGAGGGTGTAGGGGGGAGGGGAAAAGGAATTAGAACAATAGAAACTCCATAAAGCAGATCTGAGGGGTTTCAAATTTGGTGTTTTATTTCAAATTTTGACTGAATACTCTGGATGATATTTGACAAGCGTAACTTCCAAGATGCAAATTTATTGGCTGAATACGCAGATCAACTTAAACTATAGGACAACACGGCCAGTTTGAGCGGAGGTAAGGGAAAAAGACAAGGCAAGAATAAGACAAACCACGACATCTTCTGGTTCGTTTGCAGGAGGTGGAGGATCAAATCTGCCAAGACGGAAATGTTCAATGCCAGTCCAAGCAATCATTACACCTATTAGAACAGGCCAATGAATTAGAGTGCAATACCAAGCCATGTGCATTTTTGAGCTAAAATAGTTCAAGAAAAACCAACCAACCTAGAGGCTCCACATATCAATTTACTTGACTCAACGAGAGACAAGACCTTTCCTCTAAAGCATTTAAACTTATACAAAAAAAGGAACCAAAGTCTCTCGATGAAAATGAGGCAAATCTAAGAAAAGAGAATTGTCTAACCATTATCAGTACAAAGGCTTGGAGGGGGGCATACAAGTTTCAGGCCTTTCCTCTTCACAACCTCATCAAGCCGAGCTCTGACATACTTATTAGAAGCAACACCTCCAGACACTACCTGTGAAAGGTAAACTGAACGATTAGCATAGTTGACATTAATCTTATAGGTGCATGCAATTAATACATTAGAGTAACGAGAAAAGAAATTAGTCATATGAAACTGCAGTAAACAGAGGACACTGACCAAATGATTTATTGAAGGCTCAATGTTCAAAGCCCACTCAATTGCCCGTTCACACTTTTCCTCCAAATGTAATACTGCAACTCGCTGCGTGAAACATTCATTGCAAATGCAACTAGATTAAGAATTTAAAGGAGGTATAGGAGACTGATTGATTTGGTAGCCAACAATTCTTAATTAGAAAGCAATCACGACAGATATAAAAGGTATATACCTGGAAGGAGGCAGCAATATCTGCCCGAGCCTGCCTTTCTTCATCGGAAGCTGAAGCAAGAGAGATTTCAGCATTGCTGCATACAAGCTACAAAATGTGAATAGCTAGGAAGTCGAGGACAATGACAAGCAACTGATGTACATTGTTTTCTGAGTGACTCATTACACCTTACAATCATAAGTGATAAGACAAAGCTATAACCTACTGTACTTTCTGGACCATGATTTATATGAAGACTAAACTAAGGTGACATTGTAGAAAGAGGAAGAAACAAGAGAAGATTCTTTAATCCTTTCAAGAATTTCTGCTTTGATGGGACCCGGGGGTTTGGTCCAGTGGTCAGAGCGCAGCAAGTGTGGGTTAGGCATACGTCACGGGTTTGAACCATGTCGCAGACAAAAGCTTGGTATTTAAGTGGAGAAGGGTAGAGGAGAGGGCTCATTATTCATGGAGTTTCAAACAGTGTGCCACTGGCCCTCGGGGATTTCTCGGTTATCAAAACCATTTTCTGCTTTGAGGCAGACAGTTTGTCCATATATTGGATAATTCATTGTTTACCTCATTGAAAATGAAAAAATCAAATTCTATAATAGGAAAAGAACAAAAACAACTCAGTGACAAGGGTGGTAAAGTTTTAAGATGAAATGAAATGGAAAATACTTCGAAAAGCTGATCAATAACTTTTTGTTTCTTAATGACATACATTCTTTTTGCTTCAATTGCCAACCTCACTTGCGTCTTCAGACCAGCATATGAGAAGTTGCAATCCTTGTGTTGTTTCATAGGGACCTAACATTAATTCAAACATTTAGTTAGTTGAGCAAACAATATCACAACTAAAAATCTTTTTATAGAGAAAACTGTGGAGACATATTGCATAAGTGCAAATCTCCCTAAAAGTAACTTACTTTAAATTTGACAGATTTGGCATCTCCTTCTCGAGCTAGCTCCTCCACAGCGGGGCCCCCACTCCTCCTCAAATCAAGACCAAGCCATTTTGCTGTTTTGTCATATGCCTCGCCAATTGCATCATCAACTGTTGTCCCAAGTTGTATATAATGGCCAAGATCACGTGCAAGGATTAGAAGGTTATGCCCTCCTAAAGAGCATATGACAAGAAAATTCATTAGTTATTGATATCTAATTCACAGAAAAATACAACTGGTCAAATTGCTTTTACACTAGGAAAACTACATTTTTATGCTGTTGATCGAGACATGTATCCAATATTTAGCATAATTGGCTTAAAGGTTAAATTCAATTTTCTTAACTTAAGATAAGTTGGGTTCCCTAGGAAAAGACATGAAACAAAAAGCACACACGGATATTATACATAATATGTTAGAACTGAACCATTGAGAAGACATTTATATGAGAGACTTTCGTCTTACAGGATACAATCGAAGGGCTCATAAATATAACACTAAATATCATGAGCATCAGGACAAGCATATGAAAAATCTGTAGGCACAAGTTAAACTGCAAAACATCCTAGATCTTTTATATTCAAGTGATGTTCACTAACATAGATAGAACCATACGATGGCCGTACAACTAGAACTAGGGTAATATTGTATAACTTGGCCATACATCTCTAAACACAAGAAAAGATAACCAGTATATTTTCAGTAACAACAACAACAACAACACCAAACCCAGTGAAATCCCACAAATGGGGTCTGGGGAGGGTAGTGTGTACGCAGACCTAATCCCACAGTATATTTTCAGTAAGAGTGAATAAAACAGACGTATAAAATTGTAAAAGGTTATCTAACCTGAGACAAGTAGGGCCATGAAAGGAAACTGCAACTCTCTTTCCACTAGCCTAAAAAAGAGAAAACATTATTTCCGGGTGGATTACAGTACATTGTATTTGCAAATGTATTGAAGCATAAGACAGGCAGCCTTCCAAGACAATCGAGCACAGGTACGAAGGAAAAGCATTAACACAAAGGAGAAAATTCATCTTACAAGAGTATTCCAGCCAAAGTTTTTTTTTCTTTATTTTATTGTTATTATTTCTTAGCAGTAAGGCGGACAAAGTAATCGAAAGCTAGGAAATTCACAGTCCAGTAACTAACCCTTGAATTGGACAAATTCCCAACAAATTTTAGCTGTATGCACTGGTCCTAGTCTACTGCTTGCTACTAGCATGAATAATTTAACCTTATTCCATAGTGCTACCTGGCAACCAGAGTATGAGCTTCCATGTGATGGACACCGACAAGAGGTAAATTATGAGAACCAGCAACTTTTCTTGCTTTCTGCACACCAACTACACAGAAATTGCACAAATAAGATACAAGGACTTATACAACGTTCACTAGTCGTCACAAAATGCATCTATGTATCTCCATATGAATATCCCCCGATGTTTAATTTTCAGATTCATTAGTGGAAGTTAATTTTGACAAACAATAAAGAATTAAGAACAATATTTTATGCTAAACAAAATAGGCACATTAATTGTTGTGGGAAGGAAGGAAAAGGAAAAAGATAAAAATAAAAAGCAATGATCAACCCTCCCAAAAAAAAATTTAAAAAAAAAAAGAGAGAAAGAAAGAAAGGCTACTAAAGAAAAAGATTGAATAAAAACTTACCCCGCAGACAAAGGCTTAAACCAGGACCAATGGTGACAGCAACTGCAGTTAGATCCTTTTCAGTCAGATTAGCTTTATCTAGCGCTTCTTGTACCACCTGAAGGAATTACGTATCACATTGTTTGCAGGAAACATGTGCCAGAAATATGATGTGTCAATTCAGATTAAGAAGCTATCAAACTTAGAAGTGCGAGAGCTGTGGTAAATAATAGAAGCCGGAATTGTACAAAATTTGGGGGTGAGTCCTTCAAAACAACATCCACCGTGCTCCTAACACGACAATCATTGGCATGTCTCAAACTCCAAAACCGAAATGGAATTTGAAAATTTTTCTAGCATAGAACCATAGTCTATATAATCATAATTATAATTTAAGAGTATCCATTAACTATAGCCTAAAAGATATAGACCATCAATCAATTGATTCGTTCTAACCAACCGTTTACAAGTTCTTGAAACAAAGTACTTCAGGGTTGACAGGATGTACCTGATCAATCACCAGTGCATGTGCTTCCTCTGCCATCTTAGGAGCAACTCCTCCATATCGAGCAAGTAGTTCTGCCTTGATGAAATACAGAACCTCAAGATTAGAAAAAAGATTGTGTAATGTGGCAAACACAAGTAAATATAATTTGGATAACTTCTCGTAGTTAAAATTCTTTAGAGCACTGAGCAATTCCCTGAGCAATTGACATGAAGACAGAACAGTGGTGTGAACGCATATAAAATTATACAGTATAAGAATATAAAGGAAGCTACTTGGTGTCGCTCCAGTTATTATCTTGACTACTTTGCAATGCATAGGAATGCATCACCCCAAATAACATTGACATTTGGCACACTGGCCGAATTTTTGGCTTTTCAGACGTATTATTAACCAAAACACATTGGCATATCTTTTATTTCCTTTCTTTGGTCTTCCACCCCCTTAATTCAATTAGATAGAAAGTATTCTCCATATTTCCATAAGGAAGGATGCTTAAATATCCTAATCTTTGATATACTACTTTTTTGCTATTGATTTGCCTTTTATGTATACTATGTTGCAAGAGCTTCCCACACTTCAACAAAAGCACTAGATACTTTATAGAGAACTATTTGAGCCCTTTATATGTATAAATAGGAAAGCGAATAGAAACGCTGCACGCCGGCAGTCAATGTGGAACATGACCTGTTTAATTCTAGACAGACCCTAATGTCCAACTATTTACATAATGATGCAAAAACAAATGAATATATACATAAATAAACCACAACTAAAACAATGTAATACAAACAACACATGAAGTGTCAAATAAATTATCATGGAATAGCCACTAATATAACAAAACATGATGATGTTATAGTATAAACCAAATGGTAATTCTCCAGACTTTCTGTAACTATACAAATAGTCAAATACAAAGAGAGTACCTGAGAAGAGATAACTTGGCTGAGAATTTCACCATTGCTATTTACCTACAATAAGAGATACTACAAAGCTTAAAAAACAAGACTTTACAGCTGCTTCACCCCACCCCCCACCCCCAAAAGAGATAATTGCACTTTTGGTCCCTCAATTATTTGTAAATTCTAGCTTTTGATCCCTGTAACATTTGGCTATGCACATTTGACCTTCAATTAACTCATAGATGTGTTTTTTGGTCCGTTTATATAGGAAAGTATGTGGTATTTCGGCTATTTTTAGATATATATTACCCTTAAATATGGAGTAAAAGTACAAAGTTAACATATAAAACATTGATAATTGAATGGTCTAACACTTACTAATTCGTTAAATTTCTGAAGATTCACAGTTGGAAGGATCAAAAGTGCACATATAAATTAATTAAAAGTTCTAATTTGCCAAACCCCACAAAAAGAATTCCAAGAAACTACCAAGACATGTTCAAGAACCTACCACAGCGGCAGCAGTATCATCACAGCTAGTTTCAATACCCAAAACAACTAAATTCTCATTTTCTCCCATTCTTTGTTTCTGGGTTTGAACCATTTGTAAATTAGAAGCTGAATTAGAAAAACAATGAGCTGGAAAAAATTTGAACAACTGGGTTTTTTTTACTGATTTGTTGCGAAATTGTAATTTATTTGTAGCTTTGATTGTAAGCTGAAGTGAGGGTCGATATAGTAGTAAGCTTAGACGGGAAATTGGGGATGACAAGCTTGGTAATAAAGACGCCATTTCTGAGAAAAAAGAGAGTAGAAAACGGAAAATGGATATGAGGGCTTAGTAAAACGAAGCCTCTTCGGTTAATCCTTCCAATATAATTTCAACTTGGTAAAAGTTTAAACTAACCCCTAAAGTTTGATAATTTCCACGATAGAGCCACATAGACAAACAAAAGGCCAAATTTAGTCCTAAGCTATCAAATTGGTTTATATATATGGGTGTGTTTGGTATAACGGAAAATTGTTTTCCTTGGAAAATAAGTAGTAATCTTATTCATTTTCCCGTGTTTGGTACGCAAATTAAGAAAAATGACTTCTTAAGAGTATTCATAAATAATTTAGATATAATAAACATGAAGCCATAAACTTTCAAACCAACAACCTTCCGAACCCACAAATTTCATAAACTTTCGAAATTGCGGAATTTCGAACTCCGTAAACTTTATAATTTCTAAACCCGTAAACTTCCAAACATATAAACCTCTGAACTCATAACTTTGGAACTTGTAAAATTTTGAACCTTTAAACTGATAAATAAAAAAATTAAAACTGAAAAATATATTTAAATACTTTTTTCGGGGGAGGGGCAGGGTGGGGGATGGGCAGAAAAACGAAAAAAAATAGAAATTTGAAATTTTAAAAAAAAAAATTGTGCGGGGGTTGCAGAAAAACAAAAAAACAGAAATTTAAAATTACAATAAATAAATAAATAATAATAAGGTAAAAAAATAATTTTTTGGGGGGAGGGGAGTGGGGGTAGAGAGGTAGTAGGGTGGGTGGTAACGGAAAAATTGAAATTTGAAAAAAAAAATCTTTTTTAGAGAGAGGGGGTGGAGTGGGTTGGTGAGGGTGGGGAAAATTGAGAAGTAGTTTTGGAAAATATTTTCCCTTCTCTTGATAAGGAAAACTTTTTTCTCCAATTGGAGAAAAATGAGTTCATAAGGAAAATGTTTTCCAAAACATTTAAGCCAATCAAACATGGAAAAATTGAAAAACATTTTCCAACCGTATATGTTCTTTTAATAATTCAAAGCATTCTTTTAACAACCGAAAAGGTCCAAATATACCACTAGTATTCACCTTATCCGACTAATCCAACAACAACGACGACGACGACCCAGTATAATCTCATAAGTGGGGTTTGGGGAGGGTAATATGTACGCAGACCTTACCCCTACCCCGAAGGGTAGAGAGGCTGTTTCCAGGAGACCCTCGGCTCAAAAAAAGCAACAGAAGCCAATATATTAGTACCATAAAAAATGCATAATACAATAACAGCAATAATCCGAGTGGCATATTAGAGACGAAAAATACTAGTGGAGGTTTTGATGAGCCGAAAATCAAACTATAAGACTAATCGCAAATGTTATGGATATATTAGGACCTTTTTTCTTTCGAATTTTATTTTGTGGAGAATACAAATGTAAGTATACTCTCCTATTTTTATACAAATTAAACTTCAATTTCCTTAGATTATTCAAATTTTAATATATTGTAATGTTTTTTCTATTAAACTAATTTTTCAGTATTTAGTTTAGTATTTTCTTCAATATTATTAGTATAATATACAAATCAAATACATTTTAAACTATGTGCTTATTCAAATATCTTCACATAAAACGGGACGAAAAAGACTAATCTTTTTAGAATAAAACCATATAAGAATTGAAACTTTAAATATGACAGCGTTAATATATCATCCAATTAGGCCGCTCGAAAGGTGTTTTAGTTATCAAATCAAACCTAAAACCGTTCCTACATTTGTAGTGTGTAACAAATTGTCATCCTTGTTGCTATGGTCTAACTAGCCCTTGTGAGCTGCGACTCAGTCTGTGTAGACTTGCTCACATTGTCGGTCCTAAGTCCGAAAAAAAAGGATGATTGCAGTAGGCTGACAGTCGACATAAAACTTGTCAATTCATATTGCCGGTCCTAAGTCCGAAAAAAAAGGATGATTGCAGTAGGCTGACAGTCGACATAAAACTTGTCAATTCATGATGAATTCTCATTGTTGTTACCTATTGCTTTACTCTTGATATTTCCAATGAAAAAAATGGCTTTTCCAGCTAAACATAGGAACCAATTGGTTTTTCCAGGTTTAGACGAGTCAATTGGTTTTTCTATTGATGGATTAGTTCTTCAACAGCCTGAAATCATTCAAGGTAGAGACTACACAATTATTTTCATTTGATTCTCTTTGAAAAATAGGGGGAAGAATTTGATTGGCATGGTGTTGGTGTGCCTTGATAGGAGACAACTTTGCCTCTAATTCGAGCCTTAAAAATTGAGAAACTCCTAGTAGGGAGTGCTCCTCGTTTATAAGATCGTATACCACACGAATTTGAATTAGTTGGACCAGTAGGTTCTCCTAATAAGGAGCGCTTTTCATTTAATAGGTATGTCATGTGAATCCGAATTAGTTGGACCAGTCACTTCTCCTATTGGGGGAGTGCTTCCGAGTCCCGTTTAATAGACCGTATCCTACACGAATCTGAATTAGTCGAACTAGCCAGTATCAGATACCCGATGATTAAGCAAAAAAAGTTACTGTAATTGATGTTGGTTCAACTGCATTTTAATATACTTCCTAGTTCCTATATCTACTGCAGCGCGCTTATAACCTTACAAAGCTCGCTATGAAAAATTACTAAAACCACGTGTTTTCTTTGCTGACAATATATCTATCTATATCTATCTATCTATCTATATTATTATAAAAGTATGAATACAATGTTGATGGACTAAATTAATTTTTTAGAGAATAAAATAGACATAGTTTATATCTTGAGTTATGTATCCTCCACAATTCAAAAATTAAAAGAAAAATAAAACCTTACCGCGTAGGGTTGAGATTAATCTTGATAAAAAAAATATTCTTTTAAACAGTATTATATTTTGATTAAATTAGGAACATGTTGATGTGAAAATTAATCTAATTTACATAAAATAGAAAGTAAATCTTACTCTGAAGTGGTAATTTTAATATTACATCATGATACTCTCCAATAAAGATAAGGAAAATATACTTAGAAAAAAAAAATTTAAGGGTAGAGTAATTCAAGAAGCCACTCGAAATCACGCACAGAGCAGTCGGTCACGAACAATTCTAATTCTTCTTCCGTATTTAAGATTTCGATGTAGTATGCACGGAAGAAATCCTTGAACCATGAAGAAGACAAGTACTCTTTTGGGACCTCGTATTTCTTCCATTCCAATTCTTCTTTCTTCGTATCTAAGGTTTCGATATCTTGTTGGAATTCATTCCTGAATAATGAAGAAGTCGAGTATTCTTTTGGGACTTCATATTCCTTCAATTCCAATTCTTCTTTCTTAATTTCGATGTCTTGTTCGAATGCATGGATGAAATCCTCGAACAATGAAGAATACACGTATTCTTTTGGAACCCCATAATTCAAACTCGATCTTCGTCGCGTACGTACACAAAAAAAGTTGACTTATTGCATGCCTTTTGCAACATCTTTGGACTAATGATTTTCTTCTTTTTCTTGAGACTTATGATGTTCTTCTTGATCTTGGTGTATCCATTGTGGTTGAACTTGTATGTCAGTAGGTGTTGAACCGTTGTACAGAAACCTAACAATTCCATTGATTGAACGTTGGAATCAATAGAGAGAAGGGAAATTATATATGAAGCTTTGACGTGAGAGAAAAGAGGGAGATGTTTAAGATTTTGGTTAGTGCATATAAGGCATATATAATGTGTATTAAATCCTAATCCTAAGATAAGTGGGATTTCGTAGCTAAAGAACCAAAAAATGAACAAAAAGAAAAAGTAACGACCCCCAAGTTCAATAGCTACGGGTTCCCGTGAACGCAGTAGCATTTATCTAGAACCTATATTTGTATTGAAAAATCTATGAAATGTATTGTATAATAATTCGAGATTTTTGTAGGAACTCATACACCCTAAAATCCTGGATCCGCCTATGTTTCACAGGACTTACCAGAAGCCCTAGCCCTGGAAATAGAAGTTCTTGCAAATACACAAATTAGACTAACTAGCAACCAACTACTGCCGTATAACAAAAGGAATACATAACAATCCTGGACGGCAAGGGATAACATTTTTGATGACTGTACCTTGGCAGTAGCAGCATCTATCACTTTCACATGAACTCTTTGAATTATAGTACCAAAGGGTACGACAATAACATACCCAATATAATCACATGAGTAGGATCTGGGAAGGGTAGTGTGCATACAAACCCTACCTTACCTTGTAAAGGTAGGGCGGCTATTTCCAATAGACACTCGAAAGCATGAACACAACAGTTTTGGAAAAGAAATACGGTGAAGAAGCCATGGAAAAGAGAAGCATTAAGCACAACCAAAAAATAAGATAACCAAAACAAAAGAAACAACAAATTGTAATAATTTTCTAAGAATAAGAAATACTAGACTACACTAGTACATTATGTGAGGAAATGCAATACAGGTATAAAAACAAAATACACTCGATTACTTACTAATCAACTACCCTAATCCTCGACCTCCACACCCTCCTATCAAAGGTCAGATTCGGTAAGCTGAAGATGTGTCATGTCTTGCCAAATCACTTGACCTTCCTATGGTACCAAAAGGAGTGGGAGGAATCAAGCAAAGATCTTGCACACCACTGTATTCTCTTAGTTTACAACACTATAAAGCCAGTTATATAAACCTGAAGCTGAATGATTCTCCTCCCAACTACAAAAGCACAGGTATAATATTAATTTCCACCTTTGGCCGCTCTTGCTCAAAAGGGAATTGACTTTTCCTTGTAACATCTTCCATGTAAACAATCCAAAAGTCCAACCCTCTCTCAACTTGAAATTCTCAACTACAGGATTAAAGGAACATGCCAACTTATGAAGCAACTATTTATACATGCCAATGTGCCATCCTTAACAACTCATAGAACACACTGAGCGACTTCCTTGAATCCAGTTTGACTTCTTTCTCATCCAGATGGCTGAAATTAGAAGATTCTATTGTATGATGAATTTTCGCTCGTACCTGGAATAGCACACAAACTCCTCCAGTGGGTTTGCTCCCATTGCCGGTCCCACGCCTGGATAAAAGAGGAGGGTTGTGGTAGGCTGGCAGCCAGTGTAAAACTTGTCAATTCATGACATGATGAATCCTCGTAATACTTGGAATAGCACAAAGCTTGAATTCCTACTCAAATGCTCCATTGAATTACACAAGCATGCTCAATAACTGTTTCAAACAACCATTTTCGCTAGATATTGAACCATTACCATTACAAAATATTTTCTTGTAATACAAACTAATGTCATCAAGATCAAAGCCCTTAGACATGTGCAGCGAATGATAAAATTGCATATTCATTGGAGGACACTCAAAAGTACAACAGTATTATACATTACAAACCAGTTAGATAAAGCTGAAGAAAATACTGTGAGTCCTAAAAATTAAATCTTTTGCTCATAAATGAGCCCTCACAGTGGATGACATAGAATTGCATATAATGCATGTTTTGCTCTGGCATTATGCACAGAATTCATCATTTGGAAATGAATTTAATCAGAGAGTTAACATCCCTTTCCCTTGGGCAACTTTGTCGTCATATGGAATGATAAGATAAGCAAAAAAAAAAAGCAAGTACTTAAACTGTATAGTAATTTCCATCACTAAAATTTAGCAGCAAGCAATTCTTTAGTAAGGCTCATGCTTACTAAATTGACATTCAAAGTAAGGCTCATGCTTATTAAAAATGAAATTTGTTGATGGAAAAAGCAAGATCATCCTATTTCAGCTAATCCTCCTTCATACACATGCAGAAAAGTGGAGACAAACACTAAACTTTTCTTTCAAGAAAGATAGTAATAGCAAGGTAATAACTACAGGCAATTCATGAATCCGAAAACATATATCATACAAGATAAGAATCTCCAATCTACATGAAGGAAAAATAAACTTTTTTTAAAATAAGTAATCTACATGTAGAAATAAAGCAGTGCAGAAATAGTTGATCAAGCCCACAAACTATCAATGACCAAGGTTGGGAATACATTGACGTGGCTAGAGAACAAGGAACAATTCTTTAAAGCAATCGATATTTTTAAAACTAGTAACTACGCTAACTAATGAAAGAATTCATTAACTGTTGAAATCACTGTCGATATTGACGTTAAAAGAGTTACATACAATTTGATTGTGTAATATGCTGTACTCTCACTACCTCATCTCACCTTCCTAATTTAAAAGGAACCAGAATACAAAGAAAAACAACAAAAAGAAAACCATAAAATCAGTGCTTTACATACATTTCATAGGACTAACAGAACTCCCTAGAAACAGAAATTCTAAGCAAGCAAATACACAAATTAGACTAACCAGTGACCACTTACTAGCGATAATAACAAAGAACATCCATACCAGCCCTGGCCAGCAAGGCCGCCGACGAGACAAGATGGCTTATCCCTTGGCAACGGCAGCATCTATCACTTTGACAAGAATTCTTTGAAGTCATTACCAAAGGGAGTTAGCTGTCAAATGGAGCACTCTGAATCTTTTGGTGTAAGTTAGATGAACTAAAGCACAACAAAGCAAAGAAACTCGCAAACCACTGTACAGATCTCTTTGTTCACACTATTCCGTGCATTTTAAGCCAGTTAAATAAACCTGTGTCTGAATAATTGTCCTCCCAATTTTAAATCCAGGTACCACGGTAAATCCCACCTTTGGCCTCGTCTTGCTCAAAGGGAATCGACTTTTCCTTGAAACATCATCCATGTACACCATCGAAAAGTCAACCCCTCTCTCGACTTGGAATATCTCGACTACAGGATTAAACGAAAACGCCAACTTATGAAGCAACCATATCGCACTTGCCATCCTCACAAACAACTCGTAAAACACACTTAAGGACTTCCACGAATCCACTATGACTTCTTTCCCATCCAAATTTCTAAAAATCGACGATTCTATTGTAGGATGAATAATCTGCTCGTACTTCTTCTCACAAAATCTTGAAAACGCAGAATTAGGATTCTTACTCAAAACCTCCATCGGATTACACGAAACATGCTCAAGTAATTGTTTCAAACAATCATTTTCACCAGACATTAAACCATCCTCATTACACAACATTTCTTCATCAGATAAACCAAAATCTTCAAGATCAAAGCCCTTAAACATGCCCAAACAAATATATGAACTAAATGCATATTTAAAGTGTCCTTTTTCAGCATAATTAACATCAGAATACACAGAATTTGCTGCTTTCTCCAAATCCCAACCTGCTCTTTTCATTAACTCCATTAACAACTTACAAAATTTATTCACTAACTTAATTGAATCGCGTAACATAGATTCAAATACAGTAACTGTACACAATACCTCCACACTGGTATTCTCCAAATTTTTATTTTTAACCCCTAATTTTTTTGACAAATTGGAATTAAAAAGTTCCAATTTTTCCAGTTTTTTCCTCAAAATCAAAACTTCATCATCTTTAGAATCCATAAAAGACATTAACTGATTTACCATAGTCTCCAAAACTCTGAGCTTGCTCTGATTCTCTTGAACCTGAAATTCCAATTCTGACCCTACAAGATCATCAAAATTAGAACTTGGGTTTTTCCTAAAATCCCTATACAAATTCTTCATTTCAGTCAATTTCTGAAGAACTGATACCAAAACTTTATCAGCCGACTCGATAGCTTTTTCGTCGAACGGCACGTGAGCTGTTTGCAACTGAAGATAAGAAGCTTCAAATGACGAAATTGTAGCAAAAAGTGAAGAAATTAGGGATTTAGTAAAATGGGTATTTTCATTTTCTGGGAATTTACAGAAATCGGGTTTTATAACAACAACTTTTTGATTAGGGATAAATTCCTCAGCGGAACTGAAGAGAGTGAAGACATCAGTGGAGTTGGAGGTGTTTTCGTCGTCGGTTTCATCGGCGAAGAGTTCGAAGGTTTTGGTACGGACAACATGAGCGAATTTGTGAAACATATCAGAAATTTGTGGAGGTTTTGTTGTTCCTTCCATTTCTACTGGCATTATGAAAACATAGAGTGTTGTTACAGAGAATCAAATACTTGGGTTGTGAATTGAGAGGAGAAAATTGAAGGAGAGAGAGAGAGAGAGATTGGGTGAGTGTGAAGAGAGAGAGGATGCTTTGCTTTGGGAAGACTTAGAAGGAAGGTATGTGTGTGAAAGCTTGTTTCTCTTCTATGTTTGTGATGGTGTGCTTTTGGTGTTTATGGCAAATCATATTAATTTTGTCATATTTAAATTACTTTAATGGATAAAATATATTTTAATTAACTAGTATGATTCATAAGACTACACGTGAGTTGGTATATATATATACACGAGTCGAGGATCTATTAGAAATAGTATTTTTACATCACATAAGCAACGTCCATTTCCAATCAAAAGGTTGTGAGTTCGAGTCTCCCCAATAGCAAGGTGGGAAGTATGTCGGGGGTCTATTTGGAAATAGTCTCTCTACCCCAGGGTAGGGGTAAGGTCTGCGTACACACTACCCTCCTCAGACCCCACTAAGTGAGATTATACTGGGTTGTTGTTGTTGTTGTTGTTGTTGTGTACCTCACATAAGGTAGAGATAAAGTCTGTATACATTCGACTCTTACCAGATCTCACTCGTGAGATCACATTGAATATATTATTATTGTTATTGTTGTTGTTGCGAGTAAATTTTTACAGCATACTTGTGGAGTTTTTTTTCTTTCATTTCATATTTTTATTTTTCTTTTTCCTAATTTGGAGCAAGATATATATTGATCAATTATGCTTTTCTCAACCACTCACCATGAACATGGTGGAATGAGTGAATTTTTTTTTTCTTTCATCGAATATTTTGGGCTTGAAAGGGAGTCTTGGCGTAACTGGTAAAGTTGTTTCCATGTGATCAGGAGGTCACGCTTTCGAGCCGTGAAAATGGTATCTTGTAAAAATATACGGTAACATTGCGTATAATAGACTCTTGTGGTCCGACTCTTCCCTAGACCCGCGTATAACGTGAGCTTAGTGCACCGAACTGCCCTTAAATATTTTGGGTTTGAGCTTTGAAAATGAACTTTTTTCTCAAGTGTTTCTTCCTTAACAAGTTCTACGCGATGCTAATTTAAATTTACACACACAACCCCCCCCCCCCCAACACCCAGAAAAACAATCGGTTTCTAGCGTGAGTTAAATTAAAGTCACCAAATTATATTTTCTAATAGCTCAAACTAAAATTACAAAAACCTATTGAGTTATTCATCTTTGCATTATGAGTTAATTTAATAATCACCAAATTATCTTTTCTAATAGCTCAAACTAAAATTATAAAAACCTATTAAGTTATTCATCTTTGCATTATTTGATGTATCATCACATGATCGACGTATAATTTCTCGAAAATTATGTCATTCGTCTTTCTTAACTTTTGATTAAGAAAATAATAACCTTCAACATTTTAAAGGTAAAAAGATTCCTCCTCCTACTTCAAAATCAATCTGCAAAATGAATTTAACCTTTGACAAAATTCAAAAGTATTTGTCTTAGATATTAGTGTTTGAACAAATACTCTCTCCGTTTCAATTTACGTGAACTCATCTAACTGGCTACGGAGTTTTAGAAAAGAGAGAAGACTTTTGAACTTGTGGTGTAAAATGAGACACATATATTTTGTGTGGCTATAAATCATTACATAAAAATAAATTATTTCTAAATAAGGAAAGAGGTTATTTTTTTTGGTACGGACCAAAAAGTAAATAAGTTCACGTAAATTGAAACGGATGAATTATTATATTAGCAAATTGTTTTCTTTTGTGTTTTTGTGAAAGTAGCAAGTGGACTTTTGGGTCCCGAGGAGGGATTATGATTAACGGTAATAAAGAGGGATGGATAAAGTGACAAGGAGGTTATGGTCTTTCATACTTGAAAAGCTCACTGCTCAGTGGCCGACCGAATGACCAGTTAAATATTTTTTAAATAAGAAATTTACTGAAAATTAATCATTAGGATTCCATATTGTTATTTTTCCTAAATTATTATTTTCTACTTTTTTCCCCTTCTTACCCTGACAATTGAATATTATTTTGATTTAGTACATGATCTAGTTTTGTACGATATTAATTGGTTTAAATATAACATGTTTGAGTGAAATTCGTTTTCTACTAATCATCTAGTGTTTAATGCATAGTTTCTTGGAAACTTCTAAAATAGTTTTTTTTGGTTTCTCACCAGGGCTCCGGTATCCGCACCGGAGCCCGATTATATTCGGATTCGCGCTGCGTAGGGCCCCATTCGGGGAATTCCCTACCAAAGATTTTTCCATACCCAGGGCTCGAAGCCGAGACCTCTGGTTAAGGGAGGAGCAGTCTCATCCTTTGGTGGTTCTAAAATAGTTACTTATGCTGAGCTTCGCATGTAACACTAATAGTCTGTTTGGCCAAGCTGCAAAATCAGTTTTATCCACTGCATCACATCCTTTGGTGGTTCTAAAATAGTTACTTATGTTGAGCTTCGCATGCAACACTAATAGTCTGTTTGGCCAAGCTGCAAAAATCAGCTTATTTTAAAAAATATTTTTTCAAAAGTATTTTTTAGTGAGAAGCAGTTTGTCTTTGGCTAATTAATTTGAAAAGCATTTCTGAGCAGGAATTAATGTTTGGCCAAATTTTTAAAAACTATTTTTAAGTGTATTTTTCTCAAAAACGCTTTTCAAAAAAGTATTTTTGGAGAGAAGTTACTTTTTTTGCTTCTTCCAAAACTGCTTCTGCTTCTACTCAAAAACACATTTTTTTTTTCTTCTAAAAGCTTGGCCAAACACTTCAACTTTAGAAAAAAGTATTTTTTTTCTAAGAAAAATTGCTTTTGGCTTTGGAGAAACTTGTCCGAACAGGCTATAAAAAAGGACAGCCCTATGCATAGTTATTCTACATTCACGTAGGTTTCGGAAAAAAGTCGCACTTCAAAAGAGGTGATGTAGAGTGTAGACAATCTAATCTAGCTACTCCAAAGAGCATGGGCGGATCTAGGGTGGCGAATGAGGATTTATCTGAACCCCCTTATCTGAAAAATCACACTATATATAAGGCCAAAAATATTTTCTATGTATATATAGTAGAGGTTGAATCTCATTAGCTTCTCTTAATGCTCATTTCTATATATTTTGAATCTTCTTGGTGAAAATCCTAGCTCCGATACTGCCAATGAGGCTGAGTGATGCACTTGATTGAATAATGTTGAGTTATTTACCTAGAGGAATAGAGATCGATTATCACTTAATACTTTTGTTTTTAATTTCTCCTTTCATTAGTTGTGCACCCATGTCTCAGAAATCCTACGTCCTTCTCTGTGTACAAAAATACGCAAAGAGCATAAAGCATATTATTATTATTATTATTGGGTGGGGGTGGGGGTGGGGTGGGGTTTGAAAGGGTCTTTTTCTTTCCCCTATAGAAAATGGGAGTAGTGGGCTTCACATCAGTACAAACTTTATTAATGATGTTTCTTTATCAAGTCTTCACTATCTTTGTTTCTTCTCTTTTCCCTAACAATCGCCTTATATCATGCAATTTCTACATGTTTCAACTTATTCCCTTGCTTTAATTTAATTATTATTATGTGTTTGAAATATTCGGATAAAAATTAAATTGTTATTGAAAAGTTGATACCGTGGAAACGCACATACATTTTTTTTGTTGGTAAAAACACTATTACATTAATTGGGGAGTTTGTTTTCCTCTTTTTAAGAAAAAAATGTAAAGTACTTCTCTACTTTGTTAATTCGATTTGGTATACAGAATCAACATAATTTAATTATTTCCTGTGTTCTAATTTAATTATTCTCGGTTTCTATTATATGTAGTGATTTACATATGTAGCGACAATGCATAAATTACTAGAAACACAATTTATCATATTTGGATAAAATATTTAGAAAACATCGTAGCCAATAATTTTTTTTTATTCAAACAATAACAGTATCAAGTAAAATGGGATATAAAGAGTAATTAGTTTTAGTAATATTTTTCAATCTTACTGAAAAAGTGAAATTTTATTTGTAGTAAAAAACTCGATAATTTTGGATTTGGTAGGTGTAAGCAAATCCTGGTGTTTGGTAAAGTTGGAAGGTAGGGAGTTGGACCAGTTGAATGCGATATCCCAATGTCTCCGGAGGACGGAGGCGGATCCGAGATTTAAACCTTTAGGTTCAGCTTTTAAGGTTTTTAGTATTGAACCTATTATATTTTTTAAGTTATATATGTATTCATATCTATTATTTTTACAATTTAAATGAATTTTTACATATAAATTTTTATTTCACGTCGAAAGTTATTCAATTGAATCCGTCGGTAGAACATTGAATCTGCCCCTGCTTGAAGAGAGTCATGTGTTTTGCATACACATAGTCATTGTTTAACTATTATGGTTAAGTGATATGCATTCTCACCTTAATTTTTAACTAAAATAGGCAGCTCGGTGCATCATGTATTTCGCGTTCATGCAAGGTCCGGGAAAGAGTCGCATCCAAGAGATATGATATAGACAACATACCCTAATATAAGCAATTAAGCATTAGTAGATGATTCCACGGCAACTAAAATTAAATTTCTTAGTTTGGTATAAATATCCGATATGAGTAAGTATCAACTTCAAAAAAGAGCTAGACTCTTTTTACTCCTTGTCGGTGTATGTTTACTCTCTCATATTTACACCAAATCAATAAACGTAATCTTATCAATTACAGAATAAATTAAGCATTAGTAGAAGATTCCACGACAACTAAAATTAATTTTCTTTGTTTGGTATAAATATCCGATACGAGTAAGTATCAACTTCAAAAAAGAGCTAGACTCTTTTTACTCCTTGTCGGTGTATGTTTACTCTCTCATATTTACACCAAATCAATAAACGTAAACTTATCAATTACAGAATAAATTAATAGTAACACATATCATTTAAACATAATTAAATAAGAAAGATATATATGAAAAATATATATTTTGCATTGATTGATTTAATGTAAACATCACGTATAGATAAATATTCAGTGTTTTGTCATGCAAATTTGGCATTATTGGGGGAGGTTAGTTAGAGATATTTTATTTTAATTCAAACAGCAAAGCCTTAGGGATAACATAATTAGGAGAGTTTAGTTAAAGTTGTCCCAATTAAGTCAAATTCCAAAACCTATAATTGGTTATTGGATGGCATCATTGGGAGAGGTTAGTTATATATTTGTCTACTAATTCAAGTCAAACTCCAAAGTTGTGGGACAGATTTTCAGAAATGTAAATTTTAAAAAAGGTGCTAACAACTCTTTTCTCAACTATGTAATCAATAGTAGTACTATTTTAGTTTAGCATGAACAGAGCTTGTTTAAATAACTGATGTTTATAGAGTTAAAATCGAGTCCATAAAGTATCTCGCGTTCGTGCAGGGTCTAGAAAAGGGTCGCACCCTAAGAGAGTGTGATGCAGGCAGTATGCCTTGATGCAAGTATCAATGACTGATTCCACGGCTCGTACCCCTGACCTTTAGGTCACATAAAGACAACTTGATTGTTGCTCCAAAGTTCACCGGAGAAGAGTTAGTCGCATCCCAGGAGAGTGTGATGTAAGCAATCTACCCTGATGCAAACATCAATGACTGATTCCATGGCTTGAACTCTTGACCTTTAGGTCACATGCAGACAACCTGACGTTGCTCCACGGCTCATCGGAGAAGAGCTAGCCACACCCCAAGGGAGTATGATGTAGGCAGTCTACCCTGATACTAGCATCAATAGCTGATTCAACGGCTCGAACCCCTGACTTTTAGGTCACATGAAGACAATCTGACTATTGCTCCAAGGCTCAGCGGAGAAGAGCTAGCTACACTCAAGGGGAGTGTGATTTAGGCAGTCTATCATGATGCAAGCATTAATGGCTGATTCCTGAACTCAAACCTCTGACCTTTAGGTCATATGAAGACAACCTGACGTTGCTCCACGGCTCACCGGAGAAGAGCTAGCCACACCCCAAGGGAGTGTGATGTAGGCAGTCTACCCTGATACTAGCATCAATGGCTGATTCAACGGCTCGAACCCCTGACTTTTAGGTCACATGAAGACAATCTGACTATTGCTCCAAGGCTCAGCGGAGAAGAGCTAGCTACACTCAAGGGGAGTGTGATTTAGGCAGTCTATCATGATGCAAGCAATAATGGTTGTTCCTGAACTCGAACCTCTGACCTGTAGGTCACATGAACAACCTAATAGAGATTCGTTATATATCATTACATTTTATAAAGGAAATAATGGTGTTTATCTACTGTCGTTATATTAAAAGGCAAATAATGGTTTTTATTGTTATATTAAAAAGCAAATTATGGTGTTTTCTAGTTGTTTACATGCGGACAACTGCATGCTAAAAGATATTGATTGGCAGTCTGTCAAAGAAGAGATCGTTGCTTGTGACTGGCTAAGTTTCTGCTTGCTTTAGTTCAAAGCAAGACCAAGTCAACATGACATGAATCTTTCATCTTAATCATTATTAGTAAAATAATAATAGTACTAAAATATAAGGATAAATTTCACTTAACTCCTTCAAATTTGGCTAACTTTGTTCTTTGGAATATTATGGGCCTAAAATGATCCAACTAATGAACTCTGATGGATTGAATAGGTAAAAAGGGTGAATGACACAACAACAACACAGTATAATTCCACTTAGTGGGGTCTGGGAAGGGTAGTGTGTACGCAGACCTTACCCATACCCTAGGGTAGAGAGACTGTTTCCAAATAAACCTCCGGCATCCTTCCCTTCAAGAACTTCTCACCTTACTCTTGGGGAGACTCGAACTCACAACCTCTCGGTTGGAAGTGGGAATTGCTTACCATCAGAGCAACCCCTCTCGGTGGATGACACAAATAGAATGCTTTTGTCTCACTATTGATTTTTGACCCATTTAACAAAAACTTTAGGAAAAAAACCTTATACTGAAATTTTAAAGCACGCGGGACAAAATTTTAAAGCACGCACCAACTATGATGATCGTCAGGATTTTTGACAAAATTCTGATGGATCATCAGAATTATTAGCATTATGACTGAAAATTCAGGTGATTGTCGGTATTCTGGTGCTTCGGAATTACGGCAATCAAAGAAAATTCTGTCCATTTTATGCTTTAAAAACCGTGGGGCTATTTTCTCAAAACTTTTTTTAACTGGGTCAACTAATAAATAGTGATTCAAACAAGATCCATTCACCATTATTTCCCGTAGAAACAAAGAGAGAAAAAGTTTTATGTTATAATTAGAATTTTATTTATGGTGAATGTTTATATTTAAAGAAATTTTAGGGTTTATTACTTGATGGTTAAGTCACCATCTCCCTATAAATAGAAGGTTCTATTCCATTGTAAATCATCCCAAATCAATAAGAATTCTCTCTCTCTGCAATATTCTTCTTCTTCTTTTATTGTTCATAACACGTATCAGCACAAGACTCTAACCAACTGAGTAGAAGCTTTGGGATTGAGCATAATGATTGTCAATTATTCCATGAACTTCCTTCATGATTAAATTTTGGATTTAATGTATGTATATTACCGTATTTTTCTCTTTTATTCTATAATCTGATTTAAAATACAAGCAAAGAAAATAAATTTTGATCATAAATGAACTTCCTTCATGATTAAATTCTGGATTTAATGTATGTATATTACCGTATTTTTCTCTTTTATTCTATAATCTGATTTAAAATACAAGCAAAGAAAATAAATTTTGATTATAACTCTTATGGAGTTAGTAAGAAATTATGATCACTCGACGTGGTAAAATTTCTATGTCTTGCCATGATCAAAGTCATGTGTGATCGTGAGCACAAAAAGTGAAAACCCGTCCCATTGAATTTGCTTCATTCTCATTCCCTTAAGAAAATGTGATAGCAATATGTGATAAGTCTAAAAAAAAAAGACAAAATTATTACCGTGAAGGTATCAATGGATGTGGACGTGGCAATAGACGAAATTATAATCGTCATCATTGTGATAATGAGAATAATAAGGATTCTCAAAATAATCCTTCACTCTGTGAAAGTAATATTTGCATTGATTTGACATGAGATTTTATAAAGCACATATAGATAATTATGGTCCATTCATGATGTGAATGTGACAACATCTAATTTATGAATACATATTCATTCTTGGAAGAATATGAACGTGCTAGTGGTAGTGAATATACCACACTCACCTCTAGAAGGAGGTTTGAAATGATATAAGAAAATAATGTCATTATTATGGCATGAATGGTCATTGGTCACGTACCTATTGCACGCCAAAATATTTTGAATGTGATTATTAAAAGACAACGGTAATGCAAGAAACATATCTTGCATATAATTTTGACCATAACCATAATGGTATAACTTTCTCTTTAAAAGAGATATTCACCATATGGATGTTGATGAAAATATGGTACTACAAAATTAATTGAGAACTCTACAAGAGCCAATTATACTATTTTGGAGAAACACAATTAATTACCAATAAGATATTGTGTTTGTCACACCCCTTTTTTTTTACCAACTTCACTTAACCCTCTTAAAATTAATAAAAAGATTTGTGAAGCTCAAAAAGGTTTTCAATTATAAAGTGACAAAAGTTGTGTTCAAAAGAATTAACTCAGAGTCGCCACTTGACATTTGATTTCGGTGTGTCACTCACCGTTTTTCTAAAAATAATTTTATTTTTGTTAAAACACTTGAGACTCCAAAAACTAAGTCTGCACCAGAGATTCGGGTAAGAGGGTTCATTTGACTCGGGGAGAAGGTGTTAGGCACTCCCCAAGTCCCGTGAAAGCCACGGTTGCGTACTCGATCTAGTTGCCTTTTAAGATATTCGAATTGAGGTAAAAACACACAAAAAGAAAATAAACAATCAAAAAAGGCTCAAGGTCATCCCCACCTAATAAAATAAAAATAAATATAAAACAAGAATAAAAGTACTACGAGTTCGCTTTCGGCCTCCAATTACAGAATACTTCGGGGCATTCTCCGGAATAAAATATATACAAATCTTCATGGCATTCCCCGGATAAATTTAACTAAGGAAACGACCTCTCGCCTCAAAACTAACAAAAATCCTAAGGCTTGCCTACTCAAGTGTTGACGGCCTAAACATGCTCCTAGCGCTTAAGAATATATTAACAAAATTAACTAAAGCAAATAAAACTTATTTAATGCTCATCTTCCTTTAACTATTCATTTCATGTATGTGGCCAAGCCCAATTCCTAAACTGTCACGACCCAAATTTTTCCACCCTCGGGAGTCGTGATGGCGCCTACTAATGAGAGCTAGGCAAGCCAACCCTTAACTACCTTTTTCATTAACAAATTACTTCTTTTAACAATTATCAGTGATAGCATGAAAACAACGGAATTAAATAAATAAACGGAAGACCTAAATTAAATAAGCTGAACAATAATGCGAAAGTCAACATTTGCCTCTACCCAAAAACTGGTGTCACATCACTCACGAACTACTAAAAGTACTAAATACAGCTGTTTGAAAGAAATATAACATTTTTTGTCTCGAATATATGAGATAATAGAATGAAATATAAGATAGAGGAGACGTTGGGCCTGTGGACGCCTGCAAGGCTACATCGGTGTCTCGGTGGACTGAAGGCTGGCTCCCGCGCTACTGCTGCTGTCCAATACCTGGATCTGTGCAAAAGAGCACAGATTGTAGTATCAGCACAACCAACCCCATGTGCTAGCAAGTGCCTAGACTAACCTCGGCGAAGTAGTGACGAGGCTAGGACCAGACTACCAAATAACCTGTGCAGTTCAAATATCTATATGTACAATGGAAAAAAAACACAGGAAATAATCAGTCAATGTGGGAAGGGGAAACATGTTGTGGGGAGGTAACAATTCCAAATAGAAAACCTCAATAAAAGGAAGAAACAACAAAACCAGAATATCAACAGAATCAGAATTCAACGATTTGCATGGCATCACCCTTCGTGCTTTTACTCTCGTCCTCACCCAAATAATATTTATAATAAAAAAATGTACACGGCATCACCTTTCGTGCTTCTACTCTCGTTCTCACCAAATCAATCGTATCATAATAATGTGCACGACATCAACCTTCGTGCTTTTACTCTCTTTCCTAACCGCATAGTCAATGAATATCGGTATGGAATGGTACATCGTACGGCACGGCATCACCCTTCGTGTTTTACACTCTTTTCTCATAATAGCATACAATGCACGACATCACCCTTCGTGCTTTAACACTCTTCCTCACCCAAACAACAATAACAAACAAAGGGATAAGAGAGTAGACAAATAATGGTAGAAATCCCGGCAAGGAAATACAATTAAACAACTAAATCCCGGCAAGGGAACAATATCAATAAATCTCAACATCCCGGCAAGGGAGATAATCAATAAAGCAACAAACATCCCGGCAAGGGAACAATTCAATAACTCTTTCTCTTTCTTTCACTTCTTACTTTATAACTCACTTTACCACTTGAGTCAATGCTCCAAAGGGTTCAATTATCTCATATACTTTCACAATTCGTATTATAACTCGAGCCAATGCTCCTCGAAGTTCAAAGATCACAATTTCTTTCACATGCTTTTTACAACATATAGAAATCATCATTTAGGGCATGAAAGATACAACAAAAATCAGAATATCCGCAATATAAAGACTCACGGTCATGCTAGACACCAACGTATAGATACTCGTCACCATGCCTATACATCGTACTCGACAATTAGCACGTAGCAAATAAGACTCAACTCCTAATCCCTCAAGTTAAGGTTAGACCAAACACTTACCTCAAACTTCCACGGCCAAATCAATCCTCAATTACCATTTTTCCTCTCGAATTTGGCTCCAGATCGATTGTATCTATACAATAATGACTTCAATACATCAATAAATGCTAAACAATGCGAACCCAATGTCTAATTATAGCTTTCCAAGCATTCTTTCCAAAATCCCAAAAATCGACCCCAGGCCCGCTTGGTCAAAACACGAGGTTCAGACCAAAATCAAATCACCCATTCACCCACGAGCCCGAATATATAATTTATTTTCAAATTCGACCCCAAAACGAGGTCTAAATCAAGAAAAATCAAAAAGTCCTAACTCTACCCAATTCCCTAATTTCTACCCTTAATTACATGTTTTAGGCCTAGAATTTCAATAGATGTTGATGGAAAATGAAGAAAACGAGTTAAACAATGCTTACCCAAGAAACTTTGGTGAAGAAATGCTTCAAAAATCGCCTAGTAGCCATGGAGAAAAAAGGGTTTATGAAAATGTTATGAAATCCCGTTTTTGGTTTTGTTTTGGAACTTTAAAATAACTGGGCAAAATGACTTTACGCGTTCGCGATAGACCTCTCGCGTTCGCGATGGGTCAGGCTTTTTGGCCTTCGCGTTCACGGATAGGGGTTCGCGTTCGTGAAACTGTAGCTCCTCGAGCCCTCGCGTTCGCGTCCTTGGGGTCGCGTTCGCATAAGGTGTTCTACCCATTCCCCCTACCCAGGCACTTGGCCTTCACGTTCGCATAGCCAGGAACACGTTCGCGAAGGTCTAGCCCCCCGCTGCGTCGCGTTCGCGACCTGGTCTACGCGTTCGCGTAGAAGGGAATTTCCTTCAGCGAATTTACTCATCCCGTTCGCGAGGGTTCTCCCGCGAACGCAAAGAAGACCATACCAGAACTGGAAACCTGCAACTTTCATAAGTCTAAAACCACTCTGAAACACCTCTGAAAAAATCCCGAACCCTCGGGGCTCCTAACCAAATACATGCACTAACTCAACATCATCGTACGAACCTATCAGTGCGATCAATCGCCTAAATAACCTCAAAACAATGAATCAAAGCTCAAAATCAGGAATTTTTCGAAATACTTCATCAAGTTTCAAATTTAGGATTTCAAGTCTGAAACACGTCAAACGACGTCCGATTTTAACCAAACTTTATAGAAACATCTTAAATCATATATAAGACCTGTACCGAGCGCCGAAACCAAAATACGGGTCCGATACCAACACGTTCTAATCAAATTTCATTTCAATTTTCCTTAACAATTTCAGAAAAATAATTTCCTTTAAAAATTCATTTCTCGGGTTCGGAACCTCGGAATTCGATTCCGGGCATACGCACAAGTCCCATATTTTCCTATGGACTCTCTGGGACCATCAAATCATAGGTCCTGGTCCGTTTACCCAAAATGTTGATCGAAGTCAAATTTATTAATTTAAAACTCAAATTTCATTATTTTTCACAGAATTTCATATTTAAGCTTTCCGACTACGCGCCCGGACTGTGCACGCAACTTGAGGCGACTCTAAATGAGGTTTTCAAGGCCTCGAAAGCACATAATGCATAAGAAAATAGGTGATGACCCTTTGGGTCGTCACATTCTCCACCTCTAAAACAACAGTTCGTCCTCGAACGGACAGAAGAAGGAAGTACCTGAGTCGGGGAATAGGTGAGGATAACGGCTCCGCATGTCGGATTCGGACTCCCAGGTCGATGCCTCAGGAGGCTAACCTCTCCACTGAATATGAACAGAAGGGAAACTCTTGGATCTCAACTGACAAACCTGCCGGTCCAAAATCGCTACGGGTTCTTCCTCATAGGACAAGTCCTTGTCCAACTGGACAGTGCTGAAATCTAACACGTGGGATGGATCGCCGTGATACCTCTGAAGCATGGACACATGAAAAACTGGATGCACGGCTGATAAGCTCGGCCGCAATGCAAGTCTATAAGCCACCTCTCCCACTCGATCAAGAATCTCAAACGGGCCAATGAACCTAGGGTTAAGCTTGCCCTTCTTCCCAAATCTCATCACGCCCTTCATACGCGACACTCGGAGCACTACCCGCTCACCAACCATAAAAGCCACATCTAGAACCTTGCGATCTGCATAGCTCTTTTGCCTGGACTGAGCTGTATGTAGTCTATCCTGAATGATCCTGACCTTGTCCAAGGCCTCCTAAACCAGATCCGTACCCAACAACCGAGCCTCTCCCAGCTCAAACCATCCAACCGGAGATCGACACCGCCTACCATATAAAGCCTCATAAAGAGCCATCTGGATACTCGACTGGTAACTGTTGTTATAGGAAAACTCTGCTAAAGGCAAAAACTGAATAGTCCGCTCGGAGCATATCCTCTAATATCTGAATAGTCCGCTCGGACTGCCCATCCATCTGAGGATGAAATGATGTACTCAACTAAACCTGGGTGCCTAACTCTCACTGAACTGCTCTCCAAAAATGTGAGGTGAACTGCGTACCTCGGTCCAAAATGATAGATACTTGCACACCATGAAGACGAACAATCTCCTGGATATAGATCTCCGCTAACCTCTCGGACGAATAGGAGACTGCCACAGGAATGAAATGCGCTGGCTTGGTCAGCCTATCAACAATGACCCAAACTGTGTCAAACTTCTTCCGAGTCAGCGGAAGTCCTGTAATGAAGTCCATAGTGATCCGCTCCCACTTCCACTCGGGAAGCTCAATCCTCTAAAATAAACCACTAGGCCTCTGATGCTCGTACTTAACCTGCTGACAATTCAAACACCGTGCCACATATGCCACAATATCCTTCTTCATTCTACGCCACTAATAATGTTACCACAAATCTTGATATATCTTCGCGGCGCTCGGATGAATAGAGTATCAGGAACTATGGGCCTCCCCTAAAATCAACTCCCGAAGCCCATCCACATTAGGCACACAAACTCGACCATGCAATCTCAAAACTCCATCGGCATCTAAGGTAACCTGCTTGGCACCTCCTCGTTGCATCGTGTCTCTAAAGACACACAAATGGGGATTATCAAACTGTCGATCATGGGTATGCTCCAATAACGAAGAACGAGCGACCATGCAAGCTAATACCCGACTAGGCTCAGAAATATCCAACTTCACAAATCGATTGGCCAAAGCCTGAACATCGGCATCTCACCGACTAGAATATAAGCAAGACTGCCCATATTGGCTGACTTTCTACTCAAAGCATCGGCCACCACATTGGCCTTTCCCGGGTGATATAAGATAGTGATGTCATAATCCTTCAACAACTCCAACCACCTTCTCTGCCTCAAATTCAACTCCTTTTGCTTGAACAAGTATTGAAGACTCTTGTGGTCAGTGAACACCTCACATGCCATGCCATACTGATAATGCCTCCAAATTTTCAATGCGTGAACAATGGCTGCCAACTCTAAATCTTCAACTACCGCGAAGCATAGGCAATGACCTTGCCATCCTACATCAACACCGCACCAAGCCCAATACGAGAGGCGTCACAATAAATTGTATAAGGCCCTGAACCTGTGGGCAAAACCAACACCGGTGCCATAGTCAGAGCTGTCTTGAGCTTCTGAAAGCTCGTCTCACACTCGTTTGACCATTTGAATTGTGCACCCTTCTAGGTCAACCTGGTCATCGGGGCTGCGGTAGATGAGAATCCCTCTATGAACCGACAGTAGTAGCCTGCCAGTCCTAAGAAACTCCGAATCTCTGTAGCTGATATTGGTCTAGGCCAGTTCTTGACCGCCTCAATCTTCTTCGGATCAACCGGAATGCCCTCTACTAACACAATTTGACCCAGGAATGCAACTGAACTCAACCAGAACTCACACTTTGAGAATTTAGCATATGACTGACTATCCCTCAAGGTCTGAAGAATCACTCTAAGATGCTGCTCGTGCGCCTCCCGATTGCGGGAATATATCAGAATATCATCAATGAATACTATCACGAACGAGTCCAAATAAGACCTGAACACTCGGTTCATCAAATCCATAAAGGCTGTTGGGGCATTTGTCAACCCGAACGACATAACCAAGAACTCATAATGCCCGTAACGAGTGCAGAAAGTTGTCTTAGGGACATCGGATGCCCTAATCCTCAATTGATGGTAGCCATATCTCAAGTCAATCTTTGAAAATACCTTGGCACCCTGAAGCTAATCGAACAAATCATCAATCCTCAGCAGTGGATACTTATTCTTGATAGTAACCTTGTTCAACTGCCGGTAATCAATGCACATTCTCATCGAACCATCCTTTTTCTTAACAAACAACACTGGCGCACCCCAAGGCGAAATGCTGGGTCTAATAAAACCCTTCTCAAGCAAGTCTTGCAACTGCCCCTTCAACTCTGGTTGGGGCCATGCGGTATGGTAAAATAGAAATGGGCTGGGTGCCCGGAGCCAAATTGATGCAGAAACTAATATCTTTGTCGGGTGGCATCCTTGACAGGTCTGAAGGGAAAACCTCAGGAAATGCACGAACCACGGGCACAGAATCAATAGAAGGGACCTCAGCACTAGAATTACGAACATATGCCAAATAGGCCAAACACCCCTTCTCGACCATACGTCGAGCCTTCACATACGAAATAACACTACGGGTAGAATGACCAGGAGTCCCTCTCCACTCTAAACGGGGCAAATCCGGTAAGGCTAAGGTTATAGTCTTGGTATGACTGTCCAAGATAGCGTGGTAAGGTGATAACCAGTCCATCCCCAATATAACATCAAAGTCGACCATATCTAAAAGCAACAAATCAACACGAGTCTCAAGGCCCCCAATCACCATAATACAAGAACGATGAACTCGATCGACCATAATAGAATCACCCACCGGTGTAGACGCATAAACAGGAATACTCAATGAATCACTAGGCATGACCAGGTACAATGCAAAATAAGATGACACATACGAATACTTAGACCCCGAATCGAATAACACTAAAGCATCTCTATCACAAACAAGAATAGTACCTATAATAACTGTATCTGAAGCCTCAGCCTCGGGCCTAGTTGGAAGGGTGTAACATTGGGGCTGGGCCCCACCACCCTGAACTACCTCTCTAGGACGGCCTGCTACTGGCTGGACTCCACCTCTGGCGGCCCGAGCTCCACCTCTAGGACCTCTACCTCCACCTCAAGCACCTCTACCCCCACCTCTAATTGGCTGGGCAGGTTGTGGAACACCTGGTGCTTGTACTACAGCACGAGAACCCTGATGCTGAGAGCTACCCGGTGCTCAAGGTCAAAATCTGGCAATGTGACCCGGGATCACCACAAGTGTAACAAGCCCTCAGCTGCTGAAACTGTTGGCCCTGTCGACCTGAATGACCACCTCGGAAACTCTGAAGCGGCGGTGCACTGATGGGAGCTGGTGGTCACTGTAAGGCTGCTAATCAGAATAGTGCGTCTGAGAACCACGACCACCTGAAGTGCCATGGGAGACCTGGAGATCTGACTGAAAGGGCCTAGGAGGATGGCCTCTACCATATGAATCTCTACCTCCATATGGGGTACCACTGAATCTGCCTGAATGACGAGGCCTCTTATCCGACCCATGACCACCTCCCTGTGACAGAACCATCTCAACTCTGTGGGCCACATTGGCTGCCTCTTGAAAGGTGATCTCACCCCCGGCCTCCTTGGCCATCTGAAGACGAATCTGCTAAATAAGACCATCAATAAACCTCCTCACCCTCTCTCTCTCTCGGTGGGAAGTATGACAAGAGCATGGCAAGCTAGATTGATGAACTTGGTCTCATACTGGGTGACCAACATGGAACCCTGCTGGAGGCACTCAAACTGCCTCCGAAAGGCCTCTCTTTGAGTCACGGGGAGAAACTTCTTCAAAAACAACGTTGTGAACTGCTCCCAAGTCAAAGATGGCGAACCGACTGGTCTAGCTAAGAAATAATCCCTCCACCAAGTCTTGGCAGATCCAGACAGACGAAAGGTAGCAAAATCAACTCCATTGGTCTCAACGATCCCCATGTTCCGAAGAACCTCGTGACAACTGTCCAGATAATCCTGGGGATCCTCAGTGGATGCACCGCTGAATGTAGAAGTGATGATCTTGGTGAACCTATCCAACCTCCACAAAGCATTGGCGGACATAGCCGCTCCATCGTCAGTTTGAGCTACTACACCCGGCTGAAGTGCCACGGCTGGTTGAACCGCTGGAACTTGAACCTGAGGAGCTACCTGCTCCGGAGTGCGTGTAGCAGGAGTCTGAGCCCCTCCTCCAGCCTGAGTAGTGGCTAGTGCTACAAGAAGCAAACCTGCTCGGGTGACACTCTCCATGAGGCCCATCAATCGGACCAGAGCATCCTGAAGAACTGGGGTGGCAATGAACCCCTGTGAGACCTGAGCTGGGCCCATCGGAACTGCTGGGGCCTGAACCTCCTCCTCAAAATCAACCTGAGGCTCCGCCACTGGTGCTGCTGCTTAGGGCTGAGCTCTGCCCCTAACTTGGCCTCTAGCACAGCCTAGGCCTCGCCCTCTACCCCTAGTGGGAGCTGCTGCTGGGGGCTCGGGCTGCTAAGCAGTAGATGAGGAAGTGCGTGTTCTCGCCATCTACGAAAGAACAGAGTAGAGCATTTGAGGAACAAATCTGCACAACAAGAAAGAACAAATATGAAATTTTCCAAACTCTATAGCCTCTGGGGGATAAATACAGATGTCACCATACCGATCCCTCAGACTCTACTGAGCTTGTCCGTGAGTTGTGAGACCTATATAAACTAGAGCTCTAATACCAACTTGTCACGACCCGATTTTTCCCACCCTCGGGAGTCGTGATGGCGCCTACTAATGAGAGCTAGGCAAGCCAACACTTAACTACCCAAAATATTGATTGAAGTCAAATTTATTCATTTTAAACTCAAATTTCATCATTTTCACAGAATTACATATTTAAGCTTTCCGGCTACACGCCCGGACTGCGCACGCAATTCGAGGTGACTCTAAATGAGGTTTCAAGGCCTCAGAAGCACATAATGGATAAGAAAACATGTAATGACCCTTTGGATCGTCACATAAACATGGAGATAAATTAATTACCTAATAGGCTGGTTATACCCCCAATACCACAATCCAATTTCAAAAATCTGACTGAGGAACAAAATAATTGTTGCTACATTATATAGGAATATCAACTTAAACTTTTAAGTTTAAACGAGAAAGCTTACTGCCTAAATAGTTTAGAAATCAAATTATTTGTCCAACGATTCTTAGCCTAAATTAACTTCAGAATTGATTCCAACACGTAGACATTATAGAACAAGGAATCAACACCAATACATGTAATTCAAACTCATCCTAACATAGCTCTTGTATACTTAAATTCACAACGAGAAAATTGAAGTAGATGAAATAGTGAGGAGAAGAACCTGTTTAAACAAAGACTTCCTTAATATTGGTAGAAGAATTGTCGAGTACCAAGTTTCGACTCTAAATTCGAGCGAAATCAGTGGCTAAAAACCAGCAGAAACCGTATTGTTTACTGAACTCACAATCCAACATCGAACCTCATACGATCTCATTTTTATCAATAAAATTTGACAGACTGAGATAGCAATGGAAGAGAGACTAATAAAAGGAGTCAGATATAGAAATATATGTATTAAATTGGATGAACCAATGTGAGACAAGCAATAGCCACGAAAACAGTGTAAAGCAAAGAGACGTTTGGCTAATTGCTTTATCTCTTTCGTTTTATTCCGTTGAACTAAGCGGCTGTGAAGGAGCCGCCCTCTTCTCTTAGGGTTCTAATGTTTTTTGGTCTGGTGAAGGGTGTTTAAAGGTTGAAGAAGACGAAGTTAGGTAGCTAAGGTTTGGTTTCCAATGTGTGTGGCGGCAGAAGGGTGGTGGGGAGGGGGCTGTGTGCGATTTTTTGTGAAGGGGAGAAGAAGGTGTTGCTCTTTTGTGAGGGTGGTTTTGGGTCAGTTGGGTGGTCATTTGGGTGTTAGCGGGTGAGAGGGGTACTTGTAGCGTGGAGAAGATGATTGTTGACGGAGCAGAGGGGTCTTGGGCGGCTGGTCCGTTTTAGGTCTGTTAGGGTTTTCATTGATGTCTAAGATTTTTGTCTTGTGTAGGTTATGAAGAAGAAGGAATGACTCCCATTTTTTTTCCATGTTGTCTTGGTTAAGAAGAAGGTCTGATGGGTTTTTGGGCGTGGGTCATGGGTTACATGGGTTGGAAAGATTTGGGCTTGCTAAAATTGGGCCATTTCCTTGCAAGAATTCAACTTGGACTAAATTTTATAAAATTGGGCTAAGGAAAGACTAAAAATTTAATTTGCTTCTAAAAATACTTATAAGAAGATATAAAATAACACTTAATTGATTTTAATAAACTATTATATTTAAAATAAAACTAAAAATTAAAGTTGAAACTATTTTTGGTATTTTCAAAGATTATTTTAAAATAAAATAGGTTCGAAGTAATATATCCTTCTAAAAATATCTAATACTTGAATTAAATAGAGAAATATGGAACTATTTTTGTAATTTTTAATTTTTTTTCTTAAAATAAAGTAAAATAGTTAAAATTGGGTAAAATAGCAACATTAGACCTAAACTAAATATCTAAAAACTAAAAAGAGTAAAATCTAGGGGAGGGTAAAAAATTACATGTCTACAGCTGCCCCTCTTTGAATGGAAATACGAAGTATTTTCAGATAAAGAACGACTAGACACGTTTTTTGACCCGACCCTTATTTAGGGAGACCAAAAACTACGAAGAAGGGGGATGTGATCGAGCCCTGGTATCTGAGCTGCCTACATAACCTTGGCTATAAAGGAATCATGTCACGTGTAGTTCAGAACTGAGTGAGATGATGGAGTATACCGAGGTGGAAAGCCGATCGAGGTGCCATTTCGTCGAGGTTCCGATCCGCGGTTCCTGCCATTTTATCGAAAATAAAAGGAAAAATTACAGCAAAAGTAAAATAAAAATACAAGATCCTATCTACTTCTTGTCTTGAATCTCTTCTTGATCTTCAACATGAAACTGAAAAATGGACCCTCTTCCTCAGGCGGGCTCCTGATGCTTTTTAAATTTGTGAATTGAAGTAACTCTGAAATGAATTCCCTCGTTCTCCAGGTGGGAGCCTGCCAATAGCTCGACTTTGATATGGATTCTAAAATGAATTCCCTCGTTCTCCAGGTGGGCGCCTGCGACCAACTTGAAACTTGAAATGAATTCCCTCATTCTCCAGGTGGGTACCTGCCAACGACTTGAACTCGAAATAGATTCCCTCATTCTCCAGGTGGGCGCCTGCCAATGACTTAACTTGAAATGAATTCCCTCGTTCTCCAGGTAGGCGCCTGCGACTAACTTGAAACTTGAAATGAATTCCATCATTCTCCAGGTGGGTGCCTGCCAACGACTTGAACCCGAAATAAATTCCCTCATTCTCCAGGTGGGCGCCTGCCAATGACTTAACTTGAAATGAATTCCCTCGTTTTCGTGGTGGGCGCCTGCGACCAACTTGAAACTTGAAATGAATTCCCTCATTTTCCAGGTGGGTGCCTGCCAACGACTTGAACTCGAAATAGATTCCCTCATTCTCCAAGTGGGCGCCTGACAATGACTTGAAACTTGAAATGAATTCCCTAGTTCTCCAGGTGGGCGCCTGCCAACGACTTGAACTTGAAATAAATCCCCTCATTCTCTAGGTGGGTGCCTGCCAACGAGTTGAACTCGAAATAAATTCCCTCATTCTCCAGGTGGGCGTCTGCCAGTGACTTAAAACTTGAAATAAATTCCCTAATTCTCCAGGTGGGCGCCTGCCAGTAACTTAAAACTTGAAATGAATTCCCTTATTCTCCAGGTGGGCGCCTGATTGCCAAAACTTGAATTGTATTCCCTCGTTATCCAGGTGGGTGCCTGATTTCCAAAAACTTGAATTGTATTCCCTCGTTATCTAGGTGGGTGCCTGATTTCCAAAAACTTGAATTGTATTCCCTCGTTATTCAGGTGGGTGCCTGATTGTCAAAAAACTTGAATTGTATTCCCTCGTTACCTAGGTGGGTGCCTGATTTCCAAAACTTGAATTGTATTCCCTCGTTATCCATGTGGGCGCCTGATTTCCAAAACTTGAATTGTATTCCCTTGTTATCCAGGTGGGCGCCTGCCATTACAACAAAACAGATAAAACAAAAGAAATTCTCTGCCCCAGTTTGGAATTTGGGCGCATCTGTGAGTGTTAATCGAATCATGTTACCTAAAGAGCTCTTAGAATTTAAAATCTAAATCCCATTATCCAGGAGGGCCCTGAAAACTTCAAATTAAATCTCATCTTAAGAGTGACAACTTTAAAGCTAAGTTATATTTCTTACAGGTAGAACTTACGTTAAATCTTGTTATCTATGAAGGTTTTGAAATCTAACTAGATCCCATTATCTAAGAGGGTCCTGAGAACTTATAAATTAAATCTCATTATCCAGGAGGGTCCTGAAGACTTAAAACTAAATTCCATTATCCAGGAGGGTCCTGAAAACTTGAAAACTAAATCTCATTATCCATGAGGGTCCTGAAAAGACAAGAATGAACTTACCTGAGCCATGCTCTCTTCTTGGAGGATTCTGAACAGAATTTCTTGCCCCTGAGCCATGCCTTCTTCATGGGAGGGTCCCTGTGGATTAATAAATTTTCTTGCCCCTGTTTTAGACAAATAAAATTTTGTTAGTTTGAAAACGTGGTGGTTAGTTTGTGGCATCATTGCTAAGTGTCTGCTTCTACCACTGCCAAGATAACTTTGATTTCAACCTGGATGACCTCGGCTGTTATCGACTGCCCATTTTCTTTCAACCCTTATCACAGAAAATATCTCTGCTCCATTCGTTCCCAATATCCTCTATCTGTTGCATTTTGCTCATGGATTGACATTTATCGAACCCTTGCATTTCACATGAATCCCAAAGCATATTGATTGTTGCCAACTCAATGCGCATACCACTTTTCCCTGACTCATGCCACTTTGATGGGATAGCCAAATTCATTTTGTGCAATTGGAAAGCTGGTAGCAAATTTTGAAGTTATTTCTAACTTGTTCTGACCAAACAAACTCAAGAAGGGACTCAAACAAAACGAGAGGAACAAAATAAGGGACAAGGGAAAGAGATGATACCTAACAAGAAAATTACAAAGTAGAAACTTATCAGTTGTGGATACCAACTTGTAACGACCCGAACCGTCGTTTCCTGTATTTTCGTCCCGTATTCCCCGTTAAATGCTTATTCATGTTTCAATATGTGTACTTGGTGAATTTGAGTCAATTCGGATCGAGTTTGGTATGAAATGGGACAATTAGTCTCTTTAAGGAAGAATTAGTTTGGAAAAGTCAACCGGACGTTGACTTGTGAGTTAGAGGGCTCAGAATTAAATTCCGATGATTCGGTTAGTTTCGGGGGATGATTTAAGGCCTAGGAGCGCAATCAGAATTAATTTTGGAGGTCCGGTGAAGAAATTAGCTCATTTTGGCGAAGTTAGTATTTTGGCGATTTCCGGTTGATAGGTGTAATTTTGATCCGATGGTTGGAATGGAATTCAGAGAATTTTTGTAGCTTCGTTATGTCATTTTGGACTTGTGTGCAAAATTTGAAGTCAATCGGACGTGATTTGATACGTTTCGGCATCGGAAATACAAGTTGGAAATTCTAAAGTTCATAAAACTTGGATTGCAGGTTGATTAATGATTTTAGCATTGTTTGATGTGATTTGAGTCCTCGAGCAAGTCCGTAATGTATTTTGGGACTGGTTGGTATTATTGGTCGGGGTCCCGGGGGCTTCGGGTGTGTTTCGGATGCCCAACGGGTCATTTTTGGAAGATTTTTGCCGTTTTGAGCATAAATGTAATGATCTAAAGGTTCATTTTTAGTTCTAGAGATCCAAATTTGATTTCGAGACTTCCAGAATTTAAATCATGAATTATAGGACTGATCTGAAAATTTTGGTTTAATTTCATCAAGTCGCGATTGAGTTTTTGACGTGAAATGTGAGTTAATTGTTTAACGAGCGAAATGGGTATTGAACTGGGCAAACGAGCTCCGAATTGAGTTTCGATTGAAGGGTTGTGTTTGTATTATTATTTGTGACTCATAGGAATAAGAATCGTCTAATACCGAGTTCGTATGATGGAGTTAGAGCCATTTTAGTGAAAAATAGTTGTGCTGCAAATTTCTTAAAAGCTACTGTATTTTCTGCAGCAGAAAACAGTACCCGCGCGTGAACAGTAACCGCACGGGTGAACAGTGAACAGTGACCTCACGCGCATGAACAGTGCTCCCGCGTGAACAATACCGAAAATTTCTGGACAGATTTAATGTCCAGCAGTCCGAGTTTGGTCATTTTTTATGACTTCCAAGCTCGGATTTTGGGCGATTTTTAGCAAGAAATCTTGAGGTAAGTCACTTGTGATTATTTCTACTCCATAATATTAAATTATTATCGAATAATCCGACTAGATTACATGTTTTTGAGGAGTAAATTGAAGATTTAGGCCTAGGGATTTGAAAATAAAATTTGAAGATTTGAAGGGTCATTTGAACTCCAATTTTGGTAAATTTTATATGTACGAACTCGTGGCGAGACGAGGAATCCGGTGATTTGACTTTCGTAATTTTTCGAGAAATGGGCCCGGGGCTCGGGTTTTGCGAATTTCGTGAATTTCGATATTTTTTGAGTCTTTTCGATTGGGTTATATTCCCTTAGCCTATTGTAATGTATTCGTTGTGGTTTTGACCAGATTCGATGCGCGAAGAGGTAAATTAGAGAGGCAAGGGCATAGCAGAGTAGACATTGGACCGTCTTGAGGTGAGTAATGATTTTAAATGATGCATTGAGGGTTTGAAACCCCGGATTGCACAACATACTGCTATGTTGAGATGGGACACGCGTTGTATGACGAGCGCGGGGTCATTTACTATTGGGGGTTGTGACTTGGTCCATCCCAGTTGATATTTTTACCGCGTAATTGATAAAGATTTATTATTTTTCACTATGATTGGGCTTATTGCTATATTTGGGCTTCGTGCCAATTATCTGAAATTTTTTGTGAATTTACATCACTATTTTCCTCACGAATTGAAATATTATTTGAACTCAGTCCAATTGAATTATATTATTTTGTGAACTCAGCTACATTTATACTCAACTCGAGATTTAATGATATTTATAATGTTGTTGAGCTGAGCACTATTGTTTTACTGATGCCCAAGAGGCTTATGATTATTTTCTGGACTGATTGAGGCCGAGGGCCATACGTGAGGATATGTTGAGTGATGTGAGGAGGCTTTCAGGCCTCGAGTGTTATATGAGGAGGCTTTCAGGCGTCGTGTGTGATGTGTGAAGGCTTTCAGGCCTATTGATATTGCGCTTGGGATGTAGGAGCCCCTCCGGAGTCTGTACACACCCCCAGTGAGCGCAGGGTACCCAGGTGAGTTGGGAGTGGGCCCGAGAGGCCGTTGCTTGTGTGTGGTGAGTTGGGAGTGAGCCCGAGGGACTGATACTATACTGAGATTTACATATTGAGCCCGAGGGGCAAGCTTTTGATTTATCCTTTCTATGGAAATTATTTGTCTTTACTGTTTTAAAAGAAGAATTATCTTATACTCACTATTTTACTGTATAACTGATTTTACTGCTTGGGATAACGCTATATTGTGCCGTTATGAGATTTCATGTTTTCAGTCGTTATTTATTTTTATTACTCACTGGGCCGGAGTACTCACATTACTCCCTGCACCATGTGTGCAGATACAGGTAGAGGTGAGTTCGCTCCTGAGCGCTGATTCTTTCCAGACCAGGCGGTGACTAGGAGTAACGAGGTAGTTGTTGACGTCCGCAGCCCCGTTTTCTCCCTTATCTTTATTATTTATGTTAATTCCAGACTTTGTAAAATATTAGTAAACTCTGTAGTAGCTCATGACTTGTGACACCCCGATTTCGGGCTGAGTTGGGAGGGTTTTCCTTGTTCTATCATGTTTATTTCGCATTTAAGATTATATTGACCATGATTTAGACTTATTCCTGCTAAGTAATTATAAAGAGATGTACTGTTTTGTTGATTGGCTGGCCTTGTCCTCACGAGGCGTCATCACGACCGGGTTGGGATTTTGGGTCGTGACACAACTCTAATGACCATGACATGCACCTTTGGATTAAGTGGCCTAATCTCTCAAGCAAGTCTATTATTCAACTTTTGTTGTACCTTTTCATTGTGAAACTGGGCTTCAATGCTTCAATTGTCCTATTTGATCTACAATCCTCATTTGATTTGTAGTGCCCTGAAGGTTTTCACCATCAAGCCTCTCTTATTTTGATCTTTTCTCAACTCATCGTCGCCTTACGATGCCCCTGAGGGTTTTCACCGATAAGACTCTCTCATTTTATCATTTCTCTCATTGTGTTGAGAACAAAGGTATTACCCATGATGCAGGAAGATCATACTTTCACCACACACTTGATTTGGCATCCTCAAAGATTGGTCAAAAGGTCTTTCTTTGGACCGTAATGTAGGCTTTTGGACAGGGTTAGAAAGAAAGGGTGGTATGAAGGCTCAAAATAATTTAAGATGAAAAGGGTTCAAAATTACAACTTTTGGAATCAGGCCTTTTGGCAAAATCTAAACTTTTGCCTCAGTTTCTTGGAGTTTGGGAATTTGTTTTTGATGAGATTTCTAAAAAAATCTGCCCCACTCTTGACTTCGGGGGATTATGAAATATTTTATTTGGTGCGACCGAACCGTAAGGCTGCCTACGTATCTTGTGGCGACAAGAATCACGTCGAACGTAGTTCAAAAGACAAGGTTTTTTTTTCTTTTTCTCTTTTCCTCTTTTCTTTTCCTTTTCTAGTTCCTAGCTCTATTTTTGATTCCAAAAGAGGGGTATGAAACAAAAATTAGGGCTCAAAATGGGTAGCAAAGGATAAAAATGTTTGGGTAGCAAAATAAAATGCCTCCGTCATACCAAATTTATAAATGCCAAGTATAAATATGCAATTGAAGATAAGCAAACAAATCATACATAGTATCTATTGATGGCATCAACACAAACAAAAAGTGCCAATGGGCAATACCTTTGTCCCAATGAATGACCCTTGCCAGTTCGAAACAGATTGACTCAACCTTATCTTGATGTGGAAGAATGCATTTTAGCGTTGTCTGATCTACCTCAAACTGCTTAAGAGACATTTCCTTGTTGTATTCTCTCATCAACCTCTTGATTTTCCAAACCAACTGCCTCAGTTTCACTCAATTTAAGCTTCAGGTCATCTCAGAATGCGTGAATCTCTACTTGTTTCCTCAAATGCCTCTTTTATCATGTTAAAAAATGTATCATTGTTGCATGATTAAACTAACTTTCAAGACCAGGCTGAGAATTATGCGTGCATGTCATGTCACTAGAGTCGGCATGAAAAGAACTATAAAAGAAAAAATGACCTAAACAAAATCTGACAGAAAATAGGAGATTGCATTAGACAGATAGTGAACATGGTTTGAACAAAACAAGCAAAATAGACATAGGTTACAATCCTGGAACAATCCTAGATAGCACTAGACGAGTTACTACAATAAAACGAACTAGGCAAAAAGAAAAAGAGTTTGAACCACAAGACAATGTATGGACCCGGATAAACAGAAATGACAACAAAATAAACCACCAAAACTCCTCCCTGGCTAGCCAAGAAAGGAGTGTCTTTCCAATTACCAAGCTCGATATCTTAGCCACTAGGTTGCACATCAATATTACTGGGACCTTCACCAATTTCAATATCATTAACTCCAGTCAGCAAGTTCCCAAGAGGATTCTCATACTCTCTGTCACCACGCATCTTCCCCACAAAGTGTGCATCATCATGTGCAAGTAAAGGATTTTGTGCAATGTTCCGGGTGTCACTGTTCTGGACCACAATTATCCCTTCTTGAATCATTCTTTCTATCTCTCTTTTCAAAGCACGACAATCTTCAATGCTATGCCCTTGGACATTAGAGTGGTACATGCACCATATAGTAGGATCAAAACCTCTTGCATATGGGTCTGTAGTATAGCCGATGAGCGGCTCAATCAGGCCAGACTGTTTTAACTTTTCAAACAAGTTTGTGTAGGATTCTCCGATTGGAGTGAAAGACTTTTCTCTTTGCTGCTGCCTTCTCATTTTGTACTCCAGCCTTGGTTGGAACCTCTTTCGGGTAGGGGGTTGATATGCTTGTAGAGGTGGGTAAGACATTTGTGGAGGCGGTGCAAGCTGTTGCAGGTTTTGTGAGTGTGGAGCATATGGCGGTGCATTATGAATAGAGTACTGGGGAGATGAGGTATGACTTCGGGGATTTTGTGGAGGAAAGTAGCATTGCTGAGGATTATCTGGAGTACAAGGATATTCATGGGGTTGGTATTGAGGCTGAAAGCGTTTAGCAGGAATGCCCACTGGATCATGTCGTTAGCGGGGATCAGAAATATCTTTTCTATCAATCGGAGAACTGACCCAAGCAACTTGTTCGTTCCATCTGAACCAAAACTCCCTAAAACTTTCCTTGGGTCTTTTTCCTTGGGCATCAGGGACTTTAAACACAGTCTCACTAGAGGATCGAGGAAGAGTAGCTGGTGGAGGAGCTACAAAAATAGGAACAGATGTTGGAGCAGGGTATGAGGTTGTTTTGGCTGGTGGAGCATGGAAAATTATGGAGGAAGTGTCGGGTAATTGTGGTAAAGGGTAAAGCCCGGTGCATGTTGAGGGGAAAGGTCGACAGTAGTGGGAACCTGGGCTTGTGATAGTGGCGGGATAGTTGCTGGGTTTTCAGTGTAGTTAGTGGGGAGTGAAGGTGGAAGAGGTCCCTTAAACCAGGCCTGATACATTTACGCCATCTGATGTTTCAACCTTCGGACCTCATCTTTTAGTTCCGATTCTGATTCTACAATCTCCCTTGGTAGGTCTACAACCCCAGTGTCTATTTCTTTGCTAGCCATGGCTACCTTGCTCTTTGACCTTGTGTTGTATGGTCGAATCGCCAAAGTGACACAAACTAACCACCCTCTGTTATGATAACAATAAAAGTAACAAATAGGAGCAAAACAAATCCAACATGTTAGCATTAGAGCATTTATCAGATAGAAATATCGCATTGCGTGCAATGCCCCTAGTCACAGTTAACGGTTCTAGATCCAAAGAGGGAGGAGCATCTGGTTACTTTCCAAAGTTCGGCGGTGAAGACTCAGATTGATTACCTTCTCCTTAGAAGGTGTGATAGAGGTTTGTGCAAGGATTGCAAGGTTATCCCGGTAGAGACCCTCGCGACTCAGCATAAGTTTTTAGTGATAGACGTCGGTATTATGATGAAGAGGAAGAAGAAGTATGCTCGTGGCCGACCGAGGATTAGCTGGGGAGCTTTAACCAAGGATAAAGCCTAGGAGTTGGATGGGAGGTTATCCGCTATGGGAGCTTGGAGGAGTAGTGGGGATGCGAGCACTATGTGGTCAACGACGGCGAACTATGTGAGGAAGGCGACAAGAGAGGTGTTAGCGATATCGAAGAGTTTTTCCGGCAGGCACCAAGACGACTGGTGGCGGAATGACATAGTCCAAGGTAAAGTGGAGGCGAATAAGGTAGCATATGTGAAGTTGGCAGGGAGCACAAGCGAGGAGGAAAGGAGAGCGAATAGAGATAGGTACAAGGTGGCAAGGAAGGAGGCAAAGTTGGCGGTCACGGAGGCTAAGAATGTAGCGTTTGGCCACATATACGAGGAATTGGGGGAAAAAAGTGGGGACAGGAAGTTGTTTCAGCTGGCTAAAGTGAGGGAGAGGAAGGCCCGGGATCTGTACCATGTAAGGTGCATCAAAGACGAGGATGGTAGAGTATTGATGGGAGAGTCTCATATTAAGCAGAGATGTCAGGTGTACTTCTATGGTCTTCTGAACGAGGAGGGGGACCGGGATATAGCGCTAGGGGACTTGGGGCATTCGGAGAGTCTCCCAAATTTTAGGTATTTCAGGCGCATTAAAGTGGAGGAGGTCGTGGGGGCTTTGCGCAAGATGAGTAGGGGTAGAGCGACCGGGCCAGATGAAATCCCAATTGAGTTTTGGAAGTGTGTGGGTAGAGTAGGATTGGAGTTCTTGACTAGGTTGTTCAATGTAATTTTTAGGATGAAAAGGATGTCAGAAGAGTGAAGGTCAAGTACAGTGGTACCGTTGTACAAGAACAAAGGTGATATCCAGTGTTGTAACAATTATAGGGGTATCAAGTTACTTAGCCATACCATGAAAGTCTGGGAGAGGGTGGTGGAGGTGAGGGTGAGGAAGACGACGTCTATATCCAACAATCAGTTTGGGTTCATGCCGGGTCGCTCCTGGAATCTATCCACCTTATTAGGAGGTTGGTGGAGCAGTACAGGGATAGGAATAAGGATCTGCACATGGTATTTATTGACTTGGAGAAAGCGTATGACAAGGTCCCCAGGGAGGTACTCTGGAGATGTCTTGAGGCAAAGGGCGTGTCGGTAGCCTACATAAGAGCAATCAAAGACATGTATGATAGAGCTAAGACTAAGGTTAGGACTGTGGGAGGCGACTCGGAGCATTTTCCGGTTGTTATGGGATTACACCAAGGCTCTGCGCTTAGCCCGTTCTTATTTGCCTTGGTGATGGATGCATTGACACATCATATTCAAGGGGGGTGCCATGGTGTATGTTATTTGCTAATAACATAGTTCTAATTGATGAGACGAGGGTTGGTGTTGACGAGAGATTGGAGGTTTGGAGATAGACCCTCGAGTCTAAGGGTTTCAAATTGAGCAGGTCTAAGACAGAGTACCTGGAGTGCAAGTTTAGCGCTGAGTCGAGGGAAGTTGGCAGGGACGTGAGGCTTGGATCACAGGTCATCCCCAAGAGAGATAGCTTCAAATATCTTGGGTTGATGATCCAGGGGGACGGAGAGATCGACGAGGACGTAACTCACCGTATAGGGGCGGGCTGGATGAAATGGAGGCTTGCATCGGGAATCTTGTGTGACAAGAAAATACCACCGTTACTCAAAGGTAAGTTTTATAGAGTTGTGGTTAGACCGGCCATGTTGTATGGGGCAGAGTGTTGGCTGGTTAAGAACACCCATATCCATAGGATAAAGGTAGCAGAAATGAGGATGTTGAGGTGGATGTGCGGCCACACTAGGATAGACAAGATTAGGAATGATGATATTCGGAAGAAGGTGGGCGTGACACCTGTGGATGACAAGATGCGGGAAGCGAGGCTCAGATGGTTCGGGCATGTGCGGAGGAGAAGCCTTGATGCTCCGGTGAGGAGGTGTGAGCAGTTGGCCATGGTGGGTAATAGAAGAGGTAGAGGGAGTCCTAAGAAGTATTGGGGAGAGGTGATCAGGCAGGACATGGTACGAGTGTAGATTTCTGAGGACAAGGCCCTTGATAGGAAGGTTTGAAGGTCAAACATTAGGATTGTAGGTTAGGGGGTAGTAGAGCTTTGCGTACTTCATACCGAGGGTGAGGCGGGGTTGGATTAGGGTTGATCTTAGATAGCTTGCAGTTTATGTTGAATCCACACTATCCTTGTTGTTTATCTTAGCCCCGGGTCTTAGTTACCTGTTACTATTATTGCATGTCATTTATCTTTTGGTTGTTATGCTTTTGTTACTATTATGGTTTCTACTGGAGTTACTAATGAATTGTCTCCTTCTCTTTTTCTTTTTTCTGAGCCGAAGGTCTATCAGAAACAGCCTCTCTGCCCTATCAGGGTAGGGGTAAGGTATGCGTATATATTACCCTCCCCAGACCCTACTTTGTGGAATTTTACTAGGTAGTTGTTGTTGTTGTTTGATTTGGAGAAAACATGTCTTTTTTGTTTTTTTTGTTTTTTGAAAAATGATGAAATATGTAAAAAAAAAATGGATTTTCTTTTCTCTTTTTTTTGGGAAATGATGGGAAAGTACAAAATCTTTTTAGATTTTTTTTTGAATTTTTGGAAAATGATGGGAAAGTATAAAATCTTTTTGGATTTTTTTATTTTTATTTTTATTTTTTTGGCCTTTTTCTTGAAAAAGTTGTGAAAGAAAACTATAATTGGGCCCTACTTGCTTCATTTTCACCGTTCTTTCCCAAACATCGGTCCCCCAAATGACCTTTTTACCCTCAAAGATATAACATGTATCACATAGGGATGATTGAATGTCCTTTTTGGGCTACGGACCCATTTTTGACAAAATTTGGATAGGCTTCCTGTAGGATGCAAATAAAAATGACCTAAAGGCTGACCTAGGTTTAGGGTTCACTAACAAGACAATTCGGGGGAGCGTATGGTCGATGGTGGCTGCTCAAGCTTTCCACCAACTCCATACGTCCGATGGGCCCCCCTCCTAAATTAAGGGTGACTCAACAAAGAGTTCGTGCACGCGATGCGTGCTCTGAGACTTTTTGCAGAAAGAAGACTCATGGTTATGCAAATGATGACAATTTATAAAGCAGTAACACATTAAGAAAAGCGATAAACAAATAACCAACAAGACAAGGAAATAAGACAAACAAAGCAAATAAAGAAAACAAACACCTCAACCGAATATCCTAAAAGCCAACAAGATCAAGTACCAGCTCGAACCTGCAAGTCCCCAGCAGAGTCGCCAGAGATGTCACACCCTTTTTTTTTTACCAATTTCACTTAACCCTATTAAAATTAATAAAAATATTTGTGAAGCTCAAAAAGGTTTTCAATTAGAAAGTGACAAAAGTTGTGTTCAAAAGAATTAACTCAGAGTCGCCACCTGACATTTGATTTCGGTGTGTCAGGTCACCGTTTTTCTAAAATTAATTTTTTTTATTTTAAAACACTTGAGACTCCAAAAACTAAGTCTGCACCAGAGATTCGGGTAAGGGGGTTCATTTGACTCGGGAAGAAGGTGTTAGGCACTCCCCAAGTCCCGTGAAAATGACGGTTGCGTACTCGATCTAGTTGGCTTTTAAGGTATTCAAATTGAGGTAAAAACACACAAAAAGAAAATAAACAATCAAAAGAGGCTCGAGGCCGTCCCTACCTAATAAAATAAAAATAAAAATAAAACAAGAATAAAAGTACTACGAGTTCGCTTTCGGCCTCCAATTACAAAATACTTCGGGGCATTCCCCGGATAAATTTAACTAAGGAAATGACCTCTCGCCTCAAAACTAACAAAAATCCTAAGGCTTGCCTACTCAAGTGTTGACGGCCTAAACATGCTCCTAGCGCTTAAGAAAATAGAAACAAAATTAACTAAAGCAAATAAAACTTATTTAATGCTCATCTTCCTTTAACTCTTCATTTCATGTATTTGGCCAAGCCCAATTCCTAAACATGGAGATAAATTAATTACCTAATAGGCTGGTTATACCCCCAATCCCACAATCCAATTTCAAAAATCTGACTGAGGAACAAAATAAGTGTTGCTACATTATATAGGAATATCAACTAAAACTTTTAAGTTTAAACGAGAAAGCTTACTGCCTAAATAGTTTAAAAATCAAATTATTTGCCCAACGATTCTTAGCCTAAATTAACTTCAGAATTGATACTAACACGTAGACATTCCAGAACAAGGAATCAGCAGCAATACATGTAATTCGAACTCATCCTAACATAGGTCTTGTATACTTAAATTCACAACGAGAAAATTGAAGTAGATGAAATAGTGAGGAGAAGAATCTATTTAAACAAAAAATTCTTTAATATTTGTAGAAGAAATCGCCGAGTACCAAGATTCGACTCCAAATCCGAGTGAAAACAGCAACGAAAACCTAGCAGAAACCATGGACCTTAAGTGGCGGGTGGAACCGAACTCACAATCTAACGCCGAACCTCATACGATCTCCATTTTTATAAACAAAATTTGACAGACTGATATAACAATGGAAGAGAGACTAATAAAAGGAGTCATATATAGAAATATATGTATTAAATTGGATGAATCAATGTGAGACAAGCAATAGCCACGAAAACAGTGTAAAGCAAAGAGAAACGTTTGGCTAATTGCTCTGTCTCTTTAGTTTTAGTCCATTGAACTAAGCGGCTGTGAAGGAGTCGTCCTCTTCTCTTAGGGTTCTAATATTTTTTTGGTTTGGTGAAGGGTGTTTAAATGTTGAAGAAGACGAAGTCAGGTGGCCGAGGACTGGTTTCCGGCGTGTGTGGCGGCGGAAGGGTGTTGGGGAGGCGGCTGTGTGCGATTTTTTTGTGAAGGGGAGAAGAAGGTGTTGCTCTTTTGTGAGGGTGGTTTTGGGCCAGTTGGGTGGTCGTTTGGGTGTTAGTGGCTGAGAGGGGTGCTTGTAGTGTGGATAAGATGGTTGTTGACGAAGCAGAGGGGTCTTGGGCGGTTGGTCCGTTTTAGGTCTGTTAGAGTTTTCATTGATGTTTAAGGTTTTTGTCTTGTATAGGTTATGAAGAAGAAGGAGTGGCTCCCATTTTTTTCTTCATATTGTCTTGGTTAAGAAGAAGGTCTGATGGGTTTTTGGGCGTGGGTCATGGGTTACATGAGTTGGGAAGATTTGGGCTTGCTAAAATTGGGCCATTTCCTTGCAAGAATTCAACTTGGACTAAAAATTCTATAAAATTGGGCTAAGGAAAGACTAAATATTTAATTTGCTTCTAAAATACTTATAAGAAGATATAAAATAACTCTTAATTGATTTTAATAAACTATTTTATTTAAAATAAAATTAAAAATTAAAGTTGAAACTATTTTTGGTATTTTCAAAGATTATTTTAAAATAAAATAGGTTCGAAGTAAATAACTGTCACGGCCCAAAATCCCAACCCGGTCGTGATGACGCCTCTCGTGAGGACAAGGCCAGCCAATCAACAAAACAGTACATCTCTTTATAAATACTTAGCAGGAATAAGTCTAAATCATGGGCAATATAATCTTAAATATGAAATAAACGTGATAGAACAAGGAAAATCATCCCAACTCAGCCCGAAATCGGGGTGTCATAAGTCATGAGCTACTACAGAGTTTACTAATATTTTACAAAGTCTGGAATTATCATAAATAACAAAGATAAGGGAGAAAACGGGGTTGCAGACGTCAACAGCTACCTCGTTACTCCTAGTCACCGCCTGGCCTGCAAAGAATCGACACTCAGGAGCGAACTCAGCTCTGCCTGTATCTGCACACATGGTGCAGGGAGTAATGTGAGTACTCCGACCCAGTGAGTAATAAAAATAAATAACGACTGAAAACATAAAATCTCATAACGGCACAATATAGCGCTATCCCAAGCAGTAAAATCAGTTATACAGTAAAACAGTGAGTATCAGATAATTCTTCTTTTAAAACAGTAAAGACAAATAATTTTCACAGTAAGGATAATCAAAAGCTTGCCCCTCGGGCTCAATATGTAAATCTCAGTATAATATCAGCCCCTCGGGCTCACTCCCAACTCACCAGCACACAACATCAGCCCCTCGGGCTCACTCCCAACTCACCAGCACACAACATCAGCCCCTCGGGCTCACTCCCAACTCACCACACACAAGCAACGGCCTCTCGGGCCCACTCCCAACTCACCTGGGTACCCTGCGCTCACTGGGGGTGTGTACAGACTCTGGAGGGGCTCCTACAGCCCAAGTGCAATATCAATAGGCCTGAAAGCCTTCACACATCAATATCAATAGGCCTGAAAGCCTTCACACATCACACACGAGGCCTAAAAGCCTCCTCATATAACACTCGAGGCCTGAAAGCCTCCTCACATCACTCAACATATCCTCACGTATGGCCCTCGGCCTCAATCAGTCCAGAAAATAATCATAAGCCTCTTGGGCATCAGTAAAACAATAGTGCTCAGCTCAACAACATTATAAATATCATTAAATCTCGAGTTGAGTATAAATGTAGCTGAGTTCACAAAATAATATAATTCAATTGGACTGAGTTCAAATAATATTTCAATTCGTGAGGAAAATAGTGATGTAAATTCACAAAAGATTTCAGATAATTGGCACGAAGCCCAAATATGGCAATAAGCCCAATCATTGTGAAAAACAATAAATCTTTATCAATTACGCGGTAAAAATATTAACTGGGATGGACCAAGTCACAATCCCCAATAGTAAATGACCCCGCGCTCGTCATACAACGCGTGTCCCATCTCAACATAGCAGTATGTTGTGAAATCCGGGGTTTCAAACCCTCAGTGCATCATTTAAAATTATTACTCACCTCGAACCGGTGAAATCTATAGCTTGCGACGCCTTTGCCCCTCAAATCGGCCTTCACGCACGTCGAATCTAACCAAAATCAGAGCGAATACATCACAATATGCTAAGGGAACAATAACCCAATTGAAAAGACTCGAAAAATATCGAAATTCACGAAATTCGCAAAACCCGAGCCCCGGACCCACTTCTCGAAAAATTACGAAAGTCACATCACCGGATTCCTCGTCTCGCCACGAGTCCGTACATATAAAATTTACCAAAATCGGAGTTCAAATGACCCCTCAAATCTTCAAATCTTATTTTCAAATCCCTAGGCCTAAATCTTCAATTTACTCCTCAAAAACATGTAATCTAGTCGGATTATTCGATGATAATTCAATATTATGGAATAGAAATAATCACAAGTGACTTACCTCAAGATTTCTCATGATTTCTTGCTCAAAAATCGCCCCAAACCGTGTTATTTCGCAAGAAAATAGGTAAAAAAATCGAGCAGAAATGCAGAAGCTTTTAATAAGCAAATCTGGTCGCTAAAGACCTAAATATGGTCGCTAAAGGTGCTAATCTGGTCGCTAAAAGTGCCACACCAGACCTGATGCACCAGCACTCTTTAATTTCACTAAAAAGGCTCTAACTCCTTCATACGAACTCGGAATTAGACGATTCTTGTTCCTATGAGTCACAAATAATAATTCAAACACAACTCTTCAATCGAAACTCAATTCGGAGCTCATTTGCCCAGTGTGATATCCATTTCGCTCGTTAAACAATTACTCATGTTTCGCGCCAAAAACCCAATTGCGACTTGATGAAATTAGACCAAAATTTCCAGATCAGTCCTATAATTCATTATCAAAATTCCAAAAGTCTCGGAATCAAATTTGGATCTATAGAACTAAAAATAAACCTTTAGATCATTACATTTATGTTCAAAACGGCAAAAATCTTCCAAAAACTCTTCCAAAATTTGTCCGAGCCTCATGGGATCCCAACAAAGTATACTAACAAGTCCCATAATATGACACAAACTTAGTTGTTTCTTCGAATCACCAAAAACAATGCAAAAATACTAAATTCACCTCGGATTCAAGCCTATGAACTTTGAAACTTCTAATTTTCACATCCGATGTCGAAACACGTCAAAACTAGTCCGAATTATCTCAAATTTTGCAGACAAGTCCAAAATGACATAACGAAGCTACATCAACTCTCAGAATTCCATTCCGAGCCTCGGATCAAAATCTTACCTATCAACCGGAATTCGCCAAAATACTAACTTTGCCGATTCAAGCTTAATTCTACACCGGTCATCATAAAAATATTTCGGACACACTCCTAAGTCCCAAATCACCTAACAAAGCTATCCGAACCATAAAATTTTCATTTCGAGTGCTCTAACACATAAGTCAATATCCGGTTGACTTTTCCAACTTAAGCTTCCTTAAAAGAGACTAAGTGTCTCAGACCTTACCAAAATCATTCAGGAATGACTTCAAATTTTGCAGACAAGTCCAAAATGACATAACAAAGCTAGAACAACTTTCGGAATCGCATTCCGACCCCGATATCAAAATTTCCACTTCTGGTCGAATTTTCTCAAAAACCTTCAAATTTCTATATTTAGCCAAACGGCTCCAAAATAACCTACGGACCTCCGAATTCACTTCCGATCGTGCTTCCAAATCCAGAATCACCATTCGGAGCTACTCCCAGTCTCGGAATTCCAAACGGACATCAATAACACTGAAATGCATTTTAAGCCAAACTGATGCAATTTCTTCTAAAATGCTATCTTCCACAATAGGCGCCAAAATGCTCCCGGGTTATCCAAAACCTGATCCGGGCATACGCCCAAGTCCGAAATCATCATACGAACCTGCTGGAACCTTCGGATCCCAATTTCGAGGTCGTTTACTTAAAATTCCAATCGTAGTTCATTTCTTCAATTTTAAGCTTTCAAAATGAGAATTTCCATTTAGATTTGACTCCAAACTTCTTGAATTTTAATTCTGACCATACACATAAGTCAATATACCTGAGATGAAGCTGCTCATGGCCTCAAACTGCTGAATGACGCGTCGGAGCTCAAAACGACCGATTGGGTCGTTACAATAACCTTCTAAAAATATCTAATACTTGAATTAAATAGAGAAATATGGAACTATTTTTGTAATTTTCAATTTTTGTTCTTAAAATAAAGTAAAATAGTTAAAATTGGGTAAAATAGCAATGTTAGGCCTAAACTAAATATCTAAAAGCTAAAAAGAGTAAAATCTTGGGGAGGGTCAAAAATTACATGTCTTCAATGTTGTAGTAAGTCTCAAAGAAACTTATTCAGTTTTCAAAGTATACGCGAAAGCGGTTGATTATATTGAGACTATAAATAAAGGAAAGATTTAATATCTTTTATTACTATAACTTGTAGTGGGATAATATGTATGTGAAAAGCTACCCGCTTTATTCTCCAGTTTGTACTACACAAATAAATAATATCACAATAAAGTGGTTGTTTATTGATATAAAACTCATATCATAATAAACTTGGAGTTTATTGATAATTGCACGTGTCATGGTGTAAACCTGAACTTTATTAATATTGTAATTTATTCAGTTGGCATAATTGCTTTAGCCATATTAATTTAAGTATGATGTGCAAAAACAAAAGAGAATTTACATGGATAAGTATTAAAGAACTAGAAAATTCTTTATGAATTCTCTTATGCTACATGTTCTCATCAATTAGTAGACCAACTAAATTGGGATTGAATCCTATGAATGTTGGAAATATCAAAGGTGAATATGGGTTCATTCACGTGCCATGTATACCACATAAGATGCATCTATGAGATGGTTACATGTGCGATTATTATTAACCCGCAACATGGTATTTTGCGAGGTAACTTGCTCAATAATTTAATTTCGAGCATAATTTTCAGATTTTCTGTTCAAGAAGTTCATCTTGATAAGTCGGTTTACATCACAGTTGGTTTAGCAAAATAATTTATTGAGTGTCTCCACTTAATAGCTAAACTATTGCTTATGAGAGCAAAGTTATCTATATCAGTTTGTTATATGTTATATACGAAAGTATATTACATTCTCCCCTCACAAGTGGTTCAGGGTTAAGAACCAAATAATTTCATCTTATTATTATTGATGTGCGGTGTATATTTTGATTAACACCATAACACACAAAGGTGAGTTTCCAAAGTCGAGGAAGCAAGTTAGTTTTTCTAACATGAGTGGGAGACATGATAAACAGTTGAGAAAAAGTTAATTGGAATGAATTATTATTTATATAGCTAGATCCTCGAATAAGTAATATAAACTTGAAGTTCATAAAAAGATAATTCATCTGCAATATATTGCAAAACATGTCAGAAGTATTTGCTGACCCAAAGAAAGTAACTATATCCTCACTGAAAATGCTCCTATTAGAATAAGTCCTAGAAGGACAAAGTTTATGGTGCGATTAAATTGTATAGACAAATCGGTTTCAAATAAACTTCTTGATAAAGAGGATGAGCAAATGATCAAAATGATCATAATAAAGGAGGCAAGTGTTCTAGAAGATCACATGACATAACACTTGATAAATCTCAGGAGAGATTCAAGTACTTGAATATATGAATGAAGAGATCTCTATGTTATGTCTATATGAAAATAAGGAGGTTGTAACCGATATAAAATATTTGTCGACGACATCGATAATATCGCTAAATATATATATGAGGATCTTAAGCCTGGAGAAACAATTCAAGTAGAATTTGGTTTCATATGAAAGACATGTAGTTTTGGACATATAGTTCAATCACTCGAAAGTATAAAGTCAATAGGTGTGTGCAATCACTTTCATGTATTTTATATGTCGGCATGACATGAAAACTTGATATACATCTAAAATCTATTTAAATGGCTTATATGACTATACTTATATGATAATCCCTAAAGGATTTAAATTGCTTGAAGCATATACAATTCTTGATCTTGAAGTACCACATCCTCAGTGCAATTTGTGCACATATATATCTTGATATAACTATAAGCATGATAATGTGATAGCGAGAATACCTCTATGAATATATTGAAAGCCATTCAACGACATTACATGAAGACATTATATATCTATCCAAACTGTTGATTTCAATGTGCAATATATTCATGCAAGTTAATATGGCTGATTTGTTTATCAAATCTCTACCGATGATATTTTGAAGATGGTGTACAAGATTGGGATGCGAAAGCTCGAGGATGTGAATTGATGTTATCATCAGGGGGAATTAATGCACGTTGTACTCTTTTTTCCTTACAAGGTTTTGTCCCACTAGGTTTTCCTTGTAAGGTTTTTAACGAGGCAACCAAAAGCCGTATTGTTAGATATGTGTACTCTTTTTCCTTCTCTAGAATTTTTTTCCTATTGAGTTTTATTTAGTTAAGGTTTTAACGAGTCACATTATCTGTTGAATAAACATTCAAGGGGGAGTGTTATAAATAGAATTTTATTTATGGTGAATGTCTATATTTAAAGAGATTCTAGGGTTTATTACTTGATGGCTAAGTCACCATCTTCCTATAAATAGAGGGTCCTATTCCATTGTAAATCTTCCCAAATCAATAATAATTCTCTCTCTCTACAATACTCTTCTTCTTCTTTTATTGTTCATAACAGTTTACTATTTCTTTTCATGTTTTTTGCTTGTCCCTTGCTTGACAAAACTGGAAATAAGACAGTAGAGCCTTAGCCCAACATGGTACTTGAGCCCGTTTGGACATAAGAATTTTTTTAATTTTTTTTTGAAATTTTTTTATTTTTTTCGAAATTAGTGTTTGACCATAAAATTTTGAATTTTTACATGAAAATGAATTTTTGAATTTTTCGAAAATTTGAAAAACTTCAAAAAACTGTTTTTCAAAATTTTCATTCAGGTCACTCACAAAATTTCAAAAATGACACAAAATTATATTCATGTCCAAACACAACTCTAATTTTAAAATATTATTTTCACTTATTTTTTTTGTTGTTGAGATTTTACAATTCTTATGTCCAAACGCCCACTTAGTGAAGCAGCTTAGCTTTTAAAAGAACCTACCAGGTTAACTCTATTATTTTTCTTTCACTCAATGCTCAAGTCTTTTTATCTATTTTTTATTTTTTAATTATAATTGTTTATCATCCGAATAGATAATTAGATCTGCAATCCCGCGTTTTAAGGGATTGTTTTTTACCATGCTCAGGATTTATGTCATTTTTTTTTAAAACCATTTAGGCCTTTCGTGGTATTGCGAAATTTTCGGAATGAAAATGCAAGAGCTATATCTATATATCTATTAAAGCAAGAAAGTTTGTCTTCTCGTTTTGCCAAGTGGCAAGTTATTAAAAAGTCAAGTGACAACCTATTAAAAATACACATGACAACTTAATTTATTAAAAATTCAAGTTGTAATAGCCAGATTTTTCGGCCATTACACAATCAATCATCCCACATTTATGGCCTCTATTTTGTAAAATTTCCATTACTTAATATTAAATAAATTTAAGTTGTAATAGCTACATTTTTCGGCCATTACACAATCAATCATCCCAAATTTATTGCTTCTGTTTTGTATATTTCATATTGTTTTTATCTCTCTCTCTCTCTCTATATATATATATATATATATATTAAAGTAAGAAAGTTACCAATATACTCTATATATATATTAAAGCAAGAAAGTTTGTCTTCTTATTTAGTCAAGTGACAAGTTATTAGAAAGCCAAGTGGCAACCTATTAAAAATACACATGGCAACTTAATTTATTAAAAACTTAAGTTGTAATAGATTGATTTTTCGGCCATTACACAATCAATCATCCCACATTTATGGCCTTTGTTTTGTAAAATTTCCATTATTTAATATTAAATAAATTCAAGTTGTAATAGCTAGATTTTTCGGCCATTACACAATCAATCATCCCAAATTTATTGCTTCTGTTTTGTAAAGTTTTTATTATCTCTCTCTCTCTCTCTCTCTCTCTCTCTCTCTCTCTCTCTCTCTCTCTCTCTCTCTCTCTCTCTCTCTCTCTCTCTCTATATATATATATATATATATATATATATATATATATATATATATATATATATATATATATATATATATATATATATTAAAGCAAGAAAGTTACCATATATAATTGACATTATGGTTAAACCAAGTGGCAAACTAATAAATATCAATAGTATATGATAACTTTATTCTATATTTGACTATTTTAGTTAAATACAGATATAATATATATATATATATATATATATATATATATATATATATATATATATATATATATATATATATATACAGAATTTGAATTAAAAGATAATTTTGAATTTATAGATAAAGTTTTAAAATTTGAATTTAAATTAAAAATAAAATTTATCTTTTTTTTATCATGTTATCATACTTAATTTGGTTAATGATCATATGCAATCATGTTAGGAACTTTTAATATTTTTATAATTATTTAAATACTACTTCGCCTCTAGCAAAAAAAAATTACTCCATATAACTATAAAACTCTTTCACATTTAAAATCCTATAGGTATATTTGAAACACTGTAACTAGATTTGAATAAAACGAAATTCTTTTAAAATAAATGTAATATATAGGGTACACGTCTATGTTTATCTAAATAACAAAAAAGAGTTTACAAATTCAAATAAAAATTTATTTACATATATAATAAAGTAAATATACATGCTAGAGAAAGAAACATCACAAAATCAGTCAATATTAAAAAAAAAAGTTGTTTCTTTTTTCTTCTTGAAGAATATTTGTTTGAAGAGTCAATTTGCATAAATGTACATCAAACAAATAACAAAACTTGGCTATACAATTGCTATCATTAATTTCAATTTAGCACATTCAAGGAATTGAAGGGTATAAGCTGAAACTTCTTCATTTAGCTGTAATCAAGCCAATATTGCAAGGGTATAATATTTTTTTCGTTGAAGAATATTAGTTTTGAATCATTACATTATGTGAAAGGTTTTTTTTTTTCAAACTCAACAAGAGATAAATTGGTTTCTAATTAATAGTTTCTATAGCGACTTTTAAGTGTAATAAAGAGTATATATAAAGAAAAAATTGGTATGATATGAAATATTTTTTTAAAAATGTAAATAAATTATTTCGAAAAATATCTTTACTTTTTTTAATTCAAAGATAATAAATAGATAAGATATTTTTGAACATTAGTAGAGAGTTTTAAAATTATTATAATGGAAGTTATATCATGGACAAACTCAAAAAACCGAAATCTTATGAAATCTTTACATAATATCTGGCCATATTTATTGTTTAATTTTTATAGCTAATATAAATAGATGATATACCGACAACACATGACTATACACATATTATAGATGGATTATATATAAATTAGACGTCATTTAATATTTTAATTTAAATGATCGGGTGAGCACCTATTTAGGCTGATTAGATAAAGCCAAAAGAAAAATATGAAATAATTTCAACCAAAGACTAAAAATATAATTAAAGTTCATATGTAGATAATTTTTATTAAAACTAATCCTTTTATAGTAAAATAAATTAATTTTTTGTAACAACAGAAATAATGACATAAAATTAAGATAAAAGAAAATAAATATTGAAAAAAATGTTAGAAAGATCTAAAAACGAGAAATAAAAGATGACAACAAATTTCTTCTTATGTTTCATCTTTGTTGAATATAAAAAATTTGAAACTTAATCTCATCGATTTCAATTTTTTTTTTCAACTCAAATACATAGATTATAAAATAAGGATATCTTCGAATATTTTTTTTAATTTACATTATGTGTCATTTTTAAAAAATTACTATTACTAACAAACTGATATGATATTCGAATTTGAATTGGAAAACAATTTGAGTAGTTTGTATTGAGGTTAAGCCAAGTATGGTGTCGAAAAATAAACTACTTGATAATTTTAAGGTAATATATGCAATATTTTATAATAATAATCAACTAATTTAACATTTAATGATTCAAAGTTTTTTTTTGTATATATAGGGTATTAAAAATTCAAATTCTGGGGTGAGATATCGATAAACTTAAAGTGGCGTCATACTGAAATAAATCCGGCCAAAGAATTATTTAAATTTTAGATAGCTGATTAAAGTGAATTTTAAATTAAGGATAATATCTTCACTTGCATCATTATAAAGATAATCATTATTATAATATATATAAAGTTTTAGAAATTAAAATTTCAAAATAGAAATATTTTTTGAAAGATAAAATCATACCAAATAAGAGTTCAAGTCGTAGTATAAGAATCACGTCGTAATTAAAGAATCGTTTATATCGTGTCAACCTTTGTGTTTTACCATAAATATGAGTTATTATTTTAATTTGTGGCTATTTTTAGATTTCAATGACACCTATGAGAATAGTGCAAAAATAAAATTATCACTACGAATTGAGAAAATGCTAGTCTTTTTTCACGTAGTGTTTCTTAATTAATATCTGACGATTATCTATAATTATTTAGAAGGTATAAATGTTAAGGTTATTTACATATAATTCAAATAACTTAGATATTTAACATGGTTAATGTCAAATATCAAAATGGGGTAAAAATATTCACTAGCTAAAGAATTTTTTATATTTTAAGAAAGCCAACTAAAATGAGTTTTGAATTAAGAATAATATTTTCAATTACATTATTATAAAAATGATTATTATTGAAAAATAATATTTTAGAAACTGAAATTTTAAGAAAGAAATATTTTTTAAGATATATCAACACACCAAATAAGAGTTCAAGTAGTGGTAAAAGAGTTAAGTCTTATCCAAAGAGTCATTCATTGTCTCAATATTTGATTGTCTTGCCTTAAATATGAGTTATTATTTTGCTTCCTGACTATTTTTAGGATCCAATGACACCGGCAAGAATGGTATCAAAAAAGAAAAATAGAAGAAATTATTTTTTTTCATGTAGTTAATATCCAATGATTATCTATATTTACTGAGAAAGTGTAAATTTTAAAATTATTTACATACAATCCAAATAACTTAAATATTTGACATGATTAGTGTCCGCGCATCCGCACGGGTACTAATACTAATTCTATTCTAATAATAAAAAGGGAGAAGGTAAAAAAAGGTAAAATATAAGAGAAATAAATTCTTTTTGAAATTAAGTCAAGGATACATTATAAAATGATAGAAAGAGAGAAAACGAAATATAAACCGAAAGAATATTAATACAATTCAGGTAAGAAAAGCTCCTAAAAAAGGTGTGATTACTTTTAATTTCCTTGTAGGAGATTTTCCTTTGCTAAATTGGACCATAAAAGAAATGGACATAAGATTTTAATATTTCTTTGCAACCATGTTTTAAGTCGGAGAGCCTTGTAGTATTTTTCCATTTTTTTTTGTATAATCATCTCGTAATAACTCACTAGACCCTGTGTGTGACCTATAGGTCACGAGTTAGAGCCGTGAAAACAACTACTAATAACTCACTGAACCCTGCGTGAATGTGAGGAGCGATGTGCACTGAGCTGCCCTTTTTAGAAACTCACTAGACTGATTAAGAGTGGGGGCAATTCATTCATCCCATCTCGTCATACTTACTTTTCGTGCACAAATCCGTGTATACGATCGATACCGAGGGCCCCGATATCAAGGCTACTGTGGCACTCCACGCCCGATATCGAGAAACTCGAAAGAGAATTTGAAGTGTGATCCCGAGGTGCATCCCTCGAGGGAGCATATCGAAGGTTCACTGTGGTCAATCTCAGAACAGTACAAATTGACGATCGTCATGGAAAGGCGGGAAAGCTCCTAGGTACACGTGGTTAAAGCTGATCAAGTTTTCAAGAATAGTACAAATACGTACTAAGCCATTATACAGCTGTACTAATAGCATTTTCTCATTATCATTAGACATGTACTATGTTGGGATTCCTCACTCCTATATAAAAGAGACCCTTGTCATTTTTTAACAGACATGAATATTGAATACAATAGAACATTCTCTGCTTTTTCGCCTAAACGTGCTCAACAATTACTCTACAGCTTTATTGTTCCTCATTTATTGTGTTCATTCATTGTTCTTCATTTATTGTTCATTATCATCCGTCAAAGGCTACCCTCGAGGTCCCGTATCGCTGAGCTCGAGGCCCTTAATCTTTTGACCACACTGACTTGCTTATCATTTCTTGCTCATTTACACTTAGCATTATTCACATAACAACTAGTGTCAAGATAAATCACGAATTTTTAGAATCACAAATCAAATATAATTGTTAATACCGTTTTCAAGGTAAACAGTTTGACACCTACCGTGGGGCTAAAAATAATAGTGATTGTTTTGGTGCTAGTTTTCTAATAACACACGTTATTCTTCACACTTTTTCTTGTCAAAGATTCTTTGATTTCAGGCTTAATCATGTCTAGCACAAAAAATTCACCTATTCACGACATTGAGGGACTTGGAGAAAACATCGGCACAGGGCTTGGTGTATTACCTATAAACCCTGAAGAAGTGCCAAACGTGGAACCAGTTGATATCAGCTCCCATAACGCTCTAAACATGGAAGCAGGCGCACGTAAGGAATAAACGCAGGGAAACCCAAGCTAGAGGCCAAGAAGCACGAGGAATGAAAGAAGGAGGAGTCAACCTCTAAGTGATATTCGAAATGCTGCAAGCTCAGCAAGTCTCCATCGCTCAACTTCAAAGTCAGAACAGAACCCCTAACGGCTAACACCACAGAACCAGTAAATAAGCAGTACGAACCAGTGCTAGAAAGACCCGATGAAAGTGACTCGGGGACTGACCCCACAATCATGAAAATGCTCGAGGAATTGACTAAAAGAATCGAGTCGGGAGAAAAGAAGATAGAGGCTAACCATAAAAAGGTGGAGACTTATAACTCGAGGGTCGATCATATCCCGGGAGCACCCCCGATTCTGAAAGGTGTAGATTCAAATAAGTTCATGCAGAAACTTTTACCATCAAGTGTGGCTTCAAAGCCCATCTTGAAGAAATTTAGAATGCCCGATGTCCCGAAGTATAACGAGACCACGGACCCCAATGAGCACATTACCGCTTATACTTGTGTTGTAAAAGGGAATGACTTAAAGGATGACGAGATTGAATCCATCTTACTAAAGAAATTTGGAGAAACACTATCGAAGGTAGCCATGATGTGGTATCACAACCTACCCCTGAACTCGATGGATTCATTTGCCATGTTGGCAGATTCTTTTATGAAGCCACATGCTGGCGCCATCAAGGTTGATACAAGGAAGTCCGACGTGTTCAAGATAAAACAAAGGGAGAACGAGATGCCGAGGGAATTTGTATCTCGCTTCCAGATGGAGCGAATAGAATTACCACCGGTATCCGATGACTGGGCAGTGCATGCCTTCACTCAGGGCTTGAACGAACAAAGCTCGATAGCTTCGAAGCAGCTAAAGCAAAATTTGATTGAATATCCCACCGTGACCTGGGCAGATGTGCACAACATGCATCAATCGAAGATCAAGGTTGAAGACGACCAATTGGGAGCCCCCTCTGGCTTAGTATATCCAAGTAGACTCCTAGTAAAGGAACCAAGGGAGTCGAAATTAGGCAAAGAAAGGTATCAACCATACTTCAAAGATCAAAGAGACACTTCGAGGCGGAATATACCTCGAAATGATCGAAGAGTAGTTCAAGGCCAAAATTCCCGGGGACTTATGAGAAAGACCGGGTTTGACAGGCATTCGAGGCTAATGGAGGCACCCCTCTTGTTAGAATACAACTCTAAATCAATGTCTCAGACATCGTATCAGCCATGGGTAGAATCTGGGATACCAGATGGCCGAAGCCCGCACAGTTAGATCCTTCCCTAAGGAACCCTAACTTGATGTGCGAATACCATGGCATTCACGGTCATAGGATCGAGGATTGTAGACAGCTCCAAGAGGAGGTGGCCCGACTGATCAATGAAGGGCACCTTCGAGAATTCCTCAACGATCGAGCCAAGAACCACTTTCAAGAAAGAAAGGCGAACAAAAAGAATGGACCAGAAAAACTTCAGCACATCATTCACATGATCGTTGGGGGAACCGACGTCCCACAGAGGCCCATGTTCAAACGGGCCAAAGTGTCCATCGCAACAGAAAGGCAAGCTCGGAGCTATATACCCGAGGACGCCCTTACATTTCGAGAAAAAGATATCGAGGCCTTGTCCCAACCACAAGGTCTAGCATTATCACAGTCTCACTACATTAAAAAGGTACTTGACAAGTTCAAGTATTTGGATTTCAAAATTGCCAAGATTCCAATTGACGTGAGTTATGCACTTCAAAAGAATGAAGGTGAAAGTGACTCACAACTGGACTATGCAAGAGTATTGGGAAATTTGATGTATATCATGAATTATACCGACCAGATATAGCATGTGCTATTAGCAAACTGAGTCGGTTTACAAATAATCCCAATCAAATACATTGGATGGCAATGAAACGAATTTTGGGATATCTGAAACATACCCAAAATTATGCTTTGCATAATAACAAATATCCTTCCGTGATCGAGGGATATAGTGATGCAAATTGGACCACCGGATCATCTGAAGTTAAATCCATGAGTGAATATGTTTTCACAATTGGGGGTGGAGCAGTGTCTTGGAAATCATCCAAACAAACGTGCATCGCCCGTTCTACGATGGAATCTGAATTCATAGCTTTAGATAACGCCGATGAAGAAGCTAAATGGCTCCGGAATTTCTTGGAAGATATTCCATTTTGGCCCAAACCTTTGGCACCTATTTTCATACATTGTGATAGCCGCTTAGGCAGGGCAGGGAGCGTTATGTATAACGGAAAATATCGTCATATTAGACGGAGGCACAATACTGTTAGACAACTACTCTCTAGTGGTGTTATCACAATTGACTACGTAAAGTCAAGAGATAACGTGGCGGATCCACTTACAAAAAGCCTATCTAGAGAAGCAGTTGAAAGATCATCAAAGGGAATGAGGTTAAAGGCTTAAAGTCCTAGGACAAGTCATCATGGAGGTAACTCTACCTAGTAGACTGGAGATCCCAAGAGCTAGGTTCAAAGAGATCAAACAAAGTTATGAATGACGTTCAACATTGTCAACTAACTCAACACATTCTCGTGATGAAGATAATGTTCAAAAATGAGGTAAAGCATTAACGTTTTTTGATGAGTCAATAAAGCTTAAAGCTTTTTAATTATTTACTAAGCCTGGCAGGATATGACCAGATAGTGTGTCTTTAGGATTACACGTTTAGGAATCACCTATGTGAGTGTGAAGTGTAAGCCGCTTCAAGAAGAATGAAAGTAATGGCCCATTCTCTAAGCACTCTGAAACCAGGCAGTGTTCATGGCTGAAACGAACACAACCGTGAGAACCATAGATGGTTAAGGATTGATTGTGTGACTTATGTTGTCTAGGTATACGACAAAGCTCGACGGTTCAAAGATATCAAATCTACCGATTGACCGAGTATATCAGATATAAGTTCACTACGGAAAGTTCAAAGGAAAATCTACTTATCTAGATGCAATTAATTCTTGCATGTGAAACACACACACGTCCGTACATTCCTTTAAATTTATAGTCATTCCCCATTCACGTGGGGGATTGTTGGATTTTTGTTATTAATAACAAAAGAAGTGTGAATGAAAAATGGTGGGAAAAGAAATGGAGGGAAGTGAAATTTTGAATAAGTTCACTTTACTAATGCACTTTATCCCTCATTAGGGCCCGACTAAACCCGAATTTGCGCTGGGAAGTCCCACATTGGAGGTAAAGCGCTCCCTAACAAAGGCGACTTTATATCTAGGAACTCGAACTCGGGACTTTTGGTTAAGGATGAATGAGTATTTACCACTCCACCACAACCCTTGTTTGTAGTTTCACAAAATTTTATTTGTTCGTAATACGTAGTTACACTTTATATGTGTCCCCAACTATTTTAGAGTCGAGATTATTAACAATTCTGCATTTGCGAGGTTGCATATTTGTGGAGAGACACTTTGTTGATATTAAGGAGTTGCCTGTATTGAAAGACATATCTTTACTTCTCTTTCTCCCTTTTTTTAGTTGTATGAAATGTAATGTTACGAATTTTGTAGGTCTTACCGGATGAATAGAAAGACCGAGTGAAATGCACCAAGTGTTATGATTAATGTTGTAATTATATGTGTTGGCGCTATTTTTTGGAAAGTTCTAAGATCCTCGAATTAATTAGAGGAGAAGACACCCATCAAATTATAAGATTGGAGTCCAATAATAATTGCCTCATAACATACATTTCCTATTTTTCTATTTAACAACAATGCTATTGGAATTAAAATTTATAATATCCAACTTCATAATTTTCTCATAAAACCTTAAAAAGTTGAAGTGCCAAGTGTTAAGCTTAGCAGCTCCCTTAATTTTTATTTATTTTTTTGAAAAAGGGCTGATCCTAATTTCTTTTCCCTGCAGAGTCGGATTCAAAATTTAAATTTAATAGGTTAATGTTTTAAATTTTTTAGTCTTAAACTTATTGTATTGTAAAATTATCAGCACAAATCTAATACTTAATGTGAAATTTTACATTAGAATAATTGAGCTTCCTACTTTTCAATTTTATAACTCATATTTCAATTTACAACAAACTAGCCCAAAAATATTAGGCTAAAATTCAACATCCAACTCCAATAGGTTCTCAAAATTACTATTTAATTTTTAAAAATGATTACTCAAGCTTTTAAATTAATTTTCGAATCAGTAATTGTGACTCAAATATTAATTCAACAAACCAAATTCATTTGGGTGGTGAAAATTAGATTTTTAACAAGCTTAAATATGTAGGTTTAAATTTCGAATTTGATTTTGTGAGAAATTTGGAGTGAGTGCTATTTAGATTTGTTAGAAATAATATAAGGAGGTTGTATATAAAATTTGAAGTCATTTAATGGAGATTTGGGCTGGTTTTGAACAAGAATTGCAACTGAAAATCGTGGAAGAAGTTCGTCTACAAACGCTTGTATAAAGGTGTATAAAAGTGTATAATAATGTATAAGGTGTGTTTCTACACTCATATACACTGTTATACAAGATTATACATAATTATACAAAAAACTGACTTCGTCTTCTTCCTTGCGTCTTTTATGAAATTTAACTCAAATCTTGCTCAAATCTACTTCAAATCACTTTAAATTTAAATTTTGAACTCCTTTTGATATTTTCAATCAATTGGGATAACACCCAATCTAAACAACTAAAAATTCAAAAAAAAAAAAAAACCATTTTCGAAAGCAAAGCTTTGAATGGTCGTCAATGGTGGACTTCTACTCATCAATTTTCTTACATTAAAAGCAGGTGACACAAAAGGAGAAGCAGAAAATACACGGTCCCTTGAAGCATATGTAGAAGACGTGAGAAGAAGAGAGACTGAAAGCAATGGTTGTGAGAACACATGTTTAACTCCATAGCTTTTAAAAGCAATGGTTGTAAGAACACAGATTTTGAATTTGCTAGTGCTTTCAAAAATGTACAATGTGGGCTAGGTCAGGTAAAACTTAAAAATATGGGTCATTTTTTGTTACGATGTGAAGTCATGCGTATTTTCTTGTAATTTTTTTTATATACAGTCATCTTTTATATACAGTCAGACCTATCTATAACAACATTCTTATATAACAACACTTCTCTATAAAAATTAATTTTTTTCGGAATCAAATTTCATGTTCTACTATAATATATATTTTTTATAATAATAATTTATTATAACATCAAAAAATATTTAAAATAAACGAGACTGTTATAGAAATTTGATTGCATAGATTCATCTTCCGTATCAAAATTTACGAGTACAATTGAACGCGTAGCCGAAGTTGGTCCAAGTAAGACATTTGAATTCAAATCTTCGTCATCGTCATTTTTTAAAATTATTATTTAAATTCGCGCTATCCCAAAGAAATAAAAAAGTTAATAATTCGTTCCAACTACTTTTCAAAACTGTACTTTTGGTCCAATAGTTTCCCCCTCTTCTCCAATGGCGGAGTCCCGTAAAGTAGCAGTAATCGGAGCCGGAGTAGCCGGTCTAGTCACAGCGCGTGAGCTACAACGATCAGGCCTCAAAGTTACAGTCTTCGAAAAATCGGCCCAACTCGGCGGAACATGGGCTTACAATCCAAAAATCGAAACCGATCCGTTGGGCCTTGACCCGAACAGAGAAACTATCCATAGCAGTCTTTACAAATCCCTTCGTACAAATTTACCTCGTCAACTCATGAGCTTCAGTGATTATAATTTTAATACTAATATCGCTGAAAATGGGAAATTAATTAATTTTCCTCGACATGAAGAAGTGTTGAAGTTTTTGAACGAGTTTGCTAAGGATTTTGGTATTACTGAGTTGATCCGATTTAACACGGAAGTTGTACGAGTTAGGCGAGTTGAGTATGAGGAAGATCGTTGGGTTGTTGAGTTAAAAACGGACGAGTTAATCTCAGAAGAGGTGTTTGACTCAGTGGTGGTTTGTAATGGGCACTATACAATACCCAAAGTTGCAAATATTCCAGGTATATTGTTTTGTACTGTTCATTTAAGATTATTCGAATTAATTAATCTATTGGTTGAACAATAAATGATTGATTTTTGTTTGAGAAGTATTAGAAATTATAGAGTTTTGGTAATTTAGAATGAGTTCAAGTTATATATACCATTGGCGTACAATTTTTTTTTAACACTATCAGGTGATCGCCTACCTTCTATAATAACTTATATCACACTGATGGAAAAATAAAGCATTATATTGGCAGTTTATATAAACTCAAATAATCTTTTTTTTGGTGAAGTGGTAAAGGAGTTAGATGAAGTTGTAGTCAAGAGAATTTTATGCGAGGAATATCTAGGAAAGCTCTTAATTACCACTCCATAGTTCAAGATAAAATGAAATATGATTAACATTCTAAAATATATTCTTTTTAACATTTTGGTATGAGGAAATTTTATAGTCTACAAATATCTAAATTTTAGATGACCTTAAATGGGATTGAGGCATGTTATTGTTATATGAATATCTAAAGTTTTATTATAACAAGTTAGTTAATCTAGTTTGATTTAACTTCGAAAAACAGTCAAAGTGAACGTTTCCTGACAAATTAGGGTGGTAGGTGTTAAATAGAGAAACAATCTCTCCTTCTTGCATTCACAATGTCGTGAATGAAGTGAGAATGATTATGTGTATTTTGAACTAATTATTGCTTGTTATTATTCAAAGGTATAAACAATTGGCCTGGAAAACAAATACATAGCCACAATTATCGAGTTCCTAAGCCATTTAAGGATCAGGCAAGCCCCTTTCTATTCTTTCTGGATTTCTGTTCTTAAAGTTACATACATAAGTCTGCCTCCAGGGCTCTAGCGGTATGAGCACAATGCGCATGTCATTAGACACATGTCATGGGTTAAAATCCTACCGTGGACTAAAGCCTGGTATTTCGTTCGTTTTGCGCCGCCAGTGGCCTCAACTCAAAGGCGCAAGTTGTCTCACTAGTTGAGGCTGCATACATTTATTCATAATCAACTTGACACGTGGGAATGTCTTAGTCTACTAGTGGCTCGGCTTGGTCCCGCTCCCTTCCCGCACTATTCCTTCACGCTATAAAGACCGATTGAGAATGGAGAACCTATTCGAATGTCTGTCTTCGCTGGGTGACTGGAAAAGAAAGGAACATTGAATTCTTTTACTGCCTTCCATGGAGAAGAGTAGAGGATCCGGGGCTTCCACCGAGATTTAAACTGTGTGCCACCGTTGTTCGGGGATTACTCGGTTATAAAAAGAAAAAAGAAAGTTATATATACAAGTCTATGCTTCCTAGTCTACAGAACCTTCTCATTTGGTAATTGATTTGTATTTAGATTGTAGTTGTAATCGGAGATGGACCAAGTGGGGTTGATATTTCCCGAGACATAGCTACAGTAGCCAAACAAGTTCATCTTTCGACAAGATCTTCTGAAACTGAAGTTTCAAAATTGGACAATTTTGCAAATCTGTGGAACCATTCAAAGGTATATAATTGTATAATAGTTTCTTGACTGTGCATTGGAAGATACATAAAGGGAGCTGATTTTGGAAGTTTTTTTGCAGATTGATCATGTTGATGAAAGCGGTGAAGTGATTTTCTTGGATGGATCTTCTGTTCATGCTGATATCATTCTCCACTGTACAGGGTTTGTTCAAATCTTGATTCTTTTTGCTGCATTTCCTTGAAGAACTAGCCGAGGGTCTATTGGAAACAGCCTCTCTCTACCCTCCCAGGGTAGTGGTAAGGCTGCGTACATCTTGCCCTTCCCGAACTCTACTTGTGGAAATCCACTGGGTTTGTTGTTGTTGTTCCTTGATAAAATACAAAAGTTTATTATTACTATTGTTGTTGTTGTTATTTTGTCACGCAGATACAAGTATGATTTCCCATTTCTGGAAACAAATGGAATAGTTAGTGTAGATGACAACCGTGTTGGACCACTATACAAGCATGTCTTTCCTCCAAAGCTTTCCCCTAGTGTCTCCTTTGTTGGTATACCTTATCACGTAAGCTAATTGTATGGTAATATGATATTTCATTGTGTTATTATCCAACTATCTATTTTGTTCGGGAAAAAGGTCAAGTTTGTTCCTATACTATTCAAAATTGAGTAATTACATCGTTCATCCTCTGTTATACTTTGGGACTAATTCTACCCTCGACGTTAGGAAATATTTTTGATTTTGCACTTGATCCTAATAGAGCTTTACCCTGTGGGTAATTTTAAATTATAATTAAAAGTTTTCTCGAAGTATTTCGACACGTGAAATCCACCCATTTCATGTTGGAGTTTCGTTGATGGTAAGGGTAAATAGGAAACAAGAAGCTAACAACAAGGCTATAAATGGAACCAAAGTATAACAGAGGATAAAATTGAGCAATTTCGGATAGTATAAGAGAAAATTTGGACCTTTCCCTCCCTTTGTTTTCTGATTCAACACAACCCTCTCAACTTCTTTAACAGTGTATTATGCTCTTGACAATTTGTACTATTGAAAGAAATGACAAGGTAGACTTTTCTCTGTGATAATCAGACAATTATCTTTCTCATGTTTGAATTACAAGCCAAATGGATAGCACAAGTTTTATCTGGAAAGGTGCTTTTACCATCGGAAGAGGAAATGTTAGCTGATGTTGAGGATCATAATATGCACCTTGAGGTAGCCAGTATCCCAAAACATCACACTCATCGCCTTCACCCTCGCGAGGTTTTTCCCAATTACCTTTTTTTGTGATTTTATTGTTATACCATGTAAAGTTCAGTAACTTCTGAATCAAGGGTTTCTCGGAAACAACCGCTCTACCTTCACAAGGTGGGGGGTAAGGTTTGCATACACACTATTCTCCCTAAACCCCTCTTGTAGGATTACGCTGGAATTATTATTGTTGTTGTTGAGTAAAGATCAATAACTATACAATAACATTAACACTGGATTTGTATGTCCCGAATTGAACCGAGGGTCTATCGGAAACAATCTCTCTACCTTCACAAGGTAGGGATAAGGTTTGCGTATACACTACCCTCCCCTGACCCCACTTGTGGGATTACACTATGATTGTTGTTTTTGTTGAATTGAATATCCTAAAATAGCTCAAATACACTTTAAAGTTTGCATCTTATTAAATTTATCAAATACTTTCTGAATCATCATTTTTTAGCATTGACATTAGAGGCAATGACATGAATTTGTTGGCAGATAGAATACATGGATTGGTTAGCAGCTCAAGTGGGAATGCCACCAGTTGGTGCTGGCCTAAAGGAAATTTATTGGAGTCTTTACAAAGTTATTGGTGAAGTAGGGTTTAGTAGCTACAGGGATTTGTGGGACTTTGAAAATTTGAGTCAATAATTTCTGATGCTTATGTAATATCATATCTAGTCCTCATGTCTGTTGTAATTCTTCCAAATACATTTGCTATGTAATTACTGAATATAAGAACAAAAAAGGGGGATTTGCATCTACACCCGCTTTTGTGTCACGTTTTAACTTGTGCCCGCTTTGCAAAAAAAATTGCAAGCGTACCTGCTTTTTCGCATAACTTCAGCATACTGGGCTGAAGTAGTAAAGTCAATCACGCAAAACTTCAGCATTCTAGTAGACGGGCCTGAAGTAGCAAGTGTGCTGAACCAAGTGTGCTGAAGTTTTTGTTTGTAATTGCTTAACTTAAGCATAGTAACTGAAGTTTTGTTCTCTATTTGTTGAAATTTTTGTTTTTGTAACTGGCTGTTTTGTAACTGTCTGAAGTTTTTGTTTTGTAACTGGCGAACTTCAGCTCTAGAGTTGAAGTTTTTATTTTTGTAACTAGCGAACTTCAGCTCTAGAGCTGGAGTTTTTGTTTTGTAATTGGTGAACTTCAGCTCTAGAGCTGGAGTTTTTGTTTTGTAACTGGCAACTTTCAGCTCTAGAGCTGAAGTTATTTAGTTCATTTGTAAAACTTTAGCAATATTTATTGTTGACAGAGCTTCCTACTCAAAACGCTCTTTTCCATCAAGACGAATGCTCAAATACTTGTACATATTGCTTTGAATCATCAGCTTGATATCTTGAACTTTTTCAGCAATTAATTTGTTTCCATTCAAAAAAATTTCCTGATCAGTAAGGTTGTAGAATAGAAAAAATTGAGTATATGTAACAATAGAAAGCAAAGAAATACAACTACGAACGTAATGACAAAGGAAAGTCAACATTAACCAATATATTTCGTTTCACCAGCAAAAAACAATATGCAACATGGCGAGGAGGAAGCATAGAGAGAGTTAAGAAAGAGAAGAGGAACTGAAATCCATACAAACAAGTACATAGCCAATCATTAACATTAACTACATTGCTAATCTTCAGAAAGAAGAAGAAGAAGAAGAAGAAGAAGAAGAAGAAGAAGAAGAAGAAGAAGAAGAAGAAGAAGAAGAAGAAGGAGAAAGCGGGCTGAAGTTATTTAAAAAGTGGGTACAAATTAAAAGTTTAAAAAAAATGGGATAGATTAAATGGGGGCGACCAAATAGGGCGCCCCTTGCAATTTTTACAACAAAAAACGTAATAAAAAAGGAAGTATTATGCTTTAACTTAAAGAAAACAAAAGAATATCATAGGAGACTTACTTTCCATTACTGAGATTTAGTGATAACTTACAAAGATTATTATCTCAGTAATAACTTACAAAGATTATTAAAGTCGTTTTGGTAAGAAGCGTTTTACCTCCAATATAGGATTTTCTGACGTGATCCGAATTGATCGGGCCCTAAAAGCGTGTACCAGAAATTGTTAAAATAGCACGGGATAGCCAGTTTTCGGTTATTAAAAAATAGTCAGCGTTTGCCAAGTCATTGAAAAATAGCCACTTTTTTGCTGCAACAGAGACCGGTCCAGCATAATATACTGGAGTTCGGTAAACTTGTGTATGAACTTCCAACATATTATACTGGACCGGTATACTTTGCTGGCTACTATAATATACTGGAGTTCTAGTATACTTTGCTGAAACTCCACTATAATATACTGGAGTTTCAGTATATTATATTGGAGTATTTTCCGGATTTTGAACAATGTTTTCGTTCAGATTTATCTTTACATAAAAAGTGTCTAAATTTCGATGACTTTTGAAACTGTGACTATTTTTTAATGACCACTTGTAAATCTGGCTATTTTGAATTTCTCCCCCAGAGACCGGATAGAAGAAGAGTAGGGGTGTTCATAAAAATCCGAAAACCAGAACCAAACCGAAAACCAAACCAAACCGACCAAAAAATCGATACTTTTTGGTTTGGTTTGGTTTGGTTTTGGTTTTGAAATTTAAAAAATTTTTTGGTTTGGTTTGGTTTTGGTTTTGAAATTTAAAAACCGATCAAATTTAGTTTGGTTTTGGTTTTAATTAAAAAATATCGAACCAAACCGAATATAGGAGTAGCTATTTTAAATTTATTATTATACCTATATATATGTATACTTTTATACAAAGTTTTAAAATTTTTATAGTAAATATTAATCGTTTGCACTTTTAGTACAGTTCTTTACCTTTACATTCTAGTTTAATTGGTAGTTTTCTTTTGTTAAGTGTAAGAATCTATTTCATGTTAAAAATAATATATTTTTAATTGAGTCCTTAAATTATTCATCACTATTTGATTCAATTATCATCAATATATCTTGGTAAATAATAGATTTCTCAAAGGACAATTGATTTGATAATGTTACGTTGAAAATGTGGTCGCCGAAATGTGTGTTTGGTAGTGTATGTCTTATATTTAAGAAAAAGCCGACAAATAACCAAAAAAACCGAAAGACCGACATAAACTGAATCGAAAAAAAACTGACTTAATTGATTTGGTTTGGTTCTAGTATTTGAAAAACCGACTTACTTGGTTTGGTTTCTTTTTAGAAAAAAATCGATGCAAACCGTACCATAAACACCCTCAAAGAAGAGTGACTTATGTAAATGTTGGCATATTTCGAATTTAAGCAGAGAAGCTTTACTTTTCTAAAATTACTAAGCTGACAGCTTTTTGCTAGTGTCAATTGAACACTTACACTCGTTCAAATCGTATATAATAAACGCTTATGATAGGAGATTACTAGTGCGTGTAATACAATCTCCTACACGTAGAATGCCACATCATTACTAGTGTCACATAGGAAAATAAACTATTGACTTTATCTTTATTTTTTGCCCTACTCCACCATCTCTTCTCCTTACTGCCAACAACTCCACCATTGCCATCGCCGAAAAATTCCTCCGGCCACCGGAGAACACCACAGACCCGACATTTTCCATTTCAAAATTCATTACAGATATTAGATCCCACCCACGACTACTCTATACTTTACGATTTCTAGGTATTTACTTTGTTATATTTTCTACCATTCTATCCCTTCTCTCTTTCTGTAAATATAGTACTTATAACTCATAGATTTGAGCCTTGCCCAACATTTTAATCTTGGAAAATAGTACATTAACTGAACAATTTTTTATTTTTATTTTCAAAAAAGCAGATTCACTTCTCCATTAAAATCGAACCCATCCTTTGCCCTTTAGAAAAGTGTTATCTAGAAATTATAATAATTTTTGTTGGATGAGAATATATAGGTTCAAGGTAAATAATTTTTGGGTGAAAATTGGGAGGGAGAACGGGAAAGGGAAGGGGGTGAAGGTGTGGTGTGGTGGGGTGTGGTGGGGTGGGGAACGGGAAGGGGAAGAAAGTAGGGGTGTTTGTTGGCCAGTACGATACGGTACGGTATTTAGATATTTCGGTTCGGTATTTTTAGTATTCGGTTTCTTAAAATCCTATACCAATACAAAACCTAATTAAATTCGGCGTGGTTCGGTTTTTCTCCTTTCGGTTTCGGTTTATTCTGTTCGGTAACTTCGGTTTATTCGGTTTGAATACTAACTAGTGCATAGAGTCATACACTCTAATATTCTTAATTAAAGTACTCAAAAATACAAAACTGAAAATGTTTGTTGACAACAATTTTGCCCAAAACTAGCAAATATCGACCCAAATAGAGAAAATTGTACATAAAAGAATATTTGATCATTAGAAATGTCTTGTTACTTGTTTATAGTTAATTGATGAACTTTGAGAATAAAGGAAAGTAAAATTTTAGATTTTTTTTATATTTATGTTATAATTGATAATATGTGTTTTTTTTATAAAGGGAATTATGGAGATCGAGCATTAAGGTTGTAGGTTAGGGAAAATTGTGATGTCTTTTTTACAGCGCACTAGAGTGAGACTAGCCAGTTAGGAATTAGCCTTAGAATGCTATTGATCAACTACTGATGATGGGCTTTATCTTCTGTGTATTAATACCTTACATATTTCTCGTATTTCCTATATCTCTTATATTGCTGTTACTTTGTTTTTTATGGTATTTATGTTATGTTATGGATTTTATGGTATTTTATGTTGTTTTATTATGAGTATATTGATAGTACTAATATAGTGTCTCTTGTTGCCTCTTCGAGCCGAGGGTCTCCTGGAAACAGCCTCTCTGCCCCTCGGGGTAGAGGTAAGGTCTGCGTACATATTACCCTCCCCAGACCCCACTTGTGGGATTACACTGGGTTGTTGTTGTTATTGTTGTTATTGTTGTTGTTGATAATATGTGTTTTGTGTAATATAATATATATTTCGGTATGGTATTGGTATTTCAGTATTTTATTTTACAATACCAAATACCATACCTAATACTAAATTTTAAAAAAAACTTAAACCAAATACCAAAATTTTCGGTTTCAGTACGATAATTCGGTATTTACCAAATTATGCCCAGCCCTAGAAGAAAGAGAAAAAGAAATAGAAATGAAAAATGGGTTTTTGGGAAGAAAAGGGAGGAGGAGAAGTGGGGGTTGGGGGGGTGGGTGTGGGGGTTTTGGGGAAGAACGGGAAGGGGTTTAATTTACTTTCTTTAAATTTTACTATTTTTGTCATTTTATTATTATTTTTTCCTTAGTTCAATCATTTCTTAGGCTAATTTTTTATGCTCACGCTCGTTGCATGCGTGAATTACACGTTTGTTATCCAACTCAGCCATAATGTTGTCACATATGATTGGTCAACGGTCAGAGAAGTTTAAAATATAAGTTTTGATAAAGTAAAAGAGTTTGGATAAAAACAAATTAAGTAAAAGGATCGGGATGACAAAGTGACACAAGTATAAGTGTCATTTAGGCTATTCTGCATATAAGAAATTCACGTCCTATATAATTTTTTAGAGTAACTAAAGAAAACAAGAAAAATCTTGACAACTAAATATGTAGAAAAGGAAAAGCTCCTTCTTTTCCATCATATCCTATTTTTTATTCTATAGTAAAAAATTTAGGAGTCATGTTTGTGTATCTTCCTAATTATTAAATTTGGTTAGACTTAAAAGTATATCGGATGTAAGATTGATAATGACGAACCATTAATATTTGAGTTTAAGAAGTTCTCATAATATAAGTTTTTATAAAAATATGTCCCGGTCAAACCTTGTAACTTATAGTATGGGTTTGGACGATATTTACTTGAAATTACAAAATAATATTTAAAAGTTCAGTTAATTTGGACATATAATATTTCAACTTCAACTTGAAATATTATTTGTAGAATAACATATGTGTTTATTTTTGGTTCGTTATTTATACTTCGAAGAATGAAATAGAATTTTAAATTAATATTTCGTTTGAAAAGTATTTCTCATTAAGGGAAGTTCATAACCGGATACAATTTGAAAAAAAATGAATTTAACTTGATAACAAATTTTAAATTAATTAATCACCACATTAAATTTTTATCGGATAATACAACATGGCCCAAATAGTCATAATTATTTGGAATCATGGTATATTAGTGTCACAAATCAATTATCCGGTTAATGATTTGTTCACAACTCTCATTTATTAATTTAATATCCATTGGACCCAGAGTATATTTATCACCAATATGGCAATATTGTTAGGACCGAAAAAATTAGGTGTCATACGGAAGCTAGCAAAACAAATCTTGAACGACGATAAATCATACAACAAAGAGAAATCTACCAAAAGAGACACAAATATATAACGTGGTTTGGTCAACTGACTTACGTCCATGGCGGAGATGAGCAATCCACTATATAAAAAGAAAGTATAAAATATTGAGAACAACCTCACGAAGAGGCAAACACAAGTGACACACCAACACTGTCCCGTAAAGTTTTTCCCCTAAACACGACTCTTGTTAAGTTTGGCAGAAATTTTGTCCCACATCGGTGGGAAAAGAAGAGTTGGGGGGATTTTCCCCCTATAAAAGAAGGCTTAATGTTTAGGATTTAAATACACCTCTCATTTGCCTTCTCATCTGTTTAAGGCATTTGTATCTTCTCTCTTTAGTATTATTTCACTTGTATTTTTGGAGTGAAATAAAATATTGGTTGTGTCCGAGGAGTAAGCAAAATTAGCCGAACCTCGTAAATTCTGGTGTTCCCTTTATTGTTGCTTTATTGTCTTATTTATTATTTGGTGGCTGTCATAATTTTTTGGTATAGTAGTTGTGACTTATTCACACTATATACATTTGGCTTCCGCAACAACTCTCAAACCCCATATGGCTACGTTGTGGATGCTAATGAATGAGAATGATGGATCCTCAATTTATAGAACTCGAAACTTTTTTCTACAAGAAAAATGACTAGCCAAATATAGGGGAATTATAATTTCCTTCTACAAGAAGGAAAACCCAATTAAAGTAATTATATTGTCCTTTTTGTTCAAGAGATAGAAAAACTAAATATGATAAGAAAATCAAGATAAACACCTAACAAATATCTCTAACTAAAAAACACTTACTCAAAGGGAGAATTAAATCTTTGACTAATTATTGTGCTTATGACATGGAAAACAGTATTAAACGAGTTTATCATGGAAATAAAAATGTACTTACTTTAACAATTTAAGTTTTAGATGAGATGACTGTACATTTAAATATGGTATAAGAGCATAGATGTTAGATTTGTATCTCACCGTTAACATTACCAAAAATAAAATTCATGTGCTTGGTCCATGAAAAAAATAGGGCTCCCACGTGAGGTGGCGTGCCGAAAATATAATTAAGTGGTAATCCCTGACTCCTTAAATTTTTAGATGAGAAAAGTATTGATATGTCTCTCTTTAAGTTTAACTTAATTTTTAGGGTAATAGTAAGTTTTAGGTTTTAGGATCAAAATGACCATTTATTGCAAATAGTAAGGACTATTTCTGTTAAGAGGTATATATCAAGGACCAAATAGTCCAGTCCTATACATTAAGGACCATTTCGATCATTCTTTCTTCCATCCTTCCATTTTTTTTAAATAAATTTTTGGAAAACCAAAAAAGCGCGCCGTTCCCATTCTGCTTAACCCTCGCCACGGCATCAGTTCAAATTGCTGCTTGAAACGAAAAGATTTATCGATTTTCTCCGGTACGTTTTTAATTTTAGGTTTATTTTTTTTCAACTTTATTTGACAATCTCGTTCTCCCTTTTTTCCCCCATAATTTTGTACATTGTCAAATTTTTCAGTTAAGTGTAGTAATTTGTATTTTATCTCCGACGAAATTGCGGCCATTGTTTTCTATATTTTATGCTCGAATCATAGCTATATAGCTACTAGTATGATTTGAAATCCTTGACTAGAAACCTGCTCTGTAGCTTGTAGTTGTGCAGGGCAAACTCGTCCAAAATTGTCTGTTTAATGCTTTTATCGTCACAGGGAATGAAGTTGTTTAAAAAAACCCTACACGCTTCTGGAATCAATATAGACTAGCAAACGACAGGGCACAATGGAAGAAAAGGATTCATATAAGTGATGAATAAGTTTTAGTGTTGTCAGTGAACTTCCAAAATTATTATTGTTATTATTACTACTATTATTTAATATTAACATATTTTTTTACTTTTATTTTATTTAGTATGATGATGACATTAGTTAGAGCTTAAATGGAGAAGTGAGGATCATATAGTCACCCCAACTTATTTGGGACTAGGCGTAGTTGTTGTAACCGAACCTAATTTTCATACATGTTTTTGGTGTAACATTCTTAATCTTTATGGGGTTTGGGGCAGAGGCGGACCCACCTTGTAGGTTAAGGGGTCATGGGACCTCTCTAGCCTCGGCAAAAATCTCGTATATATATATGTGATATATATCTATACATATATATGGGACCCCTCAAATATTTTGCTTGCGCCCCCAAATACAAAATGCTGTACGGGAGAAGTGGTGTTGCACGCTAAAGTTCCCTGCTTAGCTTGATGGACGTGTGATCGAAACCAGCCTCCGCTTTTCTCCTCCTCTCTATTTTAGTTCTTACCTTTTCTTCTATTTTATATTTTAATTCTTTGAATACAAGGTAATTTATACTTAGCAAATTACTTTATTTTTTACTTTTATATTTTTTTGGAATTCAATTATAGTTTAGCACTAACACATAATAGTCTACTTAATTAATTTTTCTTTCTCAAATTCCTCCCTTAAAATTAAAAGCCTCAAATTGATTATTAACATGCCCTTAATATTGATTTCTTTAGTAAGTTTTTGATAATTTAAAGTTTGAACGTCTTTTTGATCACTAACCCCTTCTTTAATTAAAACTAGAAATTTTAAAGTGTGAGACATGCTTAATCAAATACCTTCCCTTTTTATAGCACCCATTTTGCGAAGAAATCTCTCTGTTAGGTGCTTTTTTTTTCCTTTAGAATTTTAATTTGTTTATATTTGGATGATAAGTCATCATAATCATTAAGTTTTAAAAGAGTTTCACGTCGAATTTTATCGTTAGTAATTAGCATACAGTGGTTCCCCCGTTGTACTCAAATCCTGGGTCTGCCTCTGGTTTGAGGTAAGGTATGCGTACACTCTACTCTCCCCAGACCCCACTAGTGGGATTTTACTGGGTATGTTGTTGTTATTGCATTACATCTAACAAAACAGAGCTCCATCAAAGTCAGTACTATAACCACTGGTAAGATCTACGTACACTCTACTCTCTCCAGGCCCCACTAGTGGGATTTTACTGGGTATGTTGTTGTTGTATTCTTAATCTTTATGGTTTGAAGTTGTGAAATGCTATGTTGCTGGGACTCTCCAAAAATGTTACTGTGTGTGCGGATCCTCCAAAAGTAGTGCATTTTTGGAGGATCCCACATGGGTGCGACAACAGTTTGAAGTGTCCGCGCAACATAGTTGAAATAAAAAACCCTAGCTGCACTAAATCTTTTGTGAAGGTTTTTTCTCCTGTTCTTTTTCTTCTCTTCGTATTTTAAGTTCCACTAAAGTTATATGTTAATTAACGAAGTCTTAAATAGATAAGTATTTGAATAAGTGAGTCCTCACTAACTTAAGCGATTTCGATCACCTAGTAGGCCTTTTATTTGGTAGAAAACATTGCCAAAGTGTATCATCAGATTTGACTACGAAGGAAGGAACTCTAAGTGAAAGAGCACCGTCATGTGTAAAAGAAAGTTGAAATAAAAAAGAAAGAACGAAATAGTGGGCCATCTTTCCTGATAAAGGCCCCTTCTCTCATGTCACCATTCTTATACTCCCGGTTGACTGCTCCATGACGGGCTTCCCTCTTTCCTTGGCGCTCTCATCTATGCTTCAACCCGACAAGTGATAATTGAAAAATGATGTTTCCTTGCCTGCTTTAAGATTTAAAACTTGTCGAAAAAGTGAATCAAGATCTAGATAGATCCCTATCTTTATCTGTATCCATGAAGATACTTATCTATAGGAGTATAATGATAGATCTATCTACAAGTTGGCCTAGACTATCCTCTATCCGGATAGATATGTCCCTATGAGCGACTATGCCGATCTTTATATGTTTTGGCCGCGTCCCTTTCCGTCAAAGAAGGTTTGGATCTTTAAATCTTGTGTGGTGAGGTATGTGAACCTATGTTAGGTCCATAAGATACCTATAGATTTTGGTCTTTTATGATTCACCTTGAATCATGACTAGGTAGTTCGATCCTTTTATTTTTATCTTTTGCAAAACTGATGGAGGAATGCAGAGCAATAGGTTGAGTTACTAATTACTATATAAAAAAGAGTTATAAACTATATGACATCTTGTTTGAGTAGGAAATTTTCGGTTTTTCTCGTTCCTTCTCTTCAATAAGAATAGGAATTTGAAATGATACAATATCCTCTTCATTCGGTTGTGCTCAGCGAAAGAACTACCTAAGAATACTTTTCCTGATCCAAACTTCTTTGTCCTTTGTTCTCCTTGCATAGAAAGATTGCAACTGTTGCAAAAACTGGGATTTTTAGTATGTAGAAGATCTCTTTATTTCTTCATTGGTTTCTCGCATCATTTTCCTGAAAGGATATATATCACCGTGGATGTGGAAGAGTTTAAATTACTGTGGTATTACGTCAGAAGTTAGTTATTTCTCATGTCTTTGGCTGTATTGGTTTTGACAAACAAGAGGGTTAACTGCACTTCTACAGTTTATAGTTTCTGTCCAACGTAATTTCAACCATTGTTTTCTATAATTAAGGGAATTTTTTCTGCTTGAATTATAGCAATTTCATTACTAGTATGGTTCAATTCCGTCACCAGAGACATACTCTGTATATGTTTTGTGTTTGATGTTTCTATTGTAACAACTGAACATAATTTTCGTAAGGGTTTTTGGTGTAACACTCTGAATCTTTGATGGTTTGAAGTTGTGAAATGAAAAAAATTCTAGCTGCACTTACGCATCTGCGAAGAGTTTCTCTTTTTCTTTTTTCTTAACCTTCATCTTTTTACTTCTGCAGTTCCACTAAACTAAAATGTTTATTATTGCCGTATTAAGACCAAAGTAGTTATTTCTCATGTCTTTGGCTGTATTTGACAAACAAGTAGTTTAATATCACTTCTACTGTTTTCTGCATTCCCTAGTTTTGAGGTTTTTCTTGCTTTTAGATGGTAACATCTGTTGTAATGACTATTAGTATCCATATAACACTATGTGAAAGTACTTGCTATATAATGTTGGTCATGGATGAAGTTATGTACTGCAGTAACTGGGAATATGATTGTTTCTAAGGAGCTTTATTTTTCTTTTTTACTTCTTCTTTCCTAAGTGTTGTTTTGTCAGGGAGAGGGAGAGAGACAGTGAGAAAGGGGGTAAAATGGACGTCGCGGAAGCTGGGTCTTCACTCGATTCTTTAGTATCATCATTCAACGCTCGCATAGCGGAGATTCAACAGCTTGTTGTAGCTCGGAACAGTAATTTATCTGCTCCACTTAAGCTTGTCGAAGTTACTTATTATTCCTGATCTCAATTTTTGTGCAATCTGAACAGTGTATCCAGCGAGCAGCATTTCAGATTTGTCAGCTGTTGACTCTGTACTGACGGCCTTGGAGCTACAGCTCCACAAAATAAAAATCCGGATGCGTGAAGAAACTGAAGCCATCCCCAAAGCCAAGGTATCTGTCTCTCTCTCTCTCTCTCTCTCTAAACATATGTCTATATCGCCAATTCTATTTAAGCAAGGATTATCTTAGGCAATCATCCATTTCCAAATCCATGGAATTCAAGACCTTGGATGCTTTCTGTTTCTATGTAGGAAATGTTAATTGATTCCCATTACTGTTCTTTCTAAAAAGTCTGAAATTTGTTACTGTCCAAGTTATGACTCTGTCTACAATCTAGTTAGTGCATTTTATGAAAATTTGGACTTTTTGATCGGTGTTTTCCTGAACCATACTATCGAGCTAATGCATTTGTTATAGGATACACAGTCCTCTGTGTTTTTGGTCCACCTTGTTTTTGGAAACCAAAGGCGTGGTATTGTTATACATCATATTTAAGTTGTAAACAACAGTTGTAGATGCAATAACTCGTCGTTTTTTGGGCTGCTGCTTCTGGCTGCAGAAGCTGATAGAGGCATCGCTGCGGCAGCAAAAGAAATTGCAAAAGTTGTCTGCTGTTGTTCCATCATATGTTCCTCATAGAGTGACCAAAATAACCGAGGATGCTACTAAATGGTAACATTATGTACTATGTAATGAAATATCTTTGCTAACATGCGGTCCTTACTCCATACTCCTCAAGAAGATTCATTTGTTCTGACTATGGATGTGTTTCGTATAGTGTACGTCCAGAGCCCAGCGGTGAGGATCTTGGTTTTGTGTCTATGCAACTTGAGGAACCTGCACCCAAGGTAATGAGCTCTCTTAAATTCTCTAACCCTCTATATCTGCATGATTGCTTCTGTTCGAAAAATACAAGTTACTTATTATGTTTCCTCTTTAGCTTGATAAGTGGACTGCCGACCGTGTCCATCATATTAATCTGGTTAAGTAACAGGGAGGCCCAAGTGTAGTGTCTGATTGCATAAAGGGTGAGATTCACTTTTTTTCTTAATTGGCCCAGAATAATGGAAAATCAAATCATTCTAGAATCGGGAATGTGTTCTACTCATTCAATGAATTCATTGCGTGAGTAGGACCTCCCAACGTGGTCTGTGCGCAAAAAAGAAAAGGACTCCCAAGAGTGACACAGATTATGCACCCTGATTCTAAGATGAGATAATAGTGATCAAAGAATGCAATTTATCATTCTTCATCTAGTATGAAAGACATTTACTGTATGATTCAGTTATTCACTGTTTTGGACAGCTTCAAATGGATTTCCAGTACCAAAATAGACATGCAACGATCTCACCCTATATTTTGTTGATTTCAGGAGAAAAAAGGCCGTGCCTCCCCGCCACTGTTCTACGTTAATGCTGATGAACTGAATTCAGTACCACCGTAAGTGCTTTATAACTTTTTTTTTTGGTTTAAATCAAGTAGAGAGAATTTCATTAAAATGCATCAGCGGATGCCAAAGATTACAGCAGCTGAGAAAAAAAAAAAAACTTAGCTTCTGTTTACCAGTGGATACTAGTAAGTCAAGGAGCTAACAAAATCCATGAATTTATCTAAGCTGTTTACTTTTTCGAGTTTACTCCAAAAAAGATTCGTTAGACATCTAACCTTAAGTGTGTTTATAGGAGAAACCACACCCTCAAAACATCTGAGGTTTCTTTCTTTCCAAATACCCCAAAAGATGTAGGCCAGTATCATTTTCCATACCTGTTTTATAGCCTTTCCAGCACTCCAAAGCCCCTCGCTAACATATGCATCTTTAATGCTGTAAGGCATTACCCAGCTAATACTCCCAAAATTAAAAAAATTAGTCCGCATGTCTCTGGCAACTTGACTGTGAAGGAATAAGTGACTGATGTTTTCTGATTCTTGTAGACACATGTTGCACCTGCTGCATACTATTATACCCCCGTTTGAAATGTTTTCATGTGCTAGGCAAGCTTCCCCGATTGCTAATCAGCTGAAACAGGCAATCTTTGAGGGAAGTTTAACTTTCCACACAAATTTCCAAGGCCAAATATCAACAATATTGCTGTTGGAGCATACTTCAAGTAGCATGATTTGCAGAATATGCAATGTCCTGGTTGAGTCATCTAGTGAGAACTCCTGTAATCTTTCCAGTAGCACTCCCAGATCATCTATGCTTCTCGGTCTTTTCAAAAATGAAACTCAGTGCGTGTCGGATCCTTCAAAAGTAGTGCATTTTGGAGATCCGACACTGGTGAGACAACATTTTTGGTGAGTCCCAGCAACATAGCAGATCATCCACCTCCCAGTCTTGGGAATTCCTTCTGAATGTCAGTTTCCAAAAATTCTCTTCCCTGCATTGGCTAATTGTTGCTTGGGGCAGTACACTTAACCGGTATAGTCTCGGAAATTCTTCCTGTTATGTACTATTGCCAGCCATCTATCTTTCCAAAATTTAATAAGTTCTCCATTTGCCAGCTCTAAAATATGTGTACCTGGAGAAGTCTTCCCAATGTCTGTTTATGTGTTTCCAGGGGCCAACACGATGAGATGCGATACTTTGTTGTGCCAGTAATCTTGCTCCCCATGCCTAGTTTTGATAAGCTTTCTCCAGAAAGAATCTTCTTCATTGCAATAACTCCAGTGCCATTTCATGAGCAAACAATTATTATAGATTGCCAGATTCCTCACTCCTAGGTCCTTAAGCTGTATAGGTCTGATTACTTTGTGCTATCTGACCAAATGATACTTGTGTTGAGTGCCACTGCCTTCCAGGAAGAAATTCCTTCTAATTTTATCAATTTGCTTTGAAGTTTTATTGGGGATAGGGACTGAAATATGTTGGAAATTGGAATGCAGTCCAACACATTGTTCAATGATATCAATCTACCCCCCATTGACAGATATTGCCTTTGCCAAGTAGGCAATCTTTTCTCTACTTTCTGCATAACACCTTGCTATGCTTGTGTTTATCTGAATTTCGCACGCAATGGTAGGCCTAGATATGCGGTGGGCAGAGTACCAGACTTGCAGCCCAAAATTTCTGATAAATCCTGCAAGTTTTGTACAGTATTGACAGGGAAAATAGTATTTTTGCCCATGCTAATGTGTAAGCCTGATTTAGCTTCAAAGATGAGCAATATCAAGCTTAGATAAACTTGAAGAGGGATCCGCTTCACTGAATATATGTGTCTTCTGCATAAAACAGATGGATGTTTCCTAACTTCTCTAAGGCAACAATTCTTGTGTACCTTATACAGAAATGTAACCCCAACCCTCTACCCTCCTGCCCGAATGCCCGAGGGAGGGAGGGAGTATATGCTGATTTCTTTTACTGCTTATGCATCATAAACACTATCTCGTATATATTTTCTGACAATAAGGAATGCAAATTGCAGGTATATGAAACAACGACTCACTTTGGAAAATGCCCGAGGGAGGGAGGGAGTATATGCTGATTTCTTTTACTGCTTATGCATCATAAACACTATCTCGTATATATTTTCTGACAATAAGGAATGCAAATTGCAGGTATATGAAACAACGACTCACTTTGGAAAAAGTCAATGCAGCAATAGATGACATGGCTACTTACGCTGAAGCAACTGCTCAGCTTCTCAAGGCCCCTCATAGAAAGGTTGCTCTTTTGTCAATTTGATTACATAATTTCACTCGAAACTTGATATTACTCAAGTGCTGACTCCTTTATTTTTCCTTCTGAAGCTCACAGAAAATCTTGTGGAGAGAGCCATGGTTAGTAAACTGAATCTTCCCTATTTAATAACATTCTTATAACTAAATTTGGGACACCACATATTCAACAGGAATTGGAACTTCGCCCTTGTAAGTTAAATCTGCAGAATTAAGCCTCACCAGTGTTCGCTGCAGTTCTATTTTCAACCAGAAATATGATTTATTCTATGTAATGTTCACATGATCACATATTGAGAGATGGACCCTTCTTCTTTGGGATATCTACACTAGCCAAATTTGTCCATATTATTTGCAGAATGTTGTGGCTGGTCTTACCTACCAGACAGCGGCGGTTTGAGTGTTCTGATCTGGATAGGGTTCTCATTCTTGTGGTCTATATATTATAGAAGGAATCACTTTGGAGAAGACCGAAACTCCTACAGAAGTGTGAATTTTCTTTGCTAGGGCACCTTTGGAATCCTGAGGCAGCTGAGGGATGGAGTTGGTGATAAAACTTGTGTGGCACCCCATGAATGGAATTACTTGCAAATAGCTATGATAAAGAATGTATGTGGCACCCTTTGGATTAGTAGAGTCTTGAGACGCAAGTATTGTAGGGATGAGGTGTCTAAGACTCGATCTTATCCTTGCGACCATCAAATATTCCTATCTATGCTCTTTTTGCTTGATGCATGTGTCTGCAAGACATAATGTCTAAAAGGACCCCCTTCAGCCTTAATTCCTTTACGCGATCTAATTAAGATATTAGCTATATATGGACTATATATAACCAGTCTGGCTTATAGTATGTTATGTTCCTTGTGATTTGTTGCTGTCAGGAAGTGGATCATTTGTTGATTAAATTTGACGTGCTTGAACAACATAATAGCTACTCACCTTTTGCAGGAACTAAAAGAAATTGCAGCAACAGAAGCAGTTAAAGGAAAGCATTTCTTTCTTGAAAGTGACATCAAAGGACCTTCACTGAAGCATGACCATACTGGGAGAGCAATACTAACTGTGAGTTGTTCTACACCAAGTGTATTTGCATTTTGACTCGAATCATTATTCCTTCTCAATTTTCTAAAAGGAAGGTTAGCTTTTAAGTTTTTATTCAGTTCGCTATTCTTTTCAGCGTGAAAATATTGTTTAAGAAATCAATCTCTTCAAACTTTTTTCTATTCAATTGTTCTTTTGCTACGTCACATTTGACAAAATTGATGTAGGATTGTGACTCCTTTCTGATTCATGCTTCAACAAATAATCTAAGCATTAGATTTTGTTTGACCATCAGTTTAGTGGATTTTGTAATTAGTTTTAGTGGATTTATGTTGGCTTGATTCATTCGCTTGACAATGCTTTTCGTGCCCCAGAACTACAGCAGCTTCACATTGAAACCTATCCGATATACTTGGTTTGACCACCAATCGTAAACCCCCCCCTCTCTCAAAATTTAATACAAGCAGCTCAAATATGCATGCTATCAACATCACTATTCTCCTGTTCGAAGCACTTTATCCGGCACCACCAACTATACATGCTTGGGCTCACAAACTAACGACTCAAGATCAGATTTACACTACACTAATGTAAGTTGTCACTGGCAGGTCCTCCGACACCTTGGTCGTATAAGTGAAACGCGAGTTGGTCATCACCGTGTGATTCTACTTTTGAGGCCCCACTGAGTTTCAACTTGATCAGGTAGTTAGGTACACACCTGCATGCGGCGACTTCTTTTTGACTGGCCACATTCAAGCTCTTTTGAAGTGTAGACTGGTATGCAGAGAAACATGTTGCTGTTTACGGTTCAAAATTGTATGATATTACTGAAGAGATTTGACAATGCTACAATTTGGAAAATCAGTTTCTGCTGAAATTTTTGGTTATTCCTTGCTTTATACGATCTTTCAGAGCCTAAATTTGAAGTTCTGCAATGACATCTCATTTAACCATATACAGTGCAGAGATCTATATAGGACTATGGCTGGAATTTGATCATCTCATGCCAGATCTAGAAATGAAACATTTCATGCAATATAAACTTATGAATATCACCCATAACATTAAATAAAGCAAATATGAACCCTTAAATAATGCCACTTATCCTAGCTTTCAACTCGATTATAAGAGTTACTGCAAAAAAGAAGCTACTACTTGTTTGGTTCTTTCTGTCTATTATTTGTGCTTAAAACTCAGAAGATTTTCTTAATTAATTTATCACTCTATCAACCTCAGAAGACAGTCTTTTCAGAAGAATGTTTGCCTTAATATGCTTCCAGGAAATATAAACAAATTTGTACGTTCTGTAGTCTGATATTTCACAATATTTCATTTAGTACTGATACAAAGTGAATGAAGTATACAAGCAGAATCGACTCTCACATAGTAATACTGTAATAATAAGAAATATAAACTTAAACATATGAAGAAATGAAGCTCATATTACTTCCTAGCTAGTTTCCTTAAAAGAACTTTAAGATCATAAAAACATACTCCCTCCGTTCACTTTTACCTGGCACGTTTTGATTTTTCACGCCCCTTAAGAATAAATGAAGTGCATAATTTACCATGATACCCATATTATTTGATGCATATTTTATTGGATTTGAGAAAATGATTTGAAATGAGTAATAAATACTGTAGGTATAACAGGAAAAAAAATTGTCTCTCTTGATATGTATAAAGTGATAACTAAAAATAAAAATCAATTTTTAGTATACATGCCAAGTAAAAGTGAACGGAGGGAGTACATATCTAGCCTAGAAATGGATTCATGTTATTTTCTTGTTTCGTTTAAATTTTGTGATCACAACCACCTCAATATCCAGTCTAGGAGTGTCAAATGGGCAGGTTGAGCTGATACTGGGCGGGTCACGATGGTTGAGTCAAAAAATGGGCGGGTCATTTCACTTGAGCTGAAATGGACTGGGTCAAAATGGGCTAAAATTTGGGTTATAGCCCAATTCGGCCAACTCTTATCAAGTTTTAATTAATGTGTGTTATTTTCTTATGAATTATTTAATTATCAGGTAAGATTTTTTTTCTTTTGTTATGGTCATATATGACATAACAAAAAATAAATAAATATATATTTTAAAGATATTTTAGCAAAGTTATAATGGATCAATTTTGGCTAAAAATCAGCCAAACTTTAGATGGGATGACGCGTTGGGTCAAGATGGTTGAGTTCAACAATGGGCGGGTCAATGACCGGACCAACCTTGGCCGAGTTAAATGAGTTTGTGCTCAAATTGCCACCCCTAATCCAGCCTAGGTAGCAAGTTGCTACTAGCAACTTATGTCAATATAATGAACAGTGCAAATCATTGAAGACAAAAAATTAAATAAATAGAGTTATAATTTCTCTAATAATTTAAGCTTTTAAATGAGATTAACGGTTACACAATGCGACATGAAGTATCGTCCTTAGTTTTGTTCTTTCCTGTGTTATATATACTTCATATACAAACATTTCATGAAGCTCAAAAATATATACTCTATTAGATTTTTAAGGGCCTAAAGCAATAGTATTGGTATCATAAAATTGGTAACGCGTAAATGGATGAGCTCATAGAACTCATGCTCAATTTCCATTATAAGTTGAATATAAAATAATTTGATAATAACATATTCTTAACTAAAGTTATGGGGTTGGCCTTGAAAATAATGTCGATTTTCAAAAACGAATACCATACATACCTAGTGGGAGACCAAAAATAAGATATAAAGTAGTCTTCGAGACGTAGTGCTATAAGTTGAAGTTGAATTATCAAAATGTAAAAAGAGCCACAAATTAATTTATATGGCCCATTTTTTTTTCCTAGAACACTCGTCTATTTCAACTTAAAGATGAGCTTAAATAGTACGACATGATCTGCGCTCAATTGTGAACAGGAGGGTGAGTTCTTGCTGGTAAGTAGTCCAAATTAAACTCTGGCTTTAAATTGGGGGATTTGTATCTATACTCGCTTTTTGTGTCACGTTTTAACTTGTACCGCTTTGCAAAACAAAAAAAATTGCAAGCGTATCCGGTTTTTCGCATAACTTCAGCATACGGGGCTGAAGTAGCAAAGGCAATCACGCAAAATTTCAGCATTCTAGTAGCCGGGCATGAAGTTCAGCTCTAGAGCTGAAGTTTTTGTTTTGTAATTGGCGAAGTTTTTGTTTTGTAACTGGCGAGAGCTGAAGTTTTTGTTTGTAACTGGCGAGCTGAAGTTTTTGTTTTGTAACTGGCGAACCTGAGCTGAAGAATGTTTGCCAGAAACCAAAAGTCCAACCAAGTAGATAATCCAGACTTCCAGATCTGACAGTTTCTACAACACTGACATGCAATCTCAGAATAAAAAGATTAATGGTCTATCTAAAGAAAAGGGCTGAAGCGAGGCTGGGCTTGCTTCAATCACTTAAATAACATGTCGTCTGGTTCAAAAACAAATTGTCAAAACTCTAACCATCAGTGCAAAATCCAAACTTCAAAACATTCTCCCAATCTCTGCTAATAACATCTCTTTCTAACATATGAAGGTACACAATATCGAAGAAAGGAATGCAAGGAAGCACTATATGGGTAATTAAAACGAACAAAAGCTCCATCACCAACAACTTTCTTTTGGTTTTTATACAAACGCTTATTCTTCATCCTTTTTGTTCTATAATAAGATGGCTTCTGAGGAATTGAGTGAAGCCATAGAAGGAGAGATATTGTTACATCAATGTTAAGTTCCGGAGAGATATGGAGATCACTGGGAGAAGAGGAGGAGAAAGGGGGCTGAAGTTGTTTAAAAAGTGGGTACAAATTAAAAGTTAAAAAAAAAATAGGTATAGGTTAAAGAGGGGCGACCAAATAGAGCGCCCCGTACAATTTTTACCTTTAAATCCTCCTTTTTCATACGCTTATTTGGCTCCTCCGAGGGTTTTACTTCCACATTCGATGGAATGGAAACCCTATCTTGACTCGAATTCTTCTCATCCTGCAAAAAAGATCCCAAAAATTTAATTTTATTCTTCACCTTTATATTTATAAAAAGATATGTATATACTCCTATAATTGGACTTAAGCGTTAAATATACACTAACAATGTAAAAGTATTTATACTATGAAGGTAATTTATGAAAATAGCACGGGCTAGCCAGTTTTCAGATTGGTAAGTGAAAAATAGTTAGCGTTTGCAAAGTTATTGAAAAATAGTCACTATTTTGCTGTAACACGGAAAATTCCAGCATAATATACTGGAAATTGGTGTACCTATGTATGAACTTCCAGCATATTATGCTGGAACTCCAACACACAGAAAGTTTAGCATAATATACTGGAGATTGGAGCACATGTGTATGAACTTCTAGTATATTATGCTGGAACTCTAGTATATTATGCTGAAAGTCTAGTATATTATATTGGAACTCCAGTATATTATGCTAGAATATCTTTATATGAAAAATGGCTGAATTTCGATTACTTTTGAAATTATGGCTATTTTTCAATTACCACTTGTAAATCTAGCTATTTTTGAATTTCACCCAGGTAATTTTAACTATAATAAGTATTTATCATAAAGATTTACTTGTAATTAGTACCTAATAAACAATTTACTTGTGTAAATAATTTTTATCACATCAATTGAATATAACTTAAATATTAAAATACATTTGAGTTTATATAATTAACGTAAGTCCACCAAAAATATAGACCAGAGAAAAAAATTTGGAAATTATAATTAATAAAAGTAGAACAAACCTTGCTGAGGAGTCCAAGTGACCGAGCATTACATGCATGGAAGAATAGAAGGAAAATCATTAGAAGAGAGGATATGGTGATTGACATATTTGCAAAGAATGATGCAAATTGTTGGTTCAAATTTGTATGAAAGATATTGATATTAACATACAAATATTTTAAGGAGCTAGCATTATAAATGATGATTTAAAAAGAAATTAGGAGTAAGAAGATAAAAGAAGTAGTCATAAAGACATGAAGATTTTCAAAGAGAAACAAAACCATAGTTCTGCTAAATATATATCAAGAAAAGAAACATGAAAAGAAGAAAGTAAAAGAGTCCAAAGAAGAGTTTTTCTCTTTGAATATAAAGAAAAAAATTGAGTAATTATTGAAATTTATTTGAACGACAGATCGCTCAAAATGTTAGAGAAACAAGAAAGCAAGAGCTTGTCCATTTTTGTTTCCATCGAGGTATATTTTTTTTCCACCCGATGTTCGATACTTGAGGGCAGAGTCGGACCCAGAATCTTTACGCGACGGGGGCACATTATTCTGCTCAACCAGTGCTCCCTAATTACCTTTAGTGTTCAGGGTGCCAACTGTTTTAAATTAACTATTTTCAAGGTATATACATATATATATACAAGATTTCGGCCGAAATTTACAGGGTCCGGTGACCCCTCACCCATACACATGGGTCCGCCTCTGCTCAAGGGCATTTTTGACCATTATCCAAGCAATGAAAAAGATGATCCTTTATGTTTGGGAGTAGGTTTAAAGGCGATCCTTTATATTTACATTAAACATGCTTATCATTTTATTTGCAACCCTCGTAGGTACTGAGGTATGTCATTGGCCTTGTCCTTAATTGTAAGAAGCTAAACTATTGTTTTATTGGTTTTACATGGTTAATGTCTAGCTTTGTTCCACCACTTATACCTTGAAAATCATACCAAAAGATTATTTTAAAGGATAATGTCAAAAAGTGAGACACCTTTTTAGATTGACTAGGCACCAACATGTTTGCCTATTTTGCTTGTGTGTGTTCCTATCATGCTTCATTAACAGAATGTTCAATTAAATACTGTTTTATAAAATTTGTCATGGTTTTGCTATCCTAGAAAATGGTGGAAGCCAGTTCTATATGTTTGTAAAGACAACATCAAGCCAATTATTTATACAGTACCATGATATTGGAATAATAATAAGCAGTAGCTCAAGGGACCCGAAACCTAAATATCAATTTTTTGGACTCAAAATACGTTTCTACTGCCTAAAAAAAGATAATTTTTTTATATATATATATATAACATGATATTATACCACGCTATACTTTAATGGTATTTCTGCCGTTAAAGTATAGCGCGGTGTAATAACGCGTTATATATAGTGCGCTATAATACCGCGTTATATATAGCGCGGTCCACCAATTAGTCTCCCGCATTTTACTGACATAATTGTAATTCAAATATATATAGCGCGGTATTACATCGCGCTATACCTGTTTGTGGGCCCACCAATAAGTCTCCTGCGGTTAATTGACATAACAATAATTCAAATGGGTATAGCGCAGTGTAATACCGCGCTATACATAAAAAAATTCAGCCCCTCGGGCTAGGCATTGCCTTATTTAAAGGCGTTAGGATTTTATGAAAATCCATTCAAAAAATATTCTAACTTCTGTTCAAACTTTTCTTCTTGTTATCAAGCATTTTTTATAATGTCTGAAGAGCCAAAACTAAGGGTTTCATTATATTGGGGGGTGAGGTTGTAATGGAGAATAACTGTGTGAGGTATAGTTCATCTCCACATTGTCATGTTATATTGCCGCTTACAATGGAGTACGATAAATTGGTATCGTTGTTACGTAAAAAAATGAGTGTGAGGAAACGTTCGGTGAACCTTAAAGTAATCGGTAGGTTTTCGTATTCTGTGAATCCGCAGGGATTTGCTTGTTATTCTGAGTTTAACATCGAAGATGATGAAACTCTTAAAGATTTTTTGCGGTTTTCGGATGAATATAGGGAATTTATTGTAATAAAATTGCTGAAAATATACGTCAAGGCTGAAGACATTGGCAATAATGAGATTGCGCAAAGCAGAGATAACCCCCAGTCATCGGGTGGTTATTCTGGAGCAATTTAGCCCAACAGGTTCCGGCTGAAAGAGTTTGGCCGGATCTTAACTTATCTCCGCGGGCGAACGAGGAACGAGGAAATAATTTCTCTCCTACTTTACATAATCCACAAGACGACTGGTAAACTTCAATTTTCCTTTCTGTTACGATGTTTATTTTTTGTTGAATTGAATTTGTATTAACACTCATATTTTTCACAAGGGGTACCGTCCGAATATGAATTTTACAAGTTATGACCCCACGCCCAGTTGGAATATGCGTAGTTCTGGCATGTTGGATCACAGTGGTCCATCCGGGAGTCATCACCAACAGGAAAATGTCCACCGTTGGAATGTCAATGCAGTGCGACTTATAAGTGAAGTGATATAGCTATATGTAAAATATTTATCAATTTGAGTAGCTTATCATTTTGTTCTTTTTGTGCAGTGAAAACGAGCAACTTGATGGTCCTGACCTCACTCAGTTGCCCGTAGACGACGTATTTACTCGTGATTTGGCAGATGCGCAGAGTTAGGAAGATAATAGTGATTATGACAACAATGTCGATGAGTATATAGATGACACACCCTTCCCAGACGAGGGTGATGATGAGGAGGAAGTGAATGTCGAACCTGAGCTGATGAGGGAGCATGCTCCTCCACCTCCCGTTAGACCAAGAGCATACGAGTCCCACGTGCCGTTTATGAGCGAAATATTCCCTACCTTTTTAATTTGCCAAGTATGCAGGATGTGGATGCCCTCACAAGGGATGCTGACGAATTTCGATCAGCAATGTGGGATGAGTCTAGACCAACAGTGCTGGCAACGAGCATGTATTTTTCCGATAAAGCTCGCTTAACTAGGGCTGTAAAAATGTACAGCATAAGAGAGTGCCGTGAGATGATGGTATATGAGTCAACTTCGGAGGTATACAAAGTCAAATGCCGTAGATACTTTATTGGTTGTAACTGGATGTTGCGTGCAATCAAGAAGGAAACAAGGTTGTGGAAAGTGGGTAAATATATTAGCACTCACAGATGTGAAATGGACACATTCAATCAGAATCACTTCAACTTGGATGTAGACTTGATTTCTCTTGTCTTGATTCCACACTTGGAAGTGTCCATTAGGTATAAGATCAAAAAGTGTATTACATCCGTCCACCAGGAATATGGGTGTACTATAACCAAAAGAAAAGCATATCTCGGGCACAAACGTGCATTTGAAATTATTTATGGTGATGGGGATAAGCCATTTTCATCTCTACCCAGGTACATGGCCGCACTGAAATACTTTAACCCCGGGACTGTTGTTGAATGGAGGTATGAGCGGAGTCCGGGAATATCGGAATATATTTTCAACTATGTGTTCTAGTCATTTAAACCAGCAATTGATGGTTTTGTGCATTGCCGTCTTGTAATTTCCATAGACGATACTCATGTCTATGGAAAGTATGATATTAAGCTTTTGATCGCAGTTGCAGTAGATGCCAACGGCCAAATATTTCCACTAGTTTTTGCCATTTGTGCCAATGAAAGCGAAGAGACATGGACGCTTTTTTTGAACCACTTGAAGCAGCACATTGTCAAACAATGTTCAGGTATTTGTCTAATATCTGATCGACATCGTGGTATTTTAAGTTCTGTACGGCATTTTCCTGAATGGTAGGAACCCTATGCATATCATCGTTACTGTGTGAGTCATCTGAAGGTCAATTTCCAGAAGAAATATCCCGACAAGGCCTTGCATGATTTAATGTGGATGGCTGCAACTGAGCACCAGTAGTGCAAATTCATGAGGCGCATGGAAGCGATCCGTCAATTAGACGAAAGAGCCTATAATTAACTGATAGGACATGAGCTTCACAAGTGGACATTGCATGTTGATGGTGATAAACGATGGGGAGACCTGACTACAAATGTGTCAGAGTCATTCAACGGCTTATTGAAGTCTGCACGTGGATTGCCTGTCACTGCCATGGTGTGGATGACATTCAAACAGATTGTAGAGAGGTTTGTTGAAAGGCATAGAGCTGCATCAGAATTGATAGACAAGGGTGTTCGATTTATGACAATACCGATGAGAAGATTTGAGAAATATAGGCGGCGAGCACATTGGCATTCATTTTTACAGTATGATCATGACCGGAGTATTTTTGAAGTTCGCACCGCTATCCTCGGACACCGGGGGAATAATCTACAGATCGTGAATGAAGCCAACAGTTTGTGTTCCTGTGGGAAATGGACCATCTACCACATGCCGTGCGCACATGCCATGAAGTGCTTTCAACAAGTTGGTTTAAGGGCAACTAACTATGTTGATAGGCAATACAATGTTGCTGTATACGTAAACACATATAGTGGGCAGTTGCAACCATTGGGTGCTGAGCATAATTGGCCGCCGAAACCATTTAAAATGATGTATAACAAGGACTATTTGAGCCTCTCGAGGATAAATACAGACGTCTCCGTACCGATCCGCGAGACTCTACTAAACCTGCTCATGACTCGTGAGACCTATGAAACCTAGGCTCTGATACCAACTTGTCACGATCCAAACTCCGCTCCGGTCGTGATGGCGCCTCTCGTGAAGACAAAGCCAGCCAACAAACCCATATCGCCTTTTCAAAAATAGTTAAACATTAATAAACAGTTTAAATATGATTTAATGATATAATTAACGGAAGCACAACCCGACACAGCTCTAACCGGGGTGTCACAAGTCACGAGCAACTATTAGGGTATAAATACAACTGAAAGCTTGGAGTGTACAAATACAGACTAATGAAATGAGGAAGCTAAACCCTGATGACTCTGCCTCCGATCAGCCAAAACATACCTGAATCTGCACACAAGGTGCAGGGAGTAATGTGAGTACTCCGACTCAGTGAGTAATAATAATAAATAAAGATTGAAGGCAAGAAATCACGCAAAAACACAAAGTATTCCATACTGAAGTAGAAAAATCACTTTAAATAGTAAAGCAGTGAGAAATCAAGTGAAAATCTTTTTTTTTTCCAACAAGTAAAGCAAGTAGTTTACAAGTGAGTAACAAAAATGATAGAAATGTAAACAGCCCCTCGGGCAAAAATATTTACAACAAACCGCCCCTCGGGCAAAACATGTACAACAAACCCCCCTCGGGCATAATATCAACAGAACCAACCCCTCGGGCTCAATATTAGAATAGTGCCAGCCCCTCGGGCTCAATATCAGAACAGTAACAGCCCTCGGGCTCACTCTCAGAATAGTATTAGCCCCTCGGGCTACCTCACAATCACTCATATCAGCCCCTCGGGCATAGTATCAATCACTCAGAACAATGGGTACCCGCGCTCACTGTGGGTGTGCAGACTCCGGAGGGGCCCCTTACGGCCCAAGCGCTATATCAAGCCACCTCGTGGCATCATCACTCAGCATATCCTCACATCACTCAAGCCATCGCATGGCATATAAAGTATCTCAGGCCCTCGACCTCATATCACTCGGCCTCAGATCACTCAAGCCACCGCATGGCATAAATAGTAACTCAGGCCCTCGGCCTCATACCACTCAGCATATCCTCACATATGGCCCTCGGCCTCACTCAGTCCGAAAATCATCACAAACCCCTTGGGCATTTGTAAAACAGTAGTTCTCAGCCCAAAATATCATTTAGAAATATCATTTGAGTTTCAAATCTATATAAAAGTGGCTGAGTTTGTAAAATAATAATCATCAACAGGATTGAGTTTAAATATAAGTCAAAATAGTGAGGAAATAGTGATAAAAATCCCCGAAGGGTTCAAATAATTGGCACGAAGCCCAAATACGGCAATCAACCCAAATCATGATGATAACAAATCAGTTTCAATCAAATATGCAGTAAAATCATCAATACGGGATGGACCAAGTCACAATCCCTAGTAGTAAAGGACCCCGCGCTCATCATCCAGCGCGTGTCTTACCTAAATATAGCACTACAATGTACAATCCGGGGCTTTAAATCCTCAGGACATCATTTATAATCATTACTCACCTCGAACCGGCTAATTCTCTAGCTCGCGATGCCTTTGCCCCTCGAATTGACCTCTGAATGCCTCGAATCTAGCCATAATGATTCATTCAGTTAATAAAAATTATAGGAATTAATTCCATATGGAATTCTACATTTTCCATCAAAAATCCGAAATTACACTCAAAATTCGTTCGTGGGGCTCACATCTCGGAACCCGGCAAAAGTTACAAAATATGAAACCTCATCCAACCACGAGTCCAACCATACAAATTTTACCAAAATCCGACAACAATTCGGTCTCCAAATCTAGAATTTTCGTTTTTGAAAGGTTTACAATTTTCTCCAATTTCTTCCATTTGATTCACTAATTCATGATGAAAATAACCATGAAATCATTAAATATAATCACTTTTGGATATAGAACACTTACCCCAATCCATATGGTGAAAATCGCTTCAATCCGAGTCCATTGCTCAAAAAATTAGAAAACTCTCGGATTGCCCGAATTATACACTGTCCAGAAATTTTCGGGGTACTGTTCATACGTTTTACTGTTCGCTGGGTACTGTACACGGTACTGTTCATGGGGTACTGTACACGGTACTGTTTCTGCAATTTTCTGCAATTTTTCCTAAGTCCGAAATCACTCCGAGACACCTCCGAAATACTCCCGAGCCCTCGGGGCTCCTAACCAAACACATACACTAACTCAACAACATCCTACGAACTTAACCGTGCGATCAAATCGCCAAAATAACAGCATATACCGTGAATTAAGCTTTAAAATCCAAGAATTCTTTCAAATTTCATAAAACATCAAATTTTCCATTTTGAGTCCGAAACACGTCAAACGACGTCCGTTTTCAACCAAACTTTACAGAAAGTGACTAAACTATATATAAGACCTGTACCGGGTTTCGGAACCAAAATACGGGCCCGATATCATCACTTTCTAATCAAATTTCATTTCCATTTTCCTTAAATATTTTTAGAAAATAATTTTACTCAAAAATTCATTTCTCGGGCCTGGGACCTCGGAATTCAATTATTCTTGTTCCTGTGAGTCACAAATAATGATATGAACATAGTCCTTCAATCAAAACTCAATTTGGAGCTCGTTTACTTAGTGCGATACCCATTTTACTCGTTAAACAATTAACATATGATTCGGGTGAAAAACCCAATCGCAACTTGATGAAATTAGACCAAAATTTCCAGATCACTCCTACAATTCGTTATCAAAATTTTGGAAGTCTCGAAATCAAATTTCGATCTCTAGAACTAAAAATAGACCTTTAGATTATTACATACTTATGCTCAAAACGACAAAATCTTCCAAAAACTCTTCCAAAACTTATCCGAGCCTCATGGGACCCCGACCAAACATGCCAACATAATTCATAACATCATTCAAACCTGTTCCAATCATCAAAACACATCAAACAACATCAAATTATCCAAAACTCATTGAATTCAAGCCTAAGTTTTCAAAAACTTTCGAAATACACTTTCGATCAAAAACCCGACCAAATGATGTCCGAATAACCTGAAATTTTGCACACACATCACAAATGACATAACAAAGCTACATCAACTCTCGTAATTCCATTCCGACCCTCGGATCAAAATCTCACATATCAACCAGAATTCGCCAAAATACTAACTTTGCCAGTTCGAGCCAAATCCTTCCACAGACTTCCAAAATGCATTTCGATCGCGCTCCTAAGTCATAAATCACCTAAAGGAGCTAACCAAATCATAAAAATTCCGATCCGAGATCATATACAAACAAGTCAACTCTTGGTCAAACCTTTCAAATTCAAAGCTTTCAACTGAGACTGTTCCTTCAAATTCATTCCGATTTTTCTTGAAAACCAAAACCAACGATCTACATGAGTCATAATACGTTACACGGGGCAAGTCATGCCCGGGAACTGGCGATCAAAGTGCGAAAGTTCAAAACGACCGATCGGGTCGTTACATCCTCCCCCACTTAAACACACGTTCGTCCTCGAACGTACTCAGAGTTGTTCTAATAGCCAACCAATACCTGAATAACTTTACCATGCATAACCCGGGGTGATCCCACGTCACCCTTTCTCATATAGGTGTGATAACACATAGAAGCTGAAATTACACAACCCAATCTATCCCATGAATTATAGAACCACATTTTCACTTCTGCAACCATCAATACGATCAAAACCCCACACTCATACACTAAATAGGCCCGAACCAGCTGTAATAGCCCATGCCTGCAACATCAGGTGCAATTATATGATATACCACATAACTCAAACACTCGTAGCAATAACGTTTATTCACAACAGATGCACATAACAACCAAATACCGACAGAAAACCTCTTATCAACTAAAGTCTCATTCCAACACTTCCATATACTGCCAATGATAAATGAAACACGCAATAAACCATAACCATTTCTCAGATCAACCATTCATAAGGCCACTTCTTCTTTGGCAAGGACCGTAACAAATATTTGAGCCGAAGCTAGATATTTATCCTCCCGACATGCTGAAATCGAATCTGTTTGTATTCATTAAAGATCCCAACGATCTCCTCTAATCCAACACACTACTCTGATGACATGACACATCCGTACATGCCTAAAACACCACTTGCATAGTACGCGCACCAATAAGCAACGGTCCGAACATACTCAAATCATGAAAATGACTCAATTGAAAGAGCTGTACCTCAAGCTCACCAGTACCGCCACAACACAAGGTTGAGAACCCGTCTCGCATTGTAGGAATATAACACACAAATCTAACCCGCAAGGTCATACCTCCACACAACTTCGCTGTGATGTGCGACCCTATCCAACACTGTTCCACATGAAACACCTCAAGTCATTATGCTCGAAATCGACAACCACGCATAATTTGATGTCTGGAACCAAAGCAATCATTACACCCACGGTGAAATAAATAACATACACCATGCACACCTGATAGGACATAACCAATATGCCGTTCACCGAGCAACACCAAATTACTCTTCCCGCTCGACTTCCACTATGAAACACTAATAGAACTGCACCATATGTGCCTATAACCAACAAATCATAACGCCTCGCAACACAGAAAGGTAACTCATAGGTCTCCCCAGATTACCAATAAGCTGAATAACAGACGAATCAACACACACCTCACCATTGGCAACTCGAAGTCAACCAAGCCGTCGTGATACAGAACACACATCCATATAGGTCTACCAATGGACCATACATCAAGTCTAGTCACACACAACAGATAAATAATTCTCCGAAGGTTCACAACGACTGAATCATAGCACATACTACCCTTTGACCAACCTTAGCTATTTTCTCACAGTCCACAACCGCAATACCTATGATGTATTATTAACTCAACCACATTTCCCTCTTTCTGAAGTGCATACCATTATCAAGACACACCATTTAGTAATATCATTTACCTAGTCATCTGAAACTGCCTGTGTTGTCTAAGAATTTATGACCTTCCTTTCAAAACTGAATTGCGACCTTACATATGCCAATCCCCGGCCTACACAACATACCACATACAACATGCCATCCTATGATAAATATAAGAACTTTAAAATCCCTTTCCGAGCCACAATCAACTATATATTCACTAGTCACGAACCTTCCATTGGTCCCATCTAGAAGGAAAATCACTATACATCCCATGTCCATAGAGAATATACATTCCCAAACTGCGGTAAAACCATCAAGAACTCTCTGAGTTCCCTTTGCAAAAATTAGACATGTTAGGACTGAATCCTTCTAACTCGATCAAGCTAAGCAAGTCATCAAAACCTAAGAGCATCGCCGCAAAATACCCGAAAGAACTTATTACCTCAAACACACGTAGGGAATTAATCATACCCTTACCATACCGATTCGGTCTACTATCAAACTATTCCATCTATCTAAATTTCCTTCTGATTCATTTTCAATTGATATTCTATCTTGCTGTAGCACAACAATTCCTCAACCCAGGCTCACCACATGAGACCCAAGCACAAGACCACATTGTCTAAGACCCATAAGCCGCTGAATACTCTCTCAAATATTCCTAGAAACACCACATTCTAGAATACTTTACTCTGAAGAACTTCCTGCGAATCTAAATCCGTTACCTTTACTTTCCTGATACTGATACATAGAATCCCATAATTAACATAAAAATACCACAAGTCTTGACCTCTTCCAATGAAAACACAGTCTCTAACCACATACACAACCTTAAGATACCCGATTGTTTCCTGTAGAATCTTGAACACATTAGAACCATTCTTGAAAGTCATTCACTCTTATTCAAACTGCAACTTACCTTACCTAACGAACAGAACCACCCGTGCCTCATTGGCACTCCGATACCGCAAAATAAAATCCTCATCCCAATACAACCAAGCAATTTCCTGCTCTATGTGCCGAGCATTCTTTACCAACATCACTCTAGACATTCCGTGATTTTTTTTACACTATGAAGCATAATATAACCTTTGTCAAAATTTTTCTTTACTCGAGCCAGCCTCAGTCTCAATTTCCGCAAGCCATAACCGATTCACCAGCACGCCTCAAACTGGAACCAACATAGCACCCAACCGTGCAATTGCCTAATCAATAGCAAACTCCCCCACTTGGCTCGAAGCCATAGATAAACACACACTCAATAACTTATAACGATTATACTCTATTGATGCCATAATACCATAGTGAGATTAAACTCAAATCTTTTATAAGCTTGTGAAAACTTAGATCATCTAGAATTTTAACTCTTCTGTAAAACTCGCATTCCACTCTCGCAACAGTTACACCCACTCTCTAAGCAACCCAATTTAAATTGCAACATATATCACTCACAAATGAGATCTTCTAACAGACACATAAGGATCGTACCACCTCAGAACATTTTGCAGGAGGCCACCCACATGCTTTGCCTCTAACTAACATTTATGTATACCTTCCATCGTCATAAACTGTATGCAGTCACTTAGTCTTCCTGATTCTAAACTCATACCGCAACATGAAATTTACTTCACTCACAACTGGGAAACATGAAAAGATTCTTCACATGCCCATAACTCGGGGCTATACCTCGAATCAAGATAGAACTCAAGCACCTAATAGTTCTTTTATCCTCTAGCAGACCTTCTCGTCGATTTGAAATCATGTAGATACATCTCGCAGTACCAACATACTCATCACATAGTTATCCAGCCGTCACTTCCACTAATAGGGACAATACCGAACATACACGTTCAAAAATACTTGCTCATACAATCAGCACCTCGGTGCTCAAGCCATAGGCAAAAATCCGGCCTCAAGTCCTTCAGACTGGCCCAACATCAACTTACAAAGATCACATCTCGCCCCTCGATCGGAGAATCACAAGCCATCAAGGCATATCTGATACTAAGCACTCATGCGCGTATGCAAACACGTTGAAGGAATTTCAAGAATTACTTTTCAAGCTGAATCAAGGACGCACGTAAGAATTCAAAATGTGAATTTTTCCTAAAGGTTCTGCAGCCTCTCGAGGATAAATACAGACATCTCCATACCGATCCGTGAGACTCTACTAAACCTGCTCATGACTCGAGAGACCTATGTAACCTAGGCTCTGATACCAACTTGTCACGACCCAAACCCCGCTCCGGTCATGATGGCGCATCTCGTGAAGACAAGGCCAACCAACAAACCCATATCGCCTTTTCAAAAATAGTTAAACATTAATAAACAGTTTAAATATAATTTAACGATATATTTAACGAAAGCGCAACCCGACACAGCCCTAATCGGGGTGTCACAAGTCACGAGCATCTACTAGGGTATAAATACAACTGAAAGCCTGGAGTGTACAAATACAGACTAATGAAACGAGGAGAGAGAAAAGCAGTGCTGCGAACGCCGACAGCTACCTTGATAAACCCTGATGACTCTACCTCCGATCAGCCAAAACATACCTGAATCTGCACACAAGGTGCATGGAGTAATGTGAGTACTCCGACTCAGTGAGTAATAATAATAAATAAAGACTGAAGGCAAGAAATCACGCAAAAACACAAGGTATTCCATACTGAAGCAGTAAAATCACTTTAAACAGTAAAGCAGTGAGAAATCAAGTGAAAATCCCTTTTTTTTCAACAAGTAAAGCAAGTAGTTTACAAGTGAGTAACAAAAATGATAGAAATGTAAACAACCCCTCGGGCAAAACATGTACAACAAACCGCCCCTCGGGCATAATATCAATAGAGCCAACCCCTCGGGCTCAATATCAGAACAGTGCCAGCCCCTCGGGCTCAATATCAGAACAATAACAGCACATCGGGCTCAATATCAAAATAGTATCAGCCCCTCAGGCTACCTCACAATCACTCATATCAGCCCCTCGGGCATAGTATCAATCACTCAAAACAATGGGTACCCGCGCTCACTGTGGGTGTGCAGACTCCGGAGGGGCCCCTTACGGCCCAAGCGCTATATCAAGCCACCTCGTGGCATCATCACTCAGCATATCCTCACATCACTCAAGCCACCGCGTGGCATATAAAGTATCTCAGGCCCTCGACCTCATATCACTCGGCCTCACATCACTCAAGCCACCGCGTGGCATAAATAGTAACTCAGGCCCTCGGCCTCATATCACTCAGCATATCCTCACATATGGCCCTCGGCCTCACTCAGTCCGAAAATCATCACAAGCCCCTTGGGCATTTGTAAAACAGTAGTTCTCAGCCCAAAATATCATTTAGAAATATCATTTGAGTTTCAAATCTATATAAAAGTGGCTGAGTCTGTAAAACAATAATGATCAATAGGACTGAGTTTAAATATAAGTCAAAACAATGAGGAAATAGTGATAAAATCCCCGAAGGGTTCAAATAATTGGCACGAAGCCCAAATATGGCAATCAACCCAAATCATGATGATAACAAATCAGTTTCAATCAAATATGTAGTAAAATCATCAATACGGGATGGACCAAGTCACAATCCCCAGTAGTAAAGGACCCTGCGCTCATCATCCAGCACGTGTCTCACCTCAATATAGCACTACAATGTGCAATCCGGGTTTCAAACCCTCAGGACATCATTTACAACCATACTCACCTCGAACCGACTAATTCTCTAGCTCGCGATGTCTTTGCCCCTTGAATTGACCTCTGAATGCCTCGAATCTAGCCATAATAATTTGATTCAGTTAATAAAAATTATAGGAATTAATTCCATATGGAATTCTACATTTTCCATCAAAAATACGAAATTACACTCAAAATTTGTCTGTGGGGCCCACATCTCGGAACCCGGCAAAAGTTACAAAATATGAAACCCCATCCGACCACGAGTCCAACCATACAAATTTTACCAAAATCCGACAACAATTCGGTCTCCAAATCTAGAATTTTCGTTTTTGAAAGGTTTACAATTTTCTCCAATTTCTTCCATTTGATTCACTAATTCATGATGAAAATAACCATAAAATCATTAAATATAATCACTTTTGGATATAGAACACTTACCCCAATCCATATGGTGAAAATCGCTTCAATCCGAGCTCCATAGCCCAAAAAATGAGAAAAACTCTCGGACTGCCCGAATTATACACTGTCCAGAAATTTTCGGGATACTGTTCATATGTTTTTACTGTTCGCTGGGTACTGTACACGGTACTGTTCATGGGGTACTGTGCATGGTACTGTTTCTGCAATTTTCTGCAATTTTTCCTAAGTCCAAAATCACTCCGAGACACCTCCGAAACACTCCCGAGCCCTCGGGGCTCCTAACCAAACACATACACTAACTCAACAACATCCTACGAACTTAACCGTGCGATCAAATCGCCAAAATAACGTCATATACCGTGAATTAAGCTTTAAAATCCAAGAATTCTTTCAAATTTCATAAAACATCAAATTTTCCATTTTGAGTCCGAAACACGTCAAACGACGTCCGTTTTCAACCAAACTTTACAGAAAGTGCCTAAACTATATATAAGACCTGTACCGGGTGCCAGAACCAAAATATGGGCCCCATATCATCACTTTCTAATTAAATTTTATTTCCATTTTCCTTAAATATTTTCAGAAAACAATTTTACTCAAAAATTTATTTCTCGGGCATGGGACCTCGGAATTCAATGATTCTTGTTCCTATGAGTCACAAATAATGATATGAACATAGTCCTTCAATCGAAACTCAATTCGGAGCTCGTTTGCTTAGTGCGATATACATTTTACTCGTTAAACAATTAACATAGACTTGATGAAATTAGACCAAAATTTCCAGACCACTCCTATAATTCATTATCAAAATTTCGGAAGTCTCGAAATCAAATTTCGATCTCTAGAACTAAAAATGGACCTTTAGATCATTATATGCTTATGCTCAAAACGGCAAAATCTTCCAAAAACTCTTTCAAAACTTATCCGAGCCTCATGGGACCCCGACCAAACATGCCAACATAATTCATAACATCATTCAAACTTGTTCCAATCATCAAAATACCTCAAACAACATCAAATTACCCAAAACTCATCGAATTCAAGCCTAAGTTTTCAAAAACTTCCGAAATACACTTTCAATCAAAAACCCGACCAAATGATGTCCGAATAACCTAAAATTTTGCACACACATCACAAATGACATAACAAAGCTACAACAACTCTCGGAATTCCATTCCGACCCTCGGATCAAAATCTCACATATCAACCGGAAATTGCCAAAATACTAACTTTGCCAATTTGAGCCAAATCCTTCCACAGACTTCCAAAATGCATTCCGATCGCGCTCCTAAGTCATAAATCACCTAACGGAGCTAACCAAATCATAAAAATTCCAATCCGAGATCATATACAAACAAGTCAACTCTTGGTCAAACCTTTCAAATTCAAAGCTTTCAACTGAGACTGTTCCTTCAAATTCAATCCGATTTTTCCTGAAAATCAAAACCAATGATCTACATCAGTCATAATACGTTACACGGGGCAATGTCATGCCCGGGAACTGGCGATCAAATTGCGAAAGTTCAAAACGACCGGTCGGGTCGTTACAGTCGTAAATATCCTTCAGCTAGTTTGGGTGGCGGTGGTAATTCAGCTTCTGGTGCAACTTCGTCTAATGTAACCAACTATCAAGGATACACCTAGTGTTTTGTTTTTGTAATAAGTGTCTGTACTTGTTTATGTTGCATTATCTATCAAATAAAATTATGTTCCACAGTCTTGTTACTTATTTTTTAACATGACCTTTTGAATTGGGATGATGATATGATAGTTCCAACATTCAACTTATTGGTATTAGTAAAGAAGACCAATATGAAGATTGAAATTTCATAACATAATATTCGAAGAGAAAAAATCACAACAACCATAACTAAAGCAACATATATGAAAATAAAAGATAATAAAAGGATAAATCAAGACAAAGCTATTTCGTTTCAAAAAAGTCAATATGTATAACACGGTTAAATACTACGTTTTGTGTGTTGTCTTGTCGGTCTGAAAAGCTGACCAACTATGAAAAAGCTGTTTTGTTTCATAAAAATTAACATATATAGCGCGATTAAATACTTTGTTTTGTATGTTGTCTTGTCGGTCTGAAAAGCTGACCGACTACGAAAAAGCTGTTTTATTTCAGAAAAAGTCAATATGTATAGCGCGGTACAATACTACGTTTTGTGTGTTGTCTTGTCGGTCTGAAAAGCTGACCGACTGCGAAAAAGCTATTTCGATTCAAAAAAAGTGAATATGTATAGCGCAGTACAATACTATATTTTGTGTGTTGTCTTGCCTATAAATAACGGGTGCATTCTAGTTATTTTCTGCGCTTAACAATAACCAATAGCAAATATTTCCATAAAAGCAAGGTTTTTCTTTACGCTTTAACAAATGTCTGAACCCCTTTATATGTCAAGGTGCGAGTGCGGAAAAAAATGTATGATGCAAGACTGTTGGGATGATGGTGAAGCTGGACACCGCTACTGGGTGTGCATGAACAAGTTTTATAGGGTTCCCGACAAACCTGTTTGCAATTTTGAGGTATGGATTGATGAACCATGTCAGCAGGAATACTACAAAGAATAGTTACAGTATCTTCATAATTTGTGTTTGAAAGAGTGGGAAAGAGAGCGACAATCCAAACGAGAAGTTGCGGAGTTGAAGGAGAAACTCAAAGAGGTGGAAGAAGAAAAAATAAGCTGGAAGAAAAATTTAAGTGGTTGGAGCAGAGAATACTAGGCGGTGGTGACTAAACAATGACATGTACGTGTTGAGCGTAGTAGTGTATCTTTATGTTTTCCGTGTCATGTGTTTTCATTAGTTGTACTGAATTTAAGTTATGTTAAGTTTTTATGTTTGTGTTTGTATTGTACTGTTAAAATAAAGAAGAAACGGAGTAATAAAAATATAATCCGCATATTATGTAAGCATAAAAACTGTTGTTATTATTTACATAAAATAATATTTACATAGAGTACATAAAATACAAAATAAAAAATAAAAAATCAATGTGTCCCACAGCCTGTGTGCTTCAATGCAGCCACTGGCCTGAGGCGTATCCCATCCCGTCCGGATATGCTATCAGGATCATCCTCATCACGTCGCCTCTTTATATGAGGATGCGCTGCAGCATGATCGTCAGTAGTGTTGGCAGGATCGGTAGAAGGGGCCGTCAGTCCATCAACAACCTACAAAACAATAAGTAAGCTCAGTATATGAAAATGTATATTAGTAATGTACGTGTTAAGTCAAAAATATTTTCTTACCATGGTCTCGTCGGGCTCCTGAATATAAGCATCAGTGGTATCCTCAGCATCGCACAAAGTGGCCTCGGTGATAGGCTGGGATGAAGCCTTAATAAAAAAATTAAAAATTAATTTATGAAAAATCATTGAAAAAAACAAGTTAAAATTTAATAGTAATACAAACATACATGCACCCGTGATAGATCCGCCGCACCCGACGACGATGAGCCAAAACTCAACATGCGCCCACCATCCACGTCTCGGGTCGGCCGATCCTCAGGTGCGGTCGATGGGCCTGAAAAAAACTGCTCTATATCTATGGTGAATGTGCCCATGATCTACAATGGATCTGACGGGGTCACCTGCGATGCTGGCAGCTCCAACTGAAAGCTGTACGACAGCATGCTGCTGGGAGGCTCGCCTTGCTGAGGGATGTAACCCGGCATATCAGCTCCAAGATCCTCATCAGGTGCCTCAACAGGTGCCTCAATGCCCCCTTGCTGGGGACCACCTCCTCACCGACCCCCACGACTCCGTGGGATACCCCTGCCTCGTGCGGTAGCCCCGCCTCGTGGGATAGCCCTGCCTCGTCCCCATCCCCTCGGGAGTGCGACAGGCCTACCCGGCTAGTGGTGCTCTGGCGCCATATAATTAGGGTCATAATCTAAGCGCTCACCCTATCTGTCTCTCTACAGTGTCCGAAAAGCCAACTTTGTTATCTGCCGGCCATACTCAGCGACCCAGGATCGCCGACATGCTGCTGCATCTGTAGTCCCGACTGGTAGAACAAATGATGACCAATAGCCTACACACCATTTAAAATATTAATTACAGAACGTTATATCACAGTTATAAGTAAGAATACCAAATAACATACCAGTGCCTCGTGCCTCCCGGCATATGGTCTATACCGACTGCCAGCTTGATGAATGGGGTTCCCAATAAAAAGTCGGGTAACGCGGCGGTACCAGGACGTATACACCTGAATAGTCGCCACATGGATCTGTGAAGGTGGGGGCGGAATCAGGTCCTCTCGCCCCTCCCAAGTATGGACATGCACCTCTAGCCATGCTACATGTGCGTCGTCCGCCCTCGAACGATCATCCCACTGATAATGTGTAGCCTCCCATGTAGGCTCCCTCGGTATAGTCTGCGGACGGCCAAACTGGCGAAGTACACGCTTTGTGGCATTATGCTCCACAATATCGAGGCACATCAGCGGGACAGAAGTGCTCCAAATCAGTCAGCCGACCGAGCAATAATTAGGCAAGCCACCTATCAAGTCGTCGTTGTATGGCGTCCAGATGAACTATCAAATAATAACATAAAAGTGAGTATGCGCAACACAAGTGAATTTGTAATAAGTAAGTTTAGGTACACATTTACCTGTGCGCCCTCCAGCATATCCAATACATCCCTGACAAGGGGGAGATTATGATGAGCATCAATGGCTCGGTAATTTCCACGCCAGAGAACTCACCTCGTAGCAGAGGTGGCTGCAACTGCAGGAACCACTCCCAGGCCCAAACCTAACATACAAGGTTGACGTAAAGTTTAAGAAATTTTTTGACTAGATAGAATTGGAAGTAATGAACGAAGTATTCAAATATGTTGTCACCTGTAGAAGCGACAGAAAATCACATACGTCGCTCTGGGTGGCCATGCTCGCCCGACACATATTCCTGTACAGATAAGCAATAACAACAACAACAACCTCGAAGATGATGTAGAAATCGCAAACTCACTAGATTTCCCGAAGTGTTCGGGAACAAGACACCCCCAAAAAGAAGGAGCAACACCAACCTTGTGTACCGATGAATATGTAGATCATCTGTCTCACCGGTGATGTCGTGGTGCAATATCTCCAAATGTTGTCTAATAGCTGTCAAAGTCATGCGACTGACCCCTGAAGCTGCAGTCTCATCCTGTGGCCTGAAACCAGTGAACTGCTGCAGCAAGTCCAAATACTGGGCACGCGACATAGATCTCATATACTGAGGCAGTGCAACGGGCAGTCCATCAGCAGGCAGTCCATATAAAACCTCAACATCCTGCAGCGTGATGGTGGCCTCGCCAATGGGTAAGTGGAAAGTGTGCGTCTCCGGTCATCACCGCTCTATCAAGGCCGCGATCTGAGACCAGCCAAGCTGCAGCCGCCCAATCTGAAATATCCTATAGAAGCCCGTATCTCGCAAGCGCTGGACTACAGAGGATGGAAATCTCTACCCCTCATAAAGTCCCACAAGTCGTCCACTCTCCTGGCGCGGAGAGTCTGGTCTAGTAGCTCTCCCTCCCATACATAGGCGGACCTATGATCGTCTTGTAACACTAATAGCTCATTGGAGAAAGGTCCAGGATGCACAGACGGCACTTCCATGTCGTCTAGTGTAAATTAAACAATATTAATGGTGTGTTTGTTTTGTAAATAATTAATATTTAATTATTTAATCGGACATAGTATATATCTATGGGTTCCAGGTTCGATATTTGAGTCCTAGTAGTACCAAGCTATCCTGAATTCTTATGTGTGTCAGTTTCAATACTTTTCATAATTTTGTTTGTTTCATAAATTATATAATTAATTTTTAATTGGACAGCGTATATATATATATATGGGTTCCAGGCTCAATATTTGAGGTTTAGTAGCACCAAACTTTCCTGAATTCTTATGTGTCAATTTCAATACTTTTCATAATTTTATTTGTTTTATAAATTAAATAATTAATTTTTAATTGGACAATGTATATTTCTATGGGTTCTAGGCTCGATATTTGAGGCTCAGTAACACCAAGCTTTCCTGAATTCTTATGTGTGTCAATTTTAGTATTTTTAGAATTTTCTGTGTTTGTTTTGTTTTGTAAATAATAAATATTTAATTATTTAAATATTTAATTGGATAGAGTATATACCTATGGGTTCCAGACTCGATATTTGAGGCCCAGTAGCACCAAGATATCCTGAATTCTTATGTGTGGCAATTTCAATATTTTTCATAATTCGGTGTGTTTGTTTTATAAATTAAATAATTAATTTTTGTAAATTGTAATTGGACAATGTTTGTGTTTGATCTATCAATATAGTAGATACTTAAACTACAGAGATTCTACGCTAAAAGGATCTACATTTTACTACGCTAAAAGGCTCTATATTTTACTACGCTAAAAGACTCTATATTTTTACAACGCTAAAATGACACTAATCTTTAAGCAAATAAATAATCTAAACTAAATAAAAAAATAAATATATTTTAATAACATAACATTCACGAAATTGCATATAAAACAGTAAAAGATATTTATGAACATTTTTATTAACAAAAAAATTATTTCTCAACTTTTAACTATTTTTTAAAAATACTAATATCTTAATCCGGATAAAAATAACATACTAGTTTAGTCGCAAATAAAATACAAAACATCATAGAAACACATTCAAGACAACTAATATGCATTATTATACGAGTTTCGACATAAGCTAAATCGGAATACCTCGATTTATGTTTTTAGAAAACTCGAAAAATTGAAATTTTGAGCCCGAAACGAGGAAACCACAACAGTAGAAGGATTGGGTTGGATGGGGGACCTACAATCTTATCTTTTTGTGCGACGGGTGGGGTCCACTCGGATTTTTTTGGAGAAAAAGAGGGGGGAGGAGGGACCGCTGTTTCTTTTGAATTATAAATGGGGCGTTTTCTGCTTGTCATGGGGAAGAAGATGGTCTCATTAATTAACAGGTATAGCGCGGTGTAATACCACGCTATACTTTAACGCCAGAAACATCGTTAAAGTATAGCGCGGTATAATACCGCGTTATATATAGAAAAATATCTTTTTTTAGGTAGTAGAAACATATTTTAAGTCCAAAAACTTGGCATTTAGGTTTCAGACTCGTAGCTCAAGGCCTATTTATTCAAATGGAGACCATTTATTAAAAAGAGGTAAAATTATTAGATGATTTCTTTTTATCTGTCCAAATTTTGGTAGATAGAGTTATCTAATATTTATACTGGTGGGAGGTAACATGCATTTTGTAAAATTAATCGATGTACATACAAGCTGCCTCAAACACCACGATTATAAGAAATGTAAGCTAGCCGTCTATATTGACGAAATAATCACATATTTATGTTCACTCGTACTTATTTATCGGCTTCAGAAAACTAGAATACATATACACTTGTTTTTTTTTTCAATAAATATTTTCATGGGAGACATATGTTACTCTCAAAGTAAAATGTGTATAAACTTTAGAATTAATGTGAGACGTGTTGTAATAAGTTTACCTTATGCTTTCAATAGACAAATGTAAAAACAAAAGTACAAATCTTTCCATTACTTATAAGTATCGTGTATCTAATAATCCTTTAAATTCCCTTCTTGCGACTTATTTATGAATATTACGCAATGTGTATATATATATATATATAGTTAGGTAGGTATGGTCAGGGTGAAGTAAACTTGAATATAGTTCGGGGTGAGCTAGACTTGAAGATACGGGTTCGATCGAATTTAGTAATTTTGGTTCAAAGTATGTATTTTATCTTTAAACCTCATTTAATATTTATAAATTATTAATTTAAAATTCAGTATTTTAAAAAAGGTTAGAATTCCGAACGAACAACTTTAAATTCTGACTCTGCCTCTGATTCTGATAAGGTGGGAGCAACCTAATAGGATGACTGCACGACAAGGGGTGGGGATTCGGGACATGGGTGTTGACAAGAGGCACAAATTCGTGGGTCTTGTTAAAGCCAAGCAGTCTTGGGGTAGCTCATCTCCATTGTCTCCACGGTAATCTTTTGTTTTTTAGTATTTCCTTCTTTAATACATGCTCTAATTTTCATCTTAACAATAACAAGTACCAATATCTCTTTTGGTTGTTCCAGAAAGATAATCTCTTTTGGTTGTTGGAGAAAGAATGTATGTACCAAATATATTGATCATAGTGAGTAAAATATATTTCTTGGAATGACACAACTAAGTACCAAATTTAACTTATAAGTGCAATTATAAATCTCAATAGGATTTGCAAGGTAATGTCTAGCTTAGTAAGTATTTGCTATATGTTCTATGCCTTTGGGAAATATCGAAACGGCTATGAAATTATTCGCCCTTGTGAGACTTTGCCGGCAACCATACCATGATTTTCATCATGAGGCTGCTATCATGAGGCTGCCATCAGGGGCAGAGGAATGATTATATAGCCAAGGCATAGAGGCAACACTATTGTAGCTTTTGCCACCTTACTTATACTTTTCCTTTGTGGTCTTTCTATTTTTATTATTAATAAAATAGCTATTAGACAGCCCACCTAGTAATATAATTTTTGAAAAAAAAGAGAGTGTATTTATAAGCAACTTCAATGTAGCAATACGAAATGGAGTAAAGCGCGCAACCACCAAGGAACGAGATAAGAACACTCCTCTTAATTAGAGGTCTCAGATTAAGTTTCAAAATTGAAACATTTTCTTAATAGGGAGCGTAGTTCTATTTTCATAGATTTTATGCCGCGTATGTCACGGCCCAAGTCCATGGCACATATTGTTCGCTTTGGGCATAAGTCCACACAGATTTGTCTTTCGGGCTATGCCACCTTAAGCCCAAAAACATGCGTACCAGAGGTGGACCAAGAATTTAAACGCATCAAAGACTGTTTATATAATATAATATAATATTGTTACGCGTACAACAATAAAATATTAGTTATATTTATAGTGGTGAAGAAAATGATAATACTTATAAGAACTTATTTATCAAGTTATAGAAGGTACTTGATTGGCTTCTTGCTGGTGATATACCATGGATGTATGTCTAAAATTTAATTATTTTTCTGTGAAATATTATCTTTTTAGTTGTCTTTATTTTTTTAAAAATAAAATACAATAACAATTGGTTAGAGATAAAGATTATTGATTAATGGAACTAATTAAATAATTTATTCCCCTTTCAAATTTTCTTTAATCAATATTTTGTCTCTCTATTAACGTTTCAATGTCTAGAAAGATATATCTCTAATATAGTTTTTGACTATTTAACTTTTATGTACTAGTTCTAAACTATTGTCTGAATTAAAAAGAAATAAACTAAGTTTACTATACATAGAGTACTAAACTGTCGTTCAATTAAAAAAGGAAAAACAAAGAAAAGGCGAAGCCAGTGCATCTATGGGGATTTAGTTATTTCACGGGGCACAATTAAATTATGGGTCTTCGACTTATATACAATAATAATATATATATTGGTTTTCCCGAGCCTATAGGGTTCCAGTGACCTCCACGTAGGTCCGCCCTTGGCGCGTACCATGTGAACTTGTGTCATGCCTTATAAAGCTTTTCACTTTCCTCTCCCATTCCGACGTAGAATTCGCCTAAGCTGACATATTAAAATAATAGGAAACAAATAATAATAATAATAATAATAATAATAATAATAATAATAATAATAATAATAATAATAATAATAATAATAATAATAATAATAATAATAATAATAATACTGCAATAATATTATTTGTAAGCGGATACACAGATTGACTTGAGTCGTGCTGAGCACTGTCCTAAGCAATGTGAAATGTTTCCCCAGGATTAAACAAGCCCATCTCTAATTTATTTAGAGGATACAGGAATCAGAAAAAATATTAAATTACAAACTCAGTTATTTAAAAGAGGGGACAAAAGAAATTAAGCTACTAAACTTTGAGAAGGAAAAATCACAAAAGGAAGCTGATGAAGACCGGAATTAGAAGGAAAGAAGTAGAGGGATTTCTTTATCTTGCTAATGATGATTTTGTTGTCCAATTGAGAGCCTATTTATAGGCATATGTGCATGGATTCAACATGCTGAGAGAAAAGAACGTGGCAAAGCAATTGACACTTTTCAAAAGCATTTTGCCATTTATCTCATAGCTTCTAGAAGGCTTGCCACTTGGTTTTGGTTAAGACACTTGTCAACAAGAGGCTTTAAAATATTGCCACAGTCCCCCACTATTTTAAAGACTTTTAAAAATAAACTTGCTGGATTTGTATGGTCTAATGTAATAGGTTTGGTATCTTCAGGACTATGAACCAAACTTAGACCAATAATACTTAACTCACAGAATTACTGGTGAAATATAATATTTCTATGAACCAATAACTCTTATTGTAAGTCAGAAATTTTATCAATCACATTTCAACTCTCGGTAATTTGCTGTTCAATGCAGTTTTGCGCTCAATAGGTCATGTGCGTGTCTGGTTATTCATGAGAGCTCTAGAGACTAGGCCAAAATCTCATAGGAGCGGTCCACTCCACTCTCATATAGGTGAATTCATCAAGTGTATACTGCTTTTAAATACACCATCCATAAGGACTATGAATTTCATTAAGAGTTATAACTCAACCTCTCAATTAGTAGCAGTCAAACACTCTCTTTTAGTGCATCAGTGCCAATATCGACTTGTTATTACCCACATGAACTTACTTCATGGTATCTCCAATCACATAAGTTGGGTTACCATCTCTATTGACAATATGTCGGCCTTAACCCCATCTCTTTTGAGGTTTGAAGAATTAATTTTCTTCCCACAGGTTTAGTCAGAGGATTGGCCAAATTTATCTGTGACGTCACATAGTCAATGGAAATTATTCCATCTCTCAACAACTGTTTTATGACATCATGTCTCAGTTTCATGTGTCTACTTTTACAATTATAAGATTTATTCTTTGCAATAGCTATTGCCGCTTGACAATCACAATGCATAGACACATGAGGCAATACGTCCTTTATTAAAGGGATATTAGCAAAGAAATTTCTTAGCCACTCAGCCTCAGAACCAGCTAACTCCAGAGCTACAAACTCTGATTCCATAGTCGATCTAGCAACGATCGTCTGTTAGCTGATTTCCATGATATTACACTACCACCAAGGGTGAATACATAACCGCTAGTGGATTTTGTCTGATCTGAATCAGAGATCCAGTTTGCATCACTATACCCTTCTAAAGTAGAAGGAAATCCACTATATAGGATAGCATAATTCATGGTTCCTCTCAAATATTTCATTAATCTATCTAATGTAGACCAATGCTCCATGTTGGGATTATGAGTATATCTACTCAATCTACACACAACATAGGCTATATCAGGACTTATAAAATTCATTAAATGCATCAGACTCCCAATAATCTGAGCATATTTAAACTGAGCAACTGGGTTACCATTATTCTTGTTCAACTGAGAGTTAGCATCAAAAGGAGTTCTCACAGATGTGACATTAAAATATTCAAACTTCTTAAGAAGTCTCTTTAATATAATGTTCTTGAGACAACATTTTTCCATCTTCACTCCTTATAACTTTAACTCCCAATATTGTATTTACTTCACCCAGATCTTTCATATCAAAATTAGCAGACATAAATAATTTTGTACTTTACACAATATTTAAATTTTTACCAAATATAAGCATGTCATCAACATATAGACATATTATTACATAATCATTGTCTACCACTTTAGTATAAACACATTTATCCACCTCAACTGAAGAAAAACCGTCTCTCAGTAAGACTTGTTCAAATTTCTCAAACCACTACTTAGGAGCTTGTTTAAGGCCATAAAGAGATTTAACTAATTTACAAACTTTATTTTCTTGTCCAAGAATGACACAACCTTCATGTTGAACCATATAAATTTCTTCTTCTAAATCACCATTCAAAAAAGCAATTTCGACATCCATTTGGTGAATAAAAAGCTTACGGATTGAAGCTGAGGCAATTAAAACTCGAATAGAAGAAATTCTAGTCATGGGTGCAAATGTATCAAAATAATCTATATTTTATTTTTGAGAAAGTCCTTTTACTACTAACCGAGCTTTATATTTATCTAAAGATCCATCAGAATTAAATTTTATTGTAAAAATCTATTTACAACCAATAGATTTTGCACCAGGAGGTAAGTCAGTTAAAATCATGTATTATTTTTCATAATAGAATTTCAACTTTTATTGCCTCTTTTCAATATTTAGCATCTGAAGAAGATATAACTTCAAAATAATTTGATGGTTCATTATCATCAAGAAAAGTTTGAAAGTAACTTTCATAGGCCTTTTGCTCCTTCTCAGTTCCTCATTAGAGATAATTTCATTATTTGTTTCAACAGGTGTATAAGAAATTTTATTAGATAATAGATAAATATATTTAAAGAACTCAACATTCTTTGTCTCAATTATAGTATTGCAATCAAGCACATCACTTTTTAAAACAAGGAATCTATATGCATCACTATATTCAGCGTATCCAATAAGCATGCAATCAGCAGTATTAGAACCTATTTTTCTCTTTTTAGATTCAGGCAAAAGAACTTTTACAAGGCACCTCTACACTTTTAAATATTTCAATTTAGGTTTATAACCCTTCCACAATTCATAAGGAGTTTTGCCAGTTCTTCTATATGGTATTCTATTTTATAAGTGACATGTAGATAAAATAGCTTCATCCCACAAATTATCAGGAGCATTAGAGCTAACTAATATAAAGTTCATCATCTTTTCCTTTCAACTACTCCATTTGACTTAGGTGACTAAGGCGGAGTTACTTCATGAATTATTCCATTCTTTTCACAAAAATCATTTAAAGATAAATATTCTCCACCTCTATCTGATTTAATTCTCTTGATTTTTCTACTAAGTTGATTTTCAACCTCAATTATAAGAAATAAAAGCAATAAATGTATCATCTTTATTTCTAAGCAAATACAACTTAGTATATCTAGAAAAGTCATCAATAAAAATCACATAATATCTTTACCACCTCTAGTCATAGTCTGCTTCAAATCGCCTAAATCAGTGTGAATTAAAGATAACAATTCGGTTTCTCTATTTACGGAAAAACATGTCTTTCTAGTACTTTTAGCTTCAGCACATATTTCACACTTGTTAATATTATTTGAGTCTAAACTAGATATTAATCCTAACGACTACATTTTCTTTATATATGCGACATTAATATGTCATAGTCTAGCGTGCCACAAAGAAATTGACTCAACCATATAAGCAAAAGAAGATGCATTTTTATTGCTATTATCAGAAATATTTAGCACAAATAAACCATGGTTACAATATCCATTGCCCACAAAAATATCATTTTTGGTCAATACCACCTCATTATTTTCAAATGATACCTTTACTCCAAATTTTCCTAATAACCCCACAGAAACCAAATTGGATTGGATATTAGGAATATGCAATACATCACTCAATGCTAGAGTTTTACCAGATGTGAGTTTGAGAAGAATTTTTCCTTTCCCAAGAACGCGATCTGTTCTTGAGTCACCAAGATAAATAGTTTCTTCTCCTTCCTCAACTTGGGTCTAAGACAAAAAATCATTTTTGTTTGCACAAATGTGCCTAGTAGCACCAGAGTTTATCACTCATTTTCTCACATTGGCCACATTATTTATTTGGAAAATGACCGCAACAATTATATTATTTGCTTTAGTCAAATTTAATTTTGACTTAGCGAGATTGTCATTTATGCCAACTCTCCTCTTGCATTGAGCTGTATTTTTCTTGAAGGTTTTAATTTTAGCATTGGATATGTAACCATGTCTATTTACATACATGTGTTTTGACATTAGTGTCTGTCAAAGTTATGGATGCAATAACGTATTTGCAACACCATGGATATCTGGCAGGACAACTGAAACAGCAGCATCGAAGACAATACCAAAATTGGTAGCACCATCAAAAATTTCCGCAGTAGTATTACTTGCCATAGTTTCTTAGATGGTAGAGAAATGATACCGAATAATAATAATAATAATAATAATAATAATAATAATAATAATAATAATAATAATAATAATAATAATAATAATGCAATAATATTATTTGTAAGAAGATACACGGATTGACTTGAGTCGTGCTGGGCACTGTCCTAAGAAACTATTTCAACAATGTGAAATATTTTCCCAGGATTAAACAAGCCCATCTCTAATTTATTTAGATGATACATGAATCAGCAAAATATTAAATTAGAAACCAAGTTATTTAAAAGAGGGGAACAAAATAAATTAAACTACTAAACTTTGTGAAGGAAAAATCAGAAAAGGAAGCTGATGAAGACCGAGATTAGAAGAAAAGAAGTAGAGGGATTTCTTTATCTTGCTAATGATGATTTTTGTTACATATCGCGTTTTTCGTACGTTAAAGTTTCGTCTTCAGTAAATTGACGTAAACTTGGGGATGAGATTATCTGGAGGTTAGCATATTTATGCTTTTTATAACAAGCAATAAGTAAGTGCTATGAAGGAAAAGGTACACGAATTAAAGAAAATAAGTTTCGTTGAAGGTTGTCGAATTGGGATAAACTACGGGTCGAGCGTTAATACCCGATACTTATGAAGTAGCACCATGCAAGGTACCATATGACCATAATAGTATGATGTATAAAGTATATTAAAAATAAGTAGAATTTTAAGTAATTTGAGATGATTTTTAATTATGCAGGTAATTGGTTAATTACCGGATAACGAGATATTACCTAATTACCTAACAAGTGGATAAATATTAAATATCCCACCCCAACCCCACGTGGCAGCTATCCATGTTATAAAAGAATGACTAAGTCATTCCTTGCTAAGGTATCTTGAAGATATAACATGTTTCATTTCCGAGACTTTGACTAATCAAAGCCTTTCACTTAAAAACTAAACATACCATACATATTTTATTTTAAATGTTCCATAACTAAGAACAAAAACGTTAGCCTCACATGATACTTGTTGGATGAAGTAGATGTTATCCATTTTCGTTGCAATCAATTCCTATAAAAAACCCAACAAAGAATTATTAAAGTCTTAGAAACATAATTACGTTCTGCGATTCTAACAGAGTACGGTGCAACCTTTTTCAAGAATATCATACGGATTTTTTCCTACTCCAGGTATGTTAAGGCTAAGCTCTTCCTTCATTTTGCATGATCTCGTAATTACAAAAGTTTGATAACGAGTCATAAAAAAAATTCATATCCTGGAATTTACGTATTTTTTGCTAGTCTCGCAAGTTACGTATATTTTCCTAGTTTTATAAGTTATGATATTCTCTTTAGCGGGACTTCATATTCAATTGAGTATTTCCTTCTTCCAGTCAAGAGAGCAGAGAATTTATATATATAGTATTAAAGTATTTCATTACCATCGAGCTATAATCGTTGGGCAGGCTCCTATTAGGCAACCTCTGATCAGATGGTAAGTTATATACCGATCCTACTGTGGCTGAGCTCCTGTGAGCGAGCCCAATTGGTTATGACCGAGCGCCTATGAGCGAGCTTACTACGACAGAGCAGATATATACATACACCGAGCCTTATAGGGCCGGACAACTATTTTACTCACCATATTGAGAGAGTTGAGTCAGTATCAACAGATGAGCATATCCTCAGTTTTTCTTTGACTCCCAGTTGCTTTCAATTAGTATATTATCAGTTCAGTTTCAGCTTCAGTATCTTGCCTTACATACTCGGTACATTATTTCGTACTAACGTCCTTTCTGGGGGCGCTGTATTTCATGCATGCAGGTCCAGACAAGCACACAGGTAGACCTCCTCAGTAGGTGTTTGCTCGAGTTCAGTTTTATCGGTAAGCTCCCCGTCCTTCGGAGTTGCCGGGTCTAGAAGTTTTATGTACATCTTGTGTATATATGTAGATAGGTTATGGGTATGTAGGGGCCCTGTATCGATCATAGTACATCTATCAGTAGAGGCTTGTAGTCATATCCTGTCAGTTAGTGCAGTATATTGAGCTTGTAGGCCCTGTACGTATATTTTGTTGGCTTGTCAGTTGAAGTAATTATGACAGCCTTGCTGGCCCAACTTTATATTGACATTTAGTCAGCATTAGTCTCTATTCAGTTTTATATTTTGCATCTCACATTATCTTTTAATGTGTCCCATGGCCAAAGTATGACATTACATGTCCAGAGTCTCTTAGTCGCAAGTGATATGCAAGGATAGGTGATGCACTAGGTGCCGGTCTCGCCCCCAAGCTCGGGGCATGACAAAAATGGTATCAGAGCAGTTCTGTCCTAGGGAGTCTACAAGCCGTGTATAGTAGGGTCTTGTTTATAGACGTGTGGTGCACTACATTATATAAGTAGGGGACTACATGACATTTAGGAGTTGGTTACCCTTCTTTCAGATCTAAATCGTGTTGTAGCATTGAGTTATAGGAAATTTGAGTTAAACTAAATATTGACGTGTGCATGCACAGATGACGGTAACTAGGAAGACTACGACTACCTAGAGGAGAAAAATAATAGTAGGTGAGGGGACTAGCATGGTACCCCCAACAGATGGGGCCCAACCGGAGTCCTAGGGAGAGACCTCTACCCAGCAATTATCGACTCCTCTGCCACCTGAGGAGATTCCTAGGAAGATAGCACATCCAGTTCCCCCTCCGCTTCCATCAGATCAGGACTTGAGAAGTGTGGTACATTTGTTGGCACAATTGGTAGCTACCCAGCAACATGCTAGGGCATCTGCTAGTGCAGGACCTTCTGAGGGATCTGGGAGTTCAAGGGTCTGAGAGTTTATTGCTTTGAATCCCCAGAGTTCACGGGGACAGATCAGAGGGAGGACCCGCATGATTTTATAGATCAGCTTCATAGGATCTTTTGGGTTATGCATGCCACAGAGAAAGAGGCAGTTGAGTTAGCAGCTTTTTGACTCCGAGATATAGTCATCCTTTGGTATGAGGGATGAGAAAGGTCTAGGGGACGTGATGCACCTCCTGCTAATTGGGAGAATATTTCAGATGCCTTCCTTGACTAGTACTTACCGCGAGAGATCCGACATGCCCGACTCGATCAGTTTCTAGCCCTCAAGCAGGGCAATATGAATGTTGAGTATAGTCTCTGTTTTGACTCATTGGCTAGATATATACCATCCATAGTTTCTACTATGCGGGATAGGATCCACAGGTTTAAAGCAAGGTTGGCCCTAGAGTTGACCGAAGCATGTGCCACCGCTGCATTACAGTATAGTATGGATATCTCCCGAATTCAGGAATTTGCCCAGAATATAGAAAGGGGTAGGCGTCGACAGCAGGGTACGGAGAGGACTAAGTTAGGGCAGCGGAATAGGATGAGATTTTCCAGATCTCAAGAGTAGTCTCAAGGTAGTTATAGGCCCCAGTACTTCGAACGACCAACTAGACCTTCGCCACCTCAGTCACAGGGTTACAGGTATGACCGTTATACTCATTCAGGACCAAGAGCTCCCAAGCATCAAGTTTGTAGCGACAACGAGGTTCGGAGCAGACATGGCCATTTCCACTACGGTGTGCCATCTGCGGTCGAGGACACTTGGGCCAATGCTGATCCAGTTCCGATGCTTGTTATACATGTGGACGTCCAGGGCATATGATGCGAGATTGCCCAAATAGAGATTCTGGAGGTATGGCGCACCCAGCAAATTCAGCAACAGGATCAACTATGTCCATGCATCCTTTAGGACGCGAGTCTTAGTCTTCGACTGGTAGAGGACGAGGTAGAGGTAGATGGTCCAGCTCAGGTGGTAACCATAATCGTATCTATGCGTTAGCAGGTCGACATGACCAAGAATCCTTACCAGACGTTGTGACAGGTATGTTGACCATTCTTTCTCACGATGTTTATGCCTTGATATACCTAAGATCTACTTTATCATGTATTACCCCATTTGTCGCGAGGAAATTTGGTATAGTGCCTGAAATACTAAATGATCCTTTTGTGGTATCTACACCGGTCGGAGAATCGATTATCTCTAGTTGAGCTAGAGATGTTGGAGTTTGTTGCTATCATGGGCATGGACTGGTTGGAAACTTGTTATGCCATAGTTGATTGTCGAACAAAGACAGCCAGATTTCATTTTTCGGGTGAGCCAGTCCTTGAATGGGTAGGTAATACCGCGACACCCAGAGGTAGGTTTATTTCCTATCTGAAGACGAGGAAAATGATTGCAAAAGGGTGCATTTATCATATTGTGCGAGTTAAAGATGCAGATGCTGAGGTACATACACTTCAATCTATTCTATTAGTAAGGGAGTATGCTGATGTATTTTCAGATGAACTTCCAGGTATTCCTCCAGAGCGAGATATTGATTTTGACATCGATTTACTTCCGGGAACACAACCAATATCCATCCCTTCGTATAGAATGGCACCTGCCGAATTGAAGGAGTAGTTAAAAGATTTGCTGGAGAAAGGTTTCATCAGGCCTAGTACTTCACCTTGGGGTGCACCGATACTGTTTGTGCAGAAAAAAGACGGCTTGTTGAGAATGTGTATCGATTATAGACAACTGAACAAGGTAACTATTAAGAATAAGTATCCACTACCAAGGATAGACGACTTGTTTGATCAGTTGTAGAGAGCTAGATGCTTTTCAAAAATAGATTTGAGGTCGGGATACGACCAGGTCAGAGTTCGGGAGAAAGATATCCCCAAGACAGCCTTCAGGACATGATATGGCCACTTCGAGTTCCTTGTTATGTCCTTCGGGTTGACGAATGCACCTGCCATATTTATGGACTTGATGAATATCCTATTTCGGCCATATTTAGATCTGTTCGTGATAGTCTTTATTAATGATATTCTGGTTTATTTGCGTTCAGAGGATGATCATATGGACCACCTACGAGCGGTACTCCAAACCCTCCGTGATAATAAATTGTATGCTAAGTCTTCTAAGTGTGAGTTCAGGTTAAAGTCTGTAGCATTCTTGGGGAACATTGTATCCGATGGAGGTATAAAGGTAGACACTCAAAAGATTGAGGCTGTGAAATCCTGGCCTAGACCTACCACTCCGACAGAGATTTGTAGGTTTCTAGGCTTAGCAGAATACTACAGGAGGTTCGTAGAGGGTTTTTCTTCTCTTTTACCACCATTAACAAAGCTGACACAGAAAACGACTAAGTTTCAATGGACAGAGGTCTGTGAGCAGAGTTTCCAAGAGCTTAAGAACAGGTTAACCTCAGCGCCAGTTCTAGCACTTCCAGAGGCCCCAGATGGTTATGCCATGTATTGTGATGCCTCAGGTGTCGGGTTAGGATGTGTCCTGATGCAACATGGGAAAGTAATTTTGTATGCTTCAAGGCAGTTAAGGAAGTACGAACAAAATTATCTGACCCACGACCTCGAATTAGCTGTAGTTGTCGATGCACTTAAGATATGGCGGCATTATTCATATGGTGTTTATGTTAATATATTCACAGATCATAAAAGCCTGCAATATATCTTCAAGCAAAAGGATTTGAACTTCCGGTAGAGGTGGTGGCTTGAGTTATTAAAAGATTATAATGTTAACATTCTCTATCATCCAGGGAAAACTAATGTTGTAGCAGATGCCTTAGGTCGCCGATCTATGGGTAGCTTAGCACATGTAGAGGCCGAAAAAGGACAATTAACTAGAGAGATTCATCAATTGCCTTGTTTGGGGGTTCGGTTAGTAGACTCTGGTAATAGAGGACTTGTACTCCAAAATACTGCAAAGTCATCTCTCATAGCTGAAGTAAAGGAGATGTAGTACGAGGACCTAGAGTTAGTCGACTTGAGAGAGCGGGTTCCACAACAGAAGAAGCCATTGTTAGAACTCAAAGGAGATGGGGTTCTCAGATACATGGGTCGTTTATGTTTTCCAGACTTAGTAGGGCTACGAGACAAGATCATGTCAGAGGCACATTATTTGTGGTACTTCATTCACCCTGGTTCGACGAAGATGTATCATTACATTAAGGAAGTGTATTGGTGGAGCGATATGAAGAAGAACATTGCTGAGTATGTCGCTCAATGCCCTAGTTGCCAGAAGGTGAAGATAAAGCAGTAGAAGCGCGGAGGGCTAATACAGACTACAAATATCCCGACATGGAAAGGGAAGGCGATAAACATGGACTTCATCACGGGTTTACCTCGTTCTAAATGTAAGTTCGATTACATATGGGTGATAGTCTATAGGCTCACGAAATCAGCTCATTTCCTACTGGTCAAAAATATATATACAGTAGAAGATTATGCAAAGTTATATATTAAAGAGATAGTGCGACTACACAGAGTGCCAATATCTGTTATATCTGACAGTGGGGCCCAATTTATACACATTTTGGAGGTTATTTCAGAAAGGTCTAGGGACTCAGGTGAATCTCAACACAACTATTCATCCACAAACTGATGGACAAGCCACTCAGACGCTCGAGGATATGTTACGAGCATGTGTGCTGGATTTTAAAAGGAGTTGGGATGAACATCTACCTCGTATTGAGTTTGCATGTAATAACAGTTATCACTCAAGTATCCAGATTGCTCCGTACGAGGCTTTGTATGGGCGCATGTATAGATCTCTTATAGGGTGGTTTGATGTTGGAGAATCTGGCTTACATGGGCCAGATCTGATTCAGCAGGCCATAGAAAAAGTAAAGTTTATTCGGGAGCGACTGTTAACAGCTTAGAGTTGTCAGAAGTCATATTCTGACGTGCGACGATGAGATTTAGAGTTCGGGGTTGATGACTGGGTATTCTTAAAGGTGTCACCTATGAAGGTGTGATGAGGTTTGGCAAGAAAGGCAAACTTAGCCCACGGTATATTGGACCATGTAGGATCATTCGGATAGTGGGCCAAATAACTTATAAGTTAGAATTTCCCTCAGAATTGGAGTATGTCCATCCGGTATTTCACGTATTTATGTTATGAAAATGCATTGGCGATCCTACCTGAGTGGTGCCCATGGATGATGTACAGATTATAGAGGACTTGCCGTACGAGGAAATTTCGGTTGCCATCCTAGACCGACAAATCCGCAAGCTACAAAATAAGGACATATCATCCGTGAAGGTTTTATGGAGGAGTAAGAAGGTGGAAGAGATGGCGTGGGAAGCGAAGGAAGAAATGAAGTTTAAATACCCCCACCTATTTCAAACTGAAGATATGGCTCGAGGTGGGATACCTCAGCACAACTCTATTCAGGCCAGTATGTCATCAGGTAAACTCTCATTTTTAACACTCAAAATTTATAATGGACAGTTGTGTGGAGCCAAGTGTTGCTATTTATAAACAGTGGTTATGTGTACCATGTATAGTAAGTTTTCTGGCTGCGTACAGGTTGGTTTCAATTAGGTGTACGGAAGAGACTCCGGCAAAATTTTTTCCAAAGTATCTAAAAATAGACATTCGAGGACGAATGTTTCTAAGGGGGGAAGAATGTTACATCTCGCGTTTTTCGTACGTTAAAGTTTTGTCTTCAGTAAATTGATGTAAACTCGGGGATGAGATTATCTTAAGGTTAGTATATTTATGCTATTTATAACAAGCAATAAGTAAGTGCCATGAAGGAAAAGGTACACGAATTAAAGAAAATAAGTTTCGTTGAATGTTGTCGAATTGGGATAAACTACGGGTCGAGCGTTAATACCCGATACTTATGGACTAGTACCATGTAAGGTACCATATGACCACGATAGTATGATGTATAAATTATATTAAAAATAAGTAAAATTTTAAGTAATTTGAGACGATTTTTAATTATACAGGTAATTGGTTAATAACCGGGTAACGGTACATTACCTAATTACCTAATAAGTGGATAAAGATTAAATATCCCACCCCTAACCCCACGTGACAGCTAGCCATGTTATAAAGGAATGACTAAGTCATTCCTTGCTAAGGTGTCTTGAAGATACAACATGTTTCATTTCCAAAACTTTGACTAATCAAAGTCTTTCACTTAAAGACTAAACAAACCATGCCAATTTCATTTTACATGTTCCAAAACTAAGAACAGAAACGTTAGCCTCACATGATACTTGCTGGATGAAGTAGATGTTAGCCATTTTCTTTGCAATCAATTCCTATAAAAAAACCAACAAGAATTATTAAAGTCTTAGCAACATAATTACGTTATGCGATTCTAACGGAGTACGGTGGACCCTTTTTCAAGAATATCATACGGATTTTTTCCTACTCCAGGTATGTTAAGGCTAAGCTCTTCCTTCATTTTGCATGATCTCGTAATTACAAAAGTTTGATAACGAGTCATAAAAAAAATTCATATCCTGGAATTTACGTATTTTTTGCTAGTCTCGCAAGTTACGTATATTTTCCTAGTTTTATAAGTTATGATATTCTCTTTAGCGGGACTTCATATTCAATTGAGTATTTCCTTCTTCCAGTCAAGAGAGCAGAGAATTTATATATATAGTATTAAAGTATTTCATTACCATCGAGCTATAATCGTTGGGCAGGCTCCTATTAGGAAACCTCTGATCAGATGGTAAGTTATATACCGATCCTACTGTGGCTGAGCTCCTGTGAGCGAGCCCAATTGGTCGAGATACAGAGCCTAGTATGACCGAGCGCCTATGAGCGAGCTTACTACGACAGAGCAGATATATACATACACCGAGCCTTATAGGGCCGGACAACTATTTTACTCACCATATTGAGAGAGTTGAGTCAGTATCAACAGATGAGCATATCCTCAGTTTTTCTTTGACTCCCAGTTGCTTTCAATTAGTATATTATCAGTTCAGTTTCAGCTTCAGTATCTTGCCTTACATACTCGGTACATTATTTCGTACTAACGTCCTTTCTGGGGGCGCTGTATTTCATGCATGCAGGTCCAGACAAGCACACAGGTAGACCTCCTCAGTAGGTGTTTGCCCGAGTTCAGCTTTATCGGTAAGCTCCCCATCCTTCGGAGTTACCGGGTCTAGAAGTTTTGAGTACATCTTGTGTATATATGTAGATAGGTTATAGGTAGGTGGGGGCCCTGTTCCGATCACAGTACATCTATCGGTAGAGGTTTGTAGACATATCCTGTCAGTTAGTGCAGTATGTTGGGCTTGTAGGCCTTGTACATATATTTTGTTGGCTTGTCAATTGTAGTAATTATGATGGCCTAACTGGCCCAACTTTATGTTGACATTTAGTCAGCGTTAGTCTCTATTCAGTTTTATATTTTGCATCGCACATTATCTTGTAATGTGGCCCATGGCCAAAGACATTACATGTCCAGAGTCTTTTAGTCGCAAGTGATATGTAAGGATAGGTGAGGCACTGGGCGCCGGTCTCGCCCCCAGGCTCGAGGCGTGTCAATTTTCTTGTCCAATTGAGAGCCTATTTATAGGCATATGTGCATGGATTCAACATGCTGAGGGAAAAGAACGTGGCAAAGCAATTGCCACTTTTCAAAAGCATTTTGCCATTTATCTCATAACTTCTAGAAGGCTTGCCACTTGGTTTTGGTTAAGACACTTGTCAACAAGAGCTTTAAAATATTGCCACACATGTGCACCCCTTTGTTGTACGTGATAAGAATGGACTTTGCGCCTAACTCAATACCAAAAAATAGTTTAAATGGCGAGAATCACCCCAAGACCTGCCAATTGGTGCGTGACTAATCTATCATGGGGGCCCAATCTCCGATGTGGGATTCCATCACACCCTCTACCTCACACGCCCACACCTGCCAACTGGAGCGTGAACAATTTATCCTGAGGCCCAACATTAGGGGTCTGACTTCTGATATCATAATAAGAATGGTCGTTGGGCCTAATTCATCCCCAAAAGCTAGCTTAAAGGGTAAGGATCACCTAAAGAGTTCAATGAACTCATCCATCTCCAGTGTGAGATTCCATCAGTATGTTAAAATTAAGTTCAACGTTTTATGCAATTTTGGCGTTGTTTTTTCTTTTGACATGAGGACTTTTCTATGACGAAGGGAATTAAAAAAAAAAAAAGAAACGCTTGTTATAATTTAATTTTTAACCAAAATCTGATAATAATTGGACATGGGATGGATGCAAAAGCAATTAGGCAAATGTCTAATGAAGTTAATTAATCCTCTCCACCAACTTCTGAAAGTAGAGGCATTTCTTGATTGATTATATTAAATTTAATCAACTGCTTTTAATGTCAAAAATAGTGGCGGATTAATTTGTCGGATGTTATTTTTTTTTAAAAATTAATTTTGAGTCAAATAATTCATAAAATGTAAACCACTCTTCCATAATCTCAAAGAAATCATACAATAATAGTCCAACTTGTTTAAACCAAAGTTTGAATGACAAATATTCTTCAGTTAATCTCAAAATAAAAAATTAAGTAACCGCCAAAACGCCCATAGTTGACTCTAATAAAATATTTGTAATTAATTGACTTTAAGAAATTAATGATCTCTAGTTTTCCACAACGACTTCATCTTATTTTCTATTTATCATGACTGCATGCATTACAGTAATAACAAAATAAGTAAGTTTTTTCTCAGACCAGATAATTAGGCAGTGATTAGATTTGTCAGCTTTAATAATGATTTTTCGATCTTGGCTTCATCCGATAGTCAGAAGGATATTTTATAAAACACGAAATTTGGTAAGTTCATTATATTATAGGAAAAAAATTAATATTAGGATGTGTTTGGTAGGAAGTAGGAAAAACATTTTCCAAGAAATAAATCTTTTGTCGCAACGCCTGAGACATGATTTTCGCTAAGGGAATTCAAAAAAAAGTTAAAAAATTAAAAGAGAAGATGTGGTCAATGAAAATCGAACAAGCAACATCACAAAGGTTTTGAACTACCTTTATCATTGAGTTAAACTTTTAAGTTGTGTTAAGGGGATTCAAAAAATATTATATAGAGGCACAAAATGAATTTTGCCTTGTATGTACAATATAATTTTCCGATGAAAGGAGTTCGAGTGAACCCCATCCGCACCCTAAATCTGCCCCAGCAAACGAGCAACTAAATATCAAAAGATATAGAAAAAAATTCTATTATAAAGGGAAAAACTACTTTCTCCGCTTATATTTTCTTTCAATAGTCCATTTAATATATTTTCTTAATTTAGAAAGTGTTGGATAATGATAAATCAAATATCTCTATTTTAGGGATGGTAATGGGGCGGTGCGAGTTTGCGCGAGTTTTCCCCATTATGCCCTTTTTTTTTGGGGTGGGGTGTGTGGGGGGTGGGGGGGGGGGGTGGGGGAGTAATAAAAGAAGATAAACAAAGTGAGAAATCTACCCAATAGGTTGACCTTGTATTGCATGCATGAGGGCCATATAAGTGCAACTGCCAAAGTTAGAAAATAACAAAGGTTGAATTAATGACTTTTGGAGATCTTAAATGTAAAACTAATTGAATATTTACAAGTTACAATATAGTAATTAAAAGCAATAATAGTCTTAGTCGTCTCCATTTGCAATCTAGAAATGCAAGTGTAAGGAATTTTAGCATTAAGACAATTCAGAAGTTGAAAAAATGATTCACCAAATTACAACTTATAATTACGCGTTTTTTTTTTGGTTGTATTAATTGTTTAAACCTGAAATTGACATGAAAAAGTCATACATAATGTTCTCTTTTCATTCTCTCCATTTATTACTTTATCCGTTCACTTTTACTTGTCCATTATATTAAAAATATATTTTTGCATTTACCTGTCCACTATACTAAATCAAGAAAAAGACAATCTTTTTTCCCCATGTTTTACCCTTATCATTAATTATTTATTCCTCAAGACTTTTGAAAATGCTATCATTATTATGGGTAAAATTATAAAATACATACTTCACTTATTTTTTCTTAAAGGAGTGTAAAGTCAAAAGTGGACAACTAAAATTAAACGGAGGGAGTAAGTTTTAGAGTTAAATGCTTAATTAATTAGACCGTATGTATTTTACATATATATATATATATACACACACTCTCCCAATTGACCAAACAAATTAAAGATTCTCCAATGTTACTGGTTTTATACGAACCCACCCCACCAAGTCGTAGAAAAGAAAAACTGTTTATTCTTAATTATCTTTGTCATGCCAATATAAAGATGGTTTTCTAAATGAATACATTAAATTGTTTGGATCTAGACATAATTATTGTAGTTATTTGATTGCTTAATCAGATATATATTACTTCCTTTATCATGGTGAGAAATTAGCATATTTAACCTTTAACTTCAAAGATGTGACTAAGATATGTTTTTTTTTTCTTTTGCTATTTAGTATAGGCGTTTGGACGTAAGAATTGTAGAATTTTGAAAAAAAGTGAAAGTTTTTTTTTCAAGTAAAAATTGTATTTGAAAATTAGAGATGTGTTTGGACAAGAATATAATTTTGGGATGCTTTTAAATTTTTGTGAGCAATCTAAAGTGAAAATTTTGAAGAATAGGCTTTTGGAGTTTTTCAATTTTTTGAAAAGTTCCGAAATTCATATCAAGTAAAAATAAAAATTACACTAATTTTGAAAAAAAAAGTGAAAAAAGTCTCAAAAAAAGAATTTTTTTTATTGCCAAAGGGGCCTTAATTTTTTTTTTTTTGAATATTTAGTAGTTCCTAGCTCCTTTTTGTTTGCTTATTGAAGGAACACACAATAATCTAAACATATTAGATAGCGCGTAAATCGTAAAACAAGAACTTACTTGTTCTTCGTGAAGTGGACGCGAAAACGGATGAACCGTGGCTAAAATTACTGGTCGGCGGTGCTTGTCACAATGTGTTGGAGCAACCCCCAATTCCACAGACTAAACCCTAGTTTGATTGTGGGAGAAACTTGCGTGGGAAAAATACTGCTCTTTATATTTTTAATGTACACACTAAGTATACTTATATAGAAAATGTTAGGGTTAACTAATAACCTTATTGGGCCTTAGAGCACTCCTTATGGGTAGATCCAATATTTCCTACACTTATACAGGTGTTAGGGCAGACAAAATAAAGGGGGAAGTGCACGGTTGGCCACTAATAACACATGTATTTATTTTTAAGCCACCGTTTAAAATGTCTTTAGTCTTTAGCCACTGGTTTAATAAACTTTAACTGCCCGGATGAAATACCTTTCTGCTCATGTCCTTAACTTCAGAACTTCAGGACTACATGTCCTTAACTTTTGAACTTGGAACTCTAAGTTCAGGACTTCAAGACTACATGTCCTTAACTTTTGAACCTGTAACTCTAAGTTCAAGACTTCAGGACTACATGTCCTTAACTTTTGAACTTGGAACTCTAAGTTGTGGACTTCAAGGCTACATGACCTTAACTTTTGAACTTGGAACTCAAACTTCAAGACCAAACGTCCTTAACTTTTGAACTTGTAAGTCAAAGTTAAGGACCTATTGTCCTTAACTTTTGAACGTGTAACTGTAAGTTAAGGACTATCTGTCCTTAACTTTTGAACTTGGAAATCAAAGTTAAGGATCTATTGTCCTTAACTTTTGAACTTGTAACTATAAGTTAAAGAACGCCTGTCCTTAACTTTAGAACTTGTAACTATAAGTTAAGAACTGTCTGTCCTTAACTTTTTGAACTTGTGTCCTTAACTATTGAACTTAACTTTAGGACTTCAAGACTACATTTCCTTGCTACCAAGTACTTGTATTTCATCTGAAGTGACTGAAGGAGTTTTCTGTTCAACATTTTGCGAGACTATTTCTATCTCTGGATCAATATCATAAGGAACTTCTTCGTCACTATCATCATTTGACTCAGAATCCGCAATCTTTGTATTAGCAGCTGTTTTCAAAACCAAAAGCATCGTTGTCAATCATAACAGTAGTGAACAAGTGCAAATTAAAACGAAGTCTTTATGTTTTGAATGCATTAGTGTATTTCCGTTTGGGGAGGAAAGGGTAACACAGTCTTTTCTTATTATTTTTAATAGACTAGTGACTACTATTGCTAAGCATTAAAAATGCTGGATAAAAAGTAAATACCAGCTTAAATAGTGGCTACCCCACACCATTTCTACCGAAATAAAACTATTTTTAATAGTAATTAAAACCTGAAATTGACACGAAAAAGTCATACGGAATTTCTTCTCTTTGTCTCTCTATATATCTTGGAAATTAGCTAGGTTTTCCCAAGATTAAAATGCTGAATTAATTAGAACGTATATATTTTAATTTCCCAATTGATCAAACAAATTAATCAAAGATTCGCTAGTCTTATTGGTTTCATACAACCTCTTGGCTCTATGTGGGTTGGGTTAGGATCAATTACCCACCAAGTCCACACATAAAAAAAAGAAGAAGAAAAATTGTATATTCTAATCTTTGCAATGCCAATATTAAAAGGATTTTCTAGAGACATACATCTGGTTTGGATTAAAGCGTAGTTATTATAATTGTTTTATTATTTAATTGTCATTTTGAGAAATGAACACGCTTAACCTTTAACTTCAAATATACAACTTACGATGGGTTTTTTTTTTTTTGTGCTATTTAAATTTTTTTGTGTATTTAGCAGTTCCTCCTTGTATTATAATTATTATTATAATAAAACCTTAATCCATGAAGCAAACAACCAACTAAGCCTATAGAGACAAGAACTTTAGTATCACTGGTTCAGAGGCGGATCCACATTTTAAATTTTATGGGTTTAGAGTCACTATTCTACCACATTTCATCTAATTTAATGAGTTCAAAATTAATTATTTGTACATATTTAATAATATTTTAGGCAAAAATACAAAGTATGAGCGAATCCATCAGTTAAACCCATAGCTTCTTTACTAGATACGCCTCTGGCTACCGTTAGCCTACAAATTAACCTTAGAAAAATGATGTGTTTGTTGGAGTTTGGCACTGCAGGAAACTTTGAATAAGCTATTTTATTTCTCTTTAAAAAAAATAAAATTAAGTAAATAAAAGTTGACATAGAACTTTGACAATTGGGCACACTCTTCTGCTTCCTACTGCTATAAATATGTGAACATATTTCACTTTAAGCAGTACCAAACCAGAAATTGGGACAAATATCTTCTTCTCCCTTTTTACTGCTAATTCTTCCTTATTTTTATCTCATTAAAGACATGGCTAAGATATCATTTTTACTACTAATAATAATCCCTTTTCTTCTTGGAATGAGCTCTGCTGAGTTGACTTCAAATTTCTACTCTTCAACTTGCCCTAATGTCCTCTCTGTAATCAAAACTGCTGTGAATTCTGCTATCTCTAAAGAGTCTCGCATGGGGGCTTCTTTGCTTCGTCTTCATTTCCATGATTGTTTTGTTAATGCAAGTTTATTACCTTTGCCTCGTTTCATTCATCTATGTGTTTACCCTATCCAAATCTATTTCATTCTAGTTGACACACACACACACACTATATATATATATATATATATATATATATATATATATATATATATATATATAAAACTTGTTATAGTATAGCTTTACTCATTTCTTGAGTAGTAGTACTATTCATGCATGCATGCATGCATGAATGCATGTGGCTTGCAAATAAAATGTAGCTTCGAGACAATCATATATATATATATATATTCTTAAACAACATACTTTGATGACAAATAAACATGTGATGGACAGATTTACTGTCCAAAATATGGGGCACATGAACCTATATTCTCTCTATCAAACTAAGTATTTTATGTATAGAATTGATCTAATATTATTTGTTTGCCCTCATGTTCTAAGAAGGTTGAATATCGAGTTATTTACCTAGAGGAACATGAATCAATACTTTTTTTCCCTCCTATGTTTACTGATGCACCCATATTCTATTACTAGCTGGTAGCGCCTGTGTTTTGGTTGCTCTACTTCCTAGTTGTTGTTAATACTTTTCTGACTTTTACACTACTGTATTTTTTTTCTCTGTACTATTGTGATTTGCATGCTTGCTTGGAGACGAGGGTCTACTGGAAATAACATCTTTACTTACGTAAGGTAGGGGTAATGCTGCGTACATAATACCCTCTCCAGACCCCCAATTTGTGGGATACTCTGAGTTTTTGTTATTGTTGTTGCTGTTGTTATTAGTGATACACCCATATTCAAGAAATTCTTGATCCGCCTTTGTGTGACATGTTTACATATTTGAATCAGGGTTGTGATGCATCTGTGCTATTAGATGATACATCAAGTTTCACGGGAGAAAAGACTGCTAATCCAAACAGTGGATCATTAAGAGGATTTGATGTGATTGATACTATCAAAACTCAAGTAGAGTCAACATGTGCTGGAGTTGTATCTTGTGCAGATATTTTGGCTGTTGCAGCTAGAGACTCTGTTGTTAAAGTAAGCCAAAAAATACATATGCTTAAAATATTCTATAAACTTAGTTTATAAATTAATTTTTTTAAAGTCACGGCCTTAAATACTCCTAACAGACACCCCATGCAATACTTGATGGATATTTAACTAATAAATTGTTGGTTAGGGAAAAGAAAAGAAAGTATGTTGACCTTTAAAAGCTAAGCACAAGTCAAAGTTTTGATATGCAACTTCCGTTTGGTCATAGATTTTAGTTTTATTTTTAAATTTTTTTTAAAATATTATTTGTTTATGAAATATGATCTTGTTTTGGATTTTTTTTTTTTAAATTTTCAAGTTTCCAAAAATGGTTTAGGGCAGTTTTTGGGTGAAAATATATCTTCCAATTACAAAGCTTCAACTTTTCTTCAAATAATATACATGTTCAAATACAACTTCAACTTTCAAAATTTATTTTTCAAAACTCTTTTTTCAAGTTTCAATCAAATCAATGTCCAAACGCTAGCTAGGTACTGCATATCATTCTTAGTGTTAATTAGATGGAAAGTACATTCTAGAAACGGAGGACAACAACAACTTGAAAGTTGTTGGTAGTGTGTACGCAGACCTTACCCCTACCCTGGGGTAGAGAGGCTGTTTTCAAATAAACCCCCGACATCCTTCCCTCCAAGAACTTCCCATCTTGCTCTTGGGGAGACCCGAACTCACAACCTTTTGGTTGGAAGTGGAGATTGCTTACCATCAGAGCAACCCCTTTTGTCTATTCTAGAAACGGAGGCTTTTTCATAAAGGCTTTTTCATAAATAACCAGCCAGATTTATTATTTGCTTTCGTTAGTTGGTCTACATAAATTATATACGATTATATACATATTATACATAAATTATTTATATATTATATATTCGTTAATTATTTTTTGTTTAAGCGGTTGTGTGAACGATTATTTAGATTAATTCGTCATAAACTAATTAGGCGTGAACTTGATTGATTTATCAGCTTGGTGGCCCTAGTTGGAATGTTTTACTCGGCAGAAGAGACTCAACAACTGCAAGTTTGAGTGCAGCAAACAATGACATTCCTGCACCAACTTTGAACCTAAGCAGCCTTATTTCTTCCTTCTCTAACAAAGGTTTTAATTCGAGGGAAATGGTGGCACTCTCAGGTTTATTTTACTTCCACAAATTATTATTCTTTTTAATTTTCCTATATATATATATAGAGATTTCTACGAATGGTTATTCACTGCTTTTCATACGTAACTTTTGTACGGTTTAACATTGTCATCGCAATGATGGAGTCAGAACTTTCATTAAGAGGAGTCAAAATATAACGAAGTATACGAAAAAGTAAAGGAGATTCAATATACATCAAAATTATAACGAAGTATACGAAGAAGTATATACAATAAAAAAAATATTTATAGCTACATAGTGTATTAATTTTTAGACGGAGGGGTATAAATTGACACATCTTGGAATAAGGTGGTTGTCGATAGAGAATTTGTGGTATGTCGAAAAATATTTTTCAAAAATGATCTTTCAGATATAAGTTATTTTCTGGTGTTTGATTTTATAAGTATTTTTAGTAAAAATATTTTGCACAAAAGTGGAAAAATGACTTCCCTCACTTTTGAGCGGAAGCCATTACCTTCATTATATCTCTGCCCTTACTTTAGGTCATTACTTTAACCAACATATAAATATTATTATCAATCTTTATTACTCAAAAATTTCAAAACACACCAAGTTATTCTAAAACAATCGTCTATTTTATGCAAACAATTGGGTTCATAATCTAATATTTGTCGTTTTTCATATATTTCGTGTAAGAAATACTAGGTTCAGTAAACTCGTAACTCTAAGGCTACATCCACAAATAAAACTAAATCAAAATATTTTGGTATTTTGCAGGATCTCACACAATAGGCCAAGCAAGATGTACTACATTCCGAGATCGTCTCTACAATGAAACAAACATAAATTCATCATTTGGTACAACAATTAAAGCAAATTGTCCACAAAATGGAGGTGACAACAATCTTTCTCCACTTGACACAAGTCCAACATCATTTGACAATGTTTATTACAAGAATTTACAAAGCCAAAAGGGAATTCTTCATTCTGATCAACAACTATTTAATGGAGGCTCAACTGATTCTATAGTTAACACTTATAGTTCAAATTCAGCCACTTTTTTCACTGATTTTGCAATGGCTATGGTTAAAATGGGTAATCTTAGTCCACTTACTGGTACCAATGGCCAAATCCGCAAAAATTGCAGAAAAATTAATTAATATTTCACATAAATGAGATTCTAAAATTTGATCTCTAGAATTCTAAGTGTTATTATGTTTTTCCTTTTGTTTTATGGCAAAATTTTATGTTCTATGTTTTTGGAGGTAAAGATGGTAAAGTCCCTCTCCAATATGTAACTTTCCAAGTATTGAAATAAAATAAATAATATAATTATTCTATCTTTATATACTACTAACATATTGTTTGGAATGTATCATTTCATAATGTATCATTTCATAATGTATCATATAGTGTTATATTGTATTGTACTGTATCGTTTTGATGTATATAATATTTGGATAGATTGTGTTGTTTTTTATTTTTTCATGATGTCATGCACCAACAATATGAACAACAAATTTGCAATATTATAAAGAAAAAGTAAGGTACGAGGTAAAAAGCTAGGGTAAAGGATAAAAAGGATTATTTAATAATATGGAAGGGCAAGATGAGAGAAAAAAAATAAGAGAACGACGCGACCACACCAAATCGGTCGTTCCATAAAGTGACACTTTTTCGTCGTTACATAACAACATATTTAACAACGCGACACAATAAAATTTAAGTAACAATCAAACCAAACATTGTATTTAAAGTAATAATATGATACAATAAAATATGTAACAACCATCCAAACAAGCTGTAAACTTAATATGGCAAGAAAATCAAAGCGAGTTTGTGTATTGCACACTGAAAAATTACACCTCAAGAAATGGAAAGTATACAAAATTAGAATTACAGGATTGTGTATCTATATATGGTGCCTTACAAGAAAGGGAGAAAAAAAAAGATTACAAATTAACAGTATTCTTATCCCTAAACAGTGAACATTTGTCATCTGTTTGGTAACTTTATAATTACAATTTTTGTATAAAGATATATACTTGGGTGAGGAAAGGAAAAAGAAAATTAAATTAAAGGAATTAGTGCATATATATAACTTATGAGTCAGCCCCAACTTCTGTAGTTGAACCAATCCCAACTTGTAACCAATGAGAAGGATTTTCAGAACTTGTATTCATATCCTTTAATTCACTTAGCTTAGCTAACTTCAATTTACTGTCTGCTTCATCATCTTCTACATTTTGCGTCAAACTATTATTATTGTTATTGTTGTTATTGTCGTTATTGTTTTTGATTTCCTCAAGGTAGTAGTTGTCACTGGAATTATCTTTAGTATTCCATGGATGCAAATGTATTTCGGTAGAGACCTCGAAACTCAAAGGATTCATAGGGTCTCGTCTAACTCGTGACATGTCTTCGTGTGATGGAATGTTAAGATCTAATGCATCACCTGATTTTCTTAAGTTTGATCGTAGATTAATTTGCTCCATATGACTATGGAAATTGTATTTCGATGAATCGGGTGAATTAGAGGTGATCCAATGGCATCTTTTGTGTCCACCTAAAGCTTGCCCTGTGGAGAAAACTCTATGACATATTGAGCATTCATGGATTTTTGATTTCCTCATTGATTTTGAAGCTTGTAATGTGAATTCATCATGTATAATATTCATATCTTGATCACCAATTAAGCTATCATCTAGTTGATCTTGTTTGGCTGCATAACACCCTTTAACTTTTTTGTGACTTGCCCTATGTCCACCTAGGGCTTGGTGGGAATTGAAGACTTTCTTGCAAGCTTTGCATTCAAACAACCCTTTAGAAGAAGCCCCTTTAGCCTTGTTGTCCAAGGGTACACGAGTAGTCACTAATGGGGTGAGGTAGGTCATGGGGTTTCGTGCTCGCTCTTCCTCCTTGCTAGCTGAGGCACACGACTCCTCTGGCTCAGCCAACGATGTATCAACCCTCGCGTTGGCTAAATCTATAAGACATTTTGCAAGGAGAAGATCATCTTCCTCACTTGATGGATAAGTTGAAGTACTAAGGGTTCCTACTTTTGTTCTCAATGACCTCTTCCTTTTAGACCATCCATACCCTTTTCTTTCACCATTAGTAATGTACTCCTCGCCCTCTGAACAGGGCGAGGATACTAGTGATTCTTCTACATCTTCTGAGCTACATTTTCCATGCTCAAGAAAAGATTTCCAGGACGAGAATTCTTTCCCACAATTCTCACATACCCTATTGCTCTTTTGTCGATTAGGGTTTGTTCTTAATTGATACATCCTCTTATTACCTCCCTTAACACTCCCTCCAAACTTATCTTCCCAATCACTAGCTGGATCATCATCATCCAAATTTGCACCTTCATCTCCAATTCCATGAGCTCTCATATGCCCACCTAGAGCTCTCCCACACACAAAACCTTTCTTGCAAACCCTACAATAATGCTTAAAAACCGGTTGTTGTTGTTGTTCTTGATCTATACAAGCCATTGCTTAAATTTTATATTTTTTCATTAAATATACTACTTTAAAGTATGATTCAGAAGAAACACAAGAAATAAGAAGCAAATGTACATGCATGGGAGAGTTTGTTCTCTTGTACTAGAAGTTGTTATGGACTTGTACGGTTAGAAAAAGTTAGTCCTAGTTTTTAGTTGGAGTAGTGGTTTAATTTGTGGAGGAGAGTTTAGAGGTAGAGAGAAAAATAGGAGTGTGAGTGGAAGTGAGGAGTGAGAGTTGACAAGTGGAAGGATAATGTAGTGAAGGACTAATTTTTCTTTTACAGACTTTTTATTAACAACCAAATGGACGGCGCAAAAGATTAATCTTACACATAATGGCGTCATTAGAGTAAAAATTATATTTATTTTAAATTATTCTTCTTCTTCTTCTTATTATTATTATTATTATTATATATATATAGATTCGCTGAACAGCCGCAAATAGGGGACATCAAATGAACAAATATGGTTATATTTGGGCATGTTAAAATTAGTTAGATCAATAAGTGAGTTGACCTATAAACCGTACAGTGTTTGCTTGATCAAATTGAAACGGGTCAATTTGGCTAAGCATTGGGTCATAATTCTAATTTGTTTGTTGTGTCTTTTGTATTTTGTTTATATAATTATCAAAATACGAGAAGGAAGTCAAAAAAGATGCAAAGGAAAAGAGAGGGGCATTTGCAACTATACCCAGTTTTGGGGTCACAATTAAAATTATATTTACTTTGCAAAAAAAATTGCAAGCGTACCATTTTAGGATAAATTTTAGACTTAACGGGTCTGAAGTTAGAAAAAAATAGAAACAATCTGAAGTGCAATGCACTTAAGGCCAATTAAGTCTAAAATGCAAAAATTACACTTAAGATGCACTTAAGGCCAAATAGATCTGAAGTACAACAAATGTTTTCATGCACTTAAAGTCAAGTAGGTCTGAGTGAAAAAATAGTACTTCAGATGCACTTAAAGTCAAATAGGTCTGAAGTGCAACCGATGTTTTCTTGCATTTATGGCCAAATAGGTATGAAGTGAAAAAATTATACTTCAGATGCACTCATAGCCACGTAAGTTTGAAGTGCAAATTGCCCAGAAACAGAAATTTGTTCTTCGAATTTCAACAATCCAATATATGATTGAAAACTTAAATATACTCCAAATGAGCTCAAATTTGAAATATAACCTCCAAATATCATCAAGAACAAAAACCTCGATCATCAGTTTGTCAAAATAACAACAAATATAACAATATCGTTTTACAATTAAGAAAAAAAGAATAAGAAGAAACCCTAAGCAGTAGTAAAAATAAAGTGCCCTTGCAGCTCACCATTATAAATACCATAAACCACCTTAAACTAAATTTGAAATAAACCACCATTCCTGATTTCCTGTTTCATGGCTCTAAAACATCAAAAAACGAGGAACTCATACCTCCTGCATGGGCTCGAGTGACCGGACCCGAATTGCCTAAAATATTGTCGATCCATCAAAAAATGACCTGAGGAATAATAATCATTGCCTCGTCGTGACCGTTACTTGTATTTTGACATTTTGGGGCCATAAAATTAGAATTTCGCCTAATTTCCTGATTTTCTTGTGCTATAGCCCAAATCTCCTGCATAGGCCCCGACGACCGGACTCGGATCGCCTTAAAGTTTGCTGACGCATCAAAAATGACCTAAGAAACAATAGTCACCGCCTTGCCATGACCATTACTCATTTTTTGGCATTTTAGGGTCATAAAATTAGAATTCCGTCTGATATCCAGATTTTCGTGTGCGCCCACGCCTCCTGCATGGGCCCAGACGACCGAACCCAGATTGCCTAAAAAAATTTTGACCCATAAAAAACGACCTAACGAACAATAGTTACCTCCTCGCCATGACCGTTACTCGATTTCGAGCATTTTAAGGTCATAAAACTAGAATTTTACCCATTCCTAGATATTCGTGTGTTATAGCCCACGCCTCCTACATGGGCCCGGGCACCAAGACCCGATCGCCTAAAAAATTTCCGACCCATCAAAAATGATCTAAGGAACAATAGTCACTGCCTCGCTATGATCGTTACTCGTTTTTTGGTATTTTAGGGCTATAAAACTAGAATTTCGCCTGATTCCTAGATTTTCATGGGCTATAACCCATGCCTCCTGAATAGGCCTGGGCGCCAGGACTCGATTTCCTAAAATTTTGTCGGTCCATCAAAAAATGACAAAGGGAAAAATAGCCACCGCCTAGCAACGACCATTACCCGTTTTTTGTGTTATAGAGCCATAAAACTAGAATTCTACTTGATACCCAAATTTTCATGTGCTATAGCTCACGCCTCCAATATGGGCCCGAGCAACCGGTCCCAGATCGCCTAAAATTTGTCGGTCCATAAAAAATGACCTAAGAAAAATAGGCACCGCCTTTCCATGACTGTTACTCATTTTTTGGCATTTTAGGGCCATAAAACTGCCGGATTCCTAGATTTTCATGTATTATAGCACATGCCTCCTATATGGGTCCGGGCGACTAGATCCGCATCGTCTATAATTTTGCTGGCCAATCAAAAATAACCTAAGGAACTATAGTCACCGTCTTGCCTTGACCATTACTCATATTTTGGCAATTTCGGGACATAAAATTGAAATTCCGTCTGACTCTCTGCTTTTCTTGTGCTGCTCACGCCTTCTTCATGGGCCCGACGACAAGACCTGGATCGCCCATTATAAAAGACATAAGAAATAATAGTCACCGCCTCACCATGATTATGCTCGTACTGCATGGGCCTCCTGCATGGGACTGTGAGACTGGACTTAGAATGCCTAAACCTTTTCCGGCCCATCAGAAATGACCTAAGGAACAATATTCAATGTCTCACCATGACTGTTACTCATTTTTTAGTGTTTTAGGGCAATAAAACTGGAATTTCGCCAAATTCCTAAATTTTCATGTGCTATAACCCACACCTCCTGCATGGTCCCGGGAGACCAGAACCGGATCGCCTAAAGTTTTTCCATCTCATGAAAAATGATCTAAGAAACATTAGCTAATGCCTTGCCATGAACGTTACTCGTTTTTTGGTGTTTTAGGGCCATAAACTGGAATTTTCCCAATTCCCAAATTTTCGTGTGCTATAGCCCACGCCTCCTGCATGGGCCCGGGTCACCTAAAATTGATTGCCTAAAATTATGTCGGTCCATCAAAAACGACTTAAGAAACGATAGTCATAGCCTCGTCTTGACCGTTACTCATAGGCATTTTAGGGGCCATAAAACTGAAATTCCACCTGATTCCTTGATTTTCTTGTGCTATTGCTCATCGCCTAAAATATTTTCGACCTATCAAAAATGATCTAAGAAACAATATTTACCGTTTCGCCATGACCGTTACACGTTTTTGGAGTTTTAGGACCATAAAACTGAAATTCTATCTGATTCCCCAATTTTTATGTGTTATTGCCCTAGCCTCCTGCATGGGCCCGGGCGACCGAACCTTGATCGCCTAAAATTTTGCCCAGCCCATCAGTAACAACCTAAGGAACAATAGTCACAGATTCGCCATAATCGTTGCTTGTATTTTGGCATTTTAGGGCCATCAAACTAGAATTCCACATGATTTTTCAGGTTTTCGTGTGTAATAGCCCATGCCTCCTACATAGGCTCGGGAGTGGGACCCGTATCTCCTAAAAAAAATTTGGCCCATCAAAATTGACCTAAGGAATAATAGCCATTGCCTTGCCGTGATCTCTACTCATATTTTGGCATTTTAGTACCATAAAACAGGAATTCCTTCTGATTATCCTATTTTCAAGTGCTATAACCCACGTCTCCCGCATGGCCAGGGAGACCGGACCCGAATTGCCTAAAATTTGGTCCGCCCATCAGAATTGACCTAAGAAACAATATTCATCGTCACATCATGATCGTCACTTATTTTTTTGCTATTTTCGTGCCATAAAATTGAAATTCCTCCCGATTCCTAGATTTTCATGTGCTATAACCCACGCCTCCTGCATTGGCCGGGAGACCAAATCCGGATCACCTAAAATTTTATCGTCCCATAAAAAACTACCTAAGGAACAATAGTCACCGCCTCACCATGACCGTTGCTCGTATTTTGGAATTTTTGGGCCATAAAATTGGAACAATATTCCACTCTTCCTGCATCGACCCAGCGACCAGACCCAGATCACCAAAAATTTTGTTGCTCCATAAATAACGATCTAAGGAAAAATAGGCACCACCTTGTCATGACCGTTACTCTTGTTTTTTGCGTTTTAGGGCCATAAAACTGGAATTCCACACAATTTTTAGATTTTCGTGTGCTATACCACAGGCCTCCTATATGGGCCCGGCTATATTTTTCCACCCCGTAAAAAATAACCTAAGGAATAATAATCACCGCATAACCATTATCATTGCTCGTATTTTGGTGTTTTAGGTAAAACTGAAATTTTGCCAATTCTCAGATTTTATGTATTATAGCCCACGCCTCCTACATGGACCCGGGATGACCAGACCCGGATCACTAAAAATTTCTTCGGCCCATTAATAATGACCTAAGGAACAATAGTCACCGCCTTTCTATGACCGTTACTCGTTTTTTTTTGTGTTTTAGAACCATAAAACTGGAATTCCGCCATATTTTCAAATTTTCGTGTGCGATAGCCCAAGCCTCCTATATGGGCCCGACTATAATTTTTCCGGTCAATAAAAATGACCTAAGGAACAATAGTCACTGCCTCGCCATGACCGTTACTTGTATTTTTGCATTTTCGGGTCATAAAATTTGAATTCCACCCAATCTTTTGATTTTTATGTACTATAGCACACGCCTCCTGCTTCGGCCCCGACGATCGAACCTGAATCGCCTTAAATATTGCTGAACCATAAAAAATAACCTAATGAACGATAACCACCATTTTTCCATGATCGTTACTCATTTTTTGGCACTTTAGGGCCATAAAACTAGAATTTCTCACGATTCCCAAATTTTCGTGTGCTATAGCCATACCTCCTGCCTGGGCCCGGGCGACCCGACCTAGATCGCCTAAAATTTATCCGTCACATCAACAATGACCTAAGTAACAATATTCACCGCCTCGACATGACCGTTATGTGTTTTTAGTGTTTTAGGGCCATAAAACTGGAATTCCGCCTGATTCCAAGATTTTCGTGTGTTATATTCCACACCTCCTACATGGGCCCGAGCGCTAAGACCCGAATCACCTAAAACTTTTTTGGCCCATAAAAATGACCAAAGGAACAATAGTCACCGTTTCGCAATGACAATTACTCATTTTCTGGCGATTTAGGGCTATAAAACTAAATTCTGTGTGAGTCCCAAATTTTTGTATGTTATAGCTCACGCCTCCTGCATGGGCCAGGGAGACCGAATCCGAATCACCTCAAATTTTGCCAACCCATAAAAAATGACCTAAGAAAAAAAATAGCTACCTCCTCTCCAGACCGTTACTCATTTTTGGTATTTTAGGGCCATAAAACTGGAATTTCGTTCGATTTCTAGATTTTCGTGTGCTATAGTCCATGTCTCCTGTATGGGCTCGAGCGACTAGACCCGGATCTCCTATAAATTGGCCAGCCCATAAAAAATGAACTAAAAATAATATTTACCGCCTCGCCATGATCATTACTCATATTATGGAAATTTCACACCATAAAATTAGAATTCCGCCTGATTCTCCTATTTTCATGTGTTATTGCCCACGCCTCCTGCATAGGCCCGGGCGACCAGGCCCAGATCTGCTTAATTTTTGTTGGCCCATCAAAAAGAACGTAAGGAACAATAGTCACACCTCACCATGACTGTTGTTTGTATTTTAGTGTTTTAGGGCCATAAAACCGGAATTCTACCTCATTCCTAGATTTCCGTGTGCTCTATAGCCCATGCCTTCTGCATGGGCCTGGGAGACCAGACCCGGATTGCCTAAAATTTTGACAACCCATCAAATTGACCTATGGAACAATAGTAGATGACTCGCCATGACCGTTACTCCCTTTTTGGTATTTTAGGTCCTTAATCTGGAATTCTGCCCGATTCCAAATTTTCGTGTGTTATAGCCCACGACTCCTACATGGGCCCAGACAATTGGGCATGGATCGCCTAAAATTTTGCCAACCCATAAAAATGACCTAGGTAACAATAGACACCGCCTCGCCATGACCGTTACTCATTTTTTGATGCTATAGGGCCATAAAATTAGAACTCTGCCCGATTCTTTGATTTTCGTGTGTTATAGCTCACACCTCCTGCATGTTCCCGGGCGACCTGATCTGGATCGTCTGAAATTTTGTTGGAGCATAAAAATTACCTAAGGAACAATATTCACCGCATCGCCGTACCCATTACTCATTTTTTGGCGTTTTAGGGCCATAAAATTAGAATTCCGTCCGATTCCGAGATTTTCATGTGCTAGAGCCCTCTCCTCCTGCATGGGCCATGGCGACCGGAACCGGATGGCCTAAAATTTTGCTGACGCGTCAAGAACGACCTAAGGAACAATAGTCACTGGTTCTCCATGACTGTTACTTATTTTTTGCCGTTTTAGGGCCATAAAATTGGAATTCTGCCTCATTCCCAAATTTTTGTGTACTATAACCCAAGCCTCCTGCATGAGCCCGGCGACCAAACCCGGATCGCCTAAAATTTTATCGGCCCATCAATAACGACCTAAGAAACAATAGTCACCACCTCTCCATTATCGTTACTCGTTATTTGGCATTTTATGGCCATAAAACTAGAATTCTGCTCAATTTCAAGATTTGGCATGGGCTCGAGCGACAGGACCTTGATCGCCTAAAATTTTGCCGACCCTTCAAAAATAACCTAAGGAACAATAGTCGCCACTCCATGACCATCTCTCGTAATTTGGAATTTTAGGGCCATAAAACTGGAATTTCACTCGATTTTTAGATTTTCATATGTTGTAGATCATGCCTTCTACATAGGCCTGAGCGACCGAACCCGGATCGCCTAAAACTTTTTTTCGGCTCATAAAAAATGGCCTAATGAACAATAGTACCATTACTCATATTTTGGTGTTTTACGGCCATAAAATTGGAATTCCGCACGATTCTCAGATTTTCGTGCGCTATAGATCACGCCTCCTGCATGGGCCTGGTCAACTGTATCCAGATCGCCTAAAATTATGCTGGACCATCAATAGTGACCTACGGAACAATAGTCACCGCCTCTCCATGACCGTTACACGTTTTTGGGCATTTTAGGGCCATAAAATTGGAATTCCGTACGATTCCCTAATTTTCGTGTGCTATAGCCCACACATCATGTATGGGCCCGGGCGACCAGACGCGAATCGCCTAAAATTTTTCCAGTCTATAAAAAATGACACGAGGAACAATAGTTACTGCCTCGCCTTGACCATTACTCGTATTTTGGCATTTTAGGGCCATAAAATATAATTCCGCGCAATTTTCAGATTTTCGTGTCCTATAGCCCACGCCTCTTTATGGGCCTGGCCGATCGGACCCGGATAGCCTAAAATTTTACCGGCCTATCAAAAATGACCATAGGAACAATAGTCACCGCCTCGCCATGACCGTACTCATATTATGGTGTTTTAAGATCATAAAATTGGAATTCCGCCTAATTCTTAGATTTTCGTGTGCTATAGCCCACGCCTTCTGCATGGGCTCGGGCGACCAGACCTGGATCGCCTAAAAAAAATTTGACCTATCAAAATCGAACTAAGGAACAATAGTCACCACCTCGTCATGACCATTACTCGTATTTTGGCGTTTTAGGGCCATAAAACTGGAATTCCGCGCGATTCTCAAATTTTCATGTGCTAGCCTACGCCTTCTGTATGGGTCCGGGAGACCGGACCTAGATCACCTAAAACTTTGTCGGACCATTAAAAATGATTTAAGGAACCATAGTCACCACCCACGCCTCCTGCATGGGCCCGGATAACCGGACCCAGATCACCTAAAATTTTGACGGCCCATAAAAAATGACCTAAGGACTAATAGTCACTGCCTCGCCATGATCGCTACTCATTTTTTGGCATTTTAGGGTCATAAACTGGAACTCAGCCCAATTTCTAGATTTTCGTGGGCTAAAGCCCATACCTAGTGGATGGGCCCGAGTGACCGGACCCGGATCTCCTAATATTGTGTCGGCCCATCAAAAATGACCTAGGAACAATAGTCACGACCTCATCATGACTATTACTCGTTTTTGGAATTTTAGGACATAAAATTAGAATTCTGCATAATTCATAGATTTTCGTGTACTATAGTCTACGCCTCCTACATGGGCCTAGACGCTCGGACCCGGATCGCCTAAAATTTTGTCAGTCCATAAAAAATAACATAAGTAACAATAGTCACAGCCTCGCCATGACCGTTACTCATATTTTGGCGTTTCAGAGCCATAAAACTAGAAATCCGCGTGATTTCAAAATTTTCGTGTGCTATAGCTTACCCGTCCTGCATGGGCCTGGGCGCCCCGACCTGGATCGTCAAAAACATTTTCCAGCCCATTAAATGACCTTATGAACATAAGTCACTGCCTCTCCAAGGTCGTTACTCATTTTTTGTCATTTTAGGGCCATAAAACTGGCATTCCATCCGATTTCCAGATTTTTGTGTGCTATAGCCCACGCCTCGTGCATGGGCCTGGAGCCTAGAACCGTATCACCTAAAATTTTGTCGGTCCATAAAAATGACCTAATGAACAATAATCACTGCATCTCCATGACTGTTACTCATTTATTAGTGGTTTAGGGCCAAAAAACTAGAATTCCGCCTGATTTCTAAATTTTTGTGTGCTATAACCCACGCCTCCTGCATGGGCCCACACGACTGGACACGGATCCCCTAAAATTTTGCCGGCCCATCAAAAATGACCTAAGAACAATAGTTACCGCTTCGCCATGACCGTTACTCATTTTTTCGCATTTAGGGCCATAAAACTGGAATTCTGCCCGATTCCCAAATTTTTTTGTGCTATAGCCCACGCCTCTTGCATGGGCTCGGTCGAACTTACTTGGATTGGCTAAAAATTTTCAGGTCCATCAAAAACAACCTAATAAATAATAGTCACCGCTACCCATGACCATTACTTATTTTTTGTATTTTAGGGCTATAAATTTGGATTTTCGTGCGATTCTAAGATTTTCGTGTGCTATATAGCCCACGCCTCCTGCATGGGCCCGGACAACCGGACCCAGATTGCCTAAAATTTTGTCGGCCCTTGAAAAATGACCTAAGGAATAATAGCCACCACCTCGCCATGATCGGTACTCATGTTTTGGCGTTTTAGGATCATAAATTGGAATTTCGCACAAATCCTAGATTTTCGTGTGCTATAGCCCACACCTAGTGCATAGGCCCGAGCGACTGGACCCGGATCTCCTAAAATATGTCAGCCCATCAAAAATGACCTAGTAACAATAGTTACGACCTCACCATGACCGTTATTCATTATTTTTTGGAACTTTAGGACATAATATTAGAATTCCGCATGATTCATAGATTTTTGTGTGCTATTGTCCACGCCTCTTGCATGGGCCTAGACGCTCTGATCCGGATCGCCTAAAATTTTGTCGGTCCATCAAAAATAACATAAGAAATAATAGTCACTGCCTTGCCATGACCGTTACTCGTATTTTGGTGTTTCAGAGCCATACAACTAGAAATCCGCGTGATTCTTAGATTTTCGTGTGCTATAGCCTACACGTCCTGCATGGGTCTGGGCGCCCGGACCTGGATCGCCAAAATTTGTTGGCCTATCAAAAATGATCTAAGGAACATAAGTCACTGCCTCACCAAGATCGTTACTTATTTTTGTCATTTTAGGACCATAAAACTAGAATTTCGCCAGATTCTCAAATTTTCGTGTGGTATAGCTCGATTCCCAGTTGTGACTGTGCTATAGCCCGTGCCTACTGCATAGTTCCCGGACGACCAGACCCGAATCGCCTAAAAATTTTGTCGTCCCATCAAAGATGAACTAAGAAAAATAAGTCACTGCCTTGCCATAACCGTTACTCATTTTTAACCATTTTAGGGCCAATAAAGTGGAATTCCGCCCGATTTCCAGATTTTCGTGTATTGCCTCCTGCATGGGCCCGGGCGACCATACACGAATTGCCTAAAATTTTGATGGCCCATCATAAACGAACTAAAGAATAATAGTCTCTGCCTAACCATGACCGTTACTCATTTTTTAACGTTTTAGGGCCATAAAACTGAAATTTTGCCCAATTTCTAGATTTTCGTATGCTATAGCCCACGCCTCCTGCATGGATCTTGGGAGACCGGACCTGAATTGCCTAAAAATTTTCCAGCCCATAAAATATGAACTAAGGAAAATAAGTCATCGCCTTGTCATGATCGTTACTCATTTTTAAGTGTTTTAGGGCCATAAAAGTAGAATTCCACCTGATTTCCAGATTTTAGCGTGTATAGCCCACGCTTCCTGCATGGGCCCGGGCAACCATACCTAGATTGCCAAATTTTTGGTTGGCCCGTCAAAAATGACCTAAGGAACAATAGTCACTACCTCGCAATTATCGTTACTCATTTAATGGTATTTTAGGGCCGTAAAACTAGAATTCCCCCCGATTTCAAAACTTTTGTGTGTTATAGCCCACTCCTCGTGCATGGGCCCAAGCGATCGGAACCGGATCACCTAAAATTTTTGGGGCTATAAAAATGACCTAAGGAATAATAGTCTCTGCCTCGCCATGATCTTTACTTGTTTTTTGGCTTTTAAGGGCCTTAAAACTGGAATTTCACCCTCTTCCTAGATATTCGTGTGCAATAGCACACGCCTCATGCACGGGCCCAGGCAACCGGACCTGGATCGCTTATAATTTTTCGTACGCCTTAAAAACAACCTAAGGAACAATAGTCACTAACTCGCAATGACCGTTACTCATTTTTTGGCGTTTTAGGACCATAAAACTGGAATTCTGCACGATTCCCAAATTTTCGTGTGCTCTAGCCCATGACTCCTGCATGGGCCCGATGACCGAATCCGGATCGCTTGTAATTTTCCCCCCATCAAAAATGACCTAAGGAACAATAGTCGCTGCCTCTCCATGATTGTTACTCGTTTTTTGGTGTTTTAGGGGCATACACTGAAGTTTTTCCTAATTCTTAGATTTTCGTGTGCTAAAGCCTACGCCTCCTGCATGGGCCCGAGAGATCAGACTCGGATCGCCTAAAAAAATTTCGACCTGTCAAAAATGATCTAAGAATTTATAGTCACAAATTCGCCATGATCGCTACTCATTTTTGGCGTTTTAGGCCCATAAAGCTGGAATTTCGCCCGATTCTTAGATTTTAGTACGCTAAAGCCCACGCTTCCTATATGGGCCCGGGAAATCGGACCTAAATTGCCTGAATTTTTTTCGGCCTATCAAAAATGACCTACAGAACAATAGTCACCGCCTCATCATATCTGTTACTCATAGTTTGGCATTTAAGGGCTATTAAACTGGAATTCCGCCCAATTCTTAGATTTTCATATGTTATAGCCCATGACTCCTGCGAGGGCCTGAGCGACCGAACCCTGATCTCCTAAAATTTTATCGGCCCATCAAAAAAGACCTTAGTAACAATAGGCACCGCCTCTCCATGACCTTTACTCGTTATTTGGCGTTTTAGGGGCATAAAACTGGAATTTCGCCGATTCCCAAATTTTCATGTTTCATAGCCCACGCCTCTTGCATGGGCCCGAGTGACCGGACCCAGATCGCCTAAAATTTTGCCGGCCTATCAAAAATGACCTAAGGAACAATAGTCACTGCCTTGCCATGACCGTTACTCATATTTTGGCATTTTAGGACCATAAACTAGAATTCTACCCGATTCTTAGATTTTCGTGTGGTATAGCACACGCCTCCTGGATGGGCCCGGGAGATCGAACCTGGATCGCCTTAAATTTTTCTAGCCCATAACAAATGACCTTAGGAAAAATAGGCACTGACTCTCCATGACCTTTACTCGTTTTTGGCGTTTTTGGGCCATAAAACTGCAATTCCGTCTAATTCCCAAATTTTCGTGTGGTATAGCCCACGCCTCTTGGACGGGCCCGGGAAACCGGACATGGATTGCCTTAAATTTTGTCGGACTATCAAAAATGACCCAAGGAACAATAATCACTACCTCTCCATGACCGTTACTCATTTTTTGGCGTTTTAGGGCCATAAAACTAGAATTTCCTCCGATTACAAAAATAATTGTGTGCTATAACCCATGCCTCCTGCATGGGCCAGGGAGACCAAACCAGATCGCCTAAAAAAATTCGGCCTATAAAAATGACCTAAGGAACAATAACCGACCCCTCGCCATGATCTTTACTCGTTTTTTGACTTTTTAGAGTCATAAAACTAGAATTCCGCCTTATTCCTACATTTTCATGTGCTACACCCCTCGCCTCCTACACGGGCTCGAGCGACTGGACCTGGATCGCCTAACAATTTTTCGGCGCATAAATAACGACCTAAGGAACAATAATCACTGCCTCGCTATAACCATTACTCGCTTTTTGGCATTTTAGGGCCATATAGCCCATGCCTCCTGCATGGGCCCGCGCGACCGGATTCGGATCGCCTGTAATTTTGTCATCCCATAAAAAATGACCTAAGAATAATAGTCACCGCCTCGCTATGACTGTTACTTGGTTTTTGACATTTAGGGCCATAAAACTGGAATTTCGCCCGACTCTCAAAGTTTCGTGTATTATAGCCCATGCCTCCTGTATGGGCCTGGGCGACCAGATCCGGATCGCCTAAAATTTTGCCGGCGTATACAAAATGAGCTAAGGACCATTAGACACTGCCTCACCATGACCATTACAGGTTTCTTGGCGTTTTAGGACCATAAAACTAGAATTCTATCGGATTCCCAGATTTTCATGTGGTATAGCCCACGCCTCCTGGACGGGCCCGGGCGACTGAACATGGATTGCCTTAAATTTTACCGGCCCATTAAAAATGACCTTAGGAGCAATAGGCACTGCCTCGACATGATCTTACTCGTTATATGGCGTTTTGGGGCCATAAAACTAAAATTCCGCCTGATTTCCTAATTTTCGGGTGGTATAGCCCATGCCTCCTGGACGGGCCAGGGCAAACGGACATGTATCACCTTAAATTTTACCGGCCCATCAAAAATGACCCAAGGAACAACAATCACTACCTCTCCATGACTTTTACTCATTTTTGACGTTTTATTAGCTATAAAACTAGAATTCCGTCCTATGTCCAGATTTTTGTGTGCTAGCCCACACCTCCTGCATGGCCCAGGCTACCAGACTCGGATCACTTAAAATTTTGCCGGCCTATAGATATGACCTAAGGAACAATAGTCGACCCCTCGCCATAATCTTTATTTGTTTTTTTGGCTTTTTAAGGCCTTAAAACAAGAATTTCGTCCTATTCCTACATTTTCGTGCCCCATAGCTCACGCCTCCTACACGGGCCTGAGCGATCGGACCTGGATCGCCTAAAAAATTTCCGACGCATCAAAAATAACCTAAGGAACAATAATCATTGTCTTTTCATGACCGTTACTCATTTTTTGGCGTTTTAGGGCCATAAAACATGAATTCTGCTCGATTCCCAAGTTTTCGTGTGCTACAGCCCACGCCTCCTACATGGGCACGCGCGACCGGACTCGAATCACCTATAATTTTGGAGTCCCATAAAAAATGACCTAAGAAATAATAGTCACCGGCTCGCTATGACTGTTACTCGATTTTTGGCGTTTTAGAGCCATAAAACTAGAATTCTGCCTGATTTTTAGTTTTTCGTGTGCTATAGTCCACGCCTCGTGCATGGGCCTGAGCGTCCGGACCCGGATTGCCTAAAATTATGTCGTCCCATCACAAATGACCTAAGGAGCAATAGTCACTGACTCACCATAACCGTTACTCATTTTTAGCGTTATAAGGGCATAAAATTGAAATTTCGCCTGATTCCCAAATTTTCATATGTTATAGCCTACGCCTCCTGCATGGGCGACCGGAACTAGATCGCCTAAAATTTTGCTGGCCTATTAGAAATGACCTAACGAATAATAGTCATCGCCTCGCTATGTCCATTACTCGTATTTTGGCATTTAAGGACTAGTAAACTAGAATTCCGCCCGATTCTCAGATTTCGTATGCTATAGCTCATGCCTCAAACATGGTCCCAGGCCTCCAGACCCGGATCTCCTAAAATTTTTCCGGCCCATAAAAATGATTTAAGGAATAATATTCACCGTCTTTCCACGACTATTACTTGTTTCTTGGCATTTTAGGGCCACAAAACAAGAATTCCACTCGATTCTCATATTTTCATGTGCTATAGCCCATACCTTCTGTATGGGCCTGAGCGACCAGACCCGGATAGCCTAAAAGCTTATTGGCCCATCAAAAACAAGCTTAGGAATAATATGCACCACATCTCCATGACCTTTACTCATTTTTTTGGCGTTTTAGGGCCATAAAATTGAAATTCTCCCTCATTCCTTTATTTTCGTGTGGTATACCCCATGCCTCCTGGACGGGCCTAGGCGACGGGACCTGGATCGCGTTAAATTTTGCCATCCCATCAAAAATTACTCAAGGAATAATAATCGTTGCCTCGCCATGATCATTACTCATTTTTGGCGTTTTAGGGCCATAAAACTAGAATTCAACCTGATTCCCAGACTTTCATGCGCTATAGCCTACGTTTCCTGCATGGTCCTGGGCGATCGGACCTGGATCGCCTATAATTTTGCCAGCCCATCATAAATGACCTAAGGAACAATAGTCACCGCCTAATGATGATTGTTACTCGTTTTTTGGTATTTTAGGGCCATATAACTGAAATTCCGCTCAATACACAGATTTTCGTGTAATATACTCCACGCCTCCTGCATGGGCCTGAACGACAAGACTCGGATCGCCTATTTGGCAAATCAAAAATTACCTAGGGAACAATATCATTGCCTCGCCATGACCAATACTCGTTTTTTGTATTTTAGGGACATAAAACTAGAATTTCGCCCGATTCCCTAATTTTTTTGTGTATAGCCCAGGCCTCCTACATGGGTCCGAGCGACCGGACCAGGATCGCGTAAAATTTTTCCGGCCTATCAAAAATAACCGAAGAAACCACATTTATCGCCTCGCCATCACTTTTACTCGTTTTTGGCATTTTAGGGCCATAAAATTAGAATTCTGCCCGATTCTCATATTTTCGTGGTGTTAGCCCACGCCTCCTGCATGGGACCGGATGACAAGACCCGGATTGCCTAAGATTTTGTGAGCCCATCAAAAAAACCTAAGGAACGATAGTCACCACCTCACCATGTCCATTACTTATGTTTTGGTATTTTAGGGCCATAAAGCTGGAATTCCCATCGATTCTCAAATTTTTGTGCGCTATAGCCCACGCCTACTATATGAGCTCGGGCGTCGGGACCTAGATGGCCTAAAATTTTGCCGGCCCATCAAAAATGACCAAAGGAACAATATTCACTCCCTTGCCATGATCGTTACTCACTTTTTGGCATTTTAGGGACATCAAATGGAATTTCGCATGATTCTTCATGTGCTAGAGCCCACGCCTCCTCATGGGCCAAGGCAACTAGACCCGGATCCCCTAAAAATTTTGCCGGCCCATCAAAAACGACCTAAGAAATAATAGTCACTGTCTCGCCATGACCGTTACTAATGTTTTGGCATTTTAGGGCTATAAAACTGAAATTTCTCTGATTCCCAGATTTCTGTGTGCTATGCCCACGCCTCGTGCATGGGCCTGGGCGTCGTATCGCCTAAAATTTTGTTGGACCGTAAAAAATGACCTAATGAACGATGATAACAGCATCACCATGACCGTTACTTATTTATTGGTGTTTTAGGGCCATAAAAATAGAATTCTACCCGATTTCCAGATTTTTGTGTGTTATCGCCCACTCCTCCTGCATGGGCCCAGGAGAACAGACCCGGATCGCCTAAACTTTTTTGGCCTATAACAAATGACTTAGGGAACAATAGTCACTGCCTCACCATGACCGTTACTCGTAGTTTGATATTTTAGGACCATAAACTAGAATTCCCCCTTATTATAAGATTTTCGTGTGCTATCGCCCACGCCTCATGCACAGTCCCAGGCGACTGGACCTTAATTGACTAAAAAAATTTAGCCCATCTAAAATGACCTAAGGAACAATAGTCACCGCCTCGCCATGACCGTTCTCGATTTTTGGCATTTTAGGGTCATAAAATTGAAATTCTGCCCGATTCTTAGATTTTCGTGTGCTACAGTCCACGCCTCGTGCGTGGGCTTGGGAACCCGAACCCGAATCGCCTAAAATTTTTCCGACCTATCAAAAATAACCGAAGAGACAATAGTCACCGCATCGCCATGACTGTTACTCAGTTTTGGCATTTTAGGGTCATAGAACTGAAATTCCAACCAATTCTCATATTTTCGTGCGCTATAACCCACACCTCGTACATGGGCTTGGGAACACGGACCCAGATCCTAAAATTTTTCTAAACCATAAAAAATGACCTAAGGGACAATAGCCACCGCCTCCCCTTGACTATTTACTAGTTTTTTGGCGTTTTAGGGCCATAAAATTGAAGTTATGCCTAATTCCCAGATTTTCGTGTGATATAACCTATGCCTCTTGCATGGGACCGGACGATCAGACTCGGATCACCTAAAATTTTGCTGTCCCATAAAAAATGACCTAAGAATTAATAGTCACCGCTTCGTCATGATCGTTACTCGTTTTTTGGCGTTTTATGGCCATAAAACTGAAATTTCGCTCGATTTCCAGATTTTCGTGTACTCCTCCACATGGGGCCGGACGACTGGACCCGGATCCCTAAAATTTTGCCGTCCCATAAAAATGATCTAAGTAACAATAGTCACAACCTCGTCATAACTGTTACTCTCTTTTAGGCGTTTTAGGGCCACAAAACTGAAACTATATTCGATTCCCAATTTTTCGTGTGTTATAGCCCAAGCCTCCTACATAGGCCTGGGTACCTAGACCCGGATTACCTAAAATTTTTTTGACCCATCAAAAATGCCTAAGGAATAATATCACTTCGCCAGGACCGTTCCTCATTTTTTGGCGTTTTAGAGTCATAAACATGAATTCAGCACGATTTCCGATTTTTCATGTGCTACATGAACTCGGGCAGCCGGCTTCAAATCGCCTAAAATTTTGCGGGCCCATCAAAAACGACCTAAGAAACAATAATTACCACATCACCATGGCCGTTACTCGTTTGGCATTTTAGGGCGATAAACTAGAATTCCACCCGATCGTCAGATTTTTGTGTATTATAGCCCACGCCTCCTACATGGGCCTGGGCCAGCGGACCCAGATCTCCTAAATTTTTTTTGCCCTTAATAAATTACCTAAGAAATAATAGTCACCACCTTTCCACGACCGTTACTTGTTTTTTCGATTTTTTAGGTCCATAAAACTACAATTCCACTAGATTCTCATATTTTTGTATGTTATAGCCCACGCCTCCTATATGTGCCTGGGCGACCAGACCCAGATCGCATAAAATTTTATCGGCCAATCAAAAATAACCTTAGGAACAATAGGCATCGCCTCTCCATGACCTTTACTTATTTTTTTGGCATTTTAGGGCCATAAAACTGGAATTCCATCTAACTCCCAAATTTACGTGTGCTGGTATAGCTCACGCCTCCTTGACAGGCCCGGACGACGGGACCTAGATCGCTAAAATTTTGCTGGCGCATTAAAAATTACCTAAGAAGCAATAACCACTTCCTCTCTATGACTGTTACTCGTTTTTTGGCGTATTAGGGCCATAAAACTGGAATTCCACCCGATTCCCAGATTTTCGTGTGCTATAGCCCACACTTCCAACATGGGCCCGGGCGACCGGACCCTAATCGCCTGTAATTTTGCCGACCCTTCAAAAATGACCTAAGAAACAATATCACTGCCTTTTTATGACCGTTAATCGGTTTCGGCATTTTACAGCCATAAACTAAAATTTTGATCGATTCCTTGATTTTCGTGTGTTATAGCCCACGCCTCGTGCATGGGCCTAGGCGTCCGGACTCGGATCGTCTACTATTTTTCAGCCCATCAAACATGACTTAAGTAACAATAGTCACGCCTCACCATAACCGTTACTCATTTATTGGCGTTTTTGGTCCATAAAATTGAAATTCCGCCCAATTCCTAAATTTTCGTGTGTTATAGCCCAGACCTCCTACATGGGCCCGACTATAATTTTTTCGACCCATAAAAATGACCTAAGGAACAATAGTCACCGCCTCAACATATCCGTTACTCGTATTTTGGCGTTTTAGGGCTATAAAACTGGAATTCTGTCATATTTTCATATTTTTGTGTGCTATAGCCCACGCCTCATGCATGGGCCCGAGCCACCAGACCTGGATCTCCACATTTTCATGACCGTTACTCGTTTTTAGCATTTTAGGGTCATAAAACTAGAATTCCACCCGATTCTCATATTTTCGTATGCTATAGCCCAAGCCTACTACATGGGCCTGAGCGACCGGACCCGGATCGCCTAAAATTTTATCTGCTTATCAAAAACGACCTTAGGAGCAATAGGCACCACCTTGCCATGACCTTTACTCATTTTTTGGCATTTTAGGGCCATAAAACTTGAATTTCGCCTGATTCTTAGATTTTCGTGTGGTAAAGCCCACGCCTCATGGACGGGCCTTGGCGATACAACCTAGATTGCATAACATTTTGCATGGCCATCAAAAACAACCCAAGGAACAATAATCACTGCTTCGCCATGACCGTTACTCATTTTTTGGCGTTTTATTACCATAAAACTAGAATTTTACCCGATTTTTGAATTTTCATGTGCTATTGTAGCCCATGCTTCCTACATGGGCCCGGACGACTGGACCCAGATCGCCTAAAATTTAATCGGCCCATCAAAAATGACCTTAGGAATAACATGCACCGCCTCGCGATGTCCTTTACTCATTTTTTGGTGCTTAAGGGCCATAAAACTGAAATTTCGCCTGATTCCCAAGTTTTCGTGTGGTACAGCCCACGCCTCCTAGACGGGCCCGGGCAACCAAATTCGGATCACCTAAAATTTTTCCAGCCCATCGAAAATGACCCAAGGAACAATAATCACTGCATCACCATGATCGTTACTTATTTATTGGTGTTTTAGGGCCATTAAACTGGAATTCTATCCGATTTCCAGATTTTCATGTGATATAGCCCACGCCTCTTGCATGGGCCCTGGCAACGGGACCCGGATCGCCTAAAATATTTTCGGCCTATAAAAATGACTTAAGGAACAATAGTCACCGCCTCTCCATGATCGTTACTCGTTTTTGGCATTTTAGCACCATAAAACTAGAATTCTGCCATACTCCCAGATTTTTGTGTGCTATTGCCCAGGCCTCCTTCGCGGGCCTGGGCGACCGGACCTCGATCGCCTAAAATTTTGTCAGCCTATCAAAAATGACCTAAGGAACAATAATCACTGTCTTGCCATGACCTTTACTCGTTTCTTGGAGTTTTAAGGCCATAAACTAGAATTTCGCTCGATTTTCAGATATTCGTGTGCTTAGCCCATGCATTCTGCATGGGCCCGGGTGACCGGACCCGAATCGCCTAATATTTTGTCGGACCATCAAAATCGACCTTAGGAAAATAATCTTCTTCTCGCCATGATTTTTACTCATTTTTGGCCTTTTAGGGCCATAAAACAGTAATTCCATTCGATTCCCAAATTTTCGTGTGGTATAGCCATGCCTAATGGACGGGCCCAGCCGACTGGACCTTGATCACCTAAAATTTTGCCGGCGCATAAAAAACGACCTAAGAAATGATAATCACTGCTTCTCCTTGATCGTTACTCATTTTTTGGTATTTTAGGGCCATAAAACTAGAATTCTGTCAGATTCCTAGATTTTCGTGTGGTTTAGCCCACACCTCCTGCATGGGCCAAGCCGACCGGACCCGGATCACCTATAATTTTTACGGCCCATCAAAAATGATCTAAGAAACAATAGTCATCGCCTCGCTATGACTGTTACTCGATTTTTGGCGTTTTAGTGCCATAAAATTGGAATTCCACTTGATTCCTAGATTTTCGTGTGCTATAGAACACCTCGTGCATGGGCCTGGGCGTTTGGACACGAATCGCCTAAAAAATATTTGGCCCATCAAAAATGACCTACGGAACAATAGTTGTCGTCTCGCCATAACCATTAATCATTTTTTGGCATTTTATGGTTATAAAATTAGAATTCTGCCCGATTTTCAAATTCATGTGTTATGATCGCCTAAAATTTTGACGGCCTATAAAAAATGACCTCAGGAACAATAGTCACCGCCTCGCTATGACTGTTACTCGGTTTTGGCATTTTAGTGCCATAAAACTGGAATTAAGCCCGATTCCCAAATTTTTTGCCTTGTGCGGGGGCCTGGGCGTCCGGACCCGGATCGTCTAAAATTTTGCCAGCCCATCAAAAATGATCTAAGGAACAATAGTCACCGTCTCGCTATATTCGTTACTCATTTTGTTTTCCATTTTAGGGCCATAAAATTTGAATTTTGCTAAATTTCTAAATTTTCGTGTATTATAGTACCCGCCTCCTGCATGGGCCTGGGCGACTAGACCCAGATCGCCTAAAATTTTGCCGTCCTATCAAAAATGACCTTAAAAACAATAGTCAGTGCCTCTCCATGTATGTTATTCGTATTTTGGCGTTTAAGGGCTATAAAACTGGAATTCCGCCCTTTTCCCAGATTTTCATGTGTTATAGCCCACGCCTCCTGCATGGGCCCGGGACACCGGACCCGGATCTCCTAAAATATTGTCAGCTTATAAAAATGACATAAGGAACAATAGTTACCACCTTTACATGACCATTACTTGTTCCTAAATTTCTAGGTTTTCATGTTCTATACCCACGCCTCCTGCATGGGACCGGGCGACAGGACCCAGATCGCCTAAAATTTTGCCAGCCCATCAAAAATGACCTACAAAAAAATAATCACCACCTCATCATGATCGTTACTCATTTTTTGGATTTTTAGGGCCATATAATTGGAATTTCGCCCAATTCCAAGATCTTCGTGTGCTATACCCCACGCCTCCTCCATGGGTCCAGGCGACAGGACCTGGATCGCCTAAAAAGTTTTTGACCCATGAAAAATGACCTAGGGAACAATATCAAATTGATAAGTTATGTTATTTTGTGTTTTGATGATTTGCCAAACAATCTCGAAGAACTAGTTGTGATTAGTTCCTTTGGTCTGGTTCTCATAAGGAATATTGCTTATTCGTAGGGGAAACAATGTAGAGATCTGGTTCTTAGGGGGAATATCAATTCTAAGTTTGTCATCATCAAAAGGGAAATATTGATAAGTTATGCGTCTTTTGTTTTGATGATTTGACAAACTTCATGAGAGAGCCAGATAAGCAACCTGATACAATTAGTTCTCTTGTGCTCAGAGTAACCAGTTAGACGTCTGGTTCAATTCTCAACGAAATTAGATAAAGGAACAACGGAGAGAACAAATATGGATTAGTTCCCCTAGTCGTCGTATAGTCAACTTGTCACGCCCCGAACCTGGGGGCAAGACTAGAATCTGATGCCTCACCTATCCTTGGATACCAACTTGCGACTAAGGGACTCTGAACATGTAATGTCATACTTTGTCCATGGGAGACATTGCAAGATAATTGCGAAGGCTGACTAAATATTAATATAATGCTGGGTCGACAAGGCCATCATAACTACTACAGCTGACAAATAAACAAAATATACATACAAGGCCTACACGCCCCACATATTGCACTAACTGACAGGATATGTCTACAAACCTCTACTGATAGATATACTATGATCGGAACAAGGACCCGACCTACTCATAACATATATACATAAATATACAAGATCTACATAAAGCTCTAGACCCGGCAACTTCGAAGAACATGGAGCTTACCGATCAAGCTGCACTCGGGCAACACCTAATAAGGAGGTGTACCCGTCTGTCTGTCTGAACCTGCACGCATGAAATACAGCGCCCCCAGAAAAGGGACGTCAGTACAAAATAATATATCGAGTATGTAAGGCAATATACTGAAAGCTGAAACTGAACTGATAATATAACAACTGAAAGCAACTGGAAGTCAAAGATAATCTGAAGATATGTTTACCTGCTAATACTGACTCAACTCTCTCAATATCGTAAGCAAAATAGTTGTTCGATACTGACTCAACTCTCTCAATATAATAAGTAAATAGTTGTCCGGCCCTATAAGGCTCGGTATGTGTAACTTCTATGCCGTAGTAGGCTCGCTCGTAGGCGCTCGGCCATACTAGGCTCTGTATTTCGGCCATTCTGGGCTCGCTCATAGGCGCTCGACCACAGTAGGCTCAGTATATAACTTACCATCTGATCAGAGGTTACCCAATAGGGGCTTGCCCATCGATTATAGCTCGACGATAATGAAAATACTGTAATAATGTATATATAGACTCTCTGATCTCTTACTGGAAGAAGAAAATACTCAATTGAATATGAAGTCCCGATAAGGAGAATATTGTAACTTACAAAACTAGGAAATATACGTAAATTTCGGAATATAAATTTTCTTTATGCCTCGTTATCATACTCGTATAATTACGAGATCATACAAAATGAAGGAAGAGCTTAGCCTTAACATATCTGGAGTAGGAAAAAATCCGTATGATATTCTTGGAAAAGGTTGCACCGTACTCCCTTAGAATCGCAAAATCTCATATTGCTAAGGTGCTAAGAAATCTCGTTGGAATTTTGGTTACTAATGTTGGAATTCTTGTAGATGTTATGAATTCTCTTTGTTCTGTAACCTTTGCAATAGAAAATCATTATCAAATTACTACTTGAATGTCTAAAGTCAAAAGAAGCCAAAATGCCAATTCTTTAAGTCTTACACGTAAAAGGAGTTAGTGTCTAGTATGTGACATTTTAGCTTGCCACCTTTCTTTGTAAATAGTGACTCATTTAATTTGATCCATCTTGCTGCCACGTTTTGGCATTTAAGCTTATCCATAATTCTAGTTAATTAACCACTAATCTCCTGATTAACTTGTTAATCTTCCACTAACAAATAATTAAACAATTACCCACATACTTAAGATTTATCCAAAATTACTTAGAATACTACTCACTTTTAACACACTTCATGCACCTTATTATCATGGTCATGTGGTACCTTGTATGACACTAGTCCATAAATACTGGGTATTTATAGTCCGGATTGTATTTTATCTCAAAATACCAAACTTCGACGAAATTCTTTTCATCGATTTTCTTACCCTCTCACCTTTACGAATTTACTTATCACTTGCTTGAAATAGCATAATACTTATAATCTCATTCCCAACTTTACGTCGATTAACTTACGACAAAACTTTATCGTACGAAAATACGGGATGTGACATCTCATTTCCCGAGCTTCCATCAATTTATTTATGGCGTACTTCCACGTATGAAAACATGAGGTGTAACATCATTCCCCTCTTTGGAACATTCATCCTCGAATGTTGACTGATGAACTTATCATTCTCATAACCCATAGCTTTTGTGAATACTTTGATACCCCTCTTGCCATCTAGGCAACTGTTTTGTGATTCAATCCCAAAGGCCAGGACATTTACCCCCTTTAGGCCTCTTTCTCGCACCACAACTCATTGTCGGAATTCTTTCGATCTTGTAACTGTTGCTACCTTTTATCATGCACCCTGTACGACTCTGACTTTGTAAGTGCGCCTATGCGACTCTTCTTTCCTTTTTCCTCCTACTTTTAGCCAATCTCTAGGCCTCACTTTGTAACCATGTACAAAGCTTAATAAGATGTCCCCCTGTGTATCTATAGGTATACTGAAGTTGTTCACTCGGTACTTTGTCGATCTTACTAATATTGCTATATCTTATTTCATAGGCCCGATTATCAATCCGCATGACTTTACTGCATATAAGTAGGTCATCAAATACCATAACTCTTACCTCGATTTATCATTACTAAGGTCTGCTACCAAACTCCAGGTTACGTTCGTTTCTTATCCCATATGTATAAATCTATGTGCTTTAATGCTTCCTCATTACTGTTTATCTTAAGAACGACGGCCTAATATCATCTCATACTTTGTGACTTTTGTCCATCCATTGTTGATTCATCTTAATGTTGATCTATCATCTACCGTTTATAACTTGATCTCTTGTGTAATACTGGCACTAGGGCTCATGTCTCATCGGGGACATCTGGAGTAATTAGATTGATCCACATAGGGGCGATACTATACTTCCATAATCGTATACTATAGCATCCCAATATTACTCAACTTACATGGGTATTTTAATCCCGTATAATTCATGAAATCCTCTTCAAGTCATTACTCAATCGAAGGCCCAAACATCATCCTTTATCTTATCACAATCACACCATCATTCCACTACCAGGGCAACATTCCTTTCTTCTAGTTGCTATTAGTCTTAGATTCCTTTGAGTTAACTTAGGCTATACTGAACTTTCTATAACTTAGAGAAACTATTATCTCTTATTTTCATGGGCTTAATCCCGAGGACTTATCCATTCTCATCATCTTCTCATTCGCCCTTCCTCATCCTTACTCAAGTTATAAAACCTTGTCGCTTTACTATACTTTGGCTTGCGACCTATATGTATCTATTTAAACTATTCGCAACCTTCCTTTAACTTGCTTGCACCATAGGTTTCCTTATGTTATTCTGGAACATCAAGCGAGACATCACATCATCTCTAACTCTTTTTTACTCTCTTAGCTAGATCTTTCGGTACCTAGAAACCATAGGCTGGAAGATATGTTGCTGACGATGCTGCTATTATTCCTGGATACTGAATCCCTATGCTTCTAGCTTTTTATCCAAAGTATGGACTATTCCCAACATTCTGCATCTGAATATCTCGTACATTGTTCACTTTTACCTTACTTACCTTAAAATTTTGCATCACCTCTTTTATTTCCTTCATAACCTCCTTTCCATATAGGTATAATTCATATTCGTGACTTGAAGTTCTATTATAATACTTGCACCTCTAATGTATACACAATCCGGTGAGAGCTTTATACTGACTTCTTATAAGGATGGTACCTTTCTAACTAGTTTTATCGTAGAGCCATTATAGAATATAGCTACTGTACCATCTCTCTTGCACCTCTAATAGTAAGAGTGATTCTGCAATGTCCTCAGTCACAATTTCTGTAATTTTCTAGGTCCAATAATCAGACTCCTGATTTACTTTGTTGATGTAACTCTTTAGTTTCCTCATCCCTCTGATCAACCTTTATGTAGGCTTAAGCTATCTTCCGATCTGTGGCTCATGGCCTTAGTTATTGCTTTAGCCCTTCATGGACGCTATGGAATATCCAAGATATAATCTTCTAATAATACAATCCTTTGTCTATGACCGGGACTTGATTCTTCCTTTTAACTTATACCGGAGTCTCCTACGGCTGTATGATTGTCAATATATATGTTGCATGGATAATACTCCGAAATCTTAAGTGCGTTCATAACGTAACTAACTCTAGATCATTGATCAAATAATTCCTTCCATTCCTTCTCAGATTCCTTTACATATAGGCAATTACTTTTCCTGGTCTTTTTACCCCCTTGTTGTGCACGTACTTAAATTATCTTAGTGCCCACATATATTGGAATTCCGTAGGTGCCACTTTCTTATGGAGTACATACAATGTTGTTGTGAGACTGTTGTTATAAGACCATTACCTTTTTAGGTTATTGAGCTTAGGTTGAAGCCTTTTTCCTTACTTCCCCAGCTAGTCTTTCATTGTAGTACTTATGGAGGATCCTTTGACTCATGTAAAGCTGTGAGCTTATTACATTGTATATTCGATGGACCATTTGATGTCCTTCCTTGTCTATAATTACCCATAGTTACTTACTCCCACGCCCTTGTGCTTGTAGGGTTTCTTCTGAACTGATATTTTGACTGTCTTCCCAGTGGTAATCTCTTTTATTCCCATAATACACATATATTACCTTTAACTATCCCAACTCCTATTTGAATATTTCTCAAGTATTACAATGATATTACTGTGAGGCTGAATTCACTATATTGGGTTTTACTACGTTTATCTTGCATGATCTGCTGACTCATCTTTAACCTCCCATTTAGCCATAACTAGGCTCTTCCGGAATCAATTACTAACTACTCTTTGGCCTATTCTCATATCAATATTTTTGCGTAATCTTTCTTGGGTTATTTCCTTTGTCTTGACTTACATCTTGCACTGATCTATCAATAGTATCCCCAACAGGAACCTTTACTTCCTTTCCTTGACGTCGTGCTTGCATAATGCTCTAGAATCGTAGCATATCTGTAGGATTCGAATAAGTGCAATCTCATTCCTTTATCATTTTTATCGCATTCTTCCTTTACCATTCCATAGTTATTAGAACCTCTTAATTCTGACTTAATGGCATATCACTCTATATCCCCTCTTTAGGGGAGTACTAAGATTTAATGCTACGATAATCTACGTATAGATGTTTTACCTCTTCATCTTTGGCGTCTTTTCACATTATCGATGACCCTTACTCGCCTTGTAGTAATCCTTCTGTACCAAGGATAACGAAATTCCTTACTTACGAGGGTGATACCTAGTGTAACTGGCACATATAGTCCCTTAAGCTTAACTTTGCTCACATTGCTTGCTTTTGGGAAGCGTCTTCTTGAATGACCTTTTTCTGAATTCTTTATGAATCTTCTTCTGTTGTCCATTCTATTATTGTCGAAACGCAATCTGAAATTTTTATGATGTCGACCATTATCAAATCACTCAGTCCCTAATTCATGTTTAGTTTATCTTGTTCACCAGCCCATACCAAATTTTAAATTTTGGGGTCTAAATTTTCCTTCTGGTAGTTGCGTTAGAGTCACGAACTTATTTCTCGAAATAAGGATATGACTTTATGGCCTATACTCTTTTGTTGTCTTAAGGCATGTCACCTGTCATTTTTTTCTTTACTTGACCGTAGACTCTGTAATACTGCCATCTTTTTGATCTACCGTTGTCATCCATGTATCACATCTTACCTATAGTGCCTCATTAACTCTCTTCTTATTTCCCTGCTAACATTTATGTCTATCACTTTATTGTGAAACTCCAACAAGACACCCTTTTACTTTTAGCTCCCCTTGCTCCATCTATTGGCTCTTCGGTTTACCTAACATTCTCTCTTTACCAGGGACAAAGCCATACTAAGATAATATTTATCCCTTTCAGGCTTCTAGTGCCTATCTTTGTAGTACTCATATCTAGCTGTACTATTTTAGAGTGCACCATCTGGGTGTCTCACAAGGAGATCTATTAGCATATTTGCAATATCCTTCGGAAATGTCAACTAATTCAAACAATCCATTCACCATTTTTTTTGTTACTCTAACCCCAGCCGAATCCTGATATCCCGTCCTTCTTTCATACTACTTTTGTTAACCCTCATAGAGCATAACTGGAATGGGTATGACCAATTGTACATACCTCTGTTATTGATGAAGGTAACTCAAAATGCTTATATCTCTCTGCCTGATTTGAAAATACCGATAATCTTCAATTAACTAGGTACCTCGTATCCCTTTTCACCTTGCTTCTTTTAGTTGCTGGAACTTATGTCTACTTTCCGATTCTCTTATTCCTTTTTACCGTAAAAGTGGATAGGCATTCTTGCCTTAGGGATCCTTTTCAAGAAGCTTACACATCTTAGTATACACATGATCTGCTGAATACCTCATATTTATCCATCATAAGCATGATGCAAAAACCGAGTTCCTCTAACTCAACTCTTCCACGGCTATATCTCTTACCAACTGTCTTTCTGGGTGTAGGTATCATCGTATTATGAATGAGTTTAGGAGTTTGAATCCATACAATTGAGCTCTACCATACGATCTAGAGTAAAAAAAAGATTGACAGTCCTAAATGCCCTGTAGCCTCCTGCTTATAAGTATGGTGCACGAACAGAGACGGATCCAGGATTTAAACAGGATGAGTGCACTATTATAAAGAGATGGTTCTAAAATTCTCATTTGCCAGGTTTAACTTTAGTCTCTTACCCTAGACCCACTTATCTTTTGAAATTATAGGCTCAAAATTTATACTTTTTAAAATTTTATTGATTTTCACATATATATCTATACTCAATGTCGAAAGCAAAATCGTCTGGGAGTAGGTTTTGAATCACAAATTTCACTTGTAGAGGTGCACCCAATAATTATTGCACTATATGAGTCCTTGAGCATGGGTGCACACACATATATTTAAGTAATTTTGAAGAAATATAACATTGTCATACATGATCTAGGGAAAAGAGCATGGGTTCATGTGAACCCATACTTTAAGAGCTAGATACGCCCCTGTGCACGACATACCCATAAACAAGACTCTACTAGACACGACTTGTAGACTCCCTAGGACCTGGGGGGAGGCGAGACCAACACCCGATGCCTCACCTATTCTTGCGTACCAACTTGCGACTAAGGGACTCTGAACATGTCATGTCATACTTTGACCATGGGCCACATTGCAAGACAACTGCGAAGGCTGACTAAATAACAATATAATGCTGGGCAGACAAGGCCGTCATAACAACTACAGCTGACAAATCAACAAAATATACATACAAGGCCTACAAGCCCCACATACTGCACTAACTGATAGGATATGTCTACAAGCCTCTACTGATGGATATACTGTGATCGGAACAGGGCCCCGACCTACTCATAACATATATACATAAATATACAAGATGTACATAAAGCTCTAGATCCGGCAACTCCGAAGAGCATGGAGCTTACCGATCAAGCTGAACTCGGGCAACACCTAATGAGGAGGTCTACCCATCTGTTTGTCTGAACCTACACGCATGAAATGCAGTGCCCCCAGAAAAGGGATGTCAGTACAAAATAATATATCGAGTATGTAAGGCAATATACTGAAACTGAACTGATAATTTAACAATTGAAAGCAACTGGAAGTCAAAGATAATCTGAAGATATGGTTACCTGCTAGTACTGACTGAGGTCGCAGTTATGTATACGTATAGTTGGGCCCGAGGCCGCAGTTGTGCACACATACACACACACACACACACACACACACACACACACACACACATATATATATATATATATATATATATATATATATATATATATATATATATATATATATATATATATATATATATATATGCGCTCTGTCGTAGTAGGCTCGTTCATAGGCGCTCGGCCATACTAGGCTCTGTATTTCGGCCAATTGGGCTCATTCACAGGCGCTCGGCCACAGTAGGCTCAGTATATAACTTACCATCTGATCAGAGGTTGTCCAATAGGGACTTGCCCATCGATTATAGCTCGATGGTAATGAAAATAATGTAATAATGTATATATAGACCCTCTGCTCTCTTGACTGGAAGAAAGAAATACTCAATTGAATATGAAGTCCTGATAAGGAGAATATTGTAACTTACAAAATTAGAAAATATACGTAAATTTCAGAATAAAATTTTTTCTTTATGTCTCGTTATCAAACTCGTGTAATTACGAGATCATGCAAAATGAAGGAAGAGCTTAGCCTTAACATACCTGGAGTAGGAAAAAATTCGTATGATATTCTTGGAAAAGGTTGCACTGTACTCCCTTAGAATTACAAAATCTCACGTTGCTAAGGTGCTAAGAAATCTCGTTGGAATTTTGGTTGCTAATGTTGGAATTCTTGTAGATGTTCTGAATTCTCTTTGTTTTGTAACTTTGCAATAGGAAATCGTTATCAAATTACTACTTGAATGTCTAAAGTCCAAAGAAGCTAAAATGACAATTCTTTAAGTCTTACACGTAAAAGGATTTAGTGTCTACTATGTGACACTTTAACTTGCCACTTTTCTTTGTGAACAATGACTCATTTAATTTGATCCATCTTGCTGCCATGTTTTGGCATTTAAGCTTATCCACAATTCTAGTTAATTAACTACTAATCTCCTGATTAACTTGTTAATCTTTCATTAATAAATAATTAACTAATTACCCATATGCTTAAGATTTATCCAAAATTACTTAGAATACTACTCACTTTTAACACACTTCATGCACCTTATTATCTGGTCATGTGGTACCTTGTATGACACTAGTCCATAAATACCTGGTATTTATAGTTCGACCATATTTTATCTCAAAATTCCAAACTTCAATGAAATTCATTTTCATCGATTTGCTTACCCTCTCATCTTCATGAATTTACTTATCACTTGCTTGAAATAGCATAATACTTATAATCTCAAAATAATCTCATTCCCAACCTTACGTCGATTAACATACGACAAAACTTTAACGTACGAAAATGCGAGATGTGAAATCTCATTTCCCGAGCTTCCATCAATTTATTTATAGTGTACTTCCACGTATGAAAATATGGGGTGTAACACAACTCTACAACTTTAAACATTCTCAAGACCTTAAGATCATAAGGTTCCAAGTTGGGATCGAGTTTGGGTTATGGCTCAACTCTTCAGAGTCGAAGGAACAGATGAGGGACCATGTCCTTACTAGTTCCCGAGGAGACTATACGAAGTCAACTTTCCAGCTTAGCTGGAAAGTTGCTACCTGCACATGCTACAGTGCAGGAACAGTGTTGCAGTCAACTTTCCAGGGAAGACTTTTTACCTATCTTGCTTACATCATTGTAAGTGATGTTGCACATGTATATATTATCAACATGAGGTAAGGAATTTCATCTCTCCAACACTTGAAAATCAAAAGATAATATTCTCTCAAGTGCTAGCCACCACATCTCTCAAGAACAAAGCTACTGCAACCTCAAGGACCAGATCCAAAGATTGAAGATATCTTAAGTCCTTAGGTTTATTGAGTCTTTGTTATTTTGTCCTTCACTTGTAATTCCTACTTAGCTTAGTTAGAAGCATTGTGTAGGAAACCTTTGTAAATCATAAACCATTTTGTTTGTGTCTTGGCCAGAGTTAGTTGAGTTGGAAGTCTTTGTAATAGAGGTATTACAAAGTGGCTTGCAATAGTATTGTTACAAGTTAGTGAGTGATTAAGTCTTTGTAATAGAGTTATTACAAAGTGGCTTGTAATAGTGTAGTTACAAGTTAGTGAGAAATTAAGAGGTTAATTTTTAGGTTACAATAGGTTGTAATCTAAAGATTGCTCAGTAGTGAAGTTAAAATCCTACAAGAGTAGGTCATAGTTTTTAATCCTGTTGAGCTAGGAGTTTTCCACGTAAAATTCCTCTGTGTTCTTTATTTACTGCCGATTTATTGTGAGAACAAATAGAGAACCCGGTTCCCTATACTGTTTCATTTTATAGTCTGTTGCTTACTGTGGGAACTGCTAGAGAACCCGGTTCTCTATACAATTTGGTGGACGCTTAGTTTCTATCAACTGCCTCGCCATGACCGTTACTAATTTTTTAGTATTTTAAGGCCATAAAATTATAATTTCGCCCGATTTTCAGATTTTTGTGTGCTATAGACCAAGCCTCCTACATGGACCCGAGCAACCAAACCCGAATTTTATCGGCCTATCAAAAATGACCTAAGAAACAATGATTACCGCCACGCCATGACCATTACTTGTTTTTTGGCGTTTTAGGGCCATAAAACTGGAATTCTGCCTGATTCTTATATTTTCGTGGTGTATAGACCACGCCTCCTTTATTGGCTCGGGCGACCGGACCCGGATCGCCTAAAATTTTGCCGGCCTATCAGAAGGACCTAAGGAACAATATCACCGCCTCGCTATGACCATTACTCATTTTTTGCCATTTTAGTGCCACAAAACTGTCATTATGCGAGGTTTCCATATTTTCTGTGCTATAGTCCACGCCTCCTATATGAGCCCGGGCGCCAGGCTCAGATCGCCTAAAAATTTTCTGGACCATCAAAAATGATCTAAGGAACAATAGTCACATTCTCGCCATGGTCGTTACTCATTTTTTGGCATTTTAGGGCCATAAAACTAGAATTCTGCCTAATTCCCAAAGCCTACGCCTCCTGCATGGGGCCAGGCGCCTGGATCCGGATCGCTTATAATTTTGACAACCCATAAAAAATGACCTAAGGAACAATAGTTACCACTTCGATATGACCGTTACTCGTATTTTGGCATTTTAGGAACATAAAACTGGAATTCTGCCCGATTCCCAAATTTTTGTGCTATAGCCCACGTCTATTACATGGGCCCAAGCGTCGAGACTCGTATCACCTAAAATTTTATCGGCCCATCAAAAATGACCTAAGAAACAATAGTTACCACCTCGCTATGATAGTTACTATTTTTTTGATGTTTTAGGGACATAAAACTAAAATTCTACCCTAATTGTCAAATTTTCGTGTGATATAGCCCACGCCTCCTACATGGGCCCGGGCGCCTGAAAGCGAATCGCCTAAAATTTTGCAACCCATCAAAAATGACACAAGGAACAATAGTCACTGCCTCGCCATCACTGTTACTCATTTTTTGCCGTTTTAGGGCTATAAAACTGGAATTCCGTCCGATTCCTAGATTTTCGTGTATTATAATATCCCACACCTCCTGCACGAGCTTGGGCACTCAGGCCTAGATCGCCTTAAATTTTGTTTGCCCATCAGAAAACGACCTAAGGAGTAATAGTCACTGTCTCGCTATGACCGTTACTCTTTTTTGACGTTTTAGGGCCATAAAACTAGAATCTCACTTGATTCCAAGATTTTCGTGTGCTATAGTCCACGTCTTCTGCTTGGGCCCAGGCGCATTAGACCCGGATTGCCTAAATTTGCCTGACCATAAAAAATGACTTAAGGAACAATAGTCATTGCCTCGCCATGACCATTACTTATTCTTTGGCGTTTTAGGGCCATAAAACTGGAATTTTTTCCGCCTGATTCTCAAATATTCGTGTGTTATAACCCATGCCTTCTGCATGGGCCCGGGCACCCAGACGCGTATCGCCTAAAATTTTGTCGGGCATCAAAAATGACCTAAGGAATAATACTCACGCCATAAAACTTGAATTTTGTCCGATTCTGAGATTTTTCTATGCTATAGCCCACACCTCCTTCATGGGCCCGCTGACCAGATCCAGATCACCAAATATTTTATTGGCCTATCAAAAATGACCTAAGAAACAATAGTCATTGGCTCGCCATGACCGTTTCTCATTTTTTGGCGTTTTAGGGTGATAAAACTGGAATTCCACAAGGTTCCTAGATTTTCATGTGCCATAACCTACGCCTCTTGCATGAGACCGGGCGACCGGACCCGGATCGCCCAAAATTTTTCTGGCCCATCAAAAAAACCTAAGGAAATATAGTCACGCCTCGCCATGACCGGTACTCGATTTTTGGCGTTTTAGGGCCATCAAACTGAAATTTCACGTGATTCTCATATTTTCGTGTGCAGCCCATGCCTTCTGCATGGGCCCGGACAACTAGACCTGGATCGCCTAAGAAAAAAATTTCCCATAAAAAATGATTTAAGGAACAATAATCACTGCCATACTATGACTGGTACTCATTTTTGGAGTTTTAGCTCAATAAAACTGGAATTTCGTCTGATTCAAATATTTTCGTATGTTATAGCCCACGCCTCCTGCATGGGCACGGACGCCCAGACCCTGATCGTTTTTCGACCCATCAAAAATGACCTAAGGAATAATAGTCAACAACTCGCCATGGTCGTTACTCATTTATTGGCATATGGCCATAAAACTTGAATTCTGTCGGTTCCTAAATTTTCGTGTGCTATAGTCCACGTTTCCTATATAGGCCCGGGCGACAAGCCCCCGATCGCCTAAACTTTTGCCTGCCAATCAAAGATGACCTAAGGAACAATATTAACCACCTCACCATGACCGTTACTCATTTTTTGGCGTTTTAGGGCCATTAAACTGGAATTTCGCCCGATTTCTAAATTTTTCGTATGCTATACCCACGCCTCCTACATGGGCACGCGGGACCAGACCTAAGTAGCCTAAAATTTTGTCCAGCTCATCAAAAATGACCTAGGAACGATAATCACCACCTCGCCATGATCGTTACTCTCTTTTGGCATCTTAGGGCCATAAAACTAGGATTAAGCCTGATTCCCAGATTTTCGTATTCTATAGCCCATGCGTCCTGCATGGGTCCGAGCGCCCGGACCTGAATCGCCTAAAAATTATCGGTCCATCATATATGGCAAAGGAATAATCCGCACCCACTTTTCCATGACCGTTACTTGATTTTGGCGTTTTAGGGTCATATGACTAGAATTCCGCTCGATTTCCATAATTTTGTATTCCCACGCCTTCTGTATGGGCCCGTGCGACTGGAACCGGATTTCCTAAAATATTGTCAGCCCATAAAAAATGGCCTAAGGAATAATATTTACCGCTCTCCATGACCATTACTCATATTTTGGTGTTTTAGGGTCATAAAATTAGAATTCCGCCTGATTCCTAGATTTTCTTGTGGTATAGCTCACGCCTCCTGCATGGATCCGGACGACCAGACTCGGATCGCCTAAAATTTTGCCGGCCCATCAAAATGACCTAAGGAACAATAGTAACCGCCTCTCCATTACCGTTACTCAATTTTTGGTGTTTGAATTTCACCTAATTTTTGGATTTTCATGTGCTATACCCCACACCTCATGTGTGGGTCCAGGTGTCCGGAGCTGGATGCCTAAAATTTGAAGGCCCATCAAAAAGGACCTAAGGAACAATAGTCACCACCTTGCCATGACCGTTACTCATTTTTTGGCATTTTAGGACTATAACATTGAAATTCTGCCCCATTTCCAAATTTTCGTATGGTATAACCCACGTCTCCTGCATACGCCCGGACGACTGGACCAAGATCGCCTAATATATTGTTGGCCTTTAAGAAATGACCTAAGGAACAATAGTCACTGCCTCGCATAGATTATTACTCATTTTTGACGTTTTAGGGCTATAAAACTAGAATTCTGCCTGATTCCCTGATTTACGTGTGCTATAGCCCACTCCTCTTATATGGGCCCGACGCCCAGACCTAGATCATCTAAAATTTTGCCGGCTCATCAAAAGCGTCATAGGGAACATAGTCACCTCCTAGCCATGAGTTACTCATTTTTTGGCGTTTTAGGCCATAAAACTGGAATTCCGTCTAATTCTTAAATTTTCGTGTGCTATAATAGCTCACGCCTCCTACATGGGCTTGGGGGCCCGGACCCGGATCGCCTAAAATTTTGTCTGACCATCAAAAATGACATAAGGAACAATATTCATCTCCTCGCCATGATCATTACTCATTTTATGCGTTTTAGGGCCATAAAATTAGAATTTTGCTCGATTCTCAAATTTTCACATGCTATCGTCCACGCCATATGCGTGAATTCGGGATACCGGATCTGAATCACCTAAAATTTTGTTGGCTCATGAAAAATGACCTAATGAACTATAGTCATGGTTTTGGCATGACTGTTCCTCATTTTTTGGCATTTTAGAGTCACAAAACTGAAGTTCGAGCCGATTTCTAAATTTTTGTATGTTATAGTTTACGCCATCTGCATGAATCCGGGCTAACGAATCCGAATCGCCTAAATTTTGTGGGACCATAAAAATGACCTAATGAACAATAGTCATGGATTTGGCATGATTGTTCCTTATTGTTTTGGCATTTTAGAGTCACAAAACTGGAATTCCGATCGATTTCTAAATTTTCGTGTGTTGTAGTCTACGCCATCTGCATGAATCCGGGATATCGGATACGAATAGCCTAAAATTTTGCGGGGTCATAAAAATGACCTAATGAACAATAGTCATGCCTTCGGTATGATCGTTCCTAGTTTTTTTGGCATTTTTAGTGGCAAAAAAATGGAACTCGGGCTGATTTCAAATATTTTGTGTGCTATAGTCCATGCCATCGGCGTGAATCATGGCTGCTATCACTTAAAAATTTTTGGGGCTATAAAAATGGACCTAATGATCAAGTTTCATGGCTCTGGCATGACCGTTCCTTATTTTTTTGGCATTTTAGGGCCAAAAAACTTGAGCCGGGCCGAATTTAAAATTTTTGTGTGCTATAGTCCATGCTATCTGTGTGAATTTGGGATATCGGATCTGAAACGCCTAAAATTTTGTGGGGCCATAAAAATAAATGAACAATACATGACCGTTCCTAGTATTTTTGAATTTTAGGGCCAAAAAATTAGAATTCGGGCCTATTTCTAATTTTTTGTATAATATAATCCCCGCCATATGCATGAATTCGGGCTACAGATCCGAATCGCCTAAAATTTTGCGGGGACATAAAAATGGCCTAATGAATAATAGTCATGGCTTCGGCATAATCGTTCCTCATTTTTGGCATTTTTAGGCCAAAAATTGAAATTCGGGCTGATTTCTTAATTTTCGTGAGCAATCTGTATGAATCCGGGAGACTAGATCTGAATTATCTAAAAATATTTGGGGCTATAAAAATGACCTAAGGAAGAGTATTCATGGCTTCGGCATGATCGTTCCTCGTTTATTGACGTTTATGAGCAAAAAACTAGTATTCGAGCCGATTTTTAAATGTTCGTGTGTTGCTATCTGCATGAATCCGGGCTATCGTATCTGAATTGCTTAAAATTTTGTGAGGCCATAAAAATAACTTAATGAACTATAAAAAATGACCTAATGAACAATACATGACCGCTCCTATTATTTTTGCATTTTAGGACCAAAAATAGGAATTTGGGTCGATTTTTAAAATTTCATGTGCATAGTCCACATCATCTGCATGAATACGGAATACCGGATTCAAATCACATAAATTTTGCGAGGGACATCAAAATGACCCAATAAACAATAGTCATGGTTTTGGCATGATCGTTCCTCATCCTTTTAGCATTTTAGGGCAAAAAACTAGAATCCGGGCCGATTTTCAATTTTTCATGTGCTATAGCCACTTCATCTGCATGAATCCGGAATTACCGGATCCGGATCATGTAAAATTTTTCGAGGCCATAAAAAATAAACTGATGAACAATAGTCATGGCTTCAGAATGACCATTCAACTTTTTTTTTTGGCATTTTAGAGTCAAAAAACTGAAATTCGGTCCGATTTCTAAATTTTCGTGTGTTATAGTCCATGTCATCTACATGAATTCGGGCTACCGAATCTAAATAGCCTAAATTTGTGGGGTCATAAAAATGACCTAATGAACAAGAGTCATGGTTTCGTCATGACCATTCCTCCTTTTTTAGTATTTTAGGGCCAAAATACTAGATTTTTGGTCGATTTTCAAGTTTTTGTGTGCTATATTCCATTCCATCAGCATGAATCTGGTAATCGTATTCGAATTGCTTAAAATTTTTTGGGGCCATAAAAAATGACCTAATGAACAAGATTCATGGCTTCGGCATGACCGTTTCTCGTATTTTGGCATTTTAGAGTTAAAAAATTGGAATTCGGGTCAATATATAAATTTTCGTGTGCTATAGTCCATGCCATCTACATGAATCCGAACTACTAAATTTGAACACCTAAAATTTTACGGGACCATCTAAAAATGACCTAATGAACAATAGTCATGACTTCGTATGATCGTTCCTCATTTTTGGCATTTTAGGGTTAACAAACTGGAATTCAGGTCGATTTCTAAATTTTCGTGTGCTATTGACCATACAATCTGCATGAATCTGGGCTACCAGGTTCGAATCGTATAAAATATTGTGGGGCCATCAATAATAACCTAATGAACAATAATTATAGCTTCGACATGACTGTTCCTCTTTTTTTGGCATGTTAGGACCAAAAAACTGTAATTCAAGACGGTTTTCAAATTTTCACGTGTTATAGTCCACGCTATCTACATGAATCCGGGCTACTGGATCCGAATGTCCTAAAAATTTGTGAGGACATTAAAAATGACCTAATGAACAATAGTCGTGACTTTGGCATGACCATTCCCCCTTTTTTGGCATTTCAAGGCCAAAACATTAGAATTCCGGCCGATTTTCAAATTTTCGTGTGCTATAGTCAATGCCATCTGCATGAATCCGGGCTACTGGATCTGAATCGGCTAAATTTTGCGGGGCCATAAAAAATAACCTAATGAACAATATTCTTGGCTTCATCATGATCGTTCTTCTTTTTTTTTTTTGGCATTTTAGGGCCAAAAAAACTTGAATTCTGGCTGATTTCAAATTTTTCATGTGCTATCGTCCACGCCATCTGCATGAATCCGGGCTACGGATCCGAATCGCCTAAAATTTTGCGGGACCATAAAAAATGACTGAATGAACAATAGTCATGGCTTCAGCTTGACTGTTCCTCATTTTTTGGCCTACAACACTATATGCCTTTATAAGATGACTTTTAAGAAATACAACACTATATGCCTTTATTTATATTTTAATTGTGCTACAGAGGTAAATATAAATAAAGACTTATCAATTGGAGTCTAGCATAAAGCAAAATCACAACTAAATTTAAAATTAATACAGTGCATTAGATATTATTTTGGTCAAAACTCCTAAAATTAATCAATCATTCGAGAGTAACACAACATGAGTAAACTATATAAAAAGCTTTGTACAAATCATAAGTTAATATAGTTAAGCAGAGATACCTTTAAAAGTCCAACAAGAAGTTTTAATATATAAGGGAATATAATTTAGTAGAGTTTTTAGGGACATCGGATAGTTTAAGTAAATAACAAAAAGCAATAGTTTAGGCGGGTTTAGGCTGAGTAAAATTGTCACGTGTAGTGCTACGTGGCACATTTTTTTTAGACAATTAGGCGTGTGTACTAGACGTATCCTTAAGAATGCAATGAGAGGTTTTTAATATGAAGGGCAATATAGTTCGAGAGAGTTTTAGCGACACCAAATAGTTTAAGTAAGAAACTTATAAAAACGTGATAGTTTAGGGGAATTTTAGGTATTAACTCTTTTTAAAAACTAATATTGTTTTGCATTTACTTCATAACCTCCCAGATCTTATTTTTGCCAAGCTGAGCTGGATTACGTGTCAATAACTGATTCGTGATGTGATGTGGCCTCTTCCACATATAAATAAAGCTTTAAAGTCCAAATTACGAAACCAATTAAAAAAACAGGTCAAAATTTTTCTCTCATTTTCCTCCTTTCAGATCGGGAAGACTTTTCTCCTAATCTCAGCGTTCTAAAGGTAAATTTTTTGAATTAATATTTCCTTTTATTTTATGAAATTCTGTTCCTGCCTGCGGATTCAACTAGATTTATTCAGTCGTGTGTTAATTGTTGCTTGTGAAACTCAAATTTTTAGTAATTGATGATTAATACTATTAATTTAATAGAGATAATTGCTTTCGTATGTGGTGAGATCTGAAATCTGAAGGATCTCAGCTTCCTTTGAATTGTATTGATGTTTTATGATCTGATTGATGGCTATGACACTTGATCCTTACGGGTCGGGCTTTTGGCAGAACGTTATTACAACAAAAAATCTGATTTTTCAGAAATACGAACTCTGAAATTGTGCTCATGATTTGTAAATGGTAAAATGATTCTACCAAGCTGAAAGTTATGGCGGTAATGAGTGAGGAGTTAAATGTTAGATTAGTCTATTTTTCTCACTAATTTGTGTACGAGTAAGTTTAACTTATACCGCCCAAGGGCGGAGTTAAGTTGCAGAAAGAGGTTCAATTGAATCGCCTTCATAGAAAAATTATACTGTGTGAAAAGGGGAAAAATGAATAATTATATTTAAATTGTGGAATGCCCTTAATATAAGGAAAAATCTCGTAAAGTAGCAAACGGGTTCAAAAATTGCTTTAGGTCATAGATCAGATCCCGGGTGTGATATTGTAGTATTTTTATTTTTTTGCCAATCTCCTTATGTAAATTCCTGGTTGCAGAACTGCTTATAGCCATTACCCAAACATTTTGTGATGTTAATTTTCTGGAATCGTTGGTTAGTTAGCTTAATTGATGTATAAAAAGTATAAAAAGTACTTGCTTGAAGAACTAGAAGTTAGCAACCAAAGGTGGCTTAGCGGTCAGTGAAGTGGTGAAAACCTTGGGGACCCGGGCTCAAATCTCACAAAGATAAAAATATCAGGTGATTTCTTTCCATCCACCTTAGACTTGGTGGGCAGAGTTAACCAGTACCTATGTTGGTGGGAAGTAGCAAGTATTTGTGGGAAGAGTCGAGGTGTCGCAAGTTGACCTGGACACCATTGTAAAATAAAATAAATCTGGAAGCATTGTATTCGAGTTGTATCAGTCTTATAGAGGTAGTTAACAATTCTAGGCCGAAGGTGCAGTATTGCAGGTTGTAGGGGTGAAAATGATAAATAAATCATTCACCATTCTTTTGATATGTATGTTTTTCTTGCCTTGAAAATATATTCAATTGAACTCGTACTCAGTGGAGGATCGCAAGCTCCGCATTCTTGGCAAAGTAGTAACATATCAGAAGGATATATCAACATCATAGTTATAATATAATGTTACCTTTCTCAAAAAGACATCATAGTTGTAATATATTGTCAGAATGCCTGTATGACTGGATGCAGTAGGTACCGCGTTCCCTTTAGTCAATCTATTCTGCAATTATTTGACGTTTAGTTGTTGACTGTCTTTTATATGTTCACTGTGTTTGAGTACTTGCAATATGTTAGTGTGTGACAGATTTTCTCTGAATCGTTGTACTAAATTTTTTTAGTATTTTGAAACTGTGATTGGAAATGGCTTTGGGTGGAGGTGGACCACAAAGAGGGACTGCTGCAGCAGCTGCTGCTAACCTGCGTCGAAGGAAGACCGCTGGTGGTGGTGGAGCTGCAGGAGGAGCAGGTGGTAACATGCTCCAATTCTACACTGATGATTCCCCCGGACTCAAGATATCCCCCAACGTTGTGCTTGTGATGAGTATTGGCTTCATAGCTTTTGTTGCCATCCTTCATGTCATGGGTAAGCTTTACTTTGTCCGCAGAGAGGCCTAGAGAAATTCACATATCCCCTAGGAACTTCAGACATCTCATTACTGAGTTGGGGAATTTTGTTGGACAACAGCTATGTTCATTGAAGGAAAACTGACATTGTAGCTTTATTTTCTTTTTGTTCTTCTATGCTATGAAGTTTATAAAAACGTTTTCTAGTGATGAGTTGACTCTTTCTTGCCTGTGTTCCAGTGTCTGATGAATAGGATCGCGTTTAATTCTTGTTTCTTAAACCTTTAATGGAATCATGTTGCAAGTATAGCCTTAGAGAAATGATTTCGTTTTACTTGATGCATGATGCTGCTTGTGGGCTCTGCTTTATTATGACCTATGACTGTCCTCAGCTGTTATGGGTTCAGAATTGAACTGAGTTTAAGTTGCATCATTTCGTCAAAGATAATTGACAAGAGGTGAAGATTAAAGACAATTATGTTAAATGATCTCAAAAGAGTTGAAGGAGACGCTCAAACTTCATATTTAATTTAACTCCATGACCCTTTAGGGTCAATATTAAATCTCACACTTGAAGGGAGTCTTGGTGTAACTACCATGTGACCAGGAGGTCATGGGTTCGAACCATGAAAACAGCCTCTTGCAGAAATGCAGGCTAAGGTTGCGTACAATAGCCTCTGGCAGAAATGCACGCTAAGGTTGCGTACAATAGACCCTTGTGGTCCGTCCCTTTTTTGGACCCCCATGTAGCGGGAGCTTAGTGCACCGGGCTGTCGTTTATTAAATCTAACACTTGACCCTTTAGGATCAATATTAATTAAAGTTGAAAATGAAAGACAAGCAATTGAAATGTATAGTAAAAATAGCACGGTATAGCCAGTTTTCGGACTGGTCATTCAAAAATAGCCAGCGTTTACGAAGTCAATAAAAAATAGCCACTATTTTGCTGCAATAGAGGCCGGTCCAACATAATATAGTGGAGTTCGGTGCACCTGTGTATGAACTCCAGCATATTATGCTGGACTGGTATACTTTGCTGGACTGGTATACTTTGCTGACTCCAGTATAATATACTGGAGACTGGAGCACCGGTGCTCCAAACTCCAGTATATTATACTTGCTGGAACTCCAATATATTATGCTGGAGTTCTACTATACTTATGCTGGAATTCCATCATATTATGCTGGAGTTCCAGCATACTTATCCTGGAACTCCAGTATAATATGCTGAAGTTCAAGCACACTTATTGGAACTCCAGTATAATAACTGACGTATTTTTTGGGTTTTGAACAGTGTTTTCGCTTAGATTTATCTTTACATGAAAAGTGACTAAATTTCAATTACTTTTGAAACTGAGCTATTTTTGAACGACCAGTTATAAATATGGCTATTTTTGAATTTCTCCCGAATGTATATGGTACTAATTAAGCTGATTATTTAAGACGTATTAACAAATCATTACCAAATTCAGCTGCGTAGATTCAAACTCCAGGATCGCAATTTTAAGGTAATTCGCTAAATAATTGCAAGGTTGGTAAAAAATGGTACACGCAGTTTATAATACAACCAAAAGTTAGAAGCATCAAGTTTTAGAGATATCTAAATAACCTAAATAGCAATCTATAACTTCGGTTTGGAACTTAATACACATGCTGCACTAATAACAAACTCCACGATTGGAATTTTAAAGTAATGGGACTTATTTCTGGTTCACTTCTCAAATAAACCAAGGCACACTGCATAGACAAAAATAACGCATTACATATACGATTAAACCTCTCTATAACAGTCTCGTTTGTTCCGAATGTTTTTGGATGTAATAGCGAAGTGCTATTATAGAGAATATATATTATCATAATCTGAAAATTGGTTCCGAAAAAACTTGGCTTTTATAGTGAAGTATTGTTATATAGGGATGCTCTTATAGAAAGATCTGACTATACTGCAAAGATCCGATCTTAGCACAGTCCATTCATACTCTATTAACACCTCCAAACACTTCCATGGAGCAGCAAAACATACTTGTTCAGAGACAAGAGTAGCCAAATATTACTGCATTGGCATAGGCGAAATTAGGTATAATAGAGAGAGCTTCAAGCTGAGCTCGGGGGAACTGTTGCTTCTTCAACACTTACTGTACTGTAGGCTCCTTGTTGTTCGAGGTTATAGGCTGATCAGCACCACCATCACCTTCCTCCTCAGACGAGAATTCCTCGACATCAGCTTCAGGAGGAAGAATCTACATTTCTAGGCCATAGGTTTTGAGGTCAAAAGTGGGGTCTTTAGCCTTGATTTTCTCTATCGCCAGCTTCATCCCTTTTCCCATGTAAGGAGCAGCATACTCCATGAGTTCTTGCCTATACAAGGAGGAAGCCTTGTATTTCTGGATAGCAGCACGACCGGCCTCCTCCAACTCCTTTTTCAGCTCGACCATCTTCTGGTGAAGGATTGTTTGGACCCGCAAAAGGGAATCCTTCTCACTAGTTAGAGTAGTGATCGTGTTCGCAGCCCCAGCTAACTCATGTTCTAGCTTCTCCTTCTCCTTCTCATAGTCCTCGAGCTTCTGATTGGATTCTGCCAGCTTATCTTTCAAAGAAGCCCTCATCTTTTCCAGGTCATCACTCGCTTTTGCTGCTTCATTGTACTTGGCTGTGGCTTCTTGAAGGCGTTTAGACTGAAGACAAAAATAGTTGATACCCTATAAAAAGGGGGGAAAAGAGGTCAAGAAAGATAACAGAAGAGAAAAGAAACAAAGGTGAAAGGAGAGGGTAACTTAATCAAGAAAAAAGAGAAACTGACCTCATAGAAGTGACGAAGCCCCTCTTCAATGACTTCTTGATCCGTCTTCTTATTCGCGACAACCCGTTCCCACATCTCAATTGTTGAGTGCAGAAGATCAACGGGTTGAATGTCAGGCTTCATCTCCTCAGCAAGCTGCAAGCTAGGGAGCACTGAGCTGCCTGATAATGGAGCTGAAAGAGTGGAGGTCGAAGGAGCACCAGTCATGGGAACACTGCACGGCTTAGACTCTCCATATATCTGTTCAGCAGTAGCAGCAGATGTATGAGCAGCATCATTGACGGACTTACTTGAGCTTGTAGTTTCAAACCCCATGGCTCCAAAGGCACAAGGCTGAGCGGCTGAATCATGTCTTTTATTTTGCCCTCTGCCTTGAGCTTGTCTAGTAGCTCGGCAGGACAGAAACTTCTCACATTGGCAACCTCGTCCTGCTCGGACGAACAACTAGCAGGGACAGTTACTGCAAATAAACAGAAAAAAGGTCAGCAACATAAAAGGTTGAAAAGTAATAATTTCAAGATTCACTCCAGCCAGCTCATATAGATAGGCCACTCCCCAAGTAGTGGACAAAACAAAAAAATTCCTTACTAGCTGTGAAAACCAAGTAAGATTATTGGATGGCACTTGAGTTTACAATATTCTTCTACAAGCTCTTGAGTTTACAATAACCAACCAAGATAATTTGAAAAGTCACTTGGCGAATAAACTCGAAAAAGACGCTGTACTTCACACCTATGATCCTACAGAAAATTCTAAGAGAAAATTACCTGCATTGCAAAATTCGGGGGAATAGAAATGTCATACTAATACTCAAGTAGCTCAACAGCTTAGAGATGAAAAAGAAAAACCGAGGGTGAGCTAAAGGTATTGAGGTAAGCTACACATTATTTTCACAAGCTCTGTTAGCACTATCATCAAGCATAGCTTGCTTACGGGTAATACTTTCCCACGAAGGAAAATAGACCTCTAGTTTTCTTCAAAATTCAGAACCCAAGAATACATACGAGAAGTTTGTCATGTCCTATTCCAAGGTTAACCAAATCAAACAAGATTTTCTTATAAGGGGGAAATTAGGTATCTACCACATGGGGCAAATACTTTCAAATTCTGAGTCCGGCTGTGGAGTTCAAAGATAATATTCTACGTAGGAAAAGAATGATGTCATCTTGTAACCGCCTGAGAATACACATGAAGCAAATAAAAAAATGAAGAGGCATACTTATCGGAAGCCAAGACAACGGAGACGCATACAGGTGATGGAACGATATAAAACACGTAATGTAGCAAAGGAATGAGTAAAGGCAATAAAGCTGAGAACTGCAGAATTGAACACTGAAGCTTACCTTAGCTGATAGAATATGGCAGACTAGAAAAGTAGAAGGCAGAAAAACCAAACATATTGAAGGATAGCAACAAAACACACGAGGGAGCTGGTAGTTGCATGCACAAAGACAGAACTCCCTCAGAACAGCCAAGGGAAATGAAGGATGCAGAATGCATGTGCTCAATGTTTATGAAAGGGCATGTGCAATGAGGAGAGGATTGCGTCACCAAAAAGGAAGCAACGTATCCTTTTATTTGCGAAAAAGGGTATGTGACAAATCATAATTAAATGAGCAGTGCCTTGACTTGCTTAACTTCCTAACTTTGAACAAATCCAAGCCACAGAGTTGGAGAAAATCTGATAGGATAATTGCTCGAGTAAGCTATCTCATATACAAGCCCAACTCAAAGATGGATAATAGGTCATGGATAACAAGCTACCAAATATCAACCAAGACGCAGTCACGCCAAGAGCCAGAGGGAAGGTCAAGCCGAAGGCAGTCCAGAGAACTGAATAGGGTGAACATTTAATACGCCTGCCACATCTTAGCAACTTGGAACTTAAGCCAAATCACCCATACACCACGACATCAAGTCACAGCCACATTACGGCATAAACATAATAACCAAAATAAGCGCGCGCACGGACGGGCAAGTCGATGAGAAAGCATTGAATGACATTCATTCACTGCAACCACCAAGAATCAGCACTATTACCTATGATCAATTAGATGGCAACACATAGCCTTGGGCGAAAAGTATGAATAACTATTAATACTGTCGCGTTCCTAATTTATGTGATACTCTTCCCTTTTTTCTAATCTGTCCCGAAACTAATGATACACTTCTATATATTGAGAAACAATGTAACTTTTAAGTTCTTATTTTACCCTTAACGAGTTGATCTACAAAATAGACACACAAATATCTACGAGCTAACCAACTATTTCCATCAAATCTACTTGATAGCATTAGCACATTCATTAACAGCTCTATTTCAACAAAGACATTAATGCATTGGGAAATAACCGCATTAATCAGAGCAGGAAATATAGCCGGCAAGGAGTAACAATAGTTTAGTTAATTACACTGAATCAAAGCAACATGAAATTTCAATTTCACTTCCTAACTTAGTTCGATTAAATTAATTTCTACTTCCTAAATTGCTTTCATTAAGACGGATTATTGCATTACAGAGATTAAACATTAGACATTAAAAAAAAGAAGAGACGAACAGAACTTTACCAGACTCCGTTGCAGAGACTGTTAGAGAAGTTGTGTTAGTGCTTGCTGTAGTCGGTCCTAAAGATGCAGAACTTTCTGTTGATGAGCTGGCATTTGAAAATGAAGAACCAAAATACGACGGCGTGGTAGAATCGCAAGTTTTTTCAGATAGCGAACTGACTGATGATGAAGGTGAAAGCTGTGGAGGAAAAGTACCGGCCGACGGTTGGAGAAATGTATCGCCGGAAACCGACGACGGAGAGGTGGATGAAAATCCAAACCTCATTCTGACATTGTTGCCGCGTCCGTCTCCGTTACTTGTTGCCCAAGGAAGTGAAAAGGGTGAATTTAGTAATATTACGAAAGAGCGAGTGGAGTGGACTGAGAATTGGACGGAAAATGACAACATTAGTTCCTTATGCATGAAGATTGGTCTATATATTTTATTTTTTAATATATATATTGTATGTTATATACAAAAAATATACAAATTTTTTTATATTTTTTCGGCTACGGAATTTAAATCGGAACCAAAATATGATTTTTTTGGACTCAAAGAACCAAAATGTGTGGGAAAAAAAACTGGTGACCAATATATATATAAAACCTTAGCCAAAGGCGCTATACCTTCTCTCTCTCTCTCTCTCTCTCTCTCTCTCTCTCTCTCTCTCTCTCTCTCTCTCTCTCTCTCTCTCTCTCTCTCTATATATATATATATATATATATATATATATATATATATATATATATATATATATATATATATATATATATATATATATATATATATGTGTGTGTGTGTGTGTGTGTGTGTGTGTGTGTGTGTGTGTGATTCAACTGGGTATAGCGCTTTAAGCTAAGACGATATACCTCAAATAATTGTAACCCCAGACTGGTTTTTGCCTTATTTAAAGAAGTTAAGAATTTTGTAAAAATACATTCATAAATATTTTCAAGTCTTCTGAAATATTTCTTCGTTAAGTTATTTTGAATTTTGTTATAATATCTGAAGAGAGAAGAATTAGGGTTTCATTATATTTGGGGGATGAGGTTGTGATGGCGAATAACTCAGTAAGCTATAGTTTATCTCCACATTGTCATGTTAAGTTGCCACTTACAATATAGTAAGATACATTGCTATCGTTGTTATGTAAAAAAAGGAGTGCGAGCAAACGTCCGGTGAATATTAAAGTAACCGAAAGATATTTGTATTCCGTGACTCCGCAAGAGGTTGCTTCTTATGCTAAGTTTAACATCGAAGACGATGAAACTCTGAGAGATTTTTTAAGGACTCCGGGTGAATACCAAAAATTTCTTATGATAAAACTGTTGGAAATGTACGTCAAGGCTGAAGACGTTCGCAATAATGAGGTTGCGCAAAGTAGGATATCCCTCAATCATCGGGTGGTTATTCTGGAGCAGTTTTAGCCGAATAGGTTCTGGGTGAAAGAGTTTGGCATGATCTAAACTTATCTCCACGGGCGAATGAGGAGCGAGATAATTTATCTCCTACTTTACATGATCCACAATCCGAATGGTAAACTTCAATTTTTGTTAAGATGTATATTTTTATATATTGAATTTGTATTAACAGTCATATATCCACAGGGGATACCAACCATATATGAATTTTACTAGTTATGAACCAACGTCCACTTGGAATATGCCTAATTTTAGTGTGTTGGATCATGGTGGTCCATCCGGGAGTCATCGTCAACAGGATAATGTCCATCATGGGATATCAACACACTATGATTTGTAAGTGTATTGATAAAGCTATATGTAAAGTTTGGATCAATTTGTGTAACTCATTATTTTATTGGTTGTGTAGTGAAAATGAGCAATTTGAAGGTCCTGTCCTTACTCAATTACCCGAAGACGGCTTATTTAATCAGGATCTGGCAGATGCGCAGAGTCAGGAAGAGAATAGTGATTGACAACAATGTTAATGAGTCTGGAGATGACACACCCTTCCCTGATGAGGGTGATGATGAGGAGGAAGAGAATGTTGAACCTGATTTGACGAAGGAGCATGCTCCACCTCCCGTTAGACCAAGAGTGTACGAGTCCCACGTGTCGTTTCATTCAAGGGAGATTCCCTACCTTGATCATTTGCCAAGTATGCCGGATGCGGATGCCCTCACAGGGGATATTGACGAAATTCGGACAGTAGTGTGGGATGAATCTAGAGCAATGGTGCGGTCATATGGAATGCCCTCTATGTCAGTTAAGCCCAAGGCGCTATGCCCAGTTGAATTATTGTTATGTCAGTTAAGCCCAAAAGAATTATTGATGGGCCCACATAATATATGCGCTCTACTTAACTTGGCAAATGGCCATTAAGGTATAGCGCCTTTAGCTAGGGCTTTATATATATTTTGGTCACTAATTTTTTTTCCACACATTTTGGTTCTTTGAGTCCAAAAGAATCACATAGTTTCTGACGCGGGTTAAAAGTAAAAAAAAAATATTTTTCTAATTAATGGTAGTATCGGGCTAGTTTGCGCATCCTCGACTATTTTACATAACATTATCTTTCACCGTCACATGTACCGCATGTTTATGTCCATCAAAGCTTATACAGCTAAGAAGAAATTGTATAATATTTGTTTTCTTTGGTGATATTTGAACCCTAGTATTAATATACTTACTTGACTTGAACAATCTTAATTATTTCAACTTGTCAAATTGAGTATGTTTGATCTTTGTTATATTTAAAGACACAACTATAGTTATCTTCAAAAAAATTATCTAGTGTGAAGCATGTGAGCCACTTGAATTGGAGAAATTATTTGGACATACTTCTTTCAGTTCATTATTGGAGAAATTATTTGGACATACTTCTTTCAGTTCATTTTCCTTATTTCCTACGTTAAGAATAATGTTACTCAAACTAATTGAGTTCACAAGAAAATCAAGCACATTGCACAGATAAAAATAACACTATATACTGCAGATATCTGATCTTTAGCATATTCATTCATATATACTCAGTATTAACACCTCCAAATAGAGCAGCAAAACATACTTGTTCAGAGACAGAGCCAGGGGCGGAGCTAGCCCATGAGTTACGGGTTCGGCCGAACCCAATAGCTTTGGTCCAAACTCTGTATTTGTCTTATGAAATACATTGAATATGTACTAATTATTGATATAGAACCTAGAAACTTAAAAGGATTAGAACTTCAAACCCATAACCTTCAAATCTTGACTCCGCCTCTGGATAGAGCGGCCACATAAGTTGCATTAGCATAAGCAAGCATAGGTAAAATAGATAGAGCTTCAAGCTGTGCTCGGGGGAACTTTTGCCTAGTCGGCATTTATGTCAACGACACATCTATGATCAAAGTCTCATAAACTTGCACCTTCAGCCAAATCTCGAGCACGAGCACTTGGCTTCACCTCATTGTGCTCTTGCTCGGCACCACCATCACCTTCCTCCTCAGATGATAATTCATCGACATCAGCTTCTGGAGGAAGCATGTATATCTCCAGGCCGTAGGTTTTGGGGTCAAAAGTGGGGTCTTTAGCCTTGATTTTCTCTATGGCTAGCTTCACCCCCTTTCCCATGTAAGGAGCAGCATACTCCATGAGCTCCTGTCTGTACAAGGAGGAAGCTTTGTATTTCCGGATAGCAGCAGGATAGGCCTCCTCCAACTCCCTTGTCAGCTCGAGGATTTTCTGGTGAAGGATTGTCTGAACGTGCAAAAGGGATTCCTTCTCACCAGTTAGAGCGGTGATTGTGTTCGCAGCCCCAGACAACTCATTTTCAAGCCTCTGCTTCTCCTTCTCAGAGTCCTTGAACTTCCGATAGGCTTCTGCCAGCTTATCTTTTAAAGGATCCATTGCATTTTCCAGGTCATCACTCGCTTTTGCTGCCTCGTTATACTTGGCAGTTGCTACTTGAAGGCGTTCAAACTGAAGACAAAAATAGTTCATGCCCTACAAAAAGAGAGGAAAGAGATCAAGAAACAAAAAAGAGAGAAGAAACAAAGGTGAAAGGAGAGGCTAACTTCATCAACAACAACAAACCCAGTATATTCCCACAAGTGGAGTCTGGAGAGGGTAGTGCGTATAGAGACCTTACCCCAACCTAGTAAAGGTAGAGAGGCCGTTTCTAATAGACGGGCTAGAGGCTAACTTCATCAAGAAAGAAAGAAAAAAAAGAAGAGAAAACTAACCTCGTAGAAGTGACGAAGCCCCTCTTCAGTGACCTCTTGATCTGTCTTCTTATCTGCGACAACCCGTTCCCACATCCCGATTGTTGAGTGCAGAAGGTCGACGGATGAACAGTAAGGCTGCTCCTCAGCAGCCTGCGAGCTGCGGAGCACTGAGCTGCTTGACTTTGAGTCCAATGGAGCTGAACGAGTGGAGGTTGAAGGGGCGCTGGTCATAGGAACACTGCACGGTATGGACTCCCCATATTTCTGTTCAGCAGTAGCAGCAGGTGTAAGAGCATCATCATTGACGGGCTTGCTTGAGCTTGGTGTTTCGGACAATGTGGCTCCAAAGGCCTGCTGCTGAGCTCGCCTGGCAGCTTGGCAGGACAGAAGCTTCTCACATTGGCTTGCCAAAATTGCAGCAACTTCATTCTGCTCCGGGGAACAAATAGCAGGGTCTGTTACTGCAAATAAACAAAAAAAAAAAACATGAAATGTTGGGAAGTAATAATGTCACTTAGTTGACTTAAAAAACAAATGCAGTCACGTAGGAGTGTAAACATCAGCTCCACCGACAAAGAAATGCCTCTGTCTGCGGCAAGGACCTCTCTAATGAATCAACACAAAAGCTGATTTACCAGCAAGGCGAGCTAGACACTTGATCTTTTTCCTATGGGCTGAGTAGAGCCGGGGCTCATAGAGATAGGCCACTCGCCAAGTAGTACAAAACTAAAAATTTCCTTACAAGCTGTGAAAACCAACCAAGATTATTGGAATGACACTTGAGTTTAAAGAACTTTCTACGAGCTATGATAACCAACCAAGATAATTCGAAAGGCATTTGGTAAAATAAACTTGAAATGATACTGTACTTCCTACCCATGATTACAGAAAAACTTCTGTGAAAAAAATAAAAAATGAATCTCCTCGCATTGCGAAAATCAGGGGCATAGAAATGTTATAATACTCAAGTAGCTCAATGGGTAGCAGATGAAAAGAAAAACCGAGGCAGACCTAAATTGAGATAAGCTACACATCACGTTCACAAGCTCTGTTAGCTCTATCATCAAGCATAGCTTGCTTAGGGGTATACTTGCCCACGAGGGCAAATAGACTCTAATTTCCTCAAAAATATACATACGAGAAGTTTGTCATGTCATATTCTAAGGTTAACCAAATCGAACGAGAATAGACCAAAAGGGGAAAGCAGGTATCTACCACATGGGGCAGACACTTCCAGATTCTGAGTCAGGTGTGGAGTTCGAAGATAATTATTCTATGTGGGGAAAAAATCATGTCATCTTGTAATTCTGAGAATACACAAGTCAAGCAAAGAAAAAGATGAAGAGGCATACTTGTTGGAAGCCAGGAAAACAGAGACGCATACAGGCAATGGAACAATAAAAAAATACATAAAGCAGCAAAGGAATGAGTCTAATAAAGAGAATTGCAAAACACGTACAGCTACCAAATATCAACCAAGACCCGGTCACACCAAAGGCCACAGGGAAGGTCAAGCTGTCATGAAGAACTCCAATTCTAATTTACGCATCGAAAATAACCTTTGAATGGCTGGGATCTCATTGAAATCATCTTCTCCCATTTTCCCAGGCAATGAAGCCACCTCGAAGCTACACTCCTGTGGCTCATTCTTTACGACCTACGAGCTAACCAACACTCCTGCTTCTTTTAACAACAGTGCTGTTGCACGGAGCGAGATGGACAACATAAGTCTGTACATTAATCACATTATTTTGTTTTACTTCCTAATTCTCATCATGTAACTTTCTCTACCTCAGTGATTTCTTCATCACCAGACAGGAACTAAAGGTCATTCACCACTGGCTGGCGGCTGCTCTAATGCCTTGCGCACTCTTACTCTGAACATCTCCATCTTGATCATCTACACCTACCCTCAGGCGGTAGCAGAAGAATCTAAACATTCCAGCAACCATATGCAAAATATCTTAAATGATTGGAAGAGAACTTGTAGTCAGTTTAACCTATGGTGCTCGGATCCTCCTAAAATGCCACAGCACCCCGGTCAGATCCTCCATAAAACACATTAGTTGTGGATGATCGGAAACACTGGGCAGCATTTTTGAAGGAAATGAGCAACATAGGATTTAATCCCAGTTAGGATAAGTTGTCACCTAACATAAATTTGAAAGACACTATACTAATCCTTACAGTTCATAAGATGGTTGGACTCCTGTACTATAAATTCAAACATGTAATGGGCACAAAGTATGTTTTGCCCTTTCCTATAAATTACAGCTTCATCTACCCCAAATATATTTCCCTAAAGTACTTCATTGTTTTGTTTTATAACGATATATTTCCCTAAAGCACATCATTGTTCTATTTTATAAGAATATATTTCCCTGAAGTACTTAAGTACATCATTCTGAGCAATTAGAAAACTATTCACTTCTCTCATAAATAATGCTATGTATAGCAACACTAGAATACATACAGCAACAGAATAAGAAGCCCCTGTTGCGGAAGCCAAATGTATATAATGTGAATAAGTCACAACTACTATACCAAAAATTATGACAACCACCAAATAATAAATAAATAAGACAATAAAGCAACAATAAAGAGAACACCATAATTTACGAGGTTCGGCTAATTTTGCCTACTCCTCGGACACAACCAATATTTTATTCCACTCCAAAAATACAAGTGAAATAATACTAAAGAGAGAAGATACAAATGCATTAAACAGATGAGAAGGCAAATGAGAGGTGTATTTAAATCCTAAACATTAAGCCTTCTTTTATACGGGGAAAATCCCCCCAACTTTTGTTTTCCCACCGATGTGGGACAAACATTTTGTCAAATTCAATAAATCTCCACCTTGGCAAAATTCCACATCTTCAATTTTCTCTCAATAACAAACTTGGTTGTGTCTTCATCTTCAATCTTCAGTGTTCAACAATGTTGATCAAATCCAAACAATGTTGAAACTTGATCGCAGTCACCACCTTTGTCAGCATATCAGCAGGATTCTCCGTAGTATGAATTTTCTTCACTGTGACTCCACTTTCTTCTATGATTTCTCGTACAAAATGATACCGAACATCAATGTGCTTCATCCTTGCATGATAAACTTGGTTCTTCGCTAATTGAATAGCACTTTGACTATCACAAAAAATTGTGATACCTTTTTGTTCAACACCAAGCTCCTTTAGCAATCCTTGAAGCCAAATTGCCTCTTTCACAGCCTCTGTAATAGCCATGTACTCTGCCTCTGTTGTAGACAAAGCAACTGTTGACTACAAAGTAGACTTCCAACTAACTGGTGCCTTTGCAAAAGTAAACACATAACCAGTAGTTGATCTTCGTTAGTCCAGATCACCCGCAAAATCTGAGTCACAATATCCAACTACAGACTGATTGTCTTCCTGCTCAAAAACTAACCCGACATCTACAGTATTATGAATATACCGTAGAATCCACTTCACAGCTTGCCAATGCTCCTTCCCTGGATTGTGCATATATCTGCTAATAACTCCAACAGCTTGTGAAATGTCAGGCCTTATGCAAACCATTGCATACATCAAGCTACCAACAGCATTTGCGTATGGTACCTTTGACATATACTTTCGTTCAACTTCATCCATTGGCGACATAGTAGTACTTAGCTTAAAATGGGAAGCAAGTGGAGTACTAACTGGCTTAGTCTTGTCATCTATGCCAAAACGTTGAAGTACTCTCTTCAAATATTCCTTTTGAGATAAACAGAGTTTCTTTGAACGTCTATCTCTAATTATCTCCATGCCAAGAATTTTCTTTGCCTTACCCAAATCCTTCATCTCGAACTCCTTCTTCAGTTGAATCTTCAACTTATCAATTTCTTCCAAATTCTTGGAAGCTATCAACATATCATCAACATATAGGAGAAGATATACAAAGGAACCATCTTTAAGCTTGTGCAAATACACACAATGATCGTATTTGCTTCTCTTGTACCCTTGCCGCAACATAAACTCGTTAAATCGCTTGTACCATTGTCTAGAAGATTGTTTAAATCCGTACAACGATTTTTCAAGTTTGCACACCATAGTTTCTTTTCCAGCAACTTTGAATCCTTCTGGCTGAGTCATGTAGATTTCCTCCTCCAAGTTTCCATGTAAAAATGCAGTTTTTACATCCATCTGAACTAGTTCCAAATCAAATTGTGCTACCAAAGCCAACATAATTCTAATGGAGGAATGTTTTACAACTGGAGAAAATACTTCATTGTAATCAATTCCCTCCTTTTGAGCATATCCTTTGGCCACCAATCTTGCTTTGTAGCGAACATCTACTTGGTTAGGAAATCCTTCCTTCTTTGCAAATACCCATTTGCACCCAATTGCTTTCTTTCCCTTCGGGAGATTGGCCAATCTCCATGTATGATTCTGATGAAGGGACTGTATTTCATCATTCATGGCAATCCTCCACTTATCTTCTTCTGAACTTTGGACAACGTCTTTATAAGTAGTAGGAACATCATCAGCTACGTAATTCCCATAAAAATAGCCTTCTTTGCCCTTGGATCCAATTTTGACTCCGTCACATGATAATATGCAGTTGAGCCAAACACGTGCAAAGAGTTATAATCTATAGCAGGTTTTCCATACCATTTTTCAAATGGTGTCTTGCCATTAATAGCAGCAGATGGTAAGCGATTAATGAGGTGGCATGCATATGTAATTGTCTCAGCCCAAAATTCTTTGCCCAAGCCAGCATTGGACAACATACACCGTACCTTCTCCAGCAAGGTCCGGTTCATACGTTCTGCCACTCCATTTTGTTGTGGTGTATGTCTAACAGTGAAGTGTCGGATGATGCCATCATTTTCACATACCTTATTGAAATGATCATTTTTGTATTCACCTCCATTGTCTGTGCGAATACACTTGATCCTCCTGCCTGTCTGATTCTCCACCATCGTCTTCCATTTGAGAAAAATTCCCAACACTTCATCTTTGCTCTTCATTGTATACACCCATACTCTTCGGGAAAAATCGTCAACAAAGGTTACAAAATAGTGCTTCCCACCCAATGAAGGTGTTTTGGAAGGACCCCAAACATCAGAGTGTACATAATCCAAAATGCCTTTAGTATTATGGATCGCTGTACCAAATTTAACCCTTGTCTGTTTCCCTTTGACACAATGCTCACAAAACTCCAAGTTGCAAGCCTTTACTCCTTTTAACAATCCTTGATCTGATAGAGTTTTCAAGGATTTTCCTCCAGCATGTTCCAAGCGCATGTGCCATAGCTTGGTTGCTTCTGCCTCTTTGTCGTCACTGGATGTCACTGTCGCTGTCCCAATAACTGTACTGCCACGATAGCGGTACATATTATTATTCTTCCGATTAGCCTTCATTACCACTAGTGTACCGGAGCATACTCTCATCACTCCATTTTCTGCAATGATTTTGAACCCTTTTGATTCTAGGGCTCCCACAGAGATGAGATTCTTCTTCAAATCCGGTACATATCGAACATCTGTTAATGTTCTGATCATTCCATCATGGTTCCTTAATCGTATTGAACCAATGCCATATGAGGTAAGAGGGTTGTTATCCGCTGTGTGGATGACTCCATATTCTCCTTCTTGAAATTCCACAAACCAGTCCCTGTTGGGACACATATGATGGCTACAAGCCGAGTCCATCAACCATATGTCTGATGATGTTGATGACTCTGTTGTAACTAATGAGAAGTCTGAATCATCACAATCAGCTACATTTGAATCCATAATGGCCTTTCCATTATTATATTTGGCCTTATTCTTCAACTTCGGACAGTCTTTCTTCCAGTGCCCTTTTTCTCGACAAAAGGCACATTCATCTTTGCTGGGTCTGGATCTTGACTTGGATCTTCCCTTCTTTGTCCTCGTTTGATTTTGAGGACGACCCTCACAAATAGTGCTTCTCCTTCTCCGCCCTTCTGTTTTTCTCGCTTTCTTTGTTCATAGCTGTACAAAGCCGAACAAACTTCTCTGAGAGAAACTTCGTCATTTCCATGGAGTAGAGTAGTTTCAAGGTGCTCGTACTCATCAGGAAGTGACGCCAACAACATCAAGGCCAAGTCACCATCATCATAAGTTGTATCCATATTTTGCAAATCTGTGACCAACTTATTGAAACTGGTGATATGTTCATTCATCGTGGTACCAGGAACATAGGTGAAGTGAAACAGTCTCTTCTTCATGTACAATTTATTTTGACTGTTTTTCTTCAAAAATTTATCCTCCGGTGCTTTCCATAATCTACTTGCAGAAGTTTCCTTTGTGTATGGATATTTCTGCTCTCTAGCAAGGTAGAATCGAATGGTACCGCAAGCAACACGATTGATAATTCTCCAATCTTCTTCTCCAATAGCATCTGTTTTCTTTTCTTCAATAGCAAGATCTAGCCCTTGTTGAAAAAGGACATCTAGAACCTCGCCTTGCCACATCCCAAAATGTCCGGACCCGTCAAATATTTCTACCGCAAATTTCGCATTTGACACAATTCTTGTCATAAGCGAAGATGCCAATGATGACGTATTGTTGACACTTGATGTAGATTCTTCTTGTTTATTGTCTCCCATCTTTTGACACAAATATTATTTAATAGCTGACGACACAAATCAAGATTATTTCCTTTCTGGTGTGGAAGATCAGACTAAGCTGCAACCACAGAGCATACTAAGACAGAATCTTGACACAGTTACCAAGATAAATCTTTTTTGATGTGGAAGATCAGACTATGCTGCAACCACAGAGCATACTAAGACAGTACCTTGGCTCTGATACCAATTGTTGCGGAAGTCAAATGTATATAGTGTGAATAAGTCACAACTACTATACCAACAATTATGACAACCACCAAATAATAAATAAATAAGACAATAAAGCAACAATAAAGAGAACACCAGAATTTACGAGGTTCGGCTAATTTTGCCTACTCCTCGGACACAACCAATATTTTATTCCACTCCAAAAATACAAGTGAAATAATACTAAAGAGAGAAGATACAAATGCCTTAAACAGATGAGAAGGCAAATGAGAGGTGTATTTAAATCCTAAACATTAAGCCTTCTTTTATAGGGGGAAAATCCCCCCAACTTTTGTTTTCCCACCGATGTGGGACAAACATTTTGTCAAATTCAACAGCCCCCACCAGTGGACATGGACTTAGTTTTTGCCTGGACTTGTTATTGAACCAATGAAACAACTAGAAAATTAATTCTCTGTAGTGATTGCAAAAATTAATCCATTTGTCTCAATTTATGTGGTATCATTTCTTTTTTTGTCTATCAAAAAAATATCTTTCTACATCAATAATTAATTTAATTTTAAGCTTTTCATTTTAACCCTAATGAGAGTAATTTATAGCCGCATAAATATTTATATCTTGTTTTATACTACAAATTTTAAAATTATTTATTTTTTACTTAAAATCCGTACTTAATCAAACAAGTTCAACGGAATGAGGAAGACAGATAGTGTGAGCGAAGATAAACTAATCATGAATTAAACTTTCATTAATTAACGTAGATTCATTGTACTACGAGTCACAGAGCTCAAACAACAACCCAGTATAATCACACTTAGTGGGATCTGGATAGGTTAGTATGCAGACATTACCCCTGCCATGGGATACCTGTCATGGGATAGAGAGGCTGTTTCCAAATAGACCCCCGACATACTTCCCTCCAAGAACTTCCCACCTTGCTCTTGGGAGACTCGAACTCACAAACTCTTGGTTGGAAGTGTAGGTTGCTTACCATCAGAGCTCAAACATTGAACATCACAGAAAAAAGAAAAAAAAACGAAAACAACTTTACCAATATCCGGTACAGAGACGGTTGATTGTGGTAGTGAAGAAGACATTGCGGCTGTCAATGTAGTATTTGTTGAAACCGAAGACGACGAATTAGTCGGAATATCTGTACTCGTAGGCTTTGCTGTTGTGGTGTTTGAAGGAGCAGTGACTGGAGCAGAGGACTCAAAAGGCGAAAGAGAACCAGTAAAAAATGTGTTAGTGTTAGTAGAAGTTGCTGGAGCTGAAGGAGAACTCGCTCCGACTCCAAGAACAGTATCGCCGAAGGCGTCCGGCCATGAAGAATATCCAAACATTGAAGAATCAGAAGAAGCAGTGGTAGGGTTAAAACTTAACAAGAAGAAATATGGTGAAGAAGAAGAAGAAGAAGACGAGGAATATGATCGTCTTCTTATTGTCGATCGTCGTCTTCTTATCATTCTGACATTTGTTGCTGTGTGAAAAAGACTGAAAGAGTTGAGGTTGGACTGGACGGAGAATTATTAGGAAAATGACAAGAATTAGTTCCTTTTGTGGGAAGATTGGTTTAAAATAATATTTTTAATATACACTTCCAATAATTTTAGTTTTGTATGTTTACTAGTATTAGTATTAGTAACCGCATGATATACGGATAATATTATAATCCTACTATATTCTATAAATTAAAAAGAATAAATTATATGAATAACTATTAGTATAAACTTAAATATTATAACCCCATATATATAGTTGGTGATATAAAAAAAAATATGATATGATTCAAAAATAAATACTCATTTCCTTTCAATTTAAATAAAGTATTTTTCTTATTAGTCTATTTCAAAAGAATTGCACATTTAACTTTAGAATTTTTCATTTTAACCGTAATGAGAAGCTCTTACAGTCATACAACTATCACGACCCCACAAAGCTTTTAGGATCACACATTTTAAAAGTTTTTTTTTTCGTTCTTAAACTTTGTGTCAAGTCAAACAACAACAATCCAATGAGATCCCACAAGTGGGGTCTAGGGAGGGTAGTGTATATGCAGACCTTATTCCTACTCCGGAGGAGTAGAGATGTTGTTTCCGATAGACCTTCGGCACAAGAAGAAGGAAAGAAATAGTGTACAAGTAACAACTAAATTCAAACTATCTCATCAAATTTGAAATTGAGTGAAATAATACTAGATAGAGTAATAACTAATAAAAATACATTAGCAATATCTTAATTTAAATTATAAAAATATATTATATTATTATCTCAACATAATAATTTTTCACATCAACATCAACTTCTACCAACTTAAAATTTCACAATGACAAATTAATATATACACACATGATGATTTATTGACAACCAATATATTCTAACTTTTGGGAGTTACCAACATATAAAACAGTTGGATCGTAATTTGCTCAACAATTTTAATGTCACCTCAATTTTAACCAGATAATTAAAGCCACTTTATTTTTGACAATTTAAATGATACTTTTGAGATATAGTTAATATTAGTGTATTATAATTAAATATATGTTAAACTACTTAAATATATCATGCACATGTACTAAAAGAAGATGAGTTCTTACAGGTAATTCTTAATTAAATAAATTTTACCTTATGATTTTTGTAATTCACTTTATTTTGTATAAATAGAAATCCCAAATAGTGCAATTATATTCCTGTATATGTTAATCTAAATCTATTTCATTCTAATTGACACATATATACAGACCCCATCGGTTGCTCAATCAATTGGCTCATACACTTTGAGAGATATAAATATCAACAACGGGCTAAAAAGTCATAGTCCATACCTGAGCCATTAGAGGAGAATCAATCCTCCCTTCTTATCTAATTTAGCATGGCAACTGTTAGCACTAATAGAAAAATAAAATATAAAAAGTGTATGTATTGCTTCCAAACAATTGCGATATAAAATAAATTATAAAATGTTGGATAATTAATTTTACCGTAAGGCAACATAATTGACATTTAGTTCAGCCGATGTAGTTGCTTCATAGTTTAAAACATTATCCCCATAAAAATGTATGTCATTAGTTCCTCTATTCTTGTGTAAAATTATGATTGATTAACTCCCTTCCAACATTATTGAAGTTGCTTTAAAATTGATCGAATCGAAATGTATTCATGTGACAATTCTCTTTTTGAGAGTCATTTTAGAAGTATTCGACTCTAAACTATATACATCACACATCATGATTAGCGAAATACACAAACCGCCTCTTGAAATTGTCCTCAACGACCAGCTGAACACCTCAATTGACCCCTTTATCATTTAGACACTTCAAGTGACTGTTAAGTAAAACAAATAGACACTCGAGTGCAACAGACCAGATACGTGAGTTATACTTGCCAATGATGTGTCAAATGAGTCAATCAGTGAACGATACGTGTAATTTATAATTAAAACTTAATATATATATTAATGTAAGAAAGTTTGCATTGTGATTAAGCCAAGTGGCAAGCTACTATAAAGCCACTTAGCAATCTTAAAGAGTTTGTGGGAAATTGTCAAATAAGGAAATATCACTTAAGAACAATACATGGAATTTCATTTATTGAAATTAAATTGAAATAAGAATTCTTTAAAAAAAAATAAAGTTCAATCACTGTACTAATATTTTCTAACTGAAATTTTATATTTGGAAAGTAAAGAATTTTGATATCAATAAAATTTGGATTCCTTTTCTAATATCGAGTGAGAAGAATATATCCTACCGTAATCTAATGTGCATTTTTAATTTATTTTAAAAATTCAATACTTTTTAATGAGTTGAAGAATATATTTTAAGGTTTTAACCTAAAGTTCAGAATGTAGATATATTTAATAACTTATTTATTTCATAATGGATAATCCAAAGTATCTGTTTTAGACTAAGTTTTCTGAATTTTAAACAATTATACAATAAAAATAATTTTTTTAAAGGCTAAAAGCTTCAACAAAAATAATAATTACTAGAAGTTTAATAATAAAAATACCGTAATATTTTGGTGAAGTACTATATAGTTTGATCATACGCACTTTTATTTTTGTCTATTATTGAATAAAACACTAAATGAAAAAATTAAATAAAATATCATACTTACTAGGGGAAATAATTTAGAAAGAGGGGGATAAAGATAGTGTGAGAGAATTTCATACTTTGAATTAATTTAAATGATAAAATAAAGCAAATAAATAATTAATACTCAAAAATATTATTAATAAATTCAAATATTATATAGTGAAAGATTAAAAATAAATAAAAAATTATTTTAAGAGATAGAAAAACCATATTCATTATAGTATATCATAATAGAAGTAGCAGATAGGGATATAAAGTAGGTGCCAAGCTAATAAAAAGTTAAGTAATAATGTAACCATATTAAGTAGCGGGTAACACAATAACAATAAACAAAGAACAAAAAATAGAGAATTTTTTTTTTGTAAACAAATAATATAATTGTAGATAAATAGAAGAATTAGACATTTAAATTTGATATAAGAAAACTTTTTAAATTATTACGAGAAAAAATATATTATATGGATAATATCACGCAATTGAAAACATAATTTATAAACCTAAAATTTAAAGAATTTACAATGAAATAACACCAAGCAACAAATTAACAATATAAAGATGTAATTAAAATTGTCATGTAGTTAAGTTATAAAAAAATTAAAGTCAAAACTCTATATGAAAACAAAAGAAAAAAATTAATTGCTTATTGCACATAATACTAAATAATAATTACTAAATGTGTAGAATTATGGAAAATAATAAAAGAACTTCTTCGTTTAAATTTTGGAATATTTTCAAAAGAATTAGAAAAATAATACGATAATGTTGATATTATAGATACAACACAAAATGTGAAAAATAATTAAAATATTATATGATAGAAAATAATGTATATAGAAGAGAGTAGAAGTAATGTGAAGGGGTCTACACTTTAAATTTGTTTAATAAAATAATTAAATAGGAAAAATAATATTATTGATAAATTTAAACAAAATAATTGGAGCTACAGAACAAAAGAACAATGTTAAATTAAATTTTAGGGTAACACAAAACTATATTCATTATATTATACTAAAAGTAGAGCAATGAGTAAGGAAATTAAGTAACGTGATAAGCTAATAAAAAGTTACATGGCAATATAGCAAGTGTGCATTATGGTTAAGCCAAGTGGCAAGCTAATATAAAGCCACTTGGCAAATTATGATAATATTTGTTATAGTATTTAATTTTATTTGAAAGACATGATATTTATTTAAATTTAAATAGAAAGATAGTAAATAAGATTCTTTTGAATCTGAATAGAAAGAAAGTTAAATTTGAATTGATTGATTAATTAATTAATTAGGAAAGTTAATCAACACATAAATATTTCAATTCAAACGGGAGGCTCAACGAGTGATGCGAATTGTTCTAAATAATGAGAAAGAGTTTTTTTTTTTGAAATTTGAGTTCACAACAAAAATAACAGAAAAAATAAAAACATGTTTGTTACTAGAAATAAGACTAAAAAATCTAGGCTCGAACCCATAATCATAATTACCGAGTTGTTGGATCAAAACTTAACTTTCGTAACTACCTTAGGGATAATGTTTAACTATGAATCGACTCAGACATTGGCTAAACAAATGTCAATTGTGTTGCCTTTCGATAAAATTAATTATCCAATATTTTATAATTTATTTTATATCTCAATTGTTTGGAAGCAATACATATATCTTTTTTAATTTTTTATCTATTTTTCTATTAGTGCTAGCAGTTGCTATGCTAAAATATATAATAAGGGAGGATAGATTCTTCTCTAATGGCTCACGTATGGACAATGACTTTTTAGTGCGTTGTTGATATTTATGTTCTCTCAAATTGTATAAGCCAATTGATCGAGAAACTAATGGGGTCGAATATATATATTATGTGTGTGTGTGTGTGTGTGTCAATTAGAATGAAATAGATTTGGGGTAAACACATAAATGAATATAATTTCACTATTTGGGATTGCTATTTGCACAAAATAAAGTGGATCGTAAAATCATAAGGTAAGATTCATTTAATTAAGAATTACATGTAAGAACTCATCTTCTTTTTGTACATGTGCATCGTGGAAACAAATATTTAAAGTAGGTTAACATTTATTTAATTATAATATATTAATCTTAACTATATCCCAAAGGTGTCATTTAACTTGTTAAAAACAATGTGACTTTAATTGTGTGGTTAAAATTGAGGTAACTAGAAATATTATTGAGCAAATTACGATCCAACAGTTTTATAAGTTAGTAACTCCAAAAAGTTAGAATATATTGGTTGTTAATAGATTATCATGTATGTATATATTAATTTGTCACTGTGTAATTTTAGGTTGGTAGAAGTTGATGTTGATGAGAGAATTTATTATGTTGAGATAATAATATAATATATTTTTTATAATTTAAATTAAGATATTACTAAATGTATTTTTATTTGTTATTACTCTATATAGTATGACTTCACTTAGTTTCAATATAGATGACATAGTTTGACTTGACACGAAATTTAAAAAAGAAAAAGAAAACTTTTGAAACTTATGATCCTAATAGTTTTGTGGGGCCATGATATTTGCATGAGTGTAACACAACAACAACAACCTAGTATAATTTCACGTAGTGCGGTCTATGGAGGGTAGTGTGTACGCAGACCTTACCCCTACCATGGGGTAGAGAGGTTGTTTCCAAATAGACCCTGTGAGCACGTGATTTTTGTCTTGCGCGACAATCGCTCCAAAAGAATTAAAAAAAATAATAACAAATGGTCCTGCTGTACAAATTTGGATTTTTACATGGCACTTTGTTAATTATTTATGATTTTTGCCCATTTTTATTAAAACAAAATACAAAATGTATGTGTCGTGCGTAATTTGAACCGTAATCCGATTGTTAAATAGGAGATCACAAAAATACGCATTTCTTTTGTCCTGATTTGTTGCCTTGTTTAATTTTACCTACTTTTAACATTTTATACGCATGAAATAAATATGTTAAGTGTTAATTAATGGTGTCTAGTTTTATTTAATTAGGTTGTGTATTTAGGAAATTAGTGTGAGCACGTGATTTTTGCCTTAACGAAAACTACTCCAAAAATAAATTAAAAAATAAAATAAATTTCTTTTACTGTGTAATTTTTGAATTTGCGTGGTGTTAAATATTTGTGTTATGTCCGTAAATGTTTACTTTGTCATAATAAAATGAAAAAATAAAATAAAATACATATTGCATGCATATAGGATTTAATTATGCATTTAAGAGATAATTTAAATAAAATCACAAAAAATATGCATTCGTTCTATTTTTAAATGTGTTACTGTGTGATTAATGTTTTGACTATGTGTTAAATAGTTGTTATGAAGTAATTAATATTTTGTGTAAGGTTAAAAATTGTTTTATAATTTTATTAGGATTTTTTTTATTAATAATAAAATTAGAAAATAATTGAAAAGGAAATAAAAAAAATCGGACCTGGATTTAAATCCAGGCCCAAATCAAATCACCCCCCCACAGCCCAATCCAAACAGCCCAAGTCTGACCCAGTCCCAAGCTAAGACCAAACGACGTCGTTTGGTCACCTCTCATCAAGGGCCGTTGGATTAAATCCAACCAACGGTCAAGATCCCCTGCCCTTACCCGCAACCCATAACCCGACCCATTGACTCGACTCAGTCCGACCCCAACGTTAAACCAAACGACGTCGTTTGGATTAGTGGATTGATCCTGGCCATTCATCTTACTTGATCGGACGGTCAATATCCACCCACCATTCCCCTATATAAACCCATAATCCCTTACCCGGCCCCCTAACTAAACACCCCCCTCTCCGCTCCTGTTCATCATCGTTCCAAACAGACCCCTAACCCTAGCCGCCCCTATTCCCCTTCGCCTGAAACCCGGCGGCATCAACGCCGCCGGTCACCAACTTAACACCCTAGGACCTCCTGAACATCCCCTACACGAATCCGACCTTAGTTTCCTTCGAATCAGGCCCCAACTCTTCGAATCTTAAATCGAAGGTTGGCCTGAAAACCTGATCTAAACCAATCAGCACCTAGTTAACACCATAGCTTCCCCTAGTCATCCTGAGTATGGATCTGTTGTTTGTTTGGCTCGAATCAGTTCTGAGCTTCTCGAATCTTCTTTTGAAGATTCGGACCAAACAAGAACAAGCTCAGATTACACCAAATGACCCCTAGGCTACCCTCACCCTTGTGTCATGTTTGGTTCTTCTCGAATCTGACCAGAAATGGTTAAATCCCAAATCGAATTTTTAAGAACCCTAAAAATACCAAACTTTCGGATTTTTGTTCAGATTAAGTAAAGATTGAGGTTCAATCGACCTTAGTCGAAGTATTTTCAGTGGAAAATACTTCGACTAAGGTCTGTTTGATTTCAAACAAAAATCCAAATCCAAGTTGAGTTCGAGTCGGATTAAAATTGAAGATTCAAAGGTATTTTTTCTATTATTTTGTGTATTCTACATGTATTGTTGTTTGTCTTAATAGCTTGTTAATTTTTCATGATTTTATTTGATTAATTCTGTCACCTTTGTCTCATGCCCGTCTATATGGTCAAATATGAAACTGTTTCAGTTGGTTGTGATTGTTCATAATGTAAGTAATCGACTCGATTAAGTTCGTCGATTAGTTATATTATGAATTCTCACTTATGATAATGCTAATAAAAACAGTCTGCTTCTATTGTTTTAGACCAATTATGGACAATTGTTGTAGATAATCAGTTTAAATTAATATTCGTCAGTTAAATCACCCTTGTATACATTTATATGAATCTGTCCAAATAAGTGTTGTATATATGTTATTGTCTGAACATTAAAGTTTCAGGGCATTGTCAGTATTGACAATGATCCTGTGTGTGTTTGATTTTGGTTCAATGTTAAATCCAGTCTGAATTGTTATGATAATTTCAGTAATATGTTGTTATGATGTTAATTCTGAAGTCAATGTAATATTGCTGTAATGTCCAGTTTGAATTCAAGTTTACAAAAGTTGGTCAAGTACAATTGTGTTATTTGGTTTAGGAATTGGTTGTTAGCTGCTAAACAAGCTTAATTCAGATAAATTGGACAGTAATTACAGTAGGTCAGGAGTATTTCTGGGAATGAAACAGTAAAAACAGGGTGTTAGTGCTAGTGTATTATAATGTAATGTTAGTGGCTATAGTTTAAGATAATAATGGGGAACAAGGGATAATGGGGCTGCTGAAAAACAGAATAAATAACACTTAGTTTTAAAATATTCAAAAGTAGTTCTAATGGAAAAACTTTCTGATTTTTAAAGGGATAAAGGGTCCCTCCAACACTAATTGGTATAGAACCAGCCCTGTATAAATACAGGGAGCTGGACAGCTTAAAAGGGGCAGTCCTTAGAGAGTTTTAAGAGGAAAAAGAGGAGTTTTTCAGAGAAAAGAGAGCTTAGAGAGAGTTTAAAAAACAGACTTTAAGAGGAAAAGAAAAAATCAGTTTTCAGGGAGAGGAAATCAGTTTTCAGAAGAGGAATATTAAAGTTCAGTTTTCAGAGAAATTAGAACAAAGAAAACTGAGATTTTGGGTAGATTTTAAGAGGAGGAACAATCTGATTTAGAAAGGCAGTTTTGATTTTCTTCAAGTTATCTGTTTAAGAGAGGTCGACTTTCAAAACATTAGGAAATATGTACAGAAGTACATTCCCAAATTGTGAAAAACAGAAAGAAAGAAATGTGGAATAGGAATCTGAAACAGGAAGAGAAAAGAAACTGAAAGCTGAAATGTTATCTTTCTAGAATCTGTCCGTTGTTTGCTTGTGATTATTGTTCAGTCCAAATCTGAAATTTTTCTCAAGTCTCTGTCGCTATTCATCTGGGTTAACGGGTCTTGTTCAGACTTGCTGTGTTATTGGTATATTCTGCTAATTTTTGTTACTGCTGCAACTGCTGAAACTTACTTCTTCTACCTCCATTTCCAGGTACATATCCTTTTAAATTCTATGTTGGAAAGAGATTCAATATGACGGATAAATGAAGATTGAATTGTAATAATATCTTTGAGTTCTTTAATTAAAAACTCATTTTTGTTTCTGGATCGAATGAGTAGTATATGTTGATAGAATGACTGTAAGCTAATTTATCTTTTATTGAAGGTTGTATAAGTGTTGTAACAAGGTTAATTTTTTTAATAAACTTTCATTAAAGTATAGTTGTGATTAAGATTGTCAAGGTAGGAAACATGGCATAAAGTGGTCATTATTTAAATTTTATGTTGTTGTTAGTTAAGTAAAGAGTAATGTAGAAATATCAAGAAAACTACATTACTAACTCTTGTTGTTAAATAAGGTTTAGATGGTATTGATGGTATATGTTTATAAAGATAATAGATGTGTGTATAAACTTTGGTGAAAGGTGACATGATATAGCTTGTTACGATGTTTAAAACATTATGAATGTTTACGTCATACAACTAAGTTGCATGTAAGGTAATTTTATTGAATTGGCTTGTATAATAATTCCTTTCCTATAAACTCGAATGCTTATCTACCTTCATAAAACAAAGTGACCAAATTAATTTCGTCTATTAAGATTAAAACGAGTATATGAGAATAAGTTGAGATGTATATGCACAAATTGCAACACTTTAAATCAATGGTAATTAGAAATAGAATTTGCATTAAGTAAATAATGAAAATTCTTGGAAAATATTTCCTTCCTTTATGAATCATTCATTTTCAGTTTCATATGCAATTTATTTATTTTCAGTTTCATATGCAATTTATTCTTTGGCATATATATATATATGTCATATTTGTTTAAAAATAGTATTAATCATATTTTTATTCTGTTCTTTGAATTTGAATAGTTGGAATGAATATAACTTATATTCGGAAATCATAATCGACGAACAACCTCTAATAGATGGCGAATTCTTTTCAAAGAATTTATAGTCCTCTAAATAGGAGTTTCTCATGATTTTCACATAAAAGAAATACATGAATATAATAAACAATTTGCGGAAAATCCCTAAACCATTACAAATATTTTGCGCAATCAGGAATACGTTCGCGTACCCTGGTTATATTTTTAAAAGTAAAAAATTCGGATTATGCATACGCGCAATTTCGAACGAATATTTAATAAAAGGATTTTTCCAAAGGCGTGAAATCAATTTCATAAAAACCCGAGATGTACGGTTCACTATTCAAGAAAAACGAATATTCTTGATTCGACACGATTTCGAAAAATGATTGCTTAATAAGTATATTATCAAAAGTTATTGTGTACACGTACGCGTGACACAAGTCCACAATTTTTTTTTTTTTTTAAAAAAACGAATATACGTACGCGTAATTCGATTCAAAGAAGGGTCCTCAATCACAGTAAGTATAAGCGGTAGCAAAAATCATGTAACATCAATATATTTAATCAAGATAATTAAGCCAATAATAAAAACAGTTAAGCGACCGTGCTAGAACCACAGAATTCGGAAATGCCTAACACCTTCTTCCGGATTAACAGAATTCCTTACTCAGGATTTCTGGTTCGCAGAATAATAAACAGAGTCATATTCTCCTCGATTCAGGGATTGAAATTGGTGACTTGGGACGCCTTAAAATTCCCAGGTGGCGACTCTTAAATAATTAAATAAATCCCGTTTCGACTGTCCTTTAATTGGAGAAAACTCCCCACGCGCCCCGCGGGCGCGACAAAAGGAGGTGCGACAGCTCTGGCGACTCTGCTGGGGACAAACTGAACTGTAACCCAGAACCATTGGTTCAGGGTTTAAAGAATTCGAGCTTAAAATATCTGTGTTAATTGGCTTTATTTACTATGAGATTTTCAACTGTTTATATGCTAATGTGCTAAATGTTGCTGTTTACCGCTTTAATATTATTTGAATTGTGAATATGTACAACTGCTACGAAACCCCCTTCTTTCTGAGTCTTCTGAATTTATGGTGTACACGTGCGCGTGACCCACCTTTCTGTTAGAGTCGTACCAAATAAGACGGAGTTGGGACAAGTAACTAGGCCGGACAGACTTTCGTGCTCCCGGTACGTTGCCCCCGCTTCGGCTCAAACTGTCCGTTTGGGTAAGCCAGGTTTAGAACAATCAACCTAAGGTTTTACACTTAGAATAACTCAGCCATGTACCGGATCCCTAGTAGGAACGAATATTTGCATCATATGCATTTGGCCTTGGAGACTCAACACAGGGGTTGGGTCTGTCTAGGACAGGTGAACCCAAAATTAAAAGACCATCATGATGCATCCTACTTGTTATTTGTGCATTCATTCGCCTCGAACATGCTTGTTGACCAGCTTAAATAAAATCATGGTAAGAAGAAAGGAATAAAATGGGTTGTTTTAAAAATTTTTGAAAAAAATATAGTTTTAAATTTTGAGATAAAGGTATTTAATAAATAAAAAATAATATAAAAAAAAATAATCGAAAATGATTTTTTTAGTATAAAATTTTCAAAAATGAATTTTGACTTTATCAAAATTAAATTTCAGATACAAAATGAGCACCACACAAAGCCCCTCATCCACAAGTACGGAAGAATTTCTATGTCAGCTTCAAATATGGTGGTATGATTTAGGCGAAGACGGTCAAAAATGGGTCGTCAAGCATTTGGGAAATCTCACGGACATTATGAAAGTTAAACCCCGTGATGATCTGATTGCGGCGTTAGTAACTTTTTGGGACCCTGCTCACAATGTTTTTCGTTTCTCTGACTTCGAGCTTACTCTTACATTAGAGGAGATAGCTGGATATGCTGGTTTTGACGGAAGTTTAAGAAATCAAAGCTTGATATTCACAAAGGCTCCTTCGGTACATCGATTCTTCGGTCTTCTGAACATCAGCAGTCAAATCAGGAAAAGCAATGTCATCAATGGATGTTGTTCCTCCAACTTTTTGTATTCAAGGTTCGGAAAATCAGATGAGTTCGAAATTCATGAGAAAGGCCTTACTAATAAGCAAAACAAAGACACTTGGCAGATGCACCGTCGATTTGCTTTCATGGTGGCTTTTCTAGGAGTCATGGTCTTCCCAAATAAAGAGCGAGCAATTGATATTCGCACCGCAAAAGTTGCGCAAATCCTCACCACTAAAGAAAATCACACCCTTGTCCCCATCATTCTATCAGATATTTATCGGGCTTTGACTTTATGCAAATCAGGAGCAAAAGTCTTCGAAGGATGCAAAATTTTGTTGCAAATGTGGGTGATTGAACATCTCCAACAACAACCCAAGATCATACAGTATGGGTCAAACAAAGCTAATTGCATTGAGAGCTATGAGGAAATAACAAAAAATTATCAAGCTCCAGAAGGGATAGAAGCATGGGTTTCTCATCTAAAGGCTTTAACGGCAAATCAAGTTGAATGGACTCTGGGATGGCTCCCGATGAGAGAAGCAATACATATGTCAACCTCAAACAGTTATCTACTACTATTGGGATTGAGAAGCATTCAGCCATATGCACCACTAAGAGTCCTAAGGCAACTAGGGAGATATCAAATAGTTCCTGATGATGAAGATTTGAGTATGCAAGTAATCGAATTACACCCAGAAGCCACTATTCCCGAAGCTCTACTTCAGCAGATGTGGAATGGATGTCGATACTTGAAAAGTGATACTCAAGTCCCAGACACTACAAAAGGTGAGATGAATCCTGGATATGCAAGGTGGTTTGAAAAACGGTCTCGCGTGGATGATGTACCAGAACCTGAGCTGAAAAGGCCAACAAAAAGACCCCATGTTCAAAACTTCAATGATAAAATCCAAGAGCGGTTGATCTGGGGAGAAAAAGAAAAAGGGTACAAAGCAACTATCCATGCCCTAAAAGAAAATCTAAGAAGCCTCAGTTTGGAGAAAGATTTGCAAGAACAAGAAGCCGAAGGCGAGAAAAAGAGTTTAGCTTGTGAGAATGAAAATCTTCATGCTCGATTCCAAAAAATGAAAAAAGTTTCTGAAACGCCAAAGAGGAGCTGGAGGGATCAAAAAACCATCGCCAATCTCTTTGAAAGAATGCAAGATTATGATTTCATTCTTGCGGAAAATAAAAGGGAATTGAGCAAGGCAAAAGAAAGGATCCAACAATTAAACGAAGAAGCCAGAGCTAACAAAGAACGCCAAGATAGACAATCCGAAAAAGACAAGGCCCAATTCAAGAAGGAAAAAGATTATTGGATGCGATCAAAAGACCAGCTTCGTGCACAACTAGAAGAGGCAAGAAGATGCAACATAGAATATCAACAAGCAGACCTCGACAGGGAAAGATCACAAGCAAGATTAGAGCTGGCCAGACTCCGAGCTTTGTTAGAATCAGCTCTAGATCGTGAGAACCGTGTCAGAGATATAGCCACCACTCGTCAGCAGCAATTGCAAGACCAAGACCAACGTCTCCAAGGTTTCAGGGCACAAATCCACGACCTGGCAGTCTTCACATCTCAAAGTTATGTAAACTGCCAAGGAATGGATTATGAAAGATTTACTGAGCATGCGCCCACTTTTGCTCGTCATCTAGAAATGGAGTTGGAAAGGATGTATCGTATGCTGGGAGGCTATCCAGGTCAAGCACCACATTGAGCAGATAATCCAATATTTGACAACAAAAATGGAAAGTGGGGCATGTTGTGAGATGCTATGAATTGTATCTTTTTATTTTGATTTAAGTGTGTGTGTCGTCAAGCCATTTTCTTAAAGTTTTCAAATGTAATTCCATCTTTGTGTATTGAATAAAAAAAAAGAAGATTGCCTTTGTGTCCGAACTACGCAAGGTCTGATTCATGTAAGAACATGATACGTAGGCAATCTCTCAGATTCGACCACCAAGATAAAAGATATATATAATAAATAAATATGAATAACAATAAAAATTTCAAGAAAAGCTAGGACGACACAAGCAGCCGAGCAAATGCATAATAGAAAGGGATTATTTGTCTAGGAGCATTGCATCTCAACGTGTGATTATATATGTGTTAAACTCTCAAAACTAACAAGTTTGTTCCATTTTCAGAATTCAAGCAGTTAGTTTCTCTAAAGAGGATACTGGCATATTATCACTATCACACAAGATCAAAAGGACCAATACCCGAAAGTATGTCTATCCCAGATATTGACACAGGTATGGAAATAGAAGAGATGGATGTCGGGAAAATGAAAGAAGAGATGTTTAAGCTCAAGCAGCAAATGGCTGAGATGTACCAAGCTTGGTCTACAGGACAGTAACCCCCATCTTACCCAAATAACCCTGCTCCATCAATGACCCAAACTCAGGATAATATCACCACTGAATTATCCCCAAGTTTCCCCATTTATCAGCACTACCGAGGCACCACCTCTCAGACACCACAGTCTCCACCTCCAAAGCCAGTTCCGTACTTTCCTCCACCTATGACTCCTGTTTTTGTAGCACCTCCCCTGCTACATTTCACAAATCTCCTAGTGAGCCTACATTCCAGGCCCAAGACAACCAATATTACCCCCGGAGCCCACCTTCAAAGCCTCCGAAATCAATTCAACTGCTCCTCGGTTTGATCTCCCAACCGAAATTGACAAGCCAGCCAAAAATGTTGAACAAGAAGAGATGTTCAGGAAGGTCAAAAGTCTAGAACAATCGTTCAGAGACATGCGGGGATTAGGTGGGCAAGTCAGTGTAGCATACAAAGATTTATGCTTATTCCCTAATGTGCAATTGCCAGTTGGCTTCAAGATGCCCAAATTTGACCTATACAGCGGGCACGACGACCCAGTAGCTCACTTAAGGGGTTTCTGTAGCAAGATGCGAGGAGCTGGGGGAAAGGATGAATTATTGATGGCTTACTTCAGTCAAAGTCTAAGCAGATCAGCTTTGGAGTGGTATACACGCCAGGACCATGGAAGATGGTACACCTGGGATGACCTGGCACAGGCATTCGCATACCATTTCCAATACAATCTGGAAATCATCCCAGATCGATTATCTTTGACCAAATTTGAGAAGAAACACAATGAGAGTTTCAGAGAGTATGGTTTTCGGTGGAGAGAACAGGCAGCAAGAGTAGATCCTCCTATGAAGGAGAGCGAAATGGTAGACTACTTCCTCCAAGCCTTGGAACCGACTTACTATGCCCATTTGGTTTCAGCGGTTGGGAAATCATTCAACGAAGTAGTGAATGGGAGGTATGGTGGAAGAAGGCCTCAAGACAAATAAAATCATGAGTTATTTAGCAATTAAGGCAACTACTCAAGCTATTCAAGGCGGGGTAGGAGGAATCGGAAGAAAGAAAAGGGAGGAAGCAGCCGTAGTTGATTCAGGAATTTGGCCGGGACCCAGAGGTTCACCGCTTTACTATAATCAACAACGACCTCGCCAATCAGCTTACCACCATGATTCATCCCAACATTACTATCACCCTTCAGAGCCTCATTTTGCCATTAACCATGCTCAAGCATACAATCAGCCACCTATTCACACCAATTGGCGTGCTCTTGTCACACCAAATACTTACCCACGAGTTTATCCCGGACCAGGTTTCAGGCCTAGGCCAGCATTCAGGGGAGAAAGGGAACAGAAAAAGAAAACTTACACTCCATTGGGAAAGTCTTACACTAGTCTGTTCCACAGGCTGAGACAGTTAGACATGCTGAGACCAATACAATCCAAACTACCCAATCCTCCACCAAAGAATCTGGATTACACCATTAGCTGTGAATATTGCTCCGGTGCACCAGGCCATGATACGGAGAAATGTTGGCATTTGAAAAATGCAATATAAGAGCTGATTGATACTAATAAAATCGAGGTTCAAACCCCCGAAGCCCCAAATATCAATAGAAATCCAATGCCAGCCCATCAAGAGGTTAACATGATAGAAATCATACAAGCTGATGGAGAGACAAAGAAGCCGTCACAAACTGTCATGATGATCAAGTCTCATGAAACCAAGCCAGATAAGCAGTTAACAGAGGAGAAGCCAGTATCTAAGCAGAACAGAAATGGTGATGGACCATCTATGATAATCGAGGAGGCATCATCGAGCAAATTTGCCGCAAAACAAGAAAGGCCGAAAGTGGTAGTGCCAGGGGTTGCTAACAAACCCATTATATTCGTGGAAGGAGCACATACAGATCGGGTTATTATTGCACCTGTAATCCAGCTGCCGATCATCAACAACAAAGCCATCCCATGGAACTATGAACGGGTGACTGTAATGTACAAGGGCAAAGAAATCAAGGAAGAAGTGTGTGAGGTGCAAGGCTTGACACGTTCGGGAAGATGTTTTACTCCCGAAGAGTTGAGAAAAACTAAAAACAATCCAATGCCAACAAAAAGAGCTGTGACGGAAGAAGAGGCAGAGGAGTTTTTAAGAAAAATGAAACTCCATGATTATTCTGTTGTGGATCAATTAAAGAAAACCCCCGCTCAAATTTCATTGTTGTCATTACTGATCCATTCAGAGGAACACCGTCTGGCGTTGATGAAAATCCTGAATGAAGCTCATGTTCCTGAAAAGATCTCTGTAAATCATTTGGGCAAAATAGTCAACAGAATCTTTGAAACAAACAGAATTACATTTGCTGATGATGAATTACCTGTGGAAGGTACCGAGCACAACAGAGCTCTTTACCTCACCGTGAAATGTGAAAACTCCGTAGTAACCCGGGTATTGGTTGACAATGGGTCCAGTGAAAACATATGCCCTCTCTCCACTTTAAACAAATTAAAAATTAAAGAGGAGAGGATCCAGAAGAATAGTATCTGCGTACGAGGATTTGACGGTGGAAGCAGAGATTCATTTGGCGACATAGTGTTGGAACTAACTATAGGGCCAGTTGAATTCACAATGGAATTCCAAGTGTTGGACATATCTGTTTCTTACAACTTGTTATTGGGTCGACCGTGGATCCATGCTGCTAAAGCAGTCCCGTCAACACTACATCAGGCTGTCAAGTTTGAATGGGATCATCAAGAAGTAGTCGTGTATGGAGAAGAAAGTTTAAATGCTCACAGCAGTACCATTGTACCGGTCGAGGGAACAGAAAATGACCAGGGACCATGGGTATACCAAGTGACAAACACAGTGTCGATAGAGAAAATTTCAGAAGGGAAATACCTTCCGAATCCAAGGATATCCTCTGCATCAGTCATGATAGCTTATGAAATGTTAAAGAATGGCTTTATACCCGGCAAAGGTCTGGGCTTATTTCTGCAAGGAATTGTACAACCAGTATCTCTCCCCGAGAACTGGGGAACATTCGGTTTAGGGTTCATACCCACCACCAATGACGTGATAAGGGCCAGGAAGTTGAAACACCAAGCATGGGTTCTTCCAAAACCAGTACCACATCTGTCAAAGTCTTTTGTCAAGACCGGTGCTAAAAATCGCCCGATAACAACAATTCCTAAATCCCGGGTCAATCCTGAGAAGGAATTAATTAAAAGGTTCGAGAAATTGTTTAGTGATGTGAATATGTTGGAAAGCGAAGAAGGGTGTAGCAACGCAGAAGTTCAATTCGTTGGGCCAGAAACAAAGCTCAATAATTGGAAAGCCACTCCTCTCCCAATTCGAAAGGAGTCTTGGTAGTTTATTTTGATTTTCTTTCAGTTTGTTTGGGTTATTTCAAGGTTGTAATCCCAAAGTTTGTCTTACAGTTGGTTTGAAGTGTGCAAAACCTTGTTATCTTTCATCATCCAATAAAAAGCAGTTTCCTTTTTATTATCATTCCTAATAGCTTTCTTTTCTTTTTCTTCTTTTCTGTACAGTTCCTTTTACGCTGGCTCTAGTGATATGGCATGCATGAGGAATCCTCAGCCCAGTCTTAAAAATCAATCTGGTTCCGAAATATTAATTCAAGAAATATATTGTGATTATGAATCAGAATATGATGAAGATGAGGTTTTTGAAGAGATTAGTAAAGAGTTAATTCACTTTGAGGAAAAAATCAAACCTAACTTGAGTGATACCGAGGACGTCAATATAGGGGACACGAGTAATGTCCGGGAAACTAAAATAAGTGTCCATCTCGAACCAAAGATCCGATAAGAGTTAATTAAAGCACTCATAGAATTCAAAGATATTTTTGCATGGTCGTATGACGACATGCCGGGTTTGAGCACTGATTTAGTGGTCCACAAATTGCCCACCGATCCAACGGTGCCTCCTGTCAAGCAGAGACTGAGAAAATTCAAGCCTGATATGAGTATGAGAATTAAGGAAGAAATCACCAAACAATTGGAAGCAAAGGTCATTCGAGTCACTCGATATCCTGTTTGGTTGGCTAATGTCGTTCCTGTGCCAAAGAAAGATGGCAAAATTAGAGTATGCGTCGACTATCACAATCTCAACAAAGCAAGTCCAAAGGATAATTTCCCATTACCCAATATCCATATTTTGATCGACAATTGTGCCAAGCATGATATAGGGTCTTTCGTGGATTGTTATGCCGGGTATCATCAAATTCTAATGGATGAAGAGGATGCAGAAAAGACGGAATTCATCACACCATGGGGAATTTATTGCTACCGGGTAATGCCATTCGGTCTAAAGAACGCCGGAGCAACCTATATGAGAGCAATGACCACAGTGTTTCATGATATGATACACAAGGAAATTGAGGTGTACGTGGATGATGTGATCATAAAATCAAAACATCAGGCCAACCACGTTGGGGATTTGAGGAAATTCTTCTTAAGACTTCGCAGGTACAACCTCAAGCTTAACCCTGCCAAATGCGCATTTGGAGTTCCATCCGGAAAGTTGCTGGGATTCATAGTCAGTCGACGAGGCATCGAGCTAGATCCGTCAAAGATTAAAGCCATCCAAGAACTGCCACCTCCAAAAAACAAAACTGAAGTAATGAGTTTGTTGGGGAGGTTAAATTATATCAGCAGGTTTATTGCTCAGCTCACAACAACCTGTGAGCCAATTTTCAAATTGTTAAAAAAGGATGCTGCAGTCAAATGGACCGATGAGTGTCAAGAAGCATTCGATAAAATAAAAGGGTACTTATCAAACCCACCCGTGTTGGTCCCGCCAGAGCCAGGAAGACCTTTGATTCTTTACTTGACGGTTTTGGAAAATTCATTTGGTTGTGTATTGGGGCAGCATGACCTCACTGGCAGAAAAGAACAGGCCATCTACTACCTTAGCAAGAAGTTCACAGCTTATGAGGTTAAGTATACTCATCTGGAAAAGACATGTTGCGCCCTAACATGGGTAGCTCAAAAATTGAAACACTATTTGTCATCCTACACTACTTACCTCATTTCTCGGTTGGATCCATTGAAATACATTTTTCAAAAGCCTATGCCAACGGGAAGACTTGCAAAGTGGCAGATATTGCTCACGGAATTCGACATCATCTATGTGACTAGAACTGCAATGAAGGCTCAAGCACTGGCCGATCATTTAGCCGAAAACCCGGTCGATGAGGAATATGAGCCGTTGAAGACTTATTTTCCTGATGAAGAAACAATGCATATCGACGAGGTGGAACAAATGGAAAAACCTGGCTGGAAACTTTTCTTTGATGGAGCCGCTAACATGAAAGGAGTCGGAATAGGAGCTGTAATCATTTCTGAAACAGGGAATCACTATCCTGTAACGGCTCAATTGCGATTTTATTGCACCAATAATATGGCTGAATATGAAGCTTGCATTTTGGGGTTAAGGCTAGCTGCAGACATGGGTATCCGAGAAATCTTAGTCATGGGAGATTCGGATCTTTTGGTACATCAAATTCAAGGAGAATGGGAAACCCGAGACTTGAAGCTCATACCATACCGACAATGTCTACATGATCTTTGTCAGCGGTTTCAATCAGTGGAATTCCAACATATTCCAAGAATCCATAATGAGGTGGCCGATGCATTGGCTACCCTGGCATCAATGTTGCACCATCCGGACAAAGCTTATGTAGATCCGATACATATTCAAGTCCACGATCAACACGCTTATTGCAATATGGTTGAAGAAGAATTTGATGGTGAACCATGGTTCCACGACATCAAGGAGTATATCAGAATGGGGATATATCCCGCACAAGCCATAGGAGATCAAAAGAGGACCATTAGGCGATTAGCAAATGGATTCTTCTTAAGCGGAGGAGTTTTGTATAAAAGAACACCAGATCTTGGATTATTAAGATGCATAGATGCCAGACAAGCTACAACTGTCATGTCTGAAGTACATTCAGGAGTTTGCGGACCCCACATGAGTGGATATGTGTTGGCAAAGAAAATCCTCCGAGCTGGTTACTATTGGCTTACCATGGAGCGAGATTGTATCAGTTTTGTACGCAAGTGTCATCAATGCCAAATACACGGAGATTTGATTCATTCTCCACCATCCGAGTTGCACACAATGTCGGCACCATGGCCATTCGTTGCCTGGGGTATGGATGTGATTGGACCAATTGAGCCGGCAGCATCCAATGGGCACAGGTTCATTCTAGTAGCTATTGATTATTTTACCAAATGGGTTGAGGCCAAGACATTCAAATCAGTGACCAAGAAAGCTGTGGTCGATTTTGTCCACTCAAATATCATATGTCGATTCGGAATCCCGAAGGTGATCATCACAGATAACGGTGCTAATCTTAACAGCAACCTAATGAAGGAAGTATGTCAACAGTTTAAGATTACACATCGTAATTCTACCCCATATCGGCCCAAGGCGGATGGAGCAGTAGAAGCAGCCAACAAAAACATAAAGAAGATACTTCGGAAAATGGTAGAAGGTTCAAAACAATGGCATGAAAAATTACCATTTGCGTTATTGGGATACCGCACTACTGTTCGCACTTCAGTAGGAGCCACTCCTTATTTGTTGGTATATGGCACTGAAGCAGTAATTCCTGCAGAAGTTGAAATTCCTTCCCTTCGGATCATCGCCGAAGAAAAGATTGATGATGATGAATGGGTCAAAACCCGTCTGGAACAGTTAAACTTGATTGATGAAAAACGATTGACCGCAGTATGCCATGGTCAATTATATCAAAGAAGAATAGAAAGAGCATACAACAAAAAGGTGCGTCCTCGGAAGTTTGAAGTAGGTCAGCATGTGCTGAAACGTATTCTTCCACATCAGGTTGAAGCAAAGGGCAAATTTGCCCCGAATTGGCAAGGACCATTCATTGTGACCAGAGTATTATCGAATGGTGCACTATGCTTAACAGACGTTGAAGGCAAATGCATAGATATGGCGATCAATTCTGACGCGGTAAAGAGATATTATGCATAACTTTTTGAGTGTTTGTATTTAGCATTATTTCGAAGATTGGAATGACGAAGGCAATTTATTCTGCTATCCAAACACTATACCATTTGCTTCCCCTTTGAGACATACTTTTTTCTTTCCTACCCACTCTTGGAATCAATAAAAAAAAATCATCACTATTATTGGTGAACTATATTTGACCTGATTCCTCAAAGAAGGATACGTAGGCGCTTCACGGCTCGGTCATAGGGTGCACAATATACATAAAATGTGCACAAAAAGAAACATCAAGCGACCCCAATCAAGGAACTGGGGCAAGAATTGTATTGGGAATAAGAAAAGATTCCAAGAGTTGTAATTTTAAACATATACCAAAATTGTTTAAGCTTTTCCATTCCTAACCCCATACCAGAAAGACCTTTCGACCAATCTTATAAAAATGCTAAGTCAAGCAAATGAAGATGGTTCATAATACTCTGGTACAAACAAGAAAAGAAAGTAAAAACGAGAGAGTTTTATAGGTGAAAACCCACACGGGCACCATAAGGCGACGGAAGTTGAGAGAAAAGTAAAATGAGAGAGTCTTATTGGTGAAAACCTTCGTAGGCACCATAAGGCGAAAAGGAAGTGAAAAATGAACAAATGAGGAAAGTTTATCAGTGAAAACTCTTTAAGACTTTGCAAGTCCAACAGGTCTGTGAAATGAAAAATGAAGTTGGGTTAGGGAAATTTTGGCAAAAACAAAAATGAGACAATTGAAGGGAGATTGATTAAAAGACTGGGTTGATTAATCCGAAATGCATACCATGATCATTGGTGCCAGTAACTCCAATCAGATAAGTTTTCATTCTTGCTCCAACAGTCATCCAAAATTGGATTTTTCTTTTCATTCTATAATTGTCGAAATCAGCGTATTTCGCTACTAATAATCTTACTTTCTCCAAGCTTTGAGATAAGTTTTATTCCAAACAAAATAAGAAGGAATGTCAAGGTATGCTACCAAGATTCAAGGTTGCAAGATACAGCCACAAAAGGTGGGAGATAAAATATGGGTGTAAGAAAGGTGAAATCAAAAATGGATCAGCAAAGTCAGAAGGGGCATATGACTACAGTTAAAAGGTTTTGAAGGAAAACATACAAAAGGGAATCCTATAGTCAAGGATCAATTACAAAGACAAAACAGTCTTTTCAACCATTCCGAGGCAATAAAGAGAGATAAAGAGAAGCATCAATATCTGCAAGAATACCACAGCAAACCAACCTGCTTTAAACTAACGAAGTTTTCTTTGATTTAAAACAGGGGAAAATACAATATTTGTGTCAGGAAATACCTGATGAAGAAATTAAAGAAGTCAGGCATCCACCTGGAGAATGAGGATGAGAAAAGGAGAAGTCAGGCGTCCACCTGGAGAATGAGGATGAGAATTAAAGAAGTCAGGCGTCCACCTGGAGAATGAGGATGAAAATTGAAGAAGTCAGGCGTCCACCTGGATAATGAGGATGAGAATTAAAGAAGTCAGGCGTCCACCTGAAGAATGAGGATGAAGAAATTGAAGAAATCAGGCGTCCACCTGGAAAATGATGATGAAAAATAGAAGAAGTCAGGCGTCCACCTGGAGAATGAGGATAAAGAAATTAAAGAAGTCAGGCGTCCACCTGGAGAATAAGGATGAAGAAAGAAGAAGTCAGGCGTCCACCTGGAGAATGAGGACAGAGAATTAAAGAAGTCAGGCGTCCACCTGGAGAATGAGGATGAGAAAAAAGGAAGTCAGGCGTCCACCTGGAGAATGAGGATGAGAATTAAAGAAGTCAAGCGTCCACCCGGAGAATGAGGATGAGAATTAAAGAAGTCAGGCGTCCACCTGGAGAATGAGGATAAAGAAATTAAAGAAGTCAGGCGTCCACCTGGAGAATGAGGATGAAGAAAAAAGAAGTCAGGCGTCCACCTGGAGAATGAGGATAAAGAAAAGAAGAAATCAGGCGTCCACCTGGAAAATGAGGATGAAAAATAGAAGAAGTCAGGCGTCCACCTGGAGAATGAGGATAAAGAAATTAAAGAAGTCAGGCGTCCACCTGGAGAATGAGGATGAAGAAAGAAGAAGTCAGGCGTCCACCTGGAGAATGAGGACAGAGAATTAAAGAAGTCAGGCGTCCACCTGGAGAATGAGGATGAGAAAAAAGGAAGTCAGGCGTCCACCTGGAGAATGAGGATGAGAATTAAAGAAGTCAGGCGTCCACCTGGAGAATGAGGATGAGAATTAAAGAAGTCAGGCGTCCACCTGGAGAATGAGGATAAAGAAATTAAAGAAGTCAGGCGTCCACCTGGAGAATGAGGATGAAGAAAAAAGAAGTCAGGCGTCCACCTGGAGAATGAGGATAAAGAAAAGAAGAAATCAGGCGTCCACCTGGAGAATGAGGATGAGAAAAGGAGAAGTCAGGCATCCACCTGGAGAATGAGGACAAAGAATTAAAGAAGTCAGGCGTCCACCTGGAGAATGAGGATAAAGAAAAGAAGAAATCAGGCGTCCACCTGGAGAATGGGGATGAGAAAAGGAGAAGTCAGGCATCCACATGGAGAATGAGGACAAAGAATTAAAGAAGTCAGGCGTCCACCTGGAGAATGAGGATAAAGAAAGAAGAAGTCAGGCGTCCACCTGGAGAATGAGGACAGAGAATTAAAGAAGTCAGGCGTCCACCTGGAGAATGAGGATGAGAATTAAAGAAGTCAGGCGTCCACCTGGAGAACGAGGATAAGAAATTAGAGAAGTCAGGCGTCCACCTGGAGAATGAGGATAAAGAAATTGAAGAAGTCAGGCGTCCACCTGGAGAATGAGGATGAAGAAGTTAAAAAGAAGTCAGGAGTCCACCTGGAGAATGAGGATAAAGAAATTAAAGAAGTCAGGCGTCCACCTGGAGAATGAGGATGAAAAAAGAAGAGGTCAGGCGTCCACCTGGAGAATGAGAATAAAGAAATTAAAGAAGTCAGGCGTCCACCTGGAGAATGAGGATAAAGAAAAGAAGAAGTCAGGCGTCCACCTGGAGAATGAGGATAAAGAAAAGAAGAAGTCAGGCGTCCACCTGGAGAATGAGGATGAAGAATTAAAGAAATCAGGTGGCCACCTGGAGAATGAGGATAAAGAAAAGAAGAAGTCAGGCGTCCACCTGGAGAATGAGGATAAAGAAAGAAGAAGTCAGGCGTCCACCTGGAGAATGAGGATGAAGAGTTAAAGAAATCAGGCGTCCACCTGGAGAATGAGGATGAAGAAATTAAAGAAATCAGGCGTCCACCTGGAGAATGAGGATGAGAATTGAAGAAGTCAGGCGTCCACCTGGAAAATGAGGATGAAGAAAGAAAAGAAACAGTCAAGGCGCCCACCTGAAGAACGAGGGAATGAAATTGAAATGTTGAAATCAAAAGCCCGCTCATATGGAAAAGGAGCACACTTAGAATCAATAAAGCAGAGAAGTCCAACAGAATCCCCAGCAAGAAACAACAAGAGTTCCAAAAGGAATACGGAATAAGCCAAATGCCCAAGATTCACCAAGATATCAAGACAACAAGAAATGCAAGGGCATGATCTAGATAAGATTTTTATAATTCCTGTACCATAATCTAGTTTAATTTTTGTATTACCTTGGAAGTAAGGTGTAATAAGGAGGTCAGCAAGCAGTAAAAAACAGCACGAAGCAGCAGTAACATCACAGTCCCACGGTAGTCCCAGCTACCCGAAAATTCCCGAACTACACTGACCTGATTCCTTTATAGCCAAGGATATGTAGGAAACCTTTGAAGCAGAGGTTCGGTCAAATCTTTCTAAAAATGCTTCCCACGGAGTATTCGAACGGGCAAAAATCGCTCGTATCCGCTCACTTTATCTTTGCACAAAAACTCTTCGAGTTGCCGCACAAAGAGGGGCAGCTGTGAGCACGTGATTTTTGCCTTAACGAAAACTACTCCAAAAATAAATCAAAAAATAAAATAAATTTCTTTTACTGTGTAATTTTTGAATTTGTGTGGTGTTAAATATTTGTGTTATGTCCGTAAATGTTTACTTTGTCATAATAAAATGAAAAAATAAAATAAAATACATATTGCATGCATATAGGATTTAATTATGCATTTAAGAGATAATTTAAATAAAATCACAAAAAATATGCATTCGTTCTATTTTTAAATGTGTTACTGTGTGATTAATGTTTTGACTATGTGTTAAATAGTTGTTATGAAGTAATTAATACTTTGTGTAAGGTTAAAAATTGTTTTATAATTTTATTAGGATTTTTTTTTATTAATAATAAAATTAGAAAATAATTGAAAAGGAAATAAAAAAAATCGGACCTGGATTTAAATCCAAGCCCAAATCAAATCACCCCCCACAGCCCAATCCAAACAGCCCAAGTCTGACCCAGTCCCAAGCTAAGACCAAACGACGTCGTTTGGTCACCTCTCATCAAGGGCCGTTGGATTAAATCCAACCAACGGTCAAGATCCCCTGCCCTTACCCGCAACCCATAACCCAACCCATTGACCCGACTCAGTCCGACCCCAACGTTAAACCAAACGACGTCATTTGGATTAGTGGATTGATCCTGGCCATTCATCTTACTTGATCGGACGGTCAATATCCACCCAACATTCCCCTATATAAACCCATAATCCCTTACCCGGCCCCTAACTGAACACCCCCCTCTCCGCTCCTGTTCATCATCGTTCCAAACAGACCCCTAACCCTAGCCGCCCCTATTCCCCTTCGCCTGAAACCCGGCGGCATCAACGCCGCCGGTCACCAACTTAACACCCTAGGACCTCCTGAACATCCCCTACACGAATCCGACCTTAGTTTCCTTCGAATCAGGCCCCAACTCTTCGAATCTTAAATCGAAGGTTGGCCTGAAAACCTGATCTAAACCAATCAGCACCTAGTTAACACCATAGCTTCCCCTAGTCATCCTGAGTATGGATCTGTTGTTTGTTTGGCTCGAATCAGTTCCGAGCTTCTCGAATCTTCTTTTGAAGATTCGGACCAAACAAGAACAAGCTCAGATTTGTTTTAAGCTAACACCAAATGACCCCTAGGCTACCCTCACCCTTGTGTCATGTTTGGTTCTTCTCGAATCTGACCAGAAATGATTAAATCCCAAATCGAATTTTTAAGAACCCTAAAAATACCAAACTTTCGGATTTTTGTTCAGATTAAGTAAAGATTGAGGTTCAATCGACCTTAGTCGAAGTATTTTCAGTGGAAAATACTTCGACTAAGGTCTGTTTGATTTCAAACAAAAATCCAAATCCAAGTTGAGTTCGAGTCGGATTAAAATTGAAGATTCAAAGGTATTTTTTCTATTATTTTGTGTATTCTACATGTATTGTTGTTTGTCTTAATAGCTTGTTAATTTTTCATGATTTTATTTGATTAATTCTGTCACCTTTGTCTCATGCCCGTCTATATGGTCAAATATGAAACTGTTTCAGTTGGTTGTGATTGTTCATAATGTAAGTAATCGACTCGATTAAGTTCGTCGATTAGTTATATTATGAATTCTCACTTATGATAATGCTAATAAAAACAGTCTGCTTCTATTGTTTTAGACCAATTATGGACAATTGTTGTAGATAATCAGTTTAAATTAATACTCGTCAGTTAAATCACCCTTGTTTACATTTATATGAATCTGTCCAAATAAGTGTTGTATATATGTTATTGTCTGAACATTAAAGTTTCAGGGCATTGTCAGTATTGACAATGATCCTGTGTGTGTTTGATTTTGGTTCAATGTTAAATCCAGTCTGAATTGTTATGATAATTTCAGTAATATGTTGTTATGATGTTAATTCTGAAGTCAATGTAATATTGCTGTAATGTCCAGTTTGAATTCAAGTTTACAAAAGTTGGTCAAGTACAATTGTGTTATTTGGTTTAGGAATTGGTTGTTAGCTGCTAAACAAGCTTAATTCAGATAAATTGGACAGTAATTACAGTAGGTCAGGAGTATTTCTGGGAATGAAACAGTAAAAACAGGGTGTTAGTGCTAGTGTATTATAATGTAATGTTAGTGGCTATAGTTTAAGATAATAATGGGGAACAAGGGATAACGGGGCTGCTGAAAAACAGAATAAATAGCACTTAGTTTTAAAATATTCAAAAGTAGTTCTAATAGAAAAACTTTCTGATTTTTAAAGGGATAAAGGGTCCTTCCAACACTAATTGGTATAGAACCAGCCCTGTATAAATACAGGGAGCTGGATAGCTTAAAAGGGGCAGACCTTAGAGAGTTTTAAGAGGAAAAAGAGGAGTTTTTCAGAGAAAAGAGAGCTTAGAGAGAGTTTAAAAAACAGACTTTAAGAGGAAAAGAAAAAATCAGTTTTCAGGGAGAGGAAATCAGTTTTCAGAAGAGGAATATTAAAGTTCAGTTTTCAGAGAAATTAGAACAAAGAAAACTGAGATTTTGGGTAGATTTTAAGAGGAGGAACAATCTGATTTAGAAAGGCAGTTTTGATTTTCTTCAAGTTATCTGTTTAAGAGAGGTCGACTTTCAAAACATTAGGAAATATGTACAGAAGTACATTCCCAAATTGTGAAAAACAGAAAGAAAGAAATGTGGAATAGGAATCTGAAACAGGAAGAGAAAAGAAACTGAAAGCTGAAATGTTATCTTTCTAGAATCTGTCCGTTGTTTGCTTGTGATTATTGTTCAGTCCAAATCTGAAATTTTTCTCAAGTCTCTGTCACTATTCATCTGGGTTAACGGGTCTTGTTCAGACTTGCTGTGTTATTGGTATATTCTGCTAATTTTTGTTACTGCTGCAACTGCTGAAACTTACTTCTTCTACCTCCATTTCCAGGTACATATCCTTTTAAATTCTATGTTGGAAAGAGATTCAATATGACGGATAAATGAAGATTGAATTGTAATAATATCTTTGAGTTCTTTAATTAAAAACTCATTTTTGTTTCTGGATCGAATGAGTAGTATATGTTGATAGAATGACTGTAAGCTAATTTATCTTTTATTGAAGGTTGTATAAGTGTTGTAACAAGGTTAATTTTTTTAATAAACTTTCATTAAAGTATAGTTGTGATTAAGATTGTCAAGGTAGGAAACATGGCATAAAGTGGTCATTATTTAAATTTTATGTTGTTGTTAGTTAAGTAAAGAGTAATGTAGAAATATCAAGAAAACTACATTACTAACTCTTGTTGTTAAATAAGGTTTAGATGGTATTGATGGTATATGTTTATAAAGATAATAGATGTGTGTATAAACTTTGGTGAAAGGTGACATGATATAGCTTGTTACGATGTTTAAAACATTATGAATGTTTACGTCATACAACTAAGTTGCATGTAAGGTAATTTTATTGAATTGGCTTGTATAATAATTCCTTTCCTATAAACTCGAATGCTTATCTACCTTCATAAAACAAAGTGACCAAATTAATTTCGTCTATTAAGATTAAAACGAGTATATGAGAATAAGTTGAGATGTATATGCACAAATTGCAACACTTTACATCAATGATAATTAGAAATAGAATTTGCATTAAGTAAATCATGAAAATTCTCGGAAAATATTTCCTTCCTTTATGAATCATTTATTTTCAGTTTCATATGCAATTTATTCTTTGGCATATATATATATATATATATGTCATATTTGTTTAAAAATAGTATTAATCATATTTTTATTCTGTTCTTTGAATTTGAATAGTTGGAATGAATATAACTTATATTCGGAAATCATAATCGACGAACAACCTCTAATAGATGGCGAATTCTTTTCAAAGAATTTATAGGCCTCTAAATAGGAGTTTCTCATGATTTTCACATAAAAGAAATACGTGAATATAATAAACAATTTGTGGAAAATCCCTAAACCATTACAAATATTTTGCGCAATCAGGGATACGTTCGCGTACCCTGGTTATATTTTTAAAAGTAAAAAATTCGGATTATGCGTACGCGCAATTTCGAACGAATATTTAATAAAAGGATTTTTCCAAAGGCGTGAAATCAATTTCATAAAAACCCGAGATGTACGGTTCACTATTCAAGAAAAACGAATATTCTTGATTCGACACGATTTCGAAAATTGATTGCTTAATAAGTATATTATCAAAAGTTATTGTGTACACGTACGCGTGACACAAGTCCGCAAATTTTTTTTTTAAAAAAAAAACGAATATACGTACGCGTAATTCGATTCAAAGAAGGGTCCTCAATCACAGTAAGTATAAGCGGTAGCAAAAATCATGTAACATCAATATATTTAATCAAGATAATTAAGCCAATAATAAAAACAGTTAAGCGACCGTGCTAGAACCACGGAATTCGGAAATGCCTAACACCTTCTTCCGGATTAACAGAATTCCTTACTCAGGATTTCTGGTTCGCAGAATAATAAACAGAGTCATATTCTCCTCGATTCAGGGATTGAAATTGGTGACTTGGGACGCCTTAAAATTCCCAGGTGGCGACTCTTAAATAATTAAATAAATCCCGTTTCGACTGTCCTTTAATTGGAGAAAACTCCCCACGTGCCCCGCGGGCGCGGCAAAAGGAGGTGCGACAATTAGAAATAAAGAAAAAAAGGGGGAAAATTTGTTTTAAAATGAATTTGGGCTACAAACATTATAAAATCTGAAGCCCAAATGAATGGCCCAATCCACCAGTCCGCACAACCCACCCCCCAGGCCGCAAAACAACGTAGTTTAACACCAAAACTACGTCGTTTCAATGCCAATCCATCCCAACCATTCAAACCAAGCTGATCCAACGGTCCAGATCTCTCACCCATAACCCCATTTGCCCGACCCGTTACCCGAACCAACTTTGACCCCAGCACCTGAAATGACACCGTTTCCTGCGAGCTGAAGGATCCTGGCCCTTCATCGTGCCTCATCCAACGGCTGAGATCCATTCACCCACTCCATATATAAGCTTCCCCTCATACCCCACCCCCTATCCAAATACCCCTGCCTTTCATCATCTTCACAAGAACCCCGGAACCCTAGAGCCGCCCCCATCTCCCTTCACCAGAAACCCGGCGGCATGAACGCCGGTGACCACACCCTTAACACCATAGAACCCCCTTGCCATCCTGAACCTAGATCTTTTAACCATTTAGCTCGAATCCCTCCCCACCTTCTCGAATCTTCATTTGAAGATTCGAGTCAAAACTCGATCTACACCGATCGGCGCTAAATTCATACCAGACACTCCCCAGACTCCCCTCGTGACCAAACCATGCTTGGTTTGGTCCGAATCTGACCAGGGAAGCATGAATCCCGGATCTAATTTTTGGAACCTTAGGGTTCCTCGTCACTGGTCCGTATCTAGTTCAAACCGAAGAGATTAAGGTCTAATGGACCTTAATCGAAGTGTTTCTCATCTGAGAAACACTTCGATTAAAGTCCGTTCAGCCTTAAGAAAGGTCTGTTCGAGTCCAAGCTAGGGTCTTTTGATTTTTCGGATTTTAAGGTGAGTTTTGCTTTCTTTTCTTTATTTGTTTTAGTCCATGTGATTGTTCTAAAGGCTGTTCATGTTTCGTGAAATCTGTGTTTTGAGTTCGATCAACTGTGTCCTATCCACCTTGCCTGAACCTTTGTTGTTTGATTGAGTTTCTTCTTCTACTTGTTCTGATAATGTGTATGTATGTATTTGTTGTGCAATTAGTTGAATTTCAAATTTGAACTGATTAACTGATTCCTCGGATACAATTCTGTTTAGTCAATACAATTCGAATCATGTGTCCTATACTGTTAAATGTCTGATTTTGGTTTCGATTGTATGTGTTATAACTAATATAGTCGAGTCGACATGTGTCGTCAATTAGTTTCAACTGTCTGAACAAAATAAATCAATTTGCTTCTGTTAAACATTGCCTGAATCAATTAAGAACTAAGTTTAGTTACTTATAGTTGTTAATGTGATTTCAGAAACCTAAGGTTTGATCTGTAATTGCAATCTGAATTGATGGCATGTGCACTTGTGCACAACATGTGCATAAAGGCCCTTTTTGAATTAAAATAGTTTGACAGCATGTTTGTCAGATTATATTCCTGCTGCCCATGTTTGCTTTTAGTAAATAAAATGGGAAAGAGGACTGTCAGGGAATGTCATGGGAGGGTTTTATTTTTAAGTAATTAAGTGGAAAAAGAAAACAGATCACATGGGAGGTTTGTATACTAAAAGGTTTGAGTGGAAACTGAAAAAGAGAGAGCACATGGGAGGGTGTTTGGGTGATTGATGAACAGGCTGTTAAAGGGCAGACTTTAGGCTTATAAAAGAAGAGGACTTCCATCAGTTTTAGGGGATATAGATTTGAGAGGAGAGAGGGATACAAAGAGGGAAATTGTTAACATAGAGGGACTGAGATTGAACATTGAGAGCTGAGTTTTGGAAAAGAGAGAACACTGAGAAAGAATTCTTTTTGATAGCTCAAATAGATTTCAAGACTGAAAATTTACATTGAATTTTGAAAAGAAAGGAGATAGGGAGAAGGATATCACAAAATCAGAAACTGTTTTTCTTCCTGCTGTTTGTTCGATCCTTAGTTGGTTCAACCTGTTCAAATAAGTTCTGATTTCCTCTCAAGTATCAGCTAGGTTTTGTTGTTTGGTTCGTATTGGCTGCTTTCTCTTGGAATTGGATTGTCTGAATTCTGATTCCACTCCCCTGCTTATTGCTGTCATTTTGCTGCCTCTTCCCATTGGCTATAGTTGCATCTTGCACTGGGATTTGTTCTGTTACTATCTGCTGTTACTGCTGCTGTTTGGTGTATGCTACTATATGTCTAACTGACTTCCCTGCTTCTTCGTTGTAAGCATTTCCAGGTACACATTTCAAGCCTCCATATTTGTGTAACCGATTGTAACAATGAAAAGCATGAATCGAAAAGTCTGAAGGAATTATAATCATCTGTTTGTTCTATTTACAACCCTTTATAAATGTTGTTAAGTTATGTAAATTTTAGTTTGTAGTTCAATAGAGAATATATTAGCAAGTGTGTATTTAATCGAAGCTCATGCCGATCTAAACCACGATATGTAATTCGTTTAATGGTATACCGGATGTAACTATAATTCATGGCATATGCAACCATTAGTGTGATTGTTAATTCAAACTCGTTCTTCAGCATGTTTTGAATATGTAGGGTGAATGGTCCGTTTCAATTTCGCAGAAAATACAATACAGTTTTAGATTCTCGAGTTTCAGCTTCATTAGGCAGTTTATAGGATGAGTTTCAAATATCATTAGTCGCATCTTCTAATAAGTGGTTTTAATTAATCCTGGCTAAATGAGTTAAAGTTAAGGAGCTCTTGTAGTAGTCGTAGCATTTCATTAATCTTGTATATAATTCTTCTATCAAATTAAAAGCATGTTTTATGAGGTACAACGTTTCTTCACCCTGTAAATAATTAATCAGACGATTAACAAAAATCTGGATTTGGCCAAAGCATATAATTGAATTAGCATGCATCTTTTCTTCTATTTTTAGAGACAAACACATTTAGAAATGTAGTCGCTTTAGGATGTTCCTTCTAAAATAATGAGACGAGCCTCGCCAAATAAAAATGTAAATTGTGGGGGCCCTTAATAATTAACCATAATAAATATTTAGAATTCAGGACTGGCCGTTTAGTGAATTTCATGGCCTTCCTCAAAATAATAACGCGTTTAGACTTTTTAGGCGCGACTCAATTAATTTAACCTTCTTAAACACGGGTGCACATTGATGTGACCCAAATCCCAATCTCAACGGAGTCAAAATGTGTCGACGATCACGGGTGCATTGATTGTGACATGGTTCGAGATGCATTTTCGCGACGTTGCAATTCTATAAAACTAAATGATAATAATAAAAGCGGTTTAAACTTAATAAAAGCACGTAAGTCATAACATGCATTTAAATCAGATATTTAGCCATTATAACAATTTAAGCGACCGTGCTAGAACCACGGGATTCGAGGGTGCCTAACACCTTCCCTCGGGTCAACAGAATTCCTTACTTAGAATTTCTGGTTCGCAGACTTCATTTGGAAAAGTCGAAAATTTCCTCGATTTGGGATTCAAGATAAACCGGTGACTTGGGACACCAAAAGCCAAACCTTTCCCAAGTGGCGACTCTGAATAAAAATAAATAATCCCATTTCGAATATTGTCACTTAAAATTGGAAAAAACTCCACCCGCGCATTTAACCCTCCGGGGGCGGGCGGACGCACAAAAAGGAGGTGTGACAGCTCTGGCGACTCTGCTGGGGATGATAACCAGAACCACTGGTTCAGGGTTAAGAATTCGAGCTTAGAATAATTGTTGTTATTTGGCTTTGTTTATTATCTGATTTTATTACATGTTTTGAGCCTAATGTGCTAAATGCTGCTTTTACCGCTTTGATATTATTTGAACTGTACATATAAACTGTGCCGAAACCTTTCTCTTCTTACCTCCGGGGAGAAGCTCGCTGGTCGAGACTCCCTATTCTGTTAGTGTCAATACCCGAAATAAGAAAGAGGTCGGACAAGTTACAAAGCCGGACGATCTCGCGGGTCCCCGGTACGTAGCCCCCTCCTCGACTCGAGTTGTCCGCTCGGGTACACAGTCTAGAACAAATACCCAGGTTACGAACCTAGAATAACTTGACTTCATGCCGGATCCCTAGTAGGAACGCTTATTTGCATCATGTTGCATTTGACTTAGGGGACTCAACACAGGGGTTGGGTCCGTCTAGGACTAGCAACCTGAAATGAAAAGACCATCATGCTGCATTCCTATCTGTGTTGTACATTTATTTGCTTCGGTTCCGCATGCCGACCGATTTCTAAAAAAAGAAAAATAGCAGCGTAGGGAGATAATTACTTATTTTGGAAAAATAAAACCAATGTCCAAGTAGTGTCAAAACCTCGCCGGAATTTTTCTAAAAAAAAGAGAATAAAAACAAAATTTGTCTTCTTAGTTTGAGTTATTAAAAAAAAATAATATAAAAATTTTTCTTTTTTTATCACTTCCAAAATCAAAAAAAGAGAAGGTATTTATTTAAAAGTAAAAAAAAAAACGGAAATTCATAATAAAAAAAAATGTTGTCTCTTTCGTAGCACCCCTTTTATGAATTCAGACTAATAGTCCAAATATTTCCTAAAAAAAATAATAATATTTTCTTTAGTCTTTATCTCTTTCCAAAAGAAAGAATATAATAAAAATACGTATTCTTGATTTCTAGGTTTGTTTGATTTTTCTATTTACGATATTCCCGAACTACGTCGGTTTGATTCTCACCGGATGTGAGATACATAGGAAACCCTCGTCGGGTTCAACCCCATTTTGCTAAAATAGCCAAAATCAATAAAAAAAAAGGAAATATGTCAAATTTTAAAAAAAAGAGTCATAAATAAGTCAGGTGATGTTGTTTTATCATAAATAGCCGAATGTTCCCGAAAAGGGACGCCGGAAGGCTGACTTTGCATGAACAGCCACCTTTGGGTCTTGTTTAGCATTTTTATCCAGTTGACCCACACAGCCTTAAAATCTTCGTCCCCAAAGTGTTTAAAGGCCGTGTTCAAAACTTGATCCCCTTTGTAAAATATTTTGGAGTCAAGTCATTTTTGTTAAAATCACCTAATAAATGTGCAGGATGAGCACGATGCAAAATGAACATTTTTCAATAATGACCAAAATCCCTGTCAAGTTACGGCTATGGTGGAATGATCTAGGTGTTGAAGGACAAAATGAGGTCAAGAAATATCTGAAAGATCTCGTGGGTTTGTTGGAAATCCAGCCTCGGGGAGATATCATAAGGGCTTTGATTACCTACTGGGACCCGGCGCACAATGTTTTCCATTTCTCTGATTTTGAACTCACCCCGACTTTGGAAGAAATGGCTGGGTACATCGGGAATGCTGAACTTCCGTTAAGACAAAAATACTTGGTCGCCCCAAGAGTCGTCACGGTACATCGGTTCCTAGATTCATTGAAGATACCCAGAACAGTCCACAACCCGGATCTGGCAGCCGGATTTTGTACTCCATGCTTCATATATGATAGGTACGGTCATGAGGGGGGATTCAACAATCCAATCAACAAACTGTGCAGCAAAGGTGTTCGTCAGAAGTGGGACAAACACAGACGGGTAACGTTCATAATGATGTTCCTGGGCCTTCTGGTATTTCCAAGGAAAGACGGAAACATTGATTTGAAGATATCCGGGGTCGTCAGCACTTTACTCACGCAAAATGACAGTACTCTCGCGCCTATGGTGGTATCTGACATCTTTCGAGCTCTTACAGTTTGTAAAGCTGGGGGAAATTTCTTCGAAGGTTGTAACTTGCTCCTACAGATATGGATGACCGAGCACCTCTGCCATCATTCCGAGATTTTGAGCCATGGTTCCCCGGCAAAGACCTGCATAGAAGAATCTTACACGAGAACCAAAGAGATCAGTTTGCCCAAAGGAGTCCTGGCATGGACCTCGTTCTTTCAAGCTCTTACTGCCAGCCAAATACAATGGACGTTAGGATGGTTGCCTGTTGATGAGATCCTATATATGTCTGCAGCTAAAACTCATTTCTTACTGATGGGGCTTAAGAGCATTCAACCTTACGCACCCTGCCGAGTTTTGAGACAGTTCGGAAGATGCCAGACAGTACCTCATGAGGAAGATCTTAGCACTCAAGCAATTGAGATAAGTCCTAACGGACAATTCCCAGAAGCAAAGATTCGCCAAATTTGGAGTGAGTGTCAATATTTGAAATCAGATACTTGCGTGCGGGATCGAGCCAAAAGAGAGACAGCGCTAGGTTACCTTGCATGGTATAGAAGGGAATTTGAGCATGAAAGGCCGGCTAAGAGAACCCACATCCGGAATTTCACCGAATCATCGCAAAGGCAGTGAGATTGGTTAGTAAAGGAAAGAGGCTATTGCGCCGAAATCAGCAGGTTAAAGCAACAAGTAGAAGGCTTGAAATATGAGCACAACGTGCAAGCTGCTACCAATCTGGGAGAGCGGAACAGGTTAATTCAGGAAAACGAAATGCTCAGAGCCCAGATCAAACAGATAAGGGTGGATGCAGATAAACAGCCAAGGCGTCGATCAGACGAGCAGCTGATAAAAAGGTTAAAAAGTGAAATCAGGGAATGGCAAGATGGTTTGGAGAAATCTGAAAACGTCATAGCGGAGCTCAGGGCACAGTGGGATACAAGAATAGATAAGCATCGCCGATATTTGAATCAATTGGAAGGCGACCACGAGAAAACTGTTGCTAAAATAAAGAGAGAGATGGCTGCACTTGAGATCAAAGCAGCTAATCAGGCCAAGGATTTCCAAATTGAGAGCAGATACTGGTACGACTCAATAGCCCAGATGAAGTTGGAAGTACGGCGACTGAAGCATCAGCATATACATGATACTCAAGTATTCAAGATATGTAGCGATCAGATAAAACGCCTACTCGTAGAGAAGAAGCAAACCAGAGATAGGATCAAGGCCATTGCCCATGCCATCACCAGACGATGTCTACGATGTGAGAACATGTCCAGCGTTACCGTCCTCTCGGCAGTGATGGGTTATGTCAAGCAGACTATGCATGAGCTGGAGCAACTTGAGAGGGATATCACGCCTAGGACCGCGGCGAGGCCGAACGATGCCCCGCGGACACCAATTTTCAAAACCATAATGCACTCATAAGTCAAGCCTGTATCTTAGCATCTTCTGCCTGTTTTTCCATCAGGGTGATTTTTAGTCTATTTTGAGTCTAGGTTTATTTTCAAAGTTTGCTCTTTCTTTTGCAAAATGTAGTTTGTAATAGAACATTTCAACAATAAAGAGGTTGTTTCTTTTACGCTCATTTGTGTTTTTCGAACTACGTAATGATCTGATTCACGTAGGCATCGTGATACGTAGGCAATCCTCATCGGATCCGGTCGCATTTCTTTTACTGCAAAATAATAAAAATAATAAAAAAAAAAGAAAAAAAAAAGAAGGGAAAAAGGGGAAAAACTAATAAGAAGAAAATGCCGGAATGACGCATGCTCTCGTAGCAAACATGTAGTAATCCACTTAACTGTATAGGTGCATCATGCCCAACGTGAGATTGACTATCTGTTATTTGCTGCAAATTAACCGTGCGTTTGTCGTTGAGTACCCTCAGGGTTTTGAAAAAGACGGTTGGTTTGGTGAAAGTCTGGCCTCGCACTCATACTTCACGAGGTCAAGGAGAAGTGTTCAACTACCTGTTGTTAGGACCAGAAGCGGTACTCACACTTACTTCACCAGGTCAAAAGGAAGTGTGGAAATGTCTTCAGAAATTCCATTGCAAACAATCCCTATTTCTGAGGAGAGCTCAATCTCAGCCGTCCTCACACCAGAATCCGCAACTGCGGAGGAAAATAGAATCCTACGGCTCCGCATGTTGGAAATGCTGGACGACTGGAATAATGGGAAAGAACCACCAAGTGTCGTCCCCGGATTCCCTGAATTATTCTCCAGGTCGAGTGGGACTTCTAATATCCCCATAAATTATCCTGCTACCCCATTCGGGTACCCGGCCACCTCAGCCTTCTCTGCTGGATCGCCTTCTGAGCCTCATCCCCGAATGTCATCCACTGATGCAAGCATGAACATCTTTACTGCATCGCCTTGCCCGATTACGGCACAGCCTACCACGTACAAACCAAGCTTTGACTCATCCCCTTTTACATTCCAAGCACCATCATTCTCAATGGAACCAACTAGGTTCGCTACCAGCACTAATCCTCTACCGCCTCAGTGCGAGCTTGCACCCGGGCAAGATCAGAACCCCAGAATTGCAGAACAAAATGAGATTGCCAAGAGAATGAGAAGCCTTGAACAAAGTTTGAAGAATATGCAAGGATTGAGCGGACAGAAGAGCGTCTCTTACGCCGACCTATGCATGTTCCCTCACATGCACCTGCCAGCGGGTTTCAAGACCCCAAAGTTTGAGAAATACGATGGGCACGACGACCCCATTGCACATCTTAAGAAATACTGCAACCAATTGCGGGGAGCCGGCGGAAAAGAAGAACTGCTAATGGCATATTTTGGGAAAAGTCTAGTAGGGATAGCCTCGGAATGGTATATGGACCAGGAAATGTCCCGATGGCATATATGGGATGATCTCGCCAGAGATTTTGTGAAACAATTCCAGTATAACATCGACATTGCGCTAGACCGAAATTCTCTGTCGAATTTAAAGAAGAAACCTTCAGAAAGCTTCAGAGAATATGCTATTAAATGGCGTGAACAGGCATCAAGAGTAAAGCCTCCCATGGATGAAGTGGAAATGGTCACTACCTTTCTCCAGGCTCAAGAGTCTGACTATTTCCAAAACATGATGTCAGCCATGGGTAAGCCATTCGCGGAAGCGATCAAGATTGGAGAGATGGTGGAAAATGGTCTGAAAACAGGTAGGATTCTGAGTCAAGCAGCCATAAGGGCGACCTCCCAGGCCGTCCAAAGCGGGTCCGGAGGAACAACAAGAGGGAAAAAGAAGGAAGAAACGACTATGGCAGCATCGGAAGCAAGGGAGTATTGTCATCCCAGGCCCCGTTTTCCGGAAAGAACCCCACAACACTACTACCCCCACTCAAATTTGGCATATGCTCATCAACCTTATATGGTCATGAATGCCCAACCTTATGCCCATCCACCACAACAAGCCAACCGAGGCCCAGCTCCACCTCCCAGAAATCAGCCTCCGTACCGCAACCACTATAACCAACAACCTCCGCAGAATAACTTCCGCCCTCAAGAGCCACCCCGAAGGCGGACTTTCACGCCCATCGGTGAACCATACTCAACCTTGTTCCCGAAGCTAGTCCAGGTGGGTTTCTTGCAACCAATCCCTCAAACAAGGCAAAACCCGACGTCACTTTCTTACAAAGCTGGAGTCAGATGCGCCTATCATTCAGGGGCCGAGGGACATGATACAAATGACTGCTGGTCGTTGAAAAGAGTGGTCGAGAATTTGATAGAGCAAGGGAAAATAGTGCTAAGGGACGAGGAGATCCCGAATGTAACTAACAATCCATTACCTGCTCACAATAATGGGCCGCTGATCGGAATGATTTGTGAAGACAAAGAGTTCGACCCCGCTCTGAAAGCCATAATTGCCATTGTCGACACAGGGAAGAGGCCCGAAGTAGACCAGAAACCAGAAAAGGGGGAGGAGGCCAAAGCTATAAAGAAAGTGCCTGAGAAGAAGGTGGAGAAGAAAGTGGTACCAGTAAAGGGTGAAGTTCTTTACATACCACGAGGTCGAGCTGAGAAGACGCAGAACTTCGGAATCAAAAAGACAAAACCTATGTACGTGCCGAAAGGGGCCTATGTGGTCCGGGGGACGATTCAACCACCTCGGCTGAATGAGCCAGTGGTTATCGGACGCGTGCCACAAAAGCCAATGACCAACCCATCCACAGTGCCGTGGAATTATCAAAAGACATTGGTAATGTACAAAGGCAAAGAGGTCATGGGAGAACTTCCAGAAAATAATTTCGTTGGAAGGTATTCAAATACCCAAGAACTGAACGACGCCACACAAAGGCGCTTCCCGCCAAAGAAGCCCGTAAGTGTTGAAGAAGCGGAGGTGTTCTTCCAACAAATGAAAATGCCAGATTACGAAGTGATAGATCAACTGCGCAAGTACCCCGAGCAAGTGTCCATGCTATCATTGTTAATGAGGTCGACCGAGCATCAAAAGATCTTACTAAAGACCCTGAATGAAGCATATGTGCCAGTTGAAACCTCGGTAGAGCAATTAGAGCGGATGACAGAAAGATTCTTCGTCGTCAACCAAATCTCTTTCAGCAAGAACGATCTACCCCCGGAAGGAGCGGCACACAACAAGGCTTTGCATCTAACAGTTAAATGCGAAGACTATTATGTCAAGCGGGTAATGTTGGATGGAGGCTCAGGCGTTGACATTTGCCCGCTCTCCACGCTACAAAGAATGGAAATTGGGACCGGAAGAATCCGACCCAACAATGTCTGCGTAAGGGCTTTCGACGGCATCAAGAGAGATACCATGGGAGAAATAGACCTGTTATTGGTCATAGGACCAGTCGAATTTCAAGTAACCTTCCAGGTGCTCGACATGGATACATCCTACAATTTTCTCCTTGGCAGACCTTGGATCCATGCGGCAGGAGCCGTGCCTTCCACTCTTCACCAGATGGTGAAGTTCGAGTACAAAGACCGAGAAATCGTGGTCCATGGGGAAGATGAGCATGCTATTTACCGGGACCCATCCATTCCATATCTGGAACTGAGAGAAGGGAGCGAACACATGGTCTATCAAGCTTTTGAGATTGTACTGGCAGAGCAGCATGAAGAGGGAATACCCTGCCCCCAGCCTTTCTTGTCTAACGCCTCGGTTATGGTGGCCAAAGAGATGATCCGGCACGGATTTAGGCCAGGGAAGGGGCTTGGACGAACCCTTCAGGGAATAACAGAACCCATTACCTTGCCAGTCACCAAAAAACCTTTTGGACTAGGTTTCAAACCTACTCCGGCAGACGAAGAGTGGGCAAAGAAAAGGAAAAACGAGGGTTGGAAGTTACCTCGACCATTGCCGGATTTATATGCAACTTTCATCAGGCCAAGGTACGCTGAAGAAGAAGAAGATGAGGTCTTCACAGCTGAGGAAATCGAGGAGATATGTGGGGCGATGAGGGAAATGCTCTACGAGGTCCACATGGTTCAACCAGGTGAAAGCATAAGCACTGCTGAGATGCTGTACATGGGGCCGAACGCCCAACTTCAAAACTGGGAGGCCACGCCGTTCCCGACTAGACGGAAGTCCGGGTAGACCTGTCCTGCCACCTTTCCTGTGTCACAAGTTATCTCCAGGACATAACTTGAACGTTTTCTTCTTTTCAATTGTTGTTTTGAATTCCTAAGTTGTAAACATTGTTGTCATCCAACTTTCCAAAGAAAAATAAAAAAAAATCATCATTGCTTTCCCATTCTTTTTTTTGTTCTGATTTTGTTATTCCTTTTATCTTTCTTTTCAGTTATAATAATGCGGCTTTAAATATGACATGCTTGCGGACTTCACGCCCAGATCACAATGAGCTATTTAACTGTGAATTAATGAACCCAGAACCAGAATATGATGCGGAAGAAGCTTTTAGGGAAATAAACCGAGAGTTGTAATATTTCGAGAATAAACCTAAGCCAAATCTGAATGACACCGAACCGGTTAATTTAGGAACTCCTGAAGAAATCCGGGAGACCAAAATAAGCATTCACACGGACAAGAAAACGCGAGAGGCGATAATTCAACTTCTTTTTGAATTTAAGGACGTGTTTGCTTGGTCATATGATGACATGCCGGGTCTAGGTGTTGATCTAGTGGTTCATAAATTGCCGATTCATCCTGATTGTCCTCCAGTTCAACAAAAGCAACGAAAGTTCAAAACTGAGGTCAGCGACAAGATTAAAGAGGAGATCACTAAACAACTGAAAACGGGAGTGATTCGGGTAGTCCAGTATACAACATGGTTGGAGAATGTGGTTCCGATACCGAAAAAGGACGGGAGGACTCGGGTATGTGTAGATTACCGAGATTTGAATAGAGCAAGTCCCAAAGATAATTTTCCACTTCCCAACATCCACATCCTCGTCGATAATTGCGCCAAACACGAGATACAGTCTTTCGTAGATTGTTATGCTGGGTATCATCAAGTACTGATGGATGAAGAGGATGCCGAGAAAACTGCCTTCACCACGCCTTGGGGCACCTGCTGTTATCGGGTTATGCCATTCGGTTTGAAGAATGCTGGGGCTACTTACATGAGGGCCATGACTGCCATTTTTCATGACATGATGCATCAGGAAATAGAGGTGTACGTGGATGACGTGATAGTCAAGTCCAGGACTCAGGATAATCACATCCAAGACTTGAGGAAATTCTTCGAGAGACTAAGGAAGTATGACTTGAAGCTAAACCCAGCCAAATGTGCTTTCGGAGTTCCGTCGGGAAAACTTTTGGGTTTCATCGTAAGCAGGAGAGGTATCGAGCTAGATCCAACTAAGATAAAATCCATCAGAGATCTGCCTCCCCCGAGAACAAAGAAAGACGTGATGAGTCTTTTGGGCAGGTTGAACTACATCAGTCGGTTTATTGCCCAGGTGACAAGCACGTGTGAGCCCATATTCAAGCTGTTAAGGAAAGATGCGGCGATTAAATGGACAACTGAGTGTCAAGAAGCCTTTGATAAAGTCAAAGAATACCTTTCGAATCCCCCGGTCTTGGTCCCTCCAGAACCGGGAAGGCCACTTTTCTTGTATCTGACAGTCTTGGAGAACTCTTTCGGTTGCGTCCTCGGGCAACACGACGTAACCGAAAAGAAGGAGCAAGCAATCTACTACTTGAGCAAGAAATTCACCGTCTACGAGGCCAAATACACTCTGCTGGAAAGGACATGCTGCGCTCTCACATGGGTTGCTCAAAAGCTGAGACATTATCTCCAAGCCCACACTACGTTCCTCATAAGCAGGTTGGATCCTTTGAAGTATATATTTCAGAAACCAATGCCTACTGGGAGACTGGCTAAATGGCAAATCTTGCTTACGGAATTCAACATAGTCTATGTCACTCGCACGGCAATGAAAGCCCAGGCGTTAGCAGATCATTTGGCCGAAAATCCGGTTGATGAGGAATACCAGCCATTGGATACCTACTTTCCAGATGAAGAAGTAAACACCGTAGAAGTGGTCTCGGAGGAAGCTCATGTTTGGAAGATGTTCTTTGATGGAGCCGTGAACGCCAAGGGTGTAGGGATTGGGGCAATTGTGATCTCACCTTCTGGTCAGCATTATCCCGCCACAGCTAGACTTCGTTTCTTTTGCACAAATAATACAGCTGAATATGAAGCCTGCATCATGGGCATGCATATGGCAATCAATCAGGATGTCGAAGACTTATTGATTATGGGAGATTCTGACCTGATTATCCGACAAGTCCAAGGTGAATGGGAAACTCGGGATGTCAAACTTATCCCATACCGACAGCATGTGGAGGACCTCAGCAAGCGCTTTACATCAATAGAGTTCAGGCATATCCCGAGGTGTCACAATGAACTGGCAGATGCACTTGCTACTTTGGCTTCAATGCTACCCTACCCGGGCAACGCCCACGTCGATCCTTTGGAAATCCAAATCAAGGAAAGACACGGCTACTGCAGTGTAATCAAGGCGGGATCAAATACGCAGCCTTGGTACCATGACATCAAGAGGTTCCTGAAGACGCAAGAATACCCCGAGCACGCTACTGGAGATCAAAAGAGGACCATTAGGCGACATGCAAGTGGTTTCTTTCTGAGCGGTGAATTGTTATATAAGAGGACCCCGGACCTCAATCTCCTAAGATGTGTCGATATCGAGGAAGCAAGAAAGATCATGCACGAAGTACACGCAGGTGTGTGCGGACCTCACATGAACGGGTATGTCTTAGCGAAGAAAATCCTTCGAGCAGGTTATTACTGGATGACCATGGAAAAGGATTGCTTTAGCTTCGTTCGGAAGTGTCATCAGTGTCAGGTGCACGGTGATTTGATTCATGCACCTCCCACGGAGCTGCATCCCATGTCTGCACCTTGGCCATTTGTAACTTGGGGCATGGACGTCATTGGACCAATTGAACCAAAGGCTTCGAATGGACACAGGTTTATACTGGTTGCCATAGACTACTTCACAAAATGGGTAGAGGCCGTCACTCTCAAGTCGGTCACTAAAAAAGCTGTAGTGGATTTTGTACACTCAAATCTTATCTGTCGTTTCGGTATTCCTGCGACTATCATTACAGATAACGCAGCAAACTTGAACAGTCACTTGATGGAAGATGTATGCGAGCAATTCAAAATAACGCATAGGAATTCTACTCCTTATCGGCCAAAGGCCAACGGCGCTGTAGAAGCGGCAAACAAAAATATCAAGAAGATTTTGAGGAAAACCATCCAAAGTTCCCGACAGTGGCATGAGCAGTTACCATTTGCATTGTTGGGGTACCGCACCACGGTACGCACATCAGTAGGAGCGACTCCTTATCTTTTGGTTTATGGGACCGAGGCTGTAATACCGGCAGAGGTAGAAATTCCTTCGCTTCGAACCATTGTCGAAGCGGAAATCGAAGACAGCGAGTGGGTCAAGACTCGGCTAGAGCAATTGACTTTGATTGATGAAAAGCGAATGGCCGCGGTTTGTCACGGACAGTTGTACCAACGAAGAATGGCCCGTGCTTACAACAAGAAAGTCCGGCCCAGGAATTTCGAAGTAGGTCAGTTGGTACTGAGGCGTATTCTGCCGCATCATGAGGAAGCCAAAGGGAAGTTTGCTCCAAATTGGAAAGGCCCATACATCATAAGGAAGATATCGCCAAGAGGAGCATTGTATTTAGGTGATATCGAAGGAAATGACCTCGACACAGCAGTAAATGCAGATGCAGTCAAGAGATAC